>NC_140513.1:17099552-17699552 GCF_964339955.1 Pipistrellus hanaki | reverse complement strand
GAGACCTTCTTCGGTGAAGGACAAGTCTAGTCAGAAGCTGAAGAGCAAAGAACGGTCATCAGTGCCCCCGTCCCCGTTAATCTCACAGGTGCTGATTAACGTGAGGGGTCCAGGAAAGTGTATAGGTCTTCCTTCACTTGTTCATGTCTCTTTCCTTCATTTGTTCAATCACCAAGGCGTCCATGCAACAATTTATGACTGAGCGCCCACTCTGGTTCAGCCCTGGCTCTACAGAGACCACACAACCTGTGCCTCAAGCAGCATTTAGTCTCCCCTGGTACCCTGACTTCCAGCCACATGAATCTACTGCCTACTGCCCTGAACACTCAGGTCTCTCTCAGGTTGCCATGCTCTGTGCATGCCATTCCCTCCCTGAGGAATGTCTCTTCTACCTTCACTTCCTGCCAAAATCTAGCTCAACTCTCCAAGCCCAGACACATGGCCAGTTCAGGTGCAGCCGGTCCTGATCCCCCAGGAATGATGAGGCAGTGGAGCCCCTTGGAGTCCCTTCTCCTGCTGCCCTCACCTTGGCCACCACTCCATTCATTGCAGCCACAGAGAGGAATTATTGGTTTAAAAAATTCAGAGTTTGTCATCTCTAAAAGAGTGAACCAGGAAAGACCCCACAGCATGAAAAGACCACTATCTTCCCAAGCCAACTCAAAGCAGGGAGAGCAAAACACAACCATGCAAAGATGGGGAAAGATGGCCCTAGCTGGTTTGGCCCTCCAGGTAGGCAATAAACAGTGCCTGTGCAGAAATAACAACATGGTAGTTAGTATTAGTGACCTATTTTGATTGTTACTTCCTTAATACAATGTCTGGAAGACATTTTTCTATCTTACAAATTCAGGAACTGACCTTTAGCTTCTACTACTGTGCGAGTTAAGAGTTCACTTAGCATGGGAGTGAGATAGCTAAGGTCTAGAGACACAGGCTAGTTTATGTCCTTGGACCTGAAAGCCTTGGGTCAGTCCTCCATGACATACTACCCTGGCAGCAACTTCCTCTCCACCCTGCAGCACCTGCCACTGCCCGCCCCTACTCCTCTGGCCTCTGCAGGTTCTACATTGTCTTCTTTACTTCCATGAACTGCAAAAGTCCTTTTTGGTGAATGCTTCCCCTACCAGAATGTCAGCTGCTAGAGGACAACGCACATGTCCTTCCTCTCTCAGTAGCTCAGATCCTGGCCCAGACAGCTTTTACTGTGCGTGGAATGGACAGATGACTTTGATGGGGAGATAAGAGTGAATCAATAAAGGCCGCGTTGTTTGTTCCATAAATGACCGTGTTTGTTGGGACCAGATTGGAAAACTGCAGTCCCTTATCTTGTTTTCCCAATCTAATTACTTTAGAACATTCATTATTTCTACAGTGTCCTATTCTCTCCTCTTCTTCCCACTCCTCTTTTTAACCTCCACCTCCCCCTTCGCCTCCTATCCTCAAAGTCCTAAAGGGGAAGATGAGTGAGGGAGATGAATATTGGATGAGTTGTTAGCAGCATTCACCAGTCCAGAATTCATGCAGTACCCCTCTTGCATTCAGTGAGAACCATGACAAACTGACACTATCCATGGAGCACTTAGGTAGGTGTATAAATAAAGAACAGGAGAACATGGGATTAAGTCATAAAAAGATTCAAGACCAGAGAAAGGAGTGGGCCAGTCAGGTAGCTGCCCAGGTCAGGATGACAAATCTCAGAGAGACAGCACTACAAAAGTTCCTTCCTTGGTCATGGGACATGTCTAATGTAGGTCAGCAGTGGGCTCAGTACCATCTAGTCATTCAGGCACCCAGCCTGGCAGTGGAACACACCATCATGTTGTGACACTTCTACCTTAACACATGGCTTCAGGGTTCAACACTGCCAGGGAAAAGAGGAAGCAGGGGACTCACCCTCGATTTTAAACCTCATGGCCAGAAATGCCATGTATCACTTCCACTCCGTGACCATTGGCCAGACTAGTCAGTGACCCACCTAACTGCAAGAAGACTGGAATGGGAGGTTCTCCTAGATGCTCATGAAGTATAGAGGAGAATACAAAACTCTCAGCAGTCTTCTTGATGAATTTATAAACATCACGAATAAATAAAAATATCGCCTCAGGTTCTCCCTTACATAACTGGTACAACTGAACTCAGTTCTGCTCTTACCGAAATAGGGAGCACCCTCAACCAGAAATGTGACAGCCACTGCTCACTGGGGTCTCCCTACCTCTGTAGGTTGCTCAGCATAACAATGGCCAGTCTGGTAGTCTGAGACAAGCCAGTTGAGTTTTCATGGAAGCCAGAAGAAAATCTGAAAGCAAATCATACCTGGGGCCATGCCATTTACTGGCAACCAACAATTTTGTGCAATATTTAAATTTTAATCCCTTTAATAGGCTTCCCAGGAACTTGTATGGTTTAAAAATCATACAAAAAGCTGAAGAGAGAATGAGAATGAGAAACTAAAAAGTGGAAAACATTTGTGGAAAGACAAAACAGGAAAAGCAATTTTTAAACTCCTTTTGAATGAGACCGTGTAACTATATTCTTGAAACCTATCTTTATCCATCCGAGTGTGATTTACACTATTGGATTATAAGTGATGGAACACTGTGAATGGAACAGCTACGCCCAATACATTAAAATGCTGTATTACCATGTAATTCATTCCTAATTTAAACACAAAGAGAAAGGAATTCAATTTAATAGAAAATAAGTTTCTTTCCTCTCTCACTAAAATAAATAGTGAGCAAATATATTTTAAACATTGACGTAGATAAATGACAAATTAGCTGCCTGAAGTACCACCCCATATCTCAACCCAGGCCAGGACACAATATAACTTGGACAAAATCAGAGCCAACACTCTCTATAAAAATATATATAAAAAGAGGCATCTTGATATAGACAAAGACATTGAACTTGGATACAATAGTATGTGAGTGACAGGGCAAGTTACCAGTCAATTTGGATTATCTATTTAAACCAGCCAATGGTAATAATAATGCTATTTTGATAAAATAAATAAACTACCATATAGAGGTGCCCAAAATATGTATACACACACGTTGAATAATTATCAAGGCAGTGTTTATTAAAATATATTTTATTTTCAAAATTGAGTTATTAGATTTTAAAATATGTATACATTTTTGGGAACACTCTGTCTATAGTGTCTAGCATGAGCCTGCTTGGTAGATAATAGGTCTCCAGTAACTAAGTTAATTCATGACTTTTGTATCAAGCAGTAGACTTGAACTTGAGCTAAGAAACATCAACATGAAGTGGGTCAACTCAACAAAATATGCCTGAGCTTTCCTTTCTCCAAAACAGGTAAGATAACACCTGCTTCGGCCTTCACAACAGAGCTACAGAGATGACCGAGATACAGTGTAAGAGAGACCTTTGAACTCTTAGAGAAGACATACTAGAGAAACCCAAACTATTATTACCTGTCTTTGTTGAGCAATACTGGGGGATTTCTTTCACCAGGAAACAACTCTTCATTTTTGAGAAAGCATATTGCCATTGCAAACAAACGCTACAGTGCTGACCTATTTGCCGACGTCAAATAGAATCCTGGCAATGCTTTGGGTTAACGACGTTCATTATGCTTAAGTTCATTATGCATTGGTCAACAGGAAAATACCAAGAGGGCCTCCTGCACTGTGCGTGTCAGAGTGACAGAACGGGTTTGGGGTGCTGACTCGTCAGCAACAAAAGAGAATCAGACCAAACCTTCTTGTTTACTCTGCACACTAGTCTGACCTTCCTGGGATCTCCCATGTTCTGTTCCACCACCAGTGGTAGAGCCTTTTTCTCCTAGAGAACACAAATTGGAGGCCATGTTTCTTTATGACTTACATTTGGCAGATGGCCAACAAGCGTGCCAATAGCTACCTTTTTACAGCCCACAAATGAGATCTCACAGATAAAAACCAGCAATTTTATTTCTACAATGGGAGGAAAAAAAACCACGAAAACTTGGGTTTGAACCGATTTGGAGCCCACTTTGACAAAAGGGTTAAATATGTTTTCATAGCTCTCGGGAGCAAACCCTCGCACAGGCCCACAGCCTGACAGAGGCAGCTCGTAAAACCTGCTTAGAAACCTTGTCAATATAACAAGCTTATTTCTCTGGGGCCAGTCCCTCCTGAAAACAGCACATGAGCATGCCAGATCCTTGCTGGAACTGTGAACAGGGAGCACCCGCTGGGAAAAACAGGGGCCCCTGTCTTCCAAGAAACTGAAGTCTTTGAGTATGCACTGTTTCATGAATCCTCAGGACATGTCTATAAGGAAGTCAAAGACAGTCATTATCTTTCACCCATTCTGCAGATTTATGGGTTCCAACACTTGCCTGGGGTATATGACACGTTTGTGGCAGAGCCCAACCTCCAGGGCTGGCCAGACTCCTGGGAAATCTCTGCTTTCCAGTAGGTTCTTGCATCATTATATGGTCACTCATTTGTTCACATGCTGGGCAAACATTCATTGAATGCTGACTCTTCGCCAGGCACCGAGCTGTGTGCCAGGATAGGGACTGATTAGGGAAAGGTCCTGCCTCTAAGGTTTGGGAGGAGGAGGAGTCTTGGATGTACATAGAGAATTACAAGAAGATACAAGAACTATGGGCAACATAACTGAGTGATGAAGAGCATGCCAAGTGCACAGGAGATATGCGCTCAAATTTCTGCTCAGCCTTACATTTGCAAATTTCCATAGCACTTGCCTCCTAACATACTATATAATTTACCTGTTTATTCTTTAAGCAGGTAACACACACACATAGAACATAAATTCTGCCGAAACCGGTTTGGCTCAATGGATAGGGACTGAAGGTCCCGGGTTCGATTCCGGTCAAGGGCATGTACCTTGGTTGTGGGCATATCCCCAGTAGGGGGTGTGCAAGAGGCAACTGATCGATGAATCTCTCTCATCGATGTTTCTAACTCTCTATCTCTCTCCCTTCCTCTCTATACAAAATCAATAAAATATTTTTTTAAAAAAAGGATATAAATTCTATGAGGACAAAGATTTTTTTTGGGGGGGAGAGGCTATTTGTTCAGGGATGTGTCTCAGGGCCTAAAAGAGTGCCTGGCATGTAATAGGTGTTGAATAAACATTTGTTGAATAAATGAATTCACTATATGTCCCTGGGAAATTTACCTCTCTCTTTGAGCCTCATTTTCCTCATATCTAATATAGATGGGCTGTTGAGAGAATAGGATGAGATGACATTCGCAAGTGCTCAGCACAGAGCCTGGACCGTGATAAACAAATAAGTGGCCATCACTGTTAAATACTGATGGTATATAGTGGCGTCCAGTGCTAAGGGGACATTAATAAGCATCCACAATCTCTGAGGACATCAGGGAAGCCTGGGATGTTGATTCCTGAAGAATGAGTGTAGAATATTGCTGG
The DNA here is from genome assembly GCF_964339955.1 of Pipistrellus hanaki. NCBI lineage: Eukaryota > Metazoa > Chordata > Mammalia > Chiroptera > Vespertilionidae > Pipistrellus > Pipistrellus hanaki. The sequence continues at coordinate 17,694,140 of NC_140513.1, read as the reverse complement.
AAGAAAAAAAGAAAGGGACAGGATTAAAGTCAGCAAGAAGGACAAGTCCAAGGCTGAGAAGCCTTCCCTGGAAGTGACCCTAGAGCCCTGGTGTTCAAAAGCACCACCTTCCATTTGTGTTCACAGCTCTCTGTCCCTGTGCCCCAAACATCTGTACATCAGAGGTACCTCTTTCTGGATCACTTTCAAGGCCAGCATAGAGTGAAAATTCCCTAATTCCTCCCACACACAGGCCTTTCCTTTGAGGCCCTGTCGTGGACCGGAATCTGTGTGTTCAGAACAAATGCACTGAGAGGAGGCTGGCCGCATAGTGACTGCAACAAGTAAAACAAGAGGCTTCCCGCGGATGACACACCTCTGATTCAGTCTGCCCCGACAAAGCTGGAGATTAAGTTTCCTTGCCTACAGCTGCAAGGAGAAACATGACACCCTTTACTAGCTACAGTGGGACACGCTTTATTAACCCGGCTTTAATTATATTCCATTCTGAGATTCAATAGTTTCGATTGCAACACCACATGAAACCAGGGTGAGCTGCACCTCATGGGACTCTGGCCACAAACTAGATTGGAAAAGCGCCTCCGAGGCAGTGACCCGCTTCTGCCAGCCAGACAGCCGGCAGTGTGCGGCTCGGAGCCTGCGGTGCCCGGCTCTGGGGGAGTCCCAGAAGTGGCCAAATCAGGGCAGGGCAAAGATGGCAGTCAGCTGGGGAGCGTGAACCTCACCGTGGTTATGAAAGAAACTTTAAAAGTAAAAGGGAAATGTGGCAGGATCCACACATGACCTGCACTTGCCAGGAAAACAGTAAACACACATATCCACACGGACGAAATTCTTTCCATCTGATCATTGCCATACTGCCCTTCTTCTCACCCTCAGTTCTAGAAAGAGGCACAAAATGACCTTTTACTTTTTTACTAGACACATGACAGTCAGCTTTATCTGAGGCAAGGGAGCTAACTTTGCACTATTTTTTTTTAATTTTTCCATCAGATTTTCTCCAAATATTTTGCCTGCCATCCTGCACATTTCACTTAAGGTTATTGGGGCAGCTGATTGGTCCGGGGACTGAGGGTCTCCATTAGAATACTGGTAACTGCAAATTATTGAGCATTTATTAGGTACTGGGTATTATGTTAAGGGCTTTACATGAATTATCTCATTATATCTTCACAACAGCTTTATGAGGCCGCCGTATGTGTTCCATTTTCCTAGTTCCCAAATCAGAAAAGGGCAGAGGCACAGCTCATACCCAAATCTATAGGAAGCCCACGCCAGCACCATTTCAGCTATACTTGGTCTCCAACTAGATGGCAAGATCTGAGAAGACAGGGAGCATGCCCAGTGCCCTGAGTCCCCTGATGCCTGGTAAGCCTCAGCGATGTCTGGTTAATGAATTAATTATTTAATTGGGTAATTTTAAAGAATCTCAGACTGGAAACAAATGGGGCTCCTTGGCAGCCAGTTCTCCCAGCAATAAGCCGTGTGAGGCATTCACTTGCCCCTGTCCATCCCACTTGAACAATGAAGCACCTCTGAATCAGATGACCTCTGATGCTATCTGATTTGGGGTCCTGACCCCAGTTCGACTTGCCATCAAGCATCCAGAGCCTGCATCTGAACCCTGCCCCCACCTCCCTGTAACCCACCCTAAACTCACATTCACAGAAATGGGGCCTCAGCCTGACAGCACCTTGGCCTGAGCCCCGGGGAGTCAATCTCAGGCCAGGCAGGTATGCGGGTGTACACAGGACTTACTGCTCAAAATCATCAGGCTGCCCGCTGTCTCCCTAAAGGAAGAACAGTTAGCACAGCCAGGAACCAGGATTCTCTCCATCTGCTCAGATCGGAAGGATGAGGCTCTGTGAGCCCAAGGGGGACCCTCCTCTCAATCAGAAAGACATGCGAATGTCCAAAGAACCTTCCTGGGTGTAACTGAGGTCTTTGAAATGAAAGAATTATTATTTACTCATGATCATTTTGCCACATTTAGCAAATTGATTTCTTAGTGCTTACCATGGAGTCAGTATAAGATAAGGCGAACAAATTCTAAAGAGGAAAAAAAATAATTATTTTTACCTCAAGAACCCACAATTTTGATATATTCAACTAGCCTCCAAGTAGGAGAGAAGAAAGAAAGGACTAATTCTAATGGGGTCATGGGATAGGCGGGAGGGTGGCTGGAAATTGGGGCCAGTTTCTCAGAGGACATGACACTTGATTTCAACTTTGATAAGGGAATGGGCTTTGACAGGTGGAAGTGAAGGAAGAATATTTTATCAAAGGCAAGTGATTAGTATGTGTTAGTTGTCTCGCCATGACATGCACATATGTACGCACGCCTACATGGCATCCATATTCGGAACGGCCCTCTACACACACCTGCACCCATTCAACAGGTTTCTGTGGGCTCAGCCCCAGGAGTGCTCACCAGCCAGGAGGACCACTGGCCACACGTCTCAGGACGGCAGGATTGAAACACATGTCTCTGTTAAATACAATTTAAACCATATGCTTCTGCCTGATTTCTGCCTAGTTCATCAAAATATGTCTTTCACATGTGAGTTCGGATAGCCAGAAGCCTTCCAAGATTTTTTTTTCTTTTTCTTTCTTTTTTTTTTTTTTTTTTTTTTTGCTTTTGATGTGTAGGAAGTTGTCTTTTTCCAAAGGGAAACACATTGAAATTGCAGAAGATTTCAGGCTGCTCTTGGAAGGAATTAGATGTGGTTAGATTCACATGCAAAGTCTGAATAGGTAGAGGTGCTTCCAAGTTGGTTTTATTGGTTTCTGCAGGGCCCCAAAGGGCTCTGTGTATGGTATGTGAATGTATAACTTCGTCGTGGAATGCAGAGCCCTGATCAGGGGTCCGCAAACGAAAGTCTGTGGGCCAAACCTGGCTGGCCACCTTCTGACGTATGACCTGCAAGTTAAGACAAGTTTTTACATTTTTTAATAGTTGAAAAGAAATTTTAATAATACTCTTTTATGACATGTGAAAACTATAAGAAATTCAAATTTCGGGGTTCTTAAAGTTTTATGGGAACACAGCCATGCTCATCAATTTACATTTGTCTGTGGCCACTTCGGCACCACAGCGGCAGGGCTGAGTGGTGCGGCAGGAACTACATGGCCTGCGAAGCCTAAAATATTTGCCATCTGGCCCCTTACAGAAAATGTTTGCCAACACCTGCTCCAAGGCAGCAGGATGTTCTCATTGAGCTGGACACTAAGACTTTTTAATGTAGGTCTTGATTCTGAGGAGAGGGGAACACACACACACAAAGCCATCTTACAGTTCGCTGTCATTTTTATCTTCTAGGACCTAACAAACTGAATTTATCTTTGGGTCATACCACACTTTGTCCTTTGTTCTTGAGAAATGAATCCAGTGGGCCCTTTAATTACTCAGATGTAAAGCAATATACCCTGCCATTATATTTGAGAAAAAATGAAGTCACCATTAATCCGAAAGTAAATGTTTATACTAAGAATAAAGAATTCTCTTTGACATATAAGTTAGATGTTTGCTTTACCATAGCTATGTCTCTGTAAACTTTGTAGCTTCTCTAGAGAAGGCATTTCTTTGGTTTTGATCTTCCTTATGATTGTATATTATTGCTTGTTCTTGTGGAAGTGTGTGTGTGTGTGTGTGTGTGTGTGTGTGTGTGTATGTGTGTGTATGTGTGTGTGTGTGTTTTCCTGGAATTTATTCACATGAGATTGAAAGTACAGACCAAAAAGATTTCAGGAAAAATGAGGATGACTACCTTTATTTTAAGCTAGAGTTGAGATTAGATTAGCTATGTTTAAGTCATCTGGAACTAGACTCTGATGTTACTCAATACCATAGGCTTTGTGAAATGATGATGAAATATTGCATTCAGATGCGATGGTCTTTTGGCGACCATGGGCCCATGAGCAGAGTTTTCCCTGAGAAGAATGGATGTCCTTACTGTACATTATCCTCAAGGGAAGGACAGCATCTGAGGACTGAGGATGTAAGGCTGATAGGTGAGAGGGGGACAGAGAAATACAATTCTTTTCTCACTCGGAGCTTTCATAAGATGAGGCCTATACTCTGGTGAAGGATATACTGTAGGTCAGAGAGGCTCCCACAGATAAAGTAAAGTGGCCTTTTGAGCTAGACAGAATGAGAAGTGATCATTCAGAGGCCTATGGATCGTGAATTTGGACCAATGATCCTTGAAAGCAGACAAAGGAAACAGCAGTTTTTAAATATTTTCTGCCTGTATTTACTTCCTATCATACCCAACATTCAATAAGGTTGTGTTCAAAATTTACAACCTAGGCTCAAGTGTGAGTGATAAATTAAGGGAAAAGTTTGTTCCATATTTCAGTGAAATAATAGAGTAGGGCCCCCTCCTGAGACCAGGCAGCAGCAGTGAGAGTCAGCTGAGGATGCCACACCAATGGAACAGTGACTGGAAGCAACAGCAGCTCCACAGCCTGGTAGAGAGGAGATAACACTGAGGGCCTATTTATTTACACACTTAAGCCTGTGTGCAAAGGAACTGTGAGGACCAACTGAGAATGCTTCAAGGCAGAGACACGTTGGTTGTCAAAGCTGATGAAGGCTCAAGCCAATAGCAACAGGTATTAAAGGGATGTGACCTCATTTTAAAGTCACAGGTCGAAAGAGCCTAGTTGTACTAGTTACTCTTCTGAGAGCCTCCACAAATCTGGAAGCTCCTTAAGAGTGGGTAATCTTTCCACCACCACCATTATATCTCATGACTCACAGTAGGATTGGAATACAGTCAATTATTCAGCAGAACGGTACAGGGTTCCCAAGCATTCCCATTACAGAGAGCTCCTATTGAATCAAGCTCAACCTAGGCATTGGAAGTTTTTTAGACAAATCACCTTATAGCTATTTCACTGAAAAACAGATACTGCTGCCACCAAAACCTATCCTGAGAAATCTGCTAAACAAACACGAATAATTACTGATGTATTGTAACAGCATGTAGGCATATCTTAGGAGAACATCTTAATTACCAGGGAAGTATTAAGGATTACAAAAAAAAAAATATTCCACAAACATGGCCTGTCTGCTTATGATTATTAAATTGATCACTTTTGAGATTTTTTTTTCCAGATTTGCAAGTTTTATCAATACTGAATCAACACCCAATAGATTAACCATTAAACGCAATAGCTAATTGCCTTCAGCTAGGTCAGTCATCAGCAAACTCATTAGTCAACAGAGCCAAATATCAACAGTACAATGATTGAAATTTCTTTTGAGACCCAAATTTTTTTTAACTTAATCTTCTTCTAATGCCACTTCTTCAAAATAGACTCGCCCAGGCTGTGGTATTTTTGTGGAAGAGCCACACTCAAGGGGCCAAAGAGCCGCATGTGGCTCGCGAGCCCCAGTTTGCCCACCATGGAGCTAGGTAGATATAGCTTATATTTATACTGCATATGGAATCTCAGAATGTCCACGTGGTGATGCAGACCATCTAGCCCAATATAAAGCCCACATTCTTCTGCTCTCCTTCCTTTCCCATGCCTGTGGCAGATACCAGCCAGGTATCTTTCTTGCTGAACATGACTGTGACTTCACGATCCCTATCAGCAGAGCCCTCTGAGTCATACGTTTCAGGCAGTACAGCACCCGAGGGGCCAAAACCTGGTTCTAGCAAGATAAACAAAATTTAGATATTACATTTGTTTGTGGCGTGCCAAAGGGTCAGAGTACATAAACAGATATTCAGTGGCATTTAAATTATATGGGCAGTGGGATGACTAGGGAAGTCTGCAAAAACTCCTTTTGAGGTGAAGAAGCCCCACTTTGGACAATCCCCATCTACTCCCTGAAGCTGGCACGCAAAAGGAAAAACTATCTGTCATCCTGGGTAGCGCAGGCATCCATTTTACTGATGAAGAGAGTGAACCTCAGGCAGGAAGAATGAATTATCCCAGATGACATATATAGGAATGGCCCAGCCAAGTCTTAAATCCTAACTTCGATGAAGTGCCCAATTCATTTTCTATTGCATCATGTTACCATTACCAAGAGAGAACTAACTTTCCAATTTGTTTGGTTAAAATTGCATTTATAAGTAGACAGAAAGGAATAATACAAAATATTAAAGGAAAACTAAATTCATTCACAGAATGGTGTAGGGCTGTGGTCGGCAAACTACGGCTCGCGAGCCACATGCAGCTCTTTGGCCCCTTAGAGTGTGGCTCTTCCACAAAATACCATGGCCTGGGCAAGTCTATTTTGAAGAAGTGGCGTTAGAAGAAGTTTAAGTTTTTAAAAATTGGGTCTCAAAAGAAATTTCAATCCTTGTACTGTTGATATGTGGCTCTGTTGACTAATGAGTTTGCTGACCACTGGTGTAGGGGAAATGGCACCACTAATGCAGAATACCTGTGATCCTTCCCTGAGCATCTTCTGTGATCAAGGACCTGCCATGTCTCAGGCTTGTGTGAAAGTTGGCTAGAAAATTATGTAGATCTTGTTCTGTCATGCTGTGTACATCTTATGTGTACATCAGTGAGTTAAGGGAATTGCAAAGAAACACACAGCGCATAAAATCAGTCCCTAATCACTTAAGTTATTCAAAGTCAAAAGTAAGATAATCTATTCATTAATTGCTTGGTTGTGAAATGGATGCTGTTGGATTTTTTCCTGAGTCACACTTGAAACAGCCCACATGGACTAGACCACTTTTACAAAGTAGTTCTACTATGGTTAAAAAGCCCAGGGCAACTCTGCCAACGCCAAAGCAACCCGCCCTCCATCCAGAGCACCATCCATTCTGGCCAGATCGGTGGTTGCCAAAATGCTTCACAAGGACAAGGAGAGCTAATGAATAGAATTTGCATGGAATAACTTAAGCTAATATTGGCATCCCAAGGAGATATCTGTGCTGACATCTCCCTGTTTCCTTTCTCATCTCTCCTCACTATTACCAGAATGACCTCTCTGAAATGCACGTTTGAGCATGTCATTTCCCTGCTTACATATTCTGGATGGCTCCCTACGGTCTACAGGGCCAGGCCAAACTCTCTGGCTAGGTACACAGAGCTGTTCTCCAATTGGCTGAGGTCTACCACTCTTACCTCATTTTCTGACATTTCCCTACCACATATACCTCCCTTTCCTTTGACTCTATACTTTAACCAAAACACTAGTTGCTCCTCAAGACAACCATGTCTTTTTCTACCATTGTTTCTTTGTAGAAGTTGCACTCCTGGGAGATCTACAGCTGATAAGCCCTTATCCTTCAATACCCAGATCAGATATCACCACATATCTGATCTTTCCATCCTCAGGCAAAGTTGATGACATAAACCTCATATTGCAGAACTTAGAAGTTCAGACCATTGCTAATGCTAATAAGCTCACAAACTTCCTTCAGAGATGAGATTGTGTCTTACTCATCTTTGCTTGGTCAGCGCATAGTAGGTGTTCTTAGCTGTTACTGAGTGGGTGAAGAGATAAATGTTGAGTTATAGAAATGAACTTGCAGAACTATTACTGATATCCATGTAGTCTACCGGAACTACCCAACTTACAGTCAATATTTACTCCTTAATTATGTAACTATGTATTCTTTGTCTGGGTTACATGTAGTGTTTCACACAGGGTGGGAAACAACTTGAAAATTTTTAAATTATGTGTGAGAAAATTTTACAGGGAAACAGTATTAAATAACATTGATTTGCATATTGGAAAAGTTGCTCCTTTTCCAATTCTGGTTTAGTTCTTCTGGTGATATAAAAAAGAAAGTGTCAGTTTGATGCCCTATGACATTAATTCCTCCCTAAAAACATGCTAAATTTTCTCTTTTTAACAGGAAGAGAATAGGACTTGGGCTTAGATACTTCAATGGGAATTAACTACCTAAACTTAAAAGGACTGCTTCATTTTCATTGTTTTTATCTTCATGGTTACTTTCCAGTTATAGAAAGTGAAGTTAGAATAAAAAGAAACACTTTAAAAAAAAAAAAAAAAGAAAGAAAGAAAAGAAAGTGAAGTTAGTTTTTTATTCATTCTGAAGTTTTCTTGTTAGATATATTTATTTTATTTAAGTTTAAAAATGAGTCAGTTTAGAAGGACTTGTATACATGCATATAAGTACAACCAATGGACATGGAACTCTGGGGAGGGAGGGAGGGGGGGAAAAATCAATAAAATATGTAATAAATAAATAAATAAATAAATACAAAAAAATAAAAATAAAAATGTAAAAAAAAATGAGTCAGTTTAAAGAAAAACAATGAGGTAATGTTATTACAGGTATGTGTGAGTATTGCAAAAATAGAGGATGGCATACAAGTACCTAGATTAAGTAGATAAAGTCTTAGAAGGTAAAAGAACTGAGGAGTTACTCAGCCTTCTACTTTGGGGTAAGTTGCTAACTCTTTTGAAAATTTTTCTATAATTTAACAGAATATAGGAAATTATTTTTCTATGTAATTCTGGGTCATATAAATAACATTAAATAATGTTTGCTGAAATGCTTTGGACATATGTAGAGATCAACATTGTGCTCATTAAAACAATCAGCCTGAGCACAGTACACCATTCGTTCCCACCCTGCCTCACCCAGTGTAGTTGAAGTGGAATTTTGAATAGATCTAGTTCAAGATACTCATTTGTGTACATGAATTATATCCTCCTCATTCCCAAATTCATATAAAGTGACCAAAGACATTTTAAAAATAAGAATATACCTCAGGAATGGTGCCATTAATTGACCAAAACATATGAGGATTTTCTGCCAGATATAGGGCATATATGGCATTTGAGGATACTGCTGACCAGCCTACCACCCAAGACAAATACAGAACACAAGGCCTTTAACAGAAGAGAGCCTCAAACCCACAAATCACTTCTGGGATCTACAATGGTCCAAGTGATCAAGATGGGGCTGAGGTTGGCAGGGGATTTAGGGGGGCGGGAGGGAGGGTCTATTGGAAGTCACTAGAGTTACCTCTGCCCTCCAGTCATACACAAATAATTCTTTGCTTAGTATTTTGTCTTTTCCAAGTAACTGGACCTTAAATTTAACTAAATAGGAATCTAACCTTTCTTCCTCATACCTGTTCCAGAAAACTTCAACCAGGAACCTGTAAATCTGTGATTCTATAAGATCTATGCTACCTTGAGCCCAGGTCCTAGAGAAGCTCTGGAAGACTTCTCATGGGAGGTTTACTATGACAACTGGAATGGCCCCAAAGCCAAGGACATTGGGAGCTCTGTCACTAGAGGTGGAGTGTCAAGAAGACAGGAGGTAGGGGGGTTCGCTCTGCTCTGCATAGATCAGGTTTCACTTCAAATCATTTATTCTGTTGAATTCGAAATCCATACGTACAAAAAAAAATTTTTTTAATTATGTGTCTGCAACCACTCCCATCTAACTCCCCTTCCCCCCACCTCCCCACCCTAATAACATGATTTGGGAATCTGCCTCTGAATTTTGATAGAGGAAGATGAAAGACTAAAGGAGAAGCAGAGAGCACTAAGGAGAGGGAAAATGTGAATTTCATGTTTTGATGTGAGTCAAGAAATGAACTCTTTGGGGTTTTCATATAATTTTGCTAAAGATCTCAAACTCTTCTCAATCACTTCTGGTTGCTGACAAGGGATTCTTTGAGTGTGGCATGAGCCCTTCTGCTTGGTCTGGGTTACATGCACTTCAAAAGGGCGTGCTGAAGGGTGTTCAAAGAAGAGTGGCCCAGCTGGTGAAAGTCCCGAGGAGGTGCTGCAGGAAAACTTAAAGAAATGGCTCTTCGGCTAAAAGAGCACCAGACTCAGGGGTAGGGGCTGAAGGGACTTATTTGTTATATGTGGCCCTGAAAGGTAGAATTGAAACAATCTGTAGGAACTACAACAGAGACAGAAGTCTGCTCAGTATTAGGAGAAACTTCTTTCTTAAATAACAGTGCTGTGTAAAGAATGGGCTTCCTAGACTTGAAAGAGGAAGAGAGAGGGGTTGGGGGTAGCCTGCCAAAGAGAGTGTCTAAATTTCGTTTGAAGAACCAATTCACAGGGACAATTCAAGCAAGAGGGGGCCAGGGTATGGGTCTTGATTTATTGATCCGCCTAATTGATACAAAAATTAGGATAAAGCAGGGGGGGGGGGGAGGATCTAAATTTTAAAGAGCCCATAGCTTTAAGGCTAATAGATACCCAACACCAACTTTCAATTGCCAAGGGCATTTTTCCAAATAGAGTCCTCAGCCTCTACCTTCCCTGGAATTCTCTTTTGCTAAATCAAAGATTTCCTCTCTGCTCTCTCAAAGGAAAAGTAAGCAAAATTGCAATTATCCCCCGGTTTGTCTTTTCAGTTCCCCTGACTTAAGACTTTGTCCCAGACACGGTTTGTCTCTGCCATGTGACAATCATATTTTCTACAGTCTGCTACAACCCTGGCCTGAGAAAGCTCTGATGCTTGCCTGGTAGGCCTGAGTTAAGGCTGGGAATTCATACTCTCACCTGGATTAAATAAAGACTCAAAAAGGACAAATTCTCCTCTCCCAAATGTATCTGCCTCAGCAGTCTCCTCACAAATGGAGAGCAAACCTGAGCCCAACTGGAAGAATCTCCAGGGAAGGCTAAGGTCAGGAGTTAAGAAACAGCAGCTGAAGAGACTGAGGCAGGAGTCTATGGCCCGACTAACTCAGGCCCAGCATGACTCAGAAGACATTTCTGTGCCTGTGAGCAGAGCCTAGGCCTTTGGACTCTGTGATTGTCATATCACATTCATACCAGTGAGCCAACAGGTGAGCTGCTCTGACTAGCACATCAGATTGCTTTCTGGACAAAATCTTTGCAGAATCCGCTCCTCACGCGGAAGGCAACAAATCTGATTAGACAACAGGAACAACCACAATGAATCAACAATAGGATGAGTAAATGTACACATAGGCACCCACCACACCCTTGGCCCTGAGTGGGCTCAGGAGACTCGCAGATAGAGGAGAGATGGCTTCTGCCCTTGAGAAGCTCACTGTGCATTGGGGAAAACAGAGACATAAGCTCCAGTGAGAGCATGATGTGGTGATCCCATCATGGAGACAGGTCTGTTGCAGGAGCACAGAGAAGAAAACTGTTTGTGATTTGTGGGGAGCTCTCATGGGCATCGTTGTCATCTGAGCTAGAGCTTCCAGGTTGATCAGAAAGGAAATGGGGTGCCAGTCAGAAGAAAAAGCTTGAGCAAAGATAGGAGGCAAGACATTTGTTTCAGTTATTTAGACAAGTAATAGGCTCACTTATAGAATTAAGTAAAAATAAAACATCTATCTATAAATGATAATCCCCAAACCAAAAGTGTTTTGGGAGGTAAACCTAATGCCTTCTATTGATATAATACCAGGGAAAACTGATTGCCCTGAAGATGTAAATTTGGTTTTAGGAAAAATTATATACATCTACCCATGTCTATATAAATACACAAGGGAAATGAATAAGAAAGAGAATAAAGCCCGGCTGGTGTGGTTCACTGGTTGAGCATCAACCGATGAACCAGGAGGTTGCAGTTAGATTCCAGGTCAGGGCACATGCCAAGGTTGTGGGCTCGATCCCCAATAGGGGGCAACCGATCAATGATTCTAACTCAACATTGATGTTTCTCTCTCTCCTCCCTTTCCCTTCCTCTCCGAAATCAATAAAAATATTGTTTTAAAAAAAAAGGAGAGAAAGACATCTTCTCTTGGTTGAGGAGTATTTTTTTAAAAGAGTTTGCTGGACAGAGAATTCCTATGTGGCTATGAAGTAGTAAAAATGGTGGAGTTGGAGAAAAGTTGTTTGGAAAATGCTGCGAAAGTAGACAGGTCAGGCTGTTATACAGCAGCATGCCTTCTCTTGCTCTCCACAGAAACAGTGAATGCACGCATAAGAGATAAATATCCATCCAAATTCAGCTGTCTCGCTTCTCCTTTGACCACGTTTTGGACAAAGATGCTTGACAAGACGAAGCAGCTTACGCTTCAGGCCAGCAGGCCTTGCTGCTGGCTTCCATCCAGGATAAACATTGTCAGTAAAACTATCCCTTCACACCCTCCCGGGAGACCGCTGGATGGGACTACCAGCATTCCCTAACTTTTTCTCCTTCTGAAGCTCAGAAAGAAAATCTCATCATGGGTCACTAAATGAGCTGCCGTGGCTTGGTCAAAAGGAAAACGGGAAGCAGAATAATCTAGTCCATCAAACACAGGGGGCACTGCTCTCCTGTTTTATCACCAGTTCTACTTAAGGGGCAACCAGATGAGCATCTTCCATTTCATTTCATTTCTGAAGGTATTGAGGATGGGTATCTCTCTCTGAAGAAATGTTTTTAGGATAATAGAACAAGCTGTAGATCAAGAGTGAAAAATAACTGAGCTTAACTCAGAGCTATTAGATTTTTGTGTCATCTCAAGCACAGGTCACTCTGCCTTTCTGGGTCTAATGTCCAGAAGATCTTCCCATTTATTCCCATTTATTTTAACAGACTGTGACTTTCAAGTTGATTGATAGATTTCTTTAAACACTGAATTCAATCTTGAGATTGAGATAAAAATATCATTCATTCATCTACTCAATATTTTGTGCTCCTACCGGGCACCAGGAGTTGTCCTGGACATTGTCTGAGACTTAATGAGTTTCCCCACTCTTTGTTCCAAAGAGAATTTGAGGCAGATTGCAAAAATAATTCAGTAGAACTTTGAGAAAAATAAAGCAAAGCCAAGCATCATATAATCACATATAATCATTTAATTGATTATATAACCACATACATTACATATGGTCTTGTTATATAATCACATATAACCATCTAATTGATCATATAACTGCATATGTAGCATAAGGTCTTTCTTAATTATTTGCTAGAGGTGGACCACAATACGTCTCTGAGCCTCCTGGCAACCAGTGCAAAGAGGGAAAAAGAATCTATTTCATAATTTTCTGTGTATAAGACACAAATAGCATCAAAGATATTTCTGATGCTCAGATCTGAATATTTAATATCAGCTTGACATAGTGAAATACTTCAAACTCCCGAAACCTTCCTTCAACACTCACTCACTCACATTTACTCTGTCCCAGGCCTTGTGCCAGGGATTAAAATGAGTAAGATGAGCAAGATCTAGTCTGTGTTCCTCAAGTCTTTCTTAAGCATAAACTGCAGATCAGGACTCGCAGGCTATCCCTGTTGATTCATCCCAATTCCTAAATATGCCCCATCAACCCCCCATGAAAGGGAGAGATTATGAAGCAACCTCCTAAAGGTCATCCTAGGAGAAATTCCAGCAGTGTGTTAAAGCTAGGGATAGAGATGGGGAGATGAGAGTAGGAATGGGGGAGAGGGGTTCTCTATGGTTTGAGATGCCCTCTTCTATCCCCAAGTCCCAGCTGGCCTGGAACAAATAGCTGGAAAGCAAGCACATGGAACTTCTGTATTTTTTAAATGCTTTTTTCTTGACAACTAATTTCTTCTGCAATGAACTAAAATGCCACCACTGGCAAATAAGAACACTCAGTTCCAAAAGCAGCAACTCTGTCTTGCCTGGATGCTGAGGTTAGGCCAAGATGAGGGGCTCCATCTCTCTCCAAAGCAGCCAGATGACTCCAGATTACATGAAGAATTTGACTGAGAAGAGACACTGCCCTTAGCAGCATAGCTCCATGGATCCTTGGAGGCACCTAGCTCATCATGCTCATTTTCCCAATGAGGAATTTCTTCAAACCCATTGATGACAGTGAGCTGTGGGGTGGCCAAGTGACTTAGAATCAGGCTGGGCAGACCAGGGACTGCACTGCAGAATTATTTCCCCACACACCTGGGTTCTAGTCGACATTTTAAATCTCAGTCCCCTTGGAATGATGGCATCCTGAGTATAGAGACCACGTTTTAATATTTAATTTGTTTCTGCAGTCTCTGTGGCCTGCCCCGGGCCCAGAATATCATGAAGGAGCTTATGTTGTGCTGCTTTCATTGGGTTCTTAAAACCCAAGGGCAGGAGGCCTCCATCTAGCATGGATTATTGACACTGGGGACATGCTGGGGTTTCTGGGGAACTTGAACAAAAAATATCCATGCCTGAGCCCCCAACCCAGACCAAAAGCAATCAGAATGCCAGAGGATTCTAATGTGCAAGTTGGGCTGAGAACTGCTCACCTAACTTCTCACAGAACCAAAGCACAGCCCTCCTGCCTCGGGCTGGAGCCCAAAGGCACAAGGATCTTCGAATTCATTGTTCTTGGAAGGCGAGTTCCAATGAAATATCCCTGCCAAGGCTTTCCCCATGGCAGTCCCAAGGTATTCAAACTCGAGTGGTATCCTTTCTTCCTGTTGATGTTCACATACTGCCATCTAGTGGTTTCTTTGGCATTTTCCACAGGTGTGTCCCAATCATGCCTCAGCTGTAGCCCAGAGATCTGACAGGGTGCCAGAATTCCAAGACGTTTTATTATTTGGACCAACTTAACTTGCAAAATATCCCATGATTTCTTCTCCCAGGGCGTCTACGAGTCCTTGACTTGATTTGGATAGAGAGTCCAGGCCCAAACTGAGAAGCGGGATGATGGCTTTGCAGTTCAAGAATCTCCAGGGAGCCTGGTTCAGCAGGGTGGCAGCCTTATGCCTTGGAAACATCATTGCACTTCCTGGAGCTTCCGTTTGCTCATTTGGAAGACATAAAGAATAACCTGCCCTAGCCATGTCCAGGAAATTTTTACAATTAAGGAGTAAGGTTATTAATATGCAAGTGGGTTGCAAATGTCCAAAATCATTAAAATAAATGTGCATACATACATATGTACACAGACAATATAGATGTAGTCATTGTTATGCAGGTTATGACACCTGTCATACATGAATAATCAATAATCAATAATTGATTAAATATCTGAAAGCTAATCCTATAATCTTGAAGATAACAATATTATCTTTCAAATGGGTGGCTGTGCCTTTTTAAGGTGATGAATACAATTCACATCCCACTGAATTCTAGTGGAGGCACGCTAGCTGGACTGAAAGATCACCTAAGCAGAGAACCCCTGAGTTGAGGTCATCAGAAGCTCCCTAGGGGTGCTAACCAGGAAATCTGCGCATGATAGTTCTAATCAGGAAAATCCAAGGTGAAATCTCCAGCCCAGGGAGAGCACATGTGAAAGCATCTCAGAAGTTGGAAAGCGAAGTCTCACAGGAGCTCTCTAACCAGGGAAGTTCTGTGTGCAGCTTCTACCTGGGACATGCGGGGCTAATTAATATGCAGCACCTTCAAAGAGTCCTGCAACTTTGAGATCCACATAGACGGAAACTTATTCTTTCTACAATTACTTTAAAAATAAATTTTATTAAGGTAACTGATCAGGGAAGCTAGTGGTTGACTTAATTTCCTCTTTTACTGGTTACACTGGATTCAAAGAGCTAAGCATTTGACTAAGGAAAGTTTATAAAGGGAGGACTTGGAAAAATAATTTTTTAATGTTTTGGTTGGAACAGCAGGTCTCCAATTCTGGTGTTGTACAAATCACTCGGATGCTAGTTATAATGGGCCCTAGCGCAGAGATCCTGATTCCAGACCTCCAGGCTGGGCCAGGACACCCCATTTTAATGGCCACTGTCAGGTGCTCCATAGACAGCAACTGAGAAATCCAGGTCAAGAAGCCTCTTTTCTTCCAGACTTCAGATGTTAGAGTGATACTGATCTTTATTCACTGGGGTGGGGCATGAAGTACTATGATAGGTTCAAGTTCAGAATGGGAGCAAATAGCCCTAAACCAGCGTTTTTCAAACGCTGTTCCGCGGCACACTAGTGTGCCGCGAGATGTTGCCTGGTGTGCCGTAGGTGCAGACAAGACAAGAATTTTATAATTTTTCACTATTTTGTTTACTTAATATTTCATAATAAAGTAATTATAAAATACTTTCTTTGTGTTTATTTGATTCCTATTCAAGAGAATTACTTTATATATAGTCAATATAGGCACAGAGTTAAATTTTTTAACATTTTCTAATGGTGGTGTGCCTCGTGATTTTTTTCATGAAACAAGTGTGCCTTTGCCCAAAAAAGGTTGAAAAACACTGCCCTAAACATATGAACAGGAAGTCCAGTTCAGTTCAGCAAAGCAGAGTAGCCAACAGTTGTGGCATCAAACAATTGGTGGAGGTCAGTATCAAAACAGTTGGTGGATGTCCTGTATAAGGTCACGAGACATAGCTGAGTACTAGGTATGTGACATGCAATTTCTAATTCTAACTATAGGAAAAAAGGTTGCCATTGACTCCATTTTACCATGAAGGTACTAGTACACAGTCCACCCCTTGCTGTGTCTGCCGTACCATCACCAGGAAACACTGCAGCAGTGTCCAGGGTCCCCTCAGGGACATCAAGACCTTCATGAGTGCTCTTCCCAAGACTGACTGTTCCCTTTCTATCCTTGCCTCCATATGCCTCCCCTGTAAGAGAGACTCAGCTCTAAAGACAACTCAACCATCAGTTGTCTTGTAAGACACCAAATCAGAACTAATCATTGTCAACATTTTTGAGCATTTATTTAACAACTAATCATGGGCTGGGCATGATGCAAAGGTATCTCATATAATACAATGATTATACAAGCTAGGAATCATCGTCGAGAACAGAAGTTGACACAGGGCCAACCAGACAGTCATTGTTTTTATAAATAAAGCTTTATTAGAATACAGCCACATCCAATTGTTTACCTATTGCCTTTGACTGTGGCATACTTGAGTATCTACAGAAACTGTATAGCCCACAAAGCTGAATATTTCCTATCTGGTTCTTTGCATACACTTTGTCAACCTGGTCTAGAAAGATGAGTGATATACCTAAGATAGTACAGCAGGCATTTTGAATTCTTCTTAAAGAAATAATTAGAAGTCAGGTTCTCTCATTCCTGAATAAATACACAATCATGCTTCCACTCTTTCTACCCTTGGCATCATGTTTGAATCTCATTTGAAGCATTTATCATTATTTCAATAATAACAGAGGCCATGCACTTATTCAAAAATTTTTATTGAGCTCCTACAAATATGATAGGGTTCATGGCCTCCAACATCTAACTTTTCAGATTATTAAACCCTATCAGTAAAACAACTTTTGAACACACAACCATAAGATAAGTATATTATTTAATCATGAAGTTTATATGTATACTACTGTACCAACACTTCAGGCACATTACATTACAAAGCATACAAAACACAAAGATGGGAGTTCTATTCTATTCTTTCCTTTCCAACTTTGGAAATCACTGGAATAGAAGATTTTGGGAATGCTATGGAAAGAGCTAAGGAGAAAAATGAAAATAATTTAGAAAGAAAAGAGGAACTAAATGTTGGAAAGGGACATCAGAGGAAGTGATTTTGACCTGAGTCTTAAAAAATGAGCAGATCATCAGACAAAAAAAGGAGGGAGGAGGCATTCTACACAGGAAAGATAGCTTATCCAGGACACAGAGAGAGTGTGCTGTTCAGACGAAAGGTATTGTTGCTGTAAAAGAGGACGATGAGGCAGTTCAACATGATCGAAACCTGGTTCTGAAGGGCCTTGTGTGTCAGGTTAACTCTGAAGTTTATCTTGGAAGCAAAGATGAGATATTTAAGCACAGAGTTGGCATTACTGGGTTTAAGTTAGAAAGATCTCTCTGGAAGCCAGGTGAAAGTAAGAGACTGCAGGCAGGAAGGTTAGTCCACAGCATTCAATGAATACCTATTTGTTCTAGTTATATACGGTAAGCAGGTCTCTCAGTTAAAAGTTGAGAACTTGTCAAAAGCAATGGTGGCCTTCTATCTTCCCCTTCTCTCTTCCCCCTCTGCACCCAACATTGAGCTGATACATAAAGCTAAAGACTAATGGTTGAATTATACTGAACTGACACTTTCTCCTATTGTAAGAATGACATTTCCCAGGGTATCATTTTGCTGCCTCTGGAAAACCATCATGGCCCCAGGTTCCATACATGAGATGGGGAGATAGAAGAACTTGAGGAGACTTGACTCCACACCAAAGGATCATGGGCCTCACGGAAGACCAGCAGCTGGGCTGACTCGGCACTCGGCGAAACTGCTGAGGGCGCATGTCAGACCAGCCTGGTGGCTGAGTCCACATCTCCACATCTCCACATCTCCAGGCTAAGCTGGATGAATCAGTGGGTGCCCCAGGCAGCATTGGGAACCTGGGTGCTGATGACTGACTGGTGGTAAAGTAACTGATCAGGCACATGTCTAAGGCTGCTGTGGAGCACCACCTGACAGGGAAATCGGGAGGAAGCCCAGCAGCTCTGGGTTGTCAGAAACAGGAATTCAAGAAGTGGCTCTTGCCAAAACTGGTTTGGCTCAGTGGTAGAGCGTCGGTCTGCGGACTGAGAGGTCCCAGGTTCAATTCCGGTCAAAGACATGTACATTGGTTGCGGGCACATCCCCGGTAGGGGGTGTGCAAGAGGCAAGAGGCAGCTGTTTCTCTCTCATCGACGTTTCTAGCTCTCTATCCCTCTTTCCTCCTCTCTGTAAAAAAATCAATAAAATATATTTTAAAAAAAAGAAGAAGAAGAAGAAGAGGTGGCTCTTCACCCTCCACCTCCTCTGAGTACTGAAGAGACAAGGGTTTGCAAAGGGCCACAGAAAATGAATTGCTCTAGAAGGAGAAATCACACTTAAGCCACATGTGTGGCTTGGCCTAAGGGTCCCATTTAGGGACATTCAGAAACCTCAAAGTTGAAAGAGCAAAAAATAATATAACCACAGAGACGTAACTCTGAATAATTCACCTTCTGAGCCTCAAAGATAGCCAGCTGGTAGTACAGTGAAAATGACACTGAGGTATGAGTGGGGAGGGGGGGATGGAAGGGGGGGGGGCGATAAGGACAAATATGTAATACCTCAATCAATAAAGAAATTAAAATTTAAAAAAAGAAAATGACATTGAGGTTTGTAGGGGAAATCCTTCACATACTAGGTATCAGGAAGATGATTTCAAATACTCATAGTTTAAAATTAAGCTATCATAATAACAAGTCAAAGAGAAAAACCATATTCTTCTGATTCCTGTGAATACTGGAGAGATGTTTGAAAAAATCAAACTCTACTCTTAATTATTTGTTAACAAAACATTCTTTTTTTTTAATGTATTGGGGTGGCACTGGTTCTCAAAAATATGCAGGTTTCAAGTCTACAACTCAATAAAACATCATCTCTACACTGCATCGTGCACCCATCACCCCAAGCAAAGTCTCCTTCTTTCCCCATTTTCCCCTCCTTTGCCCACCTCCACCTACCCCCCAACTTCCCTTTCCCTCTGGCTATCACCACACAAAAGGCTACTCAAACAACATTAAAAAATACCTGTTTAACTAAAAATCCATCATGCTTATCAGTAAATTAGTACAAGAAGCTTTTCCATTAAAGTTGGAAGACAAGGAAGTTCTTTGTCACCACTGATATTTAAATATATTTAGAAAATACTTGCCAACACGATAGGTAAAATAAAGAATAAGTATAAATCTTGGAAAAGAGGTGATAGAGTTATGAGTACTTGCAGGCAGTATTATGATTTGCTTAGAAAATCCAAGAAAAACAATTGACAAATATTTAGAAATCAGAGAAATTCATTAGGTAGATGGATACAAAATCAATATAATGAAACTAATAGCTTTTGTTTATATATATAAACAATAGTAAATTGAAAAATACAATGAAAAAAACATTTACCGTAGACACAAAGAGATAAAAGACTTAGGAATAAATATGATCTAGATCAGTGTTTCCCAAACTTTTGACATATGTGCACCCCTTCTATAATTTTCGTAACGCTGAGTACCCCTCATACTCATGAGAACGTAGAATTAGGCGCAGCTAAGCACGGTGCAGTGCATATCCCCACCAAACTCCGGTGCAAGGCTTACCCCACCAAACTCTTCCCGTACCCCTGGGGGTATGCATACCACATTTTGGGAAACACTGATAGATAAAGAAAATGGGTTTATAACATCTATATACAGAAAACTTTAAAATGCTACTCAGAGACCAAAAAAGCAAACAAATGGAAGGCATGCTTTGTACTTTGATAAGAACACTGAGTATCATTAAAAAAAAAATCATCAGTTATTTTAAATCAATCAATAAATTTAGCACATTTCCAATAAAAATACCAATTGGATTTTTTTTTAACCAAGTAAGCATAAACAAGCATACTCTAAAATTTTACATAAGAAATAAACAAGAGTAATAAAAAGAAAATGTTAGGGCAGGTAAAAGGGGAGTGAAAAGAGAAAGGATATTTAATGTTTGAAAGCAATTAAAAATTAAAATAGTTTGAGTTCTGGCCAGGTGGCTCAGTGGTTTGGAGCATCATCCCATCACACCAAAAGGTTGCTGGTTTGATTTCCAATCAGGGCACATATCTGGTTGCAGATTCAATCCCCAGCCCCAGTATTGAATATGCTAAAGGCAACCAATCAATGTGTCTCTCTCACATGTAGGTATGTTTCTCTCTCTATCTCTCTCTTTCTCTTTCTTTTTCTCTCTTTCTCTCTCTCTCTCAAAAATCTCAATCTCTCCCTCTCCCTTTTCCTTCTTTCCCTCTTTCCCCCTTCTTCCCTCTCTTCCACTCTCTCTAAAAAATAAATTGGGAAAATACCCTCAGGTGAGGATTTTTATAAAAAATATTTGAGATAGGCTCAAAAACAGATAGACCAATGGAATAGAGTAAAAAGTTCAGTAATAGATACAAATGTACATTATAATACATATAGGAACAGGTAGCATTTTAAATCAATAAGTAGGAGGAAAGTGATTCAATAAATAATATTCTGTCAACTGGGTAACCATCTGAAAAGAAAAATAAAGTTGATTCCATACTCCACATCTTACATGAAGATAAATTCTAGATATATCAAAGACTTAAACATGAAAGAATAAAACTTAACGGTAGAATTTTCCTTTATATTTTCAAGTGGAGGATGAGGGTGATTCTAAGTATGACAGGAAATAAAAAATAAAAAAACAACCCAAAAACCTGATGAAAGAGTTTACATAAAAATGGCTATATATGTGTTGTTTTTTGTTTTGTTTTTTTTTTACATCAAAAGAAAAATAATGTGGGGAAGCTGTGTGGAACTCATGTCACCAATAAATGACTAATTTCCTTTAATTTATAAAGAGCTTCTAGAAATCAGTAAGAAAGAAGGTGAATACACAGGTCTTGGAAAAGACATGTGAATGCCTCATATACAATTGTGAGGTGTCTCAATATCACTCATAATATGCAATGCAAATTAAAACCACAATGAGATATCATTTGCCACCTATCATTTCGGCAAAGATCAAAACGTTTGGCAGCATAACCTGCGGGCCAGTGTGTGGGAGAAGCAGCTTTGTGTGTGTGGCTGGCGGGCCACGGACTGCCAAGGCATCTATGGAGAACAATGCGGCCCTATCCACCGAAACTTAACACATCAGCCCTTTGATCCAGCCGCTCCACTTCTAAGAATTTATTCTGCTTGGCTGAAATGAGATGTGTTCACTGCAACATTGTTTATGCTAGCAAAATTTTAAAAACAACACCGATCCAACAGAGATTAAATTCTAGTATATCCACATGCTCTTATTTTTAGTTACAGCAGTCCCATCTGTATTAATATCAATATCAAATAATTTATATGGTATACTTAGAGTACAAATCCAGGTTTAAAAAGTAATAGGAAAAATTTATATATATATATATATATATATATATATATATATATATATATATGTGTGTGTGTGTGTGTGTGTGTGTGTGTGTGTGTGTGTGTATGCATAAATTACCTCTAGAAAAAAACAATACACACAAAAACTGGCAATAATGAGTGCTTCTGTAAGAAACTGCCAGGGTGGCTAGGAAAAAAGAGTTTTGTAGTATAAACACCATCTATAAAAAAATAATGCCAATGTAGTTTTGAAAGATATGTACCATCACCTCTCCCTGGTGATGTTCCAATTTGTGAAACTGTGAATGGTCGGTCTAGGCACAGATTCAAAAGATCTGGAGACCAAAAGGGGTCTTACATCATCTAGTCCACCCTCCACTGTAGCTCTTAATCCTCCCTTCAGTCATGTCACTAAAACACATGGGCCGGCAGCAACAGCATCACCTGGGAGCTTGTCAGAGATGCAGAACCTCCGATCTCACCCCAGATCTACTGAATCAAAAACTGCATGAACAAGAACCCCAGGTGATTTCTGTGCCCACTCAGGCCTGAGAAAGGCTTCCCTGCTATGTTCCTGAAACATCACCAGGAAATGGGAAGGAGGGGGCAACCGCCTCCTTCTATATTTACCTCTTCATCTTTAATAACTGCCATATACTGAGCACCAATAATGTGCCAGAAAGTCACATAAGTAATTAATCTTCATTAACCCTCACAATTACTCTATGAGCCACCCCGTCTCCCCATGTGAGGAACAAGTACTAACAGCAGTTAGAGGGACCATTGAGGCGGATCACTTAAACTACATCCCATATTCTTACAGAGTGAGAATATTACTCCCTTTGCAAATATTTTCAAAGTCTTAATTATTCAAAAGGAAAGTCATAGTTTGGTGCTGTTGTGTCTTCCATGGCTCTTTACACTTTTTATAATCCCCTCTCCTCTTTTCCCCTTATCAACTCTGTGATGAAGTTTTTATATGAGCCTAGGCTCTCTGCCTGACACTTCCACTCTCTGGTGATAATTTTACCTCTTGTGTCCACATACAGAAAAGATCTGAGGAGGGAACTTGTCCAATGAGTGTTAAAACATTTTCCACTAGGACAATAAGTGGGTAGTGATGATGCAGAAAAAAAGAAGGCAGATCAATAAAAAGGAATCAATCTTCAAAAGCAGATTTGTTTGTGTTAGACCTGATCTTTAATAAGTAGGCTTTCAAATAAGAAGTTAGACCTGATCTTTAATAAGTAGGCTTTTCAAATGAGGAGGGAACTTGTCCAATGAGTGTTAAAACATTTTCCACTAGGACAATAAGTGGGTAGTGATGATGCAGAAAAAAAGAAGGCAGATCAATAAAAAGGAATCAATCTTCAAAAACAGATTTGTTTGTGTTAGACCTGATCTTTAATAAGTAGGCTTTCAAAAAAAAATGTGTAATAAATGGCATTAACTGAATAAATGGGGAAGTGTTCACAAACAAGTTTTGGATAGATTAAATGTTTCACTGTGACTAAAGCATATTAATATATGTGTTAACTTAGAGAGGGAAGGACATTCCTAACATCACACTCAAAGCACAACCTGAAGGATAAACTGACTTAGAAATTTTAAACTTCTGTACAATTTAACCATCACAAGGTTAAAAGACAACTGATGTCTGGGATAAATTATCTGCAATACACATGACATCATAACTATCCATAAAATAAAGATCTTACAAATCAATAGGAATCTGTATTTTAAAATGTGCAGAGAAGAGCAAACAAGTCCAAAATATAAATACAAATATAAAAAAGCAAACACAAAAGTTTATCACTATTAATTAAATAAATGCAATGTAAAACACCACGGTTATCAACTGTAAAATTAGAAAGTATTGAAGAGCATTAAACTTGTAGATGTGAGAATATAAAGAAATGAGCATGATTATATACCGATGGCAGAAGTTTAAATTAGTATGGCTTTTCCCAATTGCAATTTGGCTATTAGTATAGTAAAAATTATAAATATTTGCCCTAGCTGGGTTTGGTCAATAATTAGAGCATCAGCCTGCAGACTGACGGTCCCAGGTTCAATTCTCATCAAGGGTAGGTACCTATGTTGCAGGCTTGATCCCTGGCTCTTGTTGGGGTGCATACAGGAGGCAACCAATGGATGTGTCTCTCTCACATCAATGTTTCTCTCTCACAGAGATGGCTTTCTATCTCTCCACCTCCCTTCCACTCTAAAAATTAATGGAACAATATCCTTGGGTGAGGATAAATGATAAATATATTTGCCCTCACAAATCTATTGCCCGAAATTTAATCAGGGAAAGTAGGAAGGGAGAAAAAAAGGAGGAAAATAAATGAAATAAGGAAAGAAAAAAGAAAGGGAGGGAAGAAAGAAGACAAAGGGGTACATCTAAATGTCCAACAACAGGGAATTAGTTGAAAACTTATATCTAATAGAATAGAATAGAATCATTTGAAAGATATCATAGTATATTTATTAATTAGGAAAATAGTAATATCATACTGAGTGGAAGGACAAAGTATTTGAAAACATCACTTTCAAAGCAATTCCTAGATGTGTGTGTGTGTGTGGGTGTGTGTGTGTGTGTGTGTGTGTGTGTGAGAGAGAGAGAGAGAGAGAGAGAGAGAGAGAGAGAGAGAGAGAGATCTTATAGTGGGAAGGATTTTATACCTTTCTATAGTGCCTGAATTTTTCCCATGCGCATTTATTACTATGTGTACATACAGGCTCAGTTGCTCATAGGAAAAGAAAAAAAAAGAAAAAAAAATACACACACACACACACACAGATGCTAAAAACTAATAGCGCCTTGGTCTGTTGGCTCAGTGGTTAGAGCATTGGATCATGTACCAAAGAGTCTTGGGTTTGATTCCCAGTCAAGGGGCACATACTTGGGTTGTAGGTTCTATCCCTGGTACTGGTCCTGGTTGGGGCATGTTCAAGAGACAACTAATCGCAATGTTTCTCTCAATGTCTCTCTCTCTCTCTCTCTCTCTCTCTCTCTCTCTCTCTCTCTCTCTCTCTCTCTCTTTCTCTCTCTCTCTCTCTCCCTCCCTCCCTCCCTCCCTCACTCTTTATTGATCTCTTTAACCCTTGAGATAAAAGCTCCCTCACTCTCTCCCCACCTCCTTCCTTCCTTTCTACTCTCACTGAAAATCAATGGAAAAAAATATCCTCAGGTAAGGATTGACAAAAAAAATTTAAAAACTAATAATTACCACTGGCTGTTGAGATTGTATTTTTAATCTTTTTGTTTATCTTCATTTTCCTATTTTTTATAGATAACATGCATTAATAACATAGTTAATATATTTTAACCATTTCAAAAATAACTGTGACATAGGGAAAATATGATACAGTACTTTTAAAATGTAGAATACAAACTTTTATGTAAATCTTGGTTTTATTTTGGTATACTTACATGCATAGAAAAAAGACTAGAAGAAAATATGAATAACAGCATTATGTCAGAGGTTTTATGGGAAATTTTAATTTGTTTTCTTTATACTCTCCCCGTTTACCACTGTTTTCCAGATTTGATATTCACTACTTTATAATCAGAAAAAATATGTTTTAAAATAAAGTGAAAAGTAGGAACTAACCCATCCCATGTTGGAAGAAGTAGATTCTACAGGGTAGGGGGGGGAAACACAAGGATATGGGAACTCCTGGCATGAATAAGACAAAAGCTCACATTCGGAACATGTGGGAGGGAGGCCAAAGGAATTCCCTTGATGTGTACTCAGAGAGCTGTGGAATCTTAAAACTGGAGGAGATTTCTAGGTTACTGCATTAAATACTTTAGCTAGACTCTGATCTTGCAGAGGCCTCTGTTGCTTCATCTACATGGGAAATGCTGACCTGGTCCTTCACTGGTCAACATCCTTGGGGACAGGATGGAACCTTGAGGCAGGAAGGAAAGTAGATGTCAGGGTTGTGCACTAATGGAACCACCCTGCTCCATGGGGTGGCCAAGTATCCTGGATATGTACTATAAACATTCACTTTCCTAATATACGCCAATTGTTAAACATGGCAGACTCAGCCCCTGACATCACCTTCTCTGGTTCCTCTGCCTCCTCCCTAAAGCACTTGTCTCTGCTCAGACATGGAACAGAGTGAAAGTTTTTCTGGGAGAACCTTTTTCCAGGACCTAGCACCCAAGGGAGATAATGATCCGAGTATATCCTACAGAGAGCCACAGTGCCCATGGGGGCATCGGACAGTGTGGTCATGTCCATGATGCCATGGCCATGGGGGAAACCACTCAATTTCCCTTGAGTTCCAGCTCAATTCCAATGGGATTGGGACACTCCCCTGCAACCAGCCTCACACATTACTCACTCATTGACAGGTAGGTGGAAAGGAGTTTGCCACCACAGTGTTTTCATGTGCTTTGGCATGCAAGCACATTTCATTAAACCCAAAGGGCAAAGCACTCCTTTAAGAAATGAGGCATCCAATTTTGAAGAGAACCTATTGATGGATGGGTGTGAAACAGTTAAATTGCAAAATCCCCAAAGAATACCAAGTACGCAATTTTCACTCCCAGCTTCTGTAGCTTAGAGAGACATTTGCAAGTGAGAGATGGGAAATACCTATTAAGGAAAGAACTGGATTGTGATGGAAGACCTGTCATATAACCCTAAAACCAGAAGTTGGTTTTCCTCCAGTAAAATCAGAGGTGTCAGTAATATCCCTCCAATCACCAAAGCACAAGAATTTGCATAGTCGGGGCAGGAGCAGGGTTAACGCTCACCTCCTAAGTATTATGAACTCACACTAATCCATGTAGTAGCAAATATAGTTCACAGTGGTTACAAATCCTCAGTGTGCATCAGAAATCATCTGGGGTGAATCCAAAAATTACAGATAACCAAACCCCCCAAAATTTAATTTAATTGGTCTAGGACTAGGGCTGGGTACTGGTACTTTTTAAATGATCCTCCAAGTAATTGCAATGAATGGCTTGGGTGCAAACCACTGAGCTAGGGCAAGAGAAATATGATGGGTGAAAGCTGGACACAAATAGACTTGGAGCAACTTTGAGCAGAGAGGTTGAGACCCAAGATTGGACCCTACAATCTGTTTCCACTCAGTTGCCAGAGGAGTCATTCTAAAAGGGGAATATCACTCCAAGCCCCTGTTTAGAACCCTTGAGATAAAAGCCCCCTTAGCCTCTCATAATCCAGCCTCTGCCTTCCTCTTCCTGCTTATTTCCTATGTTGCACTATTTCTTTCTTCCTAAAGTTTCATGTCATGTTTCCCTACTTCCCTCATCTCACACTAGACTCACACACTTGTCTTTCAAGGCTCAGGTCAAGGCTCATACTTCCCATCACTCCGATAGAATTGATCTCTCTTCACTCTATGACTTATGTACAGACCTCTCAATATCTGTTACTAATATGTTCAAAATACTGTTACTGTGATTAGACATTTGCTGTATCCCTATGAACAGAGCCCCTTGAGGCTTCGGGTCTCATTCATCTAAATCAATGTGCACCCAGAGTCAACCACACTCAGTCATGTGATCAGGCCAGCAGGGCCCAAGTTCAAGAATACAGAGTCCCAAGTAGTAGATGACTCAACTATTGAAAAGATTAAGTCAAGCCAGTTTCCTGTTAAATAAAATATCCTCCAACCTTGAAAAATATACCCTCAATGATCTGGAAGGCCAAGTTCATGTGTAGACTTCTAGGACTCCTCAGGGATCTGCACTAGAGGTAGGAGGCCTGGGGAAAGCAGACCCTTTCCTCATGCACACTAGTGGCTGCCCCAGCCCACATGTCCAAACACTGTCTATTCCCTCCACAAACAACCACTTTCTGACCACCATTCAGGCCCAGGAGTTCACTTAGTGATGCAATAAGCTCAAGGGAGAATGGCCTGAGAGAGGGGAGACACAGGATCTAGAGGCAGGCTCTGGGTTGTTTAGGCATAAAATTCAGAATTCAGAATATCCATGGGGAGCTGAAAGGCGGCCAGAGAGAGGCCCTCTAAAACTTGGAACCCAGGGCAGGGGCCCTTCTTGCACAAATCCAAGGGCAGTTCTGCATAAGACTCATTTCACCTCCTTTAAAGAGCTTTCCCAGATTCCCCAAGCTAGACATTGTCCCTCTCTACTCTTTAAGCAACTGGTAGGTATATCAACCTCTGCACTTAGCCCAGTGTATCACAATTACCTATACTTAGCCTGTCACTCTCACCACATGAGGAGCTTCTTGAGAATGTGGACTGTGCCTTATTCACCACTGTGGACCCCCAGCTTTCTAGAGCATGGCACAGGACAACACCCTAACCCCATGGTCGGCAAACTGCAGCTCACGAGCTACATGTGCCTCTTTGGTGAGTCTATTTTGAAGAAGTGGTGTTAGAAGAAGTTTAAGCTTAAAAAGTTTGGCTCTCAAAAGAAATCTCAATCATTGTACTGTTGATATTTGGCTCTGCTGACAAATGAGTTTGCCGACCACTGCCCTAACCAATGGCCAATGAGTGAAATTCATGAAACATATGATGAAATGAGAGGATACTCACCAGATCCAGATACTAACTCACTCTACCTCTCCAGCCTAAAAGTTTTACTAAAGACCTTTTACAGGCAAAGTGGCCATTAACATTGGCAATGAAAATAAACTCTTGTCCCACCTATATACAATTGATCATTTATTCCAAATACATTATTCATGGGGAAACTAAATTGCTTCATTTCATATTGGAGTTTCAGTTTACAAATGGTCCTTTTGCTATACTGATTATGTGACTTCTCCCCACCCTGATGATACTCTAAGCCTTAGAGTCTAAGGACTTGTTGAGGAGAAGAACCTAAACTGTGAGCATGTGGAGTTATCTCTCAGCGAGCTGTGTGAACCACACCTCGATCAACAGGACTGAAACTGAACTTCTGATCCTGAGAGGGGCCCTTTCTCCTACTCATATCCCTTATTCCAAAGGGCATTCCAAATCCCTGTTGATAGAACCACCTGGGAGAAAGCATTTCCCTCTAGTGGGGAATGCCTCTGCTCAATTTCCAGATGATGACAGAGCAATTTGCAGATGAGATTAGAGCAGCTTTAATATGCAGAATGCCTTTTGATTCACGGAGCTGTGGCTGAGTCCTCGGTCTGTTGGATTTCTTTTTACATCCTCCACTTCATGCAGAGATGTTGTTAAGTTGTGCAATGGGCAGATTGTAATCGCCTGCACCCAGGGAGAGGCAGAGAAGTGAGTCAGAGACCACAACAAAGCCCTTCCTGGCATGTCGGGCTCACTTGGCAAACCCAGAGGATGTAAAATTGACAGCAAGACAAGGAGCATCTTTGTTATTTGTCAACAAATGTCAGAGACCATTGCAGAGTCTTGGCAACCTGACACGGGAGAGCCTCGGGGGAAGGATTGGGGATGCAAATAAATAAGATGGTGGAAAACCCCATTCTGCGATGACCCACTGTCAGACAGGTGTGTCAACAGGGATTTTTTTTTTTTATCTGACCCCAATGACCCATTTATCATGTTCAAGGAAACACGAGATGCTCCTTGCAGTGTGACCCCCAAATAGATGTCAACTGACCTCTAAATAAGACTTAAATATCTGGCTCTATTCACTACCAGCTGTGTGACTTTGGACAAGTCATGTGACATCTGGTTCCATATTTTTATAAAATGGAAGTAATATCTGCCCTTCCCAATCCATGGGATGGTTGTAAATATCAAATAAGATAATGTAAGTAAAACAATTTGTAGTTACAAAGTTCAGGACAAATAATATTTAATATTTTATCACCATTATTTTTGGTACTAAAAGACGTTATCCAAAAATCAAATCCAGAGAAATAGGACAGAAACTGATTTGATTGTTTTTGGCCTCATAGAAAAAAAGGTATTTATAAACTAATATGGAGCCATCAGAATGTCTGCTGCTTGCTATATATTCTATTTCCAACATGAAAAAAGTTATAGAAAAATATCACCTAGAGCCTCTCACAAGAGGCTTAGCACCACATCTGCACAGCTTCACTCCTTGGAACTACTCATTTAATGAGCACCTATTGTAGAGCAAGCCCTGAGCTGATCACTGGACATACAAATACAATCAAGATGGTCATGTTTCCTGCTAATGGTGGAATGGAGGAGAGAGACAGGTACATCATTCAAAGCACTACATGTTTCAGGTACTTGTATACAAGGCACAGAAAATGGGAAAAGATGGGAATCATCATTTATAGTGATACAACCAGGAAAGCTTCAGAGAAGAGGCAATTCATGTTTTTTTTAAGTATTCAGTTTTTGGTTTTTTTTTATTGGAGAGAGACAGAGAGATAGACAGACAGACAAACAGACATCTGAGAGAGAAACTCCGGGAATTGAGCCTGCCACCTTCTGGTATATAGGACAATGCTCCAACTGACAGCCACCCAGCCAGGTCAAGAGGCAATTTTTGAATCAAGTCTTAAAAGAGAAACTGGCACTTACCAGGTCAATGGCAGCTGGATGGAATTTCCAAAAGAGGAAATTGTGAGTGAGAGCAAATGCTTGAAAACTCTAGGGGACTTGAAAATTATCTGTCAGAGGGAAGGGGCAGTATGAAGAGAAAAGTGAAAAACAGGCAAGGGTCACATCATACAAGTCCCAATATGGAAGCTGACCTTTACCCTGTAGGCAGTGGGGATACAGGGAGACGTCTTAAACTTGAATAGGACATGGTCAGGTTTTTCACTTTGGAAAGACCTTTTGGGTGTGTTTGGAATATGGCACAAAAGGAAAAAAGCCTAGAAGCTGGAAAGCCAGGAAAAAAAAAAAAAAAAAAAAAAAGCTTTTCCTCCTTATTTTTTTATTCAGAAGAATCTCTCAAGTCAAAGTGGGGTCTTATTAAATGGAACAGTAAAAGCAGAGCTGCTTTGGTAGAAGTAGGAGTCCAGGACCAGGAGCCGTGTCTATTTGGCCTTCTCTCAGCCACACAATGGTATCTTAGACCCTTTTATGAAATCTTAAGGCTTGGAGGAAAATGCTCTGTGGCATGGTATTAAGAAGACAACAAGGGAAGTGCAGGTGAGAGATGACTAAGAGCAGAATGGCAGACAGAATCAAATCCTGGTGATGGACCAGCTGAAGAGGCATCCAGGAACAACTGCAGGGTCTGACTGGGACAGCTGTTGCTTAAGAGGTTTACTATTGCCTGACATTAATAAAAATGATGATAATGGTGTAGCATATCACAATGCCTAATAAATTTGGCCCCACTTAATCCTCACAAAGTCATATGAAGTAGGCAGTAGTAGACTTATAATACCCATTTGTCAGATGAAAGTTTGAGGCTCCAAGAAGTGAAGTGAATGGAACCCAGAGCTTCTGAGTACGACACTGGTCATCTTTCCATCTTGCCTCTACATTGAGTCACAAATAATATCACAAATCTGACAGTTCTTCCTCGTGACTATATTGTCTGAGGATTAGAAAAAGCCCCTTACTTTGGGATAAAAGGCTCATTACCAGGTTAATTTTGAGGTCACAGGGAAGTGCCTTCACAGTGCTGGGCATATGGTTAATGCTCAGTGAACTTAACTTTCACTCTCCTTGCTTTCTCACACCAAGAAAATCCTCTTGTTAATGCTACAAAAATGATCTCTTATCATTGTTCTTGGTTTTCAGGTCAAAGATATTTGACTTCCTTTAGCTGAGTTTTTTGGATCTTTGTAACTACCACTGGTTTCACCACATTGATTTAACCCTTGATAGAGAGAACTTAAACTTGAAACTTTAAAATCTAGCTGGAGAAAAATTAAAGAGTAGGAAACCACTGACTAGATGCTTATAATCCTATCTAATAAAGAGGGAATATGAAAATTGACTGTCACTCCATCACAAAGGTGGTGGGGCCCAATCCCCTTAGTACCGCCAAGGGGGAGTGGCAGGCAAGCAGTGCAGCTGGGCCCACCCCCAGGAGTCCGCCAGTACTTTTAGTCCTGCCAGCAGGGAGCAGGCAAGTGGGCCTCTCAGAGAGCAGATAGCAAGGCCTGCTTGCCCATCACTGCAGTATTGAGCAAGCCAGCCCTGCAGAGAACAGAAAACCATGGGGAGTGGGCCTAAGCCATGCATAGGAAATCCCCTGAGGGCTCCCAGAATGGAGATGGGGCAGGTTGGGCTGAGGGAACACCTCTTCCATGTATGAATTTCATGCATTAGATCTCTAGTATTTATTATTGTCAAAACTAAGCCTATTCATGGTGATCTGACAAACTATCAGATTCTCTATGAAATCCACTGGCCTCATCACCTACCAAAACTGCAAGGATGAAATGCAACAAATGCCAGTCATGGGAGCCTGCCAGAGTTTGGGATCAACCCAAGCTGCCAACGCCAGGCTTTGGTAGGAAAGAAACACAGAATCCTCCTCTATGATGTCACAACTAATTATCATAACAACTAACATTTAAACATGTTCACATCCATAATCTCATTTAATTTCCAGTTTAGAGATTTGGAAATTGAGATGTTACAAATCTTGTAGAACAAGCCCCACAACACAGGCTATTAGGTCAGTTGGAAATTGTTTTGTTTTTGTCAGTTTATTTTTTCCTTCAATTGCAAAGTTTTAACAGTAAAAATAAATGTTTGACTTCTATAACAGAAAATTCAATAAACAGTTCTGGATTCAAGGTAGCTTGATGAGACAATGATGTGGCTAAGAGTCTGACTTCTCCTATCTTTCCCCTCTTCCATCTGCATGGTCAGCTTTGTGCTAACGTCAGCCTTTATCATGGTTGCAAGATGTCTGTCTACAACAACCAAGGCTAAGTGTTTCTTCATCCATATTTATTGGAGATGAATTGGGGAGTCTGTTCACATATAGGGTTTTCCTCCTCTTAGGTGTGCTAAGTTGAGTAGGCTAAAAGTTACTTAAAAGATTTGCTTCCTAGCCCAGGCTGGTGTGGCTCAGTTGGTTGAGCATTGTCCAGTGTGCCAAAAGGTTGCCATTTTGATTTCTGGTAAGGGTACATGTTCAGATTACAGTCTCAGTACCCCTTCAGGGTGCATGTGGAATGCAGCCAATTGATTTTCTCTAATGCGCTCTCTTCCCCTTTCCTTTTTTCTCTAAAATAAATTTTTAAAAATAAAAAATTTTTTTTAAAGATTTGCTTCCTAAAGCACTTGGTTATCCTGAGATCCTGAAGTAAAAGGAGACCAAGAGATATGTATCAACATTAAAACTTGTCCAATAATCGTGCAAGATACCTTGTCCCTGGTCCCTATGCATAACCAGAGCTAGGTCATATTGATATCTTAACCACAGATTGCACTAATAACTAAAAGGATAACTATTGCCTGATACTGGGATCAAACATTTTATACTCATTTAATGCTCACACACACACACACACACACACACACACAAAAAAAAAAAAAAAAAAAAAAAAAAAAAAAAAACTCTATGAAGATGAGACTAATTACCATCCCCTTTTCATAGATAAGGAAACTGCAGATGAGAGAAATTAAATTATTTTCCCAAGATCACCTCGCATAGTAATTCAGCTTCATTCCAGAGTCCATGCTCTTAAACACTGTGCCATTTGTCTTAGGTGGGCAATGGCAAATGTTGCTTCTGTCTGGCTCTCTTGGAGACTCAAGCCATTTACAGATATATACTTGAAAATCAAAACCTTGCTCTCATCATAATGCACTCCTTATAAAAAAAAATTAAAAATATATATCCAAAAAGCCTCTAGAATCTGCATTTAGACTCTTCCACTGTTTTAATGCTTTCGAGAAAGTAGCAAGATTCTGGTATCCCAACACAGACCTGGGTTCAAATTCTGACTTTGCTACTTACCAGCTATTAACAAGCCAATTAACTCATGTGAGCCTCATCTTCTTTTCTATAAGATGTATATGTTACCTGCACTCAGGATTGTCTGAAATATAAACAGGATCACACACTGGCACATAAAAAAGTGCAGTATTAGCTGCTTTCTCCTTCCCTCCCATTATGTCTTTCATCTTTCTACTTCCTTTGAATATGGTTGTACATGTTTAAGGATGGGAAGCTCAGAACATGTTTGCACGTTCTTTCTTATTATGTATTCTTTCCCAGAACTCTGGATGGCTCTATACACCAAATAGAATAGTTTATTGAAAAGCATTCACTCTTTCTTGCTGAAGTCTTTAAAATCTTTTTCCTATCACTGGAATGATAGCAATTTTTTTTTTCATTGAATCCCTAAGACTTGTTTTTAAAATTAATTCATATGCTCTTTTGTGGGAAAGCAATATAGCACATTTAAAGGGGGCCCTTTAGAGTGAGTGGCAAGGCCAGTGGCCAACTCAGGCCTTAATGAGTTAGCTTAAAAGTATGGAAGCTAATTAGTAAACCCAAGTTTCCAGGGCAAGGAGTTAAGATAAAGAGAGGTAGCCAGGAAAAAGTACATCATTGGGAAATCATGCTGTTGATAGACCTTAATCACTTTCTCTTCTAGTTTCTGTCAAATTTTGGAGAGTAGAAAATATTTTTTTGTTTATTTGTTTGTTTGTTTGTTTGTTTTTTGCTGTTTCTCCTGAGCTAAGATGTGAGAAGAAACTGGGCAGCTAGCTCATTTAATCCATGAGCATTAGTATGTAGGGAAACCCACAGATGTCAATGACCTTGCACCAGAGGAGAGAACCCCTCCAGCAGAACAACAGGTTAGTGGATGGGGTCACTCCTAGAGTTGAAAGCACTGCCCACTTGGTGGCAACTTCCTGTGAGAAGAGTACCCAGAGCTTCCAAAAAAAAGATGAGCACCACCACCAGCCCGAAGGACGTGGATGAGAAGGTTTGAGTTCCTACATCTGTATTCTAATGGCTAAGTGCTATTTGTGGAGGAAGCTGGGCCTTGTGATGACCTTGATGTGGTGCCAACCTAAAAATGAATATGCAACAAAGGCAGAATTGGAAAGCAGTTTAGAAGTTTTTAGTATGTGAGTTTTCTCCTGGAGAATTTATTAAGTGGGAAATGTGTGTTTAGAAATCTTAATACGAGCAAATAAGCTAAAGTCTGCCCTTTTAGGAAGACAGAATTCTAATTCAGTTACTGAGTTGAACCAAATGAAATTGTCATTCATAGGTAAAAATGATTCAAAATTGGCAATTTCCTGTGGTTCAAACTAAATCACTTAAGGGTTTTATAAAGGGAAAATTGGTGGACACTGATCTTTTTGAGCACTATTCCACTGCAATATGTCAGGAGCCTTGATAACATCCTCAGTTATATATAAATGTGTATGTATGTATATGTATTAAATATATGTTATCTTATTTCATTTAATGGCTATTTCTCTGTAAGATCAGTACTATTATCTTCATTTTCAGAAGATAAGCTAAGGAGAAGAGAAGATGAATCAATTGTTCAAGATCATGCAGAGTTGGGGTTCAGACAAACTGGCGATATGTTGCCAAAAACCAATGGTCAATTCTCAATAGCACTGGACACAGCAAATCACTCCCTCCTCTTTGAAAGAGCTTTGTATTTTATTCTCTCTTGGCCATCCTATCTCACTGGCTACATATTTGCTGGAATCTCATCTTCAGAACCTGTGAACATACAAGGCTTTGGCCTCAGACAAGAGAGCTCATCATTGATGTTTTTATCTCTCCCTCTCCCTTCCTCTCTGAAATCAATAAAAATATATTTTAGAAGAAAATGGTAATTCCAGTCTTCCCTCCAAATAAGCCAAAACAACCAGAGAAGAAGCATTTTTTTGACTCCCCTATTTCTCTCATCATTCACATCTAACCCACCAGATCCTGGTGTTTCCATCTTCAGATTATATGCCAAATTGGATCCCACTATATTCGGATCAAAACCGCCATTATCTCTCATTGGACTCTTGCAAAAGCCTCTTAACTGGCCTCCTTATTTCCACTTTCATTGTTCTACAGCCTGATCTCTGCATAGCAGCCAAAGTGATACGTGTAAAACCTAAATTAGGTCATGTGATTCTTCCCTCAAGACCCTTCAGTGGCTTCCTATCACACTCAGAGAAGCATCTTCCACAATCCTCCCCATGACCGGCTTTTCTAATCTCTCCTGTGATGGATGAAAGCTGGCCACTTTGATACTCCTCACATTGAGAGGTGGAATCTATTTTCCCTGCCCTGGAATCTGAGTACATTATGACCAAGAGGATGATGGACGTCACACTATCCCAGTTGACTGGCAGAATAGTGTCTGGGAGTTCTAAGCCACCATGTAAGAAGCCCAATGCCCTCAGGCCACATGCGGTTAGAAACCCAGACAACATGGTAGCAACATGGCCATGGGTAGGCCCTCTAGTCAATAAAAAGCATAGCCATGTAAGAAAGTCATCTTGTACTCCCAGTCCAGCAAGTCTTCAGATATCTCCATCCCCAACTATTTGAGGATAGCCACATGACAGACCCCAAGGAAAGAACAGCCAGCCAATCCCAGTCAATCTATTTCATTATAGTTTGTTACGCAGCCACAACTAACTACATTTATACTACAACATCATTTTCTGCCATGCTCTCCCTTGTTCCCTCTACTCCAGCCACACAGACCTATGACTGTTCCTCTAACATATGAGACACATTACTAGCTCCAGGTATAAATACCTACTTTCCCTGACCATGGCATGATCTTGCTCCAGATACCCACATGGATTCTTCTAGGGCTGTGCTTAAATATCAAAGAGTGCTTCCCTGATGAATTTATCTAAAATCACCTAATCACTCTGTCTCTTATCAAACTTTATTTTTCTTCTAAACATTTATCATCACCTAACATATCTAAGACCCATTTATTATTCATCTCCTGCTAACAAATGAAAATTTTGCAAAAAAAACTAATTTGCAGCTCTTTCTCCATTGCTTAGAACAAATCCTAGTATGCCATAGGTATTTAATATGCACTGGATGGATGGATAGATGGATGGATGGATGGATGGATGGATGGATGGATGGATGGATGAGATCCACAGCCCATGCATTTTTATCTGCAGTATGAAAAGAAAAAAAAAATACAAGGAAAAACATGTAGTGGGGCTAAGGAAGGACTCTAAAAATTATAGCAATAATATTGGTTTTATTATTTGCACTGCATTAAACAAAAGTGGATGGCAGAGACCATTGTATCAGTAAAAACTGTCAAGCTACAAGCACCAGCTCAGCAATCCTATACATCACCAGGGTTGGTTTCACCCTTCCAGAATCTGTCCTAGTCATATCCCTATTCAAAAGATTTGAACTTAAGTGCATCCTTCTTTCTGCTCAATTAATACATTCACATTTGGATCCATTTCTCACATTACAAGCCCCTGCATGCATCATTCAGCCAGGGTCAGCGTGAACCTTACCTAATTAACAGTGCATAATGAAAACAAATATTGTTTCATTTCCCCGTGACATGATTAATTCCCATAGGCATTCAAGGTTGGGCCTGCTCTTGATGAGTAACCAGAAAGCAAATCGCAATCGCCAACCATTTGAGCCGGAAAATAATTGTGGGCTCCCCTTAACCACTTTGCAGATAAGGAGTTTGAGCAGTTAGGTGACTTGCCCTCTAATAATAGATGGCTCTGCATTATGAATTGTTCACAATTTGTAAGAGACAGATGACAACTAAAGACTTAGAAACATCCCCCTACCCCACCCCTCAATAACCAAGACCTAAACCATGACCTCTCCCATTGTCACTGCTGGGTTTCAGTGTCTCCAATTATATACCACAGAAATTTTAAGATTTAATGGTGTCAGTTATTCTCTAATGGAACCACTATATTTTATTAAGTTCAACAGTTGCAGATCTCATCATTCCTTATGCCTCCCCAAATTTCTTTTGATGATTCTCCAGGCTTCATTCTGTAGCTCCCTTTAGAGAATTCTAATACACATTAGAGGCTCTAAGAAGTCCCTACAGAACAGACATATTTTAAAAGTTTTTATTAATCAGCCAAGACTGGTTTGGCTCAATTGATAGAGCATCGGCTTGGGGACTGAAGGGTCCTGGGTTCGATTCCAGTCAAGGGCATGTACCTTGGTTGCGGGCATATCCCCAGTAGGGAGTGTGCAAGAGGCAGCTGATCGATGACTCTCTCTCATCGATGTTTCTAACTCTCTATCTCTCTCCCTTCCTCTCTGTACAAAATCAATAAAATATATTTTAAAATAAATAAATAAAAGTTTTCATTAATCAAATGTTTATTTTTAATTAGCCCAATGTTTCCCAAGATTTTTTTTTTATTACAGAACAGTGTGTGTTGAAGTAATACTGAATCTAAATATTGACAGTTTTTAGTGACCACTTTTATGACCTAAAAGGAAAACAATGCTTGTCAGATAATGCAAAAAAAAAGTTATGCCAGAGAGGAGAGGGGTTGGGAGACTGGGTAAAAAAGGTTTGGCTCAATGGATGGAGTGTCAGCCTGCACACTGAAGGGTTGTGGGTTCAATTCTGGTCAAGGGCACATAACTGGGTTGCTGGCTTAATCCCCAGTAGGGGGTGTGCAGGAGGCAGCCAATCAATGATTCTCTCTCATCAATGATGTTTCTATCTCTCCCTTCCTCTCTGAAATCAATAAAAATATTAATAAGTATAAATTGGCAGTTACAAGAGTCACAGGGATGTAAAGTGCAGCATAGGGAATATAGGTAATAATATTGTAATAACTATGTATGGTTAGGTAGGTTTAGACTTATCAGAAGGATCACTTCATAAATTATATAAACATCTAATCATGATGGTATATACCTGAAATTTAAATAATATTGAATGTTGACTATAACTGAAAAATTAAAAAATACATATATATATAGTGTATAGTATATAATGTGAACCATGTAAAAAACAAATCCAAGGGTGTCTAGTAACCTGCACAATGTCAAACACATAAGTGCTCAACAAATAATAGTTGACTAATCTATACTGATACATAAAGAAAGCAGATTTGTTCATGTACTTAGTAAGTGTATACTAAATGCCAACATCTATGCTAGCACACATGGACACAGCAGTGAATAAACTAAGTCCCTGGCTTCATGGCACTTCCATTTAAATCAAGTGGGACAAAATCCCAGCTTGTCAGAGTCAGTTACCCTACAGACCCTATAGCTCAACCCTCTCACTGTTTAGGTAGAGAAATTCAGATTCCAGAGAAGAAGAAAAAAATTCTCCTAAGGTCACCCAA
Organism: Pipistrellus hanaki; assembly: GCF_964339955.1. Taxonomy (NCBI): domain Eukaryota; kingdom Metazoa; phylum Chordata; class Mammalia; order Chiroptera; family Vespertilionidae; genus Pipistrellus; species Pipistrellus hanaki. Next base: position 17,655,265 of record NC_140513.1, on the reverse strand, counting down.
CAAGTTAATAGCAAAGCTGGATTTAAACTAGGTTTTCTGACCATAAAGTCAGTGCTTAGCCACCCACACCAGATTGACTAGGTTAAGGTAGTTCCAAAATATATGATATCATGATTTTAAAGAGAATTCCTGTTAAGTCATAGAGAAAATGCCATAATTCTGATCCCAGTTCAGCCTCTAAATGTATGAATTTAGCATCTGAATGATTAAGAACCTCGGGTCTTGGCCAATGTTTTTTTTATTTATTAGAGTAAATTAATTACTATTAATTTAAGAAACCAAACTGAGTTAGCCAGAGTTCGGGGCTTACCAAGAATAGCAAAGAAGGAAAGAGGACTGCCATTCTGTGCTTTTTGAAAATAGGTGACCAGGAAATAGGAACTGGAAAGAGCATGGGTTTTTGGAATCAAACAGTTCTGAATCCCAGTCCTGCCTCCTATTAGTTGTACAACCACAGGAGACTCACACTCAATGAGGAAACTCACACTCAACTTCCCCACTTGCAAAATCCTCATAAAACTTTATTAGGATTCTATGAAATAATAGAATAAGGCTAAAAAAAAAAGTGGTCATTCCTTATGCCTCCCCATATTTCTTTTGATGACCAATTTCCTTCCTTTAAGACCTGTCAATGAACTAGAAAATGTTCAAATACTTAAGTTTGGTGAAACATAAAAATGTAATAACCTTAAAAAAAAATCTGAGAAAAATGCCCCTAAACTCATGGTGTGCACAACAGGCCTGGAATTTGGGTTCTTCCATTTGGTGGAGTTTTCATTCTTTCCGCCTTTGGTCAGACTGGAATTCCAGGGGGACTACCTCGCCTGATATTTTGGCACTTGCTCTAGTCACAGTTGGAAGCTAGAAGTATAGAAATGAGTGAAATGGGAAAATAATGAAAAACAAAAGTCAATCAAAATCTCTTTCACTTTTTCTTTTTTCCTTTAGTGAATTTTTTAAGCAGATGTGTGTGACTTTCAGTCAAAGCTTAGGATCGAGTTTTAGCTGTGAATCTTTTTCCCATCCTCTCATTTAACCCATGCGAGCCACATTTTTGAAACCTAAGAGCTCCTTTTGCAGGTAATATCTTATTAAGACCAGTGATTCTTGAGACTAATTCTCTGGTTGTGTTCTTTGGAAAACATTACATGCACAGGTCTCAATGGACCTGAGAGAAAAGCAGCCTTTTGTTTGTTGTCAATGTCACATGTTTCAGTGTTGGTATCAACACAATCATGGGAGAGAGGCAGCCATCCGAATCCACACTGCAGTTAGCATCAAGATTTTGGAAGGCCCCCTCAATCAAACGGTATATCTTCACATTAGTCCTTTCCAATTCAGCAGAGTAGACCAGCCTCTCCTATCACCCATTACTCCACCCCCATCCCATGCCTGAAAGAAATCACATTCTCTTTTTACCAGAATCAAAGACAGGCAGAGATGTCAATGCAGGAGCTGGTCATGCACAGAATTCCCCGAAGGTGAAGTGACAAAACCCTTACAGGGATGCTCACTCCCTGTGGAATTCATCAGAGGTTGACATTAATAAGGAATTAATAATAAACCTAAAGTCAGGAAAAGTAGAAAGAATACTAACAGCAGCAGTGTGAGACAAGGAGGAAATATCCACTGATGACTGTGCTCTATCCCCCATATACTTTGCAGGAGTCTCCCTCTCATCCAGGCTTCGCTGAGCTATCTCTAGGAAATGAGGAGCACTGGACCTGATAGCCTTTAGGAGCCCTCGCAGGTTGGATATTCTATGAGTGCACAAAACACCATTTCCATGGTGGGACTCTGAGAGCTGAATGGCACTGATAAGTCTGGTGATACTTAAAGACCATCCATGGGGAGGTCAGCAGCGATAGTGATAGTGGACAAGCCAAGAAGTAATGCTATGCCTATCTAATTTGCCTAATGGCCAGAGAAGAGAACGGGCAGCAGTGGAGCCACTCAAAGCATTACCACTTTGGAATGTTCCATTCAGTATGGAATGTATGTTCTCCAACTTGTTCCAAATACTCATCAGGATGCATAATTGAAGGGTTTTTCTTTTAGACACACACACACACACACACACACACACACACACACACAAACACACACACAAACACATATACATACACTAATGGCCTGGTGCATGAAATTTGTGCACATTAAAAGGGAATTAATTAGAGGAAATATTTTAATATTGCTATTTGCCCTTTCTCTATAATAGAAGTGTAAGAGATGAAAGAAAATTAGTAAAATGTATGTGAAAATCTTTCTCCTGTCAAAGTCTGAGGCATGCTGCGAGACCCAGAATCCAGTGGGCCTTGAAATTGCGCAAGACCCAGACCCGGCCAACCCCACCCCCCTTGGGCAAGATCCAGACCTTGCCAGCCCCACCACAATCAAGCCCCTCCAGGCCAGGGGGGGGGGGGGCAGGGACAGTCTAGGGTTCCATGGCCTGGCATTGGCCAGGGGGTGCAGCCTCAAGTCCCCCAGCTTGGTGTCAGGTGGGGGTACCCCATCCTATGCCAGTTGGGGGAATACAGCTTCATGTCCCCAGCGCATTTTCAGAGGCCCCAGCCCTGTCAGGCCCTGCTGGGCCTGGGGCAGGGGGCGCGCCTTGAGGTTCCCCATCAAGCCTTGCAAAAGGGGGGGGGGGCAGCCTCAGGTTCGCCAGCCCAGCACCATGCAGCCTCAGGACCCTGCTGATCACTCATTATGGAAACCCCACCTCCGCTGTGGGCATAGCCATCTTGTGTTACAAGAACCCCGCCTTCGCTGTGGGCACAGCCATCTTGTGATGTGTGAGGGTTGATTTGCATATTATCTCCTTATTATATAGGATATTTTTAATTGATTTCAGGGAGGAAGGAAGGAAAGAAAAATATCAATGATCAAAGAGAATCATTGAACGGCTGCCTCCTAAACATCTCCTACTGGGGATCAAGCCTGCAACCTGGGCATGTGCCCTTGACTGGAATTGAACCTGGAACCCTTTAGTCCACAGGCCGATGTCCATCCACTGAACCAAACCAACTAGGGCTAGGATTTTCCTTTTTTAAAAATATTTTAATTGATTTCAGGGAGAAGGAGAGAGAGATAGGAACATCAATGATGAGAATCATTGATCAGCTGCCTCCTGCATGCCCCTTACTGGAGATTGAGGTTGCAACCTGAGTATGTGACCTCCTGGTTCATAGGTTGATGCTCAACCACTGAGCCATGCCAGCTGGTTTGAAGGGTTTTTCCAAGTCTGGCCATGAGCAGATTTAAAATCCTAGAAGCTAACTTGAAAAAAAAAATTACTTTAAATTAGAAGCCCAAGAAAGGGGGCAGGTGAATCATCTCTGGAAGAAAGATGCAGTACAGAACACTTAATGTATGTCAGACACTAACATTCACAAATAAAAATCAAATCAAGAGGGATCAGCACAGCCCACACCCTCACAAAGAGGTACATAGTTCCTAAAGATCAGAGGTGATAAAGCACCAGGAAGTCTTTTTCAAATAGTCATCTCTATTTCCTGGAAGTGACACTATCAGGAGAGTGACATGTGATGGTCATTTGATGGACTTCTGGCTATGATAAAAGTCAATGCTACAAATGGAAAAATGAAAAATAATGTTTTATCTACAAAGAATAAGATCTTAGAAAATTGAATTCAACCTCAATTCCATCATCCCTAGCTAGGAATAAGATTATTCACTTCTTTGAAGGAACAGAGCTTTGCAATTTAGTGAAAGTTTAGGAAGCACCTTCCTAAAATAGAGATTAAGCTATTTGATGTGACATATGTGTTAATACCATGGTAAGATTCAAAAGAGAAAGGGAAAAGAAAATGACATTGTGGCCCCACCTCCATGAGAACAATGATCAACCAAGAAACTATGGAACCTTAATTAAGGTTGTCTAATTAAGTATCTGCTAACTTACTTCAGGGGAACATAAAATGCTCCCTCTGTAAAACTTTCTCAATATGATTCCTACGGCATCTTTGGAGGTAGAAGAGAAATAGAAAAGGTATTGTAGTTCTTCCTGAATAAATTGGGCCTCATCCAGCGTAAAGGTTATATAGATGCCCTCTCTTCACCCAAGCCATCTCCAGCCAGTTTCACTTTTAAATGTTGTGATGAAGTTTTGGAACCTCCTGGGGACTCATCAGCCTCCAAACAACTATCAATACTATAAATACATTATATCCTGTGCATCCACCCAATACCAATTGCATGTCAGGCCCAGAGCTCACCTCAAGTAGAGCAGGGTATGGAGGTCTTTGCTACTTTGTGATCAAGGAAAATTCAACATGGAATGTTCTACAGCAGTTCCTCTGGAGCAATCAGTGTTACAGAGGGAGTGTCATTTGGGTTAGAAAGCAGAGAAGAGGGTAAGAACATGTCAGGAGGAAGTAATATCTTGAGTAAAGATGCAGGGGGATAAAGAAACATGGGAATCTACTCAGTTTCTAGCTTGAAAAAAAGCAAAACAGTGAGTTGTGTGGAGGCAGAGATTCTGCAGGCTGCAGCTAAAGGTGTGGGTGAGAGCCGTCAAAAAAAAAAAAAGTCAAGGAGCTTGGACTTTATCCAATAGCCATGGGAGCCACGGAGTGCTTACAGACAGAGGGGTGACGTGGACTGTAAGAGGGCTCCCTCTGGGGCACTGAGAAGGCAGATTGTCGGGGGAGAGACTGGAGGCAAGGAGGCAAGTTCGGAGGAGTTTTATTGCTCTTTTTGTGCAGCACATCTGTTCTAGGAGGAACAATAGAGGATTAAGTCATGTGGCTTCATAAACTTCCACGTGCGCTACTGTGGAAGCTGTTTACCACTAGGTAAGTGGAGGCACGTTGTAGAACCAGGACACAGTGCTGAGTGAGGGGCAGGCAGCACCACATGGTCTTAGAGGGAGAAAAATCGAACAACAATCTCAGCTCTGCAACTCACCAGCTGCATGACACTGGGAAACTCAGTTACCTCGTGGAGCCATCTGGTGTAAGATGGCAGTCAGAATGTGAGCAAGGAATATGCACAGGTCTCTCTGGCAGAGCACGGAGCACTGAGTAGGTCCACTATAAGTGGCAGCCACCATTACTACAATGGGAAAGCCTTCTTTTGCCAAGAATGCTCTCAGAAAAATCCATTCACCATGACAGAGCTTCCTCCGCCGAGCACCAGTAACCAAAGCAAACAGAATGGGGACAAACCCAGAGTTATTACCTACAGAGAGGCTCAGGTGTCCCTTTGAAAGAAAGCAAAAACCAGCCCGAGTCTAACAAGCCCATACACACCGATCAGAGCTGCCTATTCTCAGCAGCCCTGGGCACATTCCCACATAACCTGGTTTGACAAGCTGCGCTGGCCCAGTGCCCAGCTTCCAATTGGAATCTACAAGGCCCCAGGATTCTTTGACAATTTTTCCTTCTCTAGGAGGGCGATTGTGGTGCAGAATAGAGGCATTGATATATTATGTTGTATGCACATATGCCTCAACCTTTTACTTCCTATCTTACCTAGAGGCTAAATTTCTTCTTCAAGATAGCAACAGCACCACCTTTGTGGGCCAAAGCTCTGAGTCTATATAGCTTCACAGGCAGCATAGCTCATTTATTGTGTGGGATCCGTTTTGGTTCTAGAACTTGGGTTCATGGTTTCAACTCTTCTGATAGCCCCAGTTCAGAAAGGATTGAGATTCCTGCTCCAAACCACTTGCTTGGAAAGTGAGGGTAATCGTGGATGAAGATTATGTTCAGTGCCAACTATTATCTCTCCTCTTATCTTTTGACTTTCATCCTCTCACTTGCAAACATTCTGGAAAGTTCTCATGGTCCAATTCACACACCAACAGCCTCCTTCCTTCCACCACTGTATGTTGCTCAGAACACCCCATCCCACTGCTGCTTCCCCCCTGGTAGTTACCCTTCACCCCTGGAAATCTCTTTCTGCTGCCCCCATAAGACTGAACGGTTCTGAGCAAGTCACTAGTGGCCTTTTCAGATCTAATAGGATCTTGCGCTATCTGCCCCACTTCGGCATTCTCCACTTTGATCACTTGCCACTTCTGGAAAGCTGTCCCTTTCTTGGCTTCCTGAGACACCCCATCCCCTCAATACCCCAAGGATGACCCCTCTCCTGACCCCCACCAGATGGCCCCTCTTCCTCGGTCTGTCTATGCATGTAGGCCTTCTGGAGCTTTTTTTCTAGAGCCCCTTTTCTTTCCATAAGCCTCCTCCTGGGAGATACCACAGCTGCCCTCTGTGGTTCCAGAGACCTTCTACTCCCACAAGAATACAGAACCTTCTCCGACTAGCTCAACTCTCTCTCTCTCCTAAGTCTAAAACAGCAAAGCCAGCCCCCTAGTGGAAACCCATCCCTGCTTGCTCTACACTGACCACAAACACAGCTGTCCAAATCCAAACTATCCACTTCGCCATCAGAGCCTACTCATCGGCTTATGCTTGCTGTCTGGGTTAGTGCACGGCCATCCTCTCCACATGAAGTGGAAAGCTCAAGCATTCTGACCCTCCTTCTATTTCACCCCATACTTCTAATTTGAATCCGTTCCTTCCCTCCACCCTCCCTGCCCCAGCTCCTGACCAAATGCTTGCCTGAGCATTTGCCATCACTTCATAACCAGTCTTCCTGATTGCTTCTCTCCCCTTGTCAAAGACTTCTCCTCATTACTGTATTTCTACAGCACTTAGAATAATACCTTCAGATGAAAAGCCCTGCTGTCCCCAGACCATCTTCTTAGCATGGCATTCAACACTACAATGGAGGGGAACATGCCCTGGAGTCTGAATCTCCTCCTGGATCCTAGGTTCCTCAGTGACTGCAGCTATTCCTCAGGGGCCGTGGGTCACTCAGAAGGCACTCAACGCGCAGCTTATCCAGCCCAGCTCTCTGAAACCAAAATGCCCTTCTGTGATTGTCTGAGGGTGAAGAGCTCCTTCAGAGCAGTTATGTAAGTCTACCAAAGCATTCCAAAATGTTTAGTAATGATGAATGCCCTATCTTAAGTTCTATGGCACTGAGCTGCTTCTAACTGGTTATTTATTCACATTAGGCAGAAAGTCTTTTCACCGTGTATTGTGGATAACAAAAATAATTTCAAATCTTTTTACTTTGATTTAGCTTGTTTTATAAGTCAGGGTCCAACTGGAAACATAAGAAATCACTCTACTTAATACAGATGGAATTCTATAAAAAAAAAAAAATGATAGTTTAATAATCCAAGTGATGGAGAAGTTGTGGTATTTAAGCAGATGATGGAGAGGTAACCCGGGGAGCAGAAAGCTGCTACCACTTCGAGGCTGGAAGGACAAAGGAGGGACCAGTGATCTGGCAAAGGCTAGAACCTTGTTGGCAGGGAGATATAAAGCTAGTGAGATTTAAGCTTTGGGGCTCCTTGCCTTCCTAGGCGTCTTCTAATGCCTTAGATCTAATTTTGTTATTCCTTTTCCTTAAAAGTCACCCCCAAATTATATAAGCTTTAGTCTTCATAAAACCTGGGTCCTCCACAAACCATGGAGAAAACATGACCAGTGCTGCAGATGTCGCCAAAGCTAAGATGACGAGAAATCCCAGGCTTCTCCTTTCTGTCCACCTTCCAATTTGCTGCCAGTACATCCCACTGGCCAATGCCAGGCACAAGCCAGCTGGCATGAGAGCCAGGGAAACACAGACTTCAGGGTCAGCCTCCCTGTAATACTAAGCAGAGCAGGGGAGGGACAGGACTAGATCTCAGAGCAAGCAGATGAGCCAACGTTTGGCATATCGGCCTCACTGAATCTTCCTGGGGTAGCCACTGTAAATACTTATGAAAGTATGCAGAGTTGCAAGGTTGTTACCAGGAAAAGGCCATGAGGCCCTCCCTCTCCCAAGATATCCCACAAGGCAACACTGTCCCAATGGACACACAGCATAATTGTATCTGCCTCTCAGCTTTGCAGACTCTGAAACTCAATCTTGTCACTGTCCCCAGAGCAGTCAGATTTGGGGAGGATAACTCACACTAACCAAGCTTATAGAGCCTTGAAGCATTAGGCTGAAAACCCATGTGCTCATTTATAAGGAGAAACATCCATGTTATATGGAGTGACATGTTTGTCTTGACAAAATCCGTTCAATTCTTTCGCTCACTATAGCACACAATTATCGACTATTAACGCCATGGCAGTTACATCCAAGCAATGTGAATACAAATAGATAATACCCAGCTCCTGTCCCTTGGGTGCCTAGTGATGCATTTACAGTAACATCATAATCAGACTTAGATTTAAAAATATGAAAATCCCTATTGAGCGCAGACCCACGGCCAGCATAGTAAATAAATGTGACCTGAATGTTTAATGACACCAAGCCCTGACGGATACAGATGTCGGTCTCTATCCGAGAGAAAGACCTGGCAGGAAAGCTGTTTGCTTGTCAGAGCACAGACTCCCTGGAAAGAGCCCAAGTTTGTCTCCATGACTTGGTTTCCCTATGCCCCACACTGACCACCACCTTCTCCTCTCTTAGGCACATACATGCAGTGTCAGCCATTTCATTGTAGCCAAATTTCATAGGCACTGGAAGCCATTTGCTCACACTAGGGCAGGCTCTTTGAAAAATTCATAGAAGCTCAGACCTCTTAAATCCATGGACACACAAAGTTTGTACACACGTTCAGGGGTTCTTAGGCTTCATTGGCTCCAGTTTTTTCTCTAGAGTAGGATTCTTCAACCTCAGCAATCCTGGCATTTTGAGTTAATAAGTATTTGTCGTGGGATCTGCTCTGTGTGTGTGAGGATGTTCAGCAGCATCCTTAGCCTCCGCACATGAGGTGCCAATAGCCCACACAGTTGTGAGGACGGCAAACATCCCCAGATACTGTTACTACTGCCCCAGGTCAGAACCACTGATGTGGAGGGCCACGCATTGGCTGCTCTGTTCTCACTCTAGGAGCAATGCAGAGGGTCTGGCCCTTCGCCTGCCCTGCCCAGACTTCAGGTTATAGATGAGTTCACTTAAAAAGAAGAATTTCGACAAGTTTCTGCATTCTAGTTTCCCCAGTGTATAAAACAAATGTCTACATGTGGGTCAGGGTTGGGAAGGAACCTGAAAACATGTGGTCAGGTGATTGACCAGGGAAAAGGAATTGTAAGCTTGTTCTTTTGGTTGTTCATTTGTTTCTGTCATTGGGAGAAAGAAAAAAAAAACACCGCCGCTGGTCTATGGTAAAGGACAAGACAGGCGACTCCAGCCATTAGCCAGCTAACCTGGAGTCTACCTGTGGCTGCTCCTGCTCCGTAGCCACCTGGAACCTGTCAGTCTGTCCTACAGGATTAGAGACATGCAGCCCATTCCCGCCTCAAGGCCACCTGTAGGCCTTGAGAGATGGCAAAGAGGGCATCACCCTTCCACCCTACTCTCCCGCAACATGTACTGCGGATCCACTGTGAGCCAAGCACTGTGCTTTACATACATTAAATCATTTAAATTTCACAAGCTAAAATAATGGTACTACTGACCCAACTTTTTTTTTTTAATATATTTTTATTGATTTTTTTACAGAGAGGAAGAGAGAGGGATAGAGAGTTAGAAACATTGATGAGAGAGAATCATCGATCAGCTGCCTCTTACACACCCCCACTGGGGATGTGCCTGCAACCAAGGTACATGCCCTTGACCAGAATCGAACCTGGGACCTTTCAGTCCGAAGGCCAGTGCTCTATCCACTGAGCCAAACCGGTTTTGGCTACTGACCCAACTTTGAAAAGAACTGAGTCTCGAATAAGTTTGGTGGGTTGCTTAGAGCAGTGGTCGGCAAACTGCGGCTTGCGAGCCACATGACGCTTTTGGCCTCTTGAGTGTGGCTCTTCCACAAAATACCATGTACCCTAATTAAGTTAAGAACAATGTAGCAACCTATATAGTTTAAGTTTAAAAAATCTGGCTCTCAAAAGAAATTTCAATCATTGTACTGCTGATATTTGGCTCTGCTGACTAATGAGTTAGCCAACCACAAGCTTAGAGTCACATGGCCAGTAAGTGACGGACTGGAATTCTAACCCAACTCCCCTGAGACTAAGCCCAGAGCCCTTTTCCCATCACTGCCATGTGGCTGGTTCAGTTGCACATTTTAGCCGAGGTTATTTAAGACAGGGAGAAGTGGCCTCGGATATGAAAATCAAGGCAAAATACTCGACTATTTCACTTCAATGGGGAAACATATCAAAGTAGATACTTGACATCAAAACCAGCATAACATTTTAAAAAATATATGAACCTATTTAGAGCAGTATCTGGCCATGATCTTCAAATTCCCAGTCTTCCCATAACACAGGCAGCTACACGCAGAGCTGAGGATAAGGCAGAAGCCCAAGAATTCTGAATTGGAGAACTTTCCTCCTCGTCTCATCAGCAACTGCCAGTCACAGGCTCCGAGCAGGAAAACATTCATTAGCCTTGAGTTACCAATTCAGACCAGGGACCTCCTTCTTCTACCCACACAACTCCAGGGAAAGTCTGGGACAGGGACGGAGAGCGCAGATTGATGGGGCTAGTCCAAAAACACAAATAATGCATTTCCTCCAAAATATAAAAACAACACTTGAAGCCAGGGTGTAATAATAGGTTTTCCCAGTATGGTTGCTTTCATAGTACGTTCCGAGTGTTCCTTGATTATACTTGTAAGAATACCAAGTCTGGATTTGTTCCTTCTTCTCCCGTCTTGCCTTCCTTCCTTCTTTCCTCTTCCCACAGTCACACATTGACCTGCTCCTTTGCACCAGCCTCTGGGCTGGGACCAGGGATATTGGCCTGATCTCATCTTAGAGCTAGTAGAGGAGACTGGCAGATGATGCCGAGAGAGTATGACAGGCAGGGAAACAGACTGGTGCTATGGCCCCCTCAAAAAAAAGATGAAAACATTCAGTCATGTGGGGAAATCATTCATTCATTTGAAACGTTGGAGGTCCTGGTCAAAAGAGGCATCTCAACACATATGACATTTTATGTCAGCACTGCAAATCCAGGCCTCAAAGCTCCTTAGGAAAACAGGCCTTGGAAGGGATTCTTGCAATCTACGGTATGAAATCTTAATAAAAAGAGATGGGAACAAAGCTATTTTCTTTTTCCCTCAGAGAGCAGAGTGGGGAGGGATAAAGGAATACGATTCATGAATGCTGCCTTTCTTAGTCTTCATTAAATTCATTAAATTTTTATTGTGTTTTACTTTTCAAATTACCTTGGCATGCATTATCTCCATTTTGCTTTACAACCTTTCTAGGCAGTGGGGCCTGTTATCTCCATTGTACTGGTGAGACAATGGAGGCTCAGAGGGGTAAGTGGGTCTCTTAAGGGCTCACAACCAGCCTCGGACGGAATGGGCTTCTCCAACCCACCGCCCTCTGCCTGCACAGCCCATGTCCCTCCCTCCAGCCTGCAGCACCTCTGTGCGTGCCAGGAGTCCTGGGAAACGAGTCATGTTGTTCCACTGCAGTCTCCCAGGCATCACACGTGGAGGAGAGGTGTGTTCAAGAGGCTCCGGGGTGTTGAGAAGAGAGTAAAGTGGGTTTTAATGGAAAAGATTGTTCTACTTACAGTGGCTCCAAAAATAAAAAATAAAAAAAGTGATTCACTCTTCAGGCCTGACATGTTTTGAGAGACAGACATGCCTGTAAATTTGGCCAGACTCGTGGGTGCCAGATGATAATTGACAAAGACCCTAGGGCTTGGCGATCCAGCCAGGACTTCCTCATGTTCCGCACTGGGCTCTCCAGGGGCAGAGCACAGTGCATAATTAAGTCAGATGGCTGCAGAGGGGAAGAGATGGGTCATTTTCTCTACGGAGAGGGTTTCTTCTTGGCAAGACGTAGAATGACACACTTCAGGCAGCAGGAAGATCATTTCCATAAAAGTCGGGAGGGAAGGAGGGAGGGAGATCACGGTTACTGAAAGACAAACAAAGCCCAAATACCATAAACAGAGTATGGAGTTCCCAACCAGAGGCACAATTATCTCTTACCTCAAACTTGGAAAGGACTCAAGGGAGCATTATAAGAGATTTTCTCATGCACATGAGTAATTGCCCCACTCATTAAAATGTTATAGATGAGCCTCACTTGGAAAGCAGCAAAGTGTGAATTCCTAAGCAGGACCTGGAGGATGCTTAAAGAGGCCCAGGATGTTCTAGCGAGAGCCTCAAGGCAGCCCAGCAATCTTCCTGGAGGTGAGATGTCCACAGTGAGAAGATCCGAAGATAAACAGGTATCACTTGTATGAACACCACTACCATACACACCCACAGATGCTTTCCATTGTCCTACTTTCCATTTCATGAAAACACAAGTCCATAACTATGCATGGGATTATTTATGTCCAGAACATTGAGGGGAAGAAATGCTTTTTTCAATCTTCCTTATAATTTAACCACTCAGGGCTCCTCTTTCTTGGACCAAAGTCAGTACCTGTTAAGAAGAAAGAACTGATGGAATTGATAACAATGTAATTAATGAAGGTATGATTCACATGGGATTTAACGGCAAGACAGAGAACCACACCAATATCCTTAACCCACTAGTTTTGGGGGTGCCATCTTTTCATTGTAGAGGATTTCATGATATTTAAGGCTGCTGAGCCACCCAAGAAGAGCACAAATATAAATGTCAAGCCTTGGAAGTTCTAGTTCAGTGTCTTGAGAGACCATGTCTGAGCGAACTCAGGAATTTGAACTAATCAGATTTGAATTTTTAACTCTGTGTATCATCCTGCAAGCATTGTGACATGGCTGATAACAGTAACATTCACCAAGATAGAGAAAGAGCAACAGTGGAAACATAAATTAATCTGTTTGATTAGAAGACCTGCTAATCACAAGGCACCTACTGTATATTTCCAGGTGAGGGTGCATCCCATAAATAATTGATCACCAACATTTCAAAAGAGCAGAAATAGAAAGAACACACTCAAACACTAGAATTGGTCATTTATTTTCCTCTGCTTTCATATGGAAATGTGTCCCTTGGCTCCTGCTTCCTTGTTGTTATTTATGCTATTTGTCATCCATTGCTCCTTTGTACTACAGCACAAAGACTGGGTTAGGGCAAGCATTTTCCCTGGGAAATTTTAGGCACATCACACATTCAGACTCACTTTATCTTGAAAGGGCTGAACAAGATAAATATTATTAAAAGATAATGTGGCTCCATTGGATTTGATGGGAGAAAGGACATCCATCCAGTCACTTCATAGAAAGGACTGATAACGTTGACCGACAGTGATGACTCACATGAATGTACACCATGTACACTGCGACAACCCTTAAAATATGACATTACCCCTAGGTAGTTCTCCTATTTTTATAATGTTTCTTCTGAGTATAAAGGAATAAATTTCCATTGTAGTATGTTTTAAAAAATGTAAAAAAAAAAAAAAAAAAAAAAAAAAGAACAACTGTACCAGAGATCACCACTTTTAATAATCGCCTATATTTTATCCCTGTTGATTCTACTTGTTATAAATATATGTATTTTGGAGTATAAGACACCATTATGTACATACTAGTTTATACCAATTTTTCTCTTTAACATTGTATATTGACTATTATCTCATGGCATTAAATATTTTAATAACATTATTTTAATTGGCTAAATAACACCTTATGATATATCATAACTAATTTAACTAATCCTCCATGGAAATTTGGTTTGTTCCCAGTTTTTTGTTAGTATAAGTAACAAAACTAAAAAGTTCTCATACTTATATCTGGTTACGCCCCTGTATTAGTCAGATCAGGGACAGGATGGCAGATGCAAAAGCAGTTTCATGAAGAGCATTTACAAAAGTAGCAGTAGGTTTAAGGGAAACCAGCCAAGATGGTGAGATGAAAAAGGATGAAGCCAGAAACAGCAGGGAAGTCACAGTTAACCAGGCAAAGGGCTACCAGAACCCGTGAGGGCTATGGTAGAAAGAGGAGAACTGGTACAGGGAATGTGGCCTTGAGTGAGGAAGACAGCCATTCCCAAACCACGGCCCAGTAGGAAGAGAGCCAAAGGGGGGAGGAGAGAACTGAACCTCTCTTTCCACCTGCTCTGGCTTCCCAACAGCAGAACCCAGCCAGCCGGCAGAGGGCAAGGTAGCTGGGTTGATATGGTCCACTGAGTTCAGCTTCCCGAGCACAGAGCAGGGTGGAGAAGGTGTTTGATATATCGAGACACACAAAGAGAGAATAATATCCAGCTCGACACCCTGGCATACGCCCTTTCTACATTAGAACCATGAGTGCTAGGTTTAAAATACAGACTGCGTGGCCAATACCTCCAAGTCCCACTGCCCGAGCTGCAAGTGGGTACAAAGCAGCCCAGCTTGTCTAAGCCTGTCTGTGCCAAGTCTAGGACTGGGGCAACCACCACCACCACCCCCACCGCCCCCACCACCCGGCTTAGCATGCAGCAGCCACTAAAGAGCCTACTTGCTCACTGAGCCAGTGCTAACCAGACCAGTATATTAGTACACTCAGAAAGTTCCGGAATTAGGCTAGCTACCTAGGTCAATTATATAATAGGGGCTGCTCCCTTTCACAATTCTTACATAATTATTAAGCCTCGCTAGCTGAGCTTCTTCTCTGGGTCCCAATTTTTAGTTCATACTCACTGTTATAGAGTGGAGTCCTGCTCATAACACTAACTAGTGGTCTGTGGCCTTGACACCCTGCCTTAACTTTGGCCAGCTTTGTCTTGCTGTCAAGCTCTGCTACCAGGCTGAATACATTTGGCTGTCAATCCAAGCCCAGATGGAAGGTAGTTTAAAGTATTTTTAGGGACTATGTACTGGGTCAATCCTACAGTCTAGTTATGATTCAAACCACAGCTTGAATCTTCTACCCATTGAGGTTCCATTTATGTATTGGTGTCAATTGTGCAATAACTGGTTAAGCAGTAAGGTTTACTAACTGTGAGAAAAGGCAATAAAAATCCAGGTAATTTGGCTGTGCCTTTTAGTAATGACATCACCTCCCTTCTATGGCCTCTGACCCTCAGGTCTAGCATCTGGGGTTTAAACGTTCTGCTTAAGACAATTGGAAAATTGTCTTCTATAATGCAGAGAAATCACTCATTTTCCTTGTCTGATCTATGTCAATGATCTCTTTTGCTGGGTCCCTGCCATGAAGTATGCCTCCCAACAGCATTGTGAGAAGATCTGCCTCTTTAGGGTCTGTATCCTGATTGCCTTTGAAGTCAGCAACATCAGAAGTTAATTCCAAGCAGGTCTTCTAGGTCCTGTGCATGCTTTGGTGCTTTATAAATTGCACTACAGCTTAACTTAAGCTCTTGCAGCCCAATAGACATTGCCCCATGTGCCTCTATTTCGTCTCTTTATTTCCAACAACACAAGTTCAAGTCCTGTCTTTGTTTTGTCAGGTGGGTCCCATTAAAATCTTGTATTAAACTTTGCCTCTTTTGAAGTCCCAGACCTCATCCATCTGTTTTGTTTTTTAATGACTTTGTTTAGAATTTTTTCAAAGTTAATGGAAATATTTGAGGGATGAAGACTCTGGTTAATTGATCTTTTAGTTAACTGAAGGTTACTGTCAACCAATATTTTTAGATTTTTGTTTTTCATTTCATCTCACTTTGAATATCCCTTCTGTTCCTTTCAGCTGCCCATCTTCCATTAAGAACATTTTCCCTTTCTTCACTCCTACTTTAGTCCCTTCTCCTCTCAAACTTTGTAGTGGATGCCCAGAAATTATAAGAACCCTGGAGAGAACATGGCAAACCTGATAACCATGGACCAAATACAAATATCAAATCTGATCCTAAAGAAGCAGCAAGAATGTAAGGCTAAAGAGCACTGGGTCACAGAGGAAGTGAAGTGTAAATGAGCGGAGGATTACAGAATATGGCTCCCAACACTGACAGGTGTTTGGCCGTGCTTACCAGAGTGCTTCCCAAAATGTGTACCAAAAAAATAAAATAACAACAACAACAACAACAACAGCAACAACAACACCCATGCTTGCTGAAGGTACGAAGAAATATCCCTTTCCCTGCAAATTTCAACCAATGCTCTCTACCACTGATATATACTTTATCTAGAAAATGTCAGTATCATCACTGCTGTTTATGTTTTATCCATCATTGCTGTTTAAATAGAAATTTTAAACTATCCATAAAGAAAGCATTCCTGGTTTGTGCCTAATGTATGGATTTATAAAGTTAGGGTCTATCTAACTGGATTACAGAGGAAGTGGAGTGTAAATGAGCAAAGGATTACAGAATATGGCTCCTATGTTTTCCCTTATTTCTTAAGTGAGTTCATTATTTGGAATCTTCAGGTGTCACGTAGTAAAAGAAGAAATTGTTAAGAACAAGATGATCTGTCCCTTTGCTTCCTTCACATACTTGAGCATCATGTTTCATGACCAGGATAAAAATGACAGGACACAAAGTTCCTAAACAAATGAGGTAGGTGAAACAGAACTAGTTCCAGCATTTGGAAGTTGGGTGGCATAAACGGTTATGCCCAATTCATGAAGATAATTTACCAAGCAAAATGGGACCTCTAAGTCAATACTAAACATGAATAAAAGTACATCCTGTCCTTAATTTCAGAATGGAAGTTAAGTCATTATCAACAAATATTTGTGTTTTCTCCATAAAGCACCTCTTTGCTATGAATAAAACATACCTAGCTATAATCGTCAAGATTCCAGTGCTCAGAAAGGAATAAAACTAGAAGCAGAACTCATTATAAAACACCCTCATAAGAAAACTCTTATTTTTAAATTAGTCCAATAGATTCTGTTTCAGGAAGGAAAATCAAGTGGGATAAACATCTTTTATTTCAGATGCTACAAGCAGTTTGACATTTACATTCTCTCCTTTGTTCTTTCTAGATTGCTAGAAAATGTATCAGATGATCTTGTGCCTGGTAAATGCATGTACCCATGTGTGCTTATCCACAAGCTTTGGTACAAATGTAGTCACATTGTATGTCCCCAGTTCACTGCTTGAGTCCATGTTAATTGGTTAGTACTAGTCCTAGAACCCACCAGCATAAGAGTCCACACCCATCATCCCATTTCCCAGAGATCAACCCCATGGAAGCAGGAAGCCTTTTCATTAAATACTAAAAAATACAGGAAATCATATTAAATTCTCTTTCCCCAGAAACCTTTTGAGGAAGGCTACCTCCTTCAAAGCAATATTTCCCCAGTAATCCCAGCATCAACCCTTCCAAAGGGACTATTTGCAATGACTCATTAGAGGAAAAAAAAATACAAACTTACAAACCCAATCTCTTGAAAAACACCCCTTTACACGCAATTCTGATTATACCACTCATCTTAAAAAGCTTCAGAGTCTCCCAATTATCTACAGATCTGAGTTCAAGATTGCAGCTTGACCTACAAATCTTTTTACAGCCTAGCCCCTGCCTATATTTCCAACAACAAATTCTGCCACTCAGCCTGTAAGTCATCACTTCACCATGCCGAACTTCCTGCAGGTCCTCAGAAAAGGAGGCTTTCTCATGCCTCTGGTTTTTCTACTCAGTGCTTCTTCTGAATGAGATGCCTCTCACAGCCACCACCTTCGCCACCATTACTACCATCTCCAGCCTCTCCTTCATCTGGAAAATATCTACTCATCCTTTGAGGCTGAGCTAAACATCAGCTTAGGAAGTCTTTCTTGGTCACTGGAGGAAGAGTCAGTGGCTACATCTCATCCAGCTTATTACACAGCTCAGCATCATACTGGTTTCACTTGTAAGCACTGCAAGGTTTTTAATCTTGTGTAATTGGAGCCTCACAGGATGTCTGATACAAAGGCTATGATTTGAAATTATTCTGGAAGTTATGACATTTGAAACAGAGGTAAAGGAAATGGGTTTGAAGAAGACTCAAGGAAGATATAATAGTTCTTAATAATACAAATAATAACCTCAGCTAGGTTACTATTTTGGTGCTTTGTGTGTGATAGGCATAATACTATGTTCATTTAATTCCCCACAAGTCCTCTATGAAAGAGGTATGTTTATCATCCTCATCTCCATCTCAATGAGGTAAAGGAAACTACTCAGATCACAGAGCTTAGCTGCAGCAAGGCCAGTGGTCAAAACTGGCCGGCCTATTGCCAAAGTCTAGTCTGTTGGCGTTGCAGCACCCTGACCAGATCTGACTTCAGGATTATTGGTCTTGATCTCTTTCTTCAGCTCTGAATTTTCTAGCTATATGGTCGTAAACAAGACATTTCCCCTCTACCCTGCCCTAAAACCCTCTTGCCCTAGATATCCAACCCACCACAAGTTTTACTTCTTCTACCTCTTGAGTTTGCCTCAAATACAAACACTCCTCTCTCCATCTCCACTACTAAATCCCTAGTTCAATCCATGTCTGACCTGACCTTGTGCAGTAAATTCTAAACTCAGCACTAGTGTTTCACTCCCACTCAGGCTGGCATCCAATCCAAGATTTGCACTACAACCAAACTGAGCTTCTCTCTCTCTCTCTCTCTCTCTCTCTCTCTCTCTCTCTCTCTCTCTCTCTCACACACACACACACACACACACACACACACGCTTATCATTTATTTATTTTAGGGTAAAAAAAACAATTCTTAACATGCACACAATACCCCTGCCCCCACTCCAATTATACCACACTTCTCTCCCCACTATTCCCTGAGAGCCAGCCTTTCAATTTCTCAAACTCCTTCCCTCCTCATAGCCTTTGCAGATGTTATTCCTCAGCATAAAAGGCTCTTCCCTTACTTCATCAACTCTTCAACTCTTCCTCACCCTTATGACCACCTCAGGGGTTGCTTTGTTGGGGATGCCTTCCCTGTCCCCCAGATCAAACAGACTCCCATTGGACATTCTCATTGCCCACTCTTTATTTCCCCACAGCATTTATTGGTGCCTGACAATAACATACTTCTGTGATGATTTAACCAGTATTTGTTTGTCTCCCTCACAGGCTATAACCTCCAGGACAGCAGATTCCAGGTCCACTTTTGTCCCTATGTAAATGTACCATAAGTATTTGTTAAATGTTGAAAGAATGTACATCAGTTTCCTCGTCTGAACAATGAAGGGATTCAACCATGTGATCTGACCTCTGAGGTCCCACCAGCCAGGACAGCCAGCTCCTTAAGAACTAAATCACTTCCTTGTTATGGAAGCCTTAACCAGACCAAGACTAAGGAAGATTGTAGCTCAGAAGAAGGAAGCACTTTCTAATAAGAGGGACAGCCAGCAATGAACGTGTTTCCCTAGAGTAATGGAACTAATCAATCGACAGTTACGTGACCTTCTGCCAAGAAGGAGGTAGTAATAATTCCTGTGTCCAGTGAGAATGAGAAGAAACAAACTCTGCATCCCTCTCATCTCTCAGTCTGTGATTCTACACCTGTGTGAAATAACCTGATTCAACTCTAAATCCCAACCAGGTGATTAAATAGTAAGATATCTTATAGCAAGACCCACATATGTTAAAATAACTTTTTAATCCCAAAGGTAAATTGACACATTATATTGTAATTATATCGATCCATCTTGGGCACTTGGTGAAAATACAAATCTCAGACTCCCAGTGTTGAAATTTTGATTCAGTAAGTCTGGCTCTTTTTAACAAGAGATTCCAGGTAATTCAGGTGAGTTTAGAAAAGTTTTTGGAAAAAATATTTTTTATTGATTTTTTACAGAGAGGAAGAGAGAGGGATAGAGAGTCAGAAACACTGATGAGAGAGAATCATCGATCAGCTGCCTCTTGCACACCCCCCTCTGGGTGTGCAAGGTACCAAGGTAATGCCCTTGACCGGAATCGAACCCAGGACTTGCAGGCCGACGCTCTATCCACTGAGCCAAACCGGTTTCGGCTAGAAAACTTTAACTATAATGAAAAAGCCTTGGACTTGGAGTTAGAAAACCCAGGTTCCAACCAGACTCTATGGCCAATCAGCTCTAGGACCCTGGTGAGTAGTGTGATATAAGTTCCATGACTTTGGCATCATCTTGGACAGAGGACCAACACATTTAAATGGCCTGAGCTTCCATGAAAGCTGGTGCTTAAAGATAGCATGTGCTACATCGATCCTAATCTCACTACCTCTGCAAAGGATTTCTAAAGCTCTTGTCTCAAAAGCTTACAATGAATTTGTTTAATATTTGCTTCCCTTCGGGGAATGAAGGCATATTTCACTTTCCTCAAAAATGATGAGAATGTTGGCAAAGATAAACTCAGCCACCTCAGTGACCAACTGTCAAAACAAGGTTTCAGGATTTCAAAAGCCTCTCCCCACAAATGAGCCTTTTAGAACAGATGTGGGATTACACATGACATCCATCTAAGGTAAAAACCTGCCTTCATTTTCCTTCTTATCATTCTTATTTTGTCCAAGATTCTATCACCTTTGGAAAATGAATTTAAGAAGCATTATGAAAGTCAGAATGCAAGACTCTATCCAAATCACTTTTTGTCTGCTTCTGCCCTGGAAATTTGTAGAATTAATACATTTTGGGATGTTGGAAGGGAATTGGAAGTTTCTATTTTTCTTGAAAAGCCAGGAAGTAGGATTCAAACCAACTAGTCAGAGCCCACAGTTTCGGCTAAGTTTTGTTTATTGTCTAAAGCCTTCTCTAAACTCCATATTTTGCTCATTTCTGCAATTGGAGAAGAAAATTTGACACAGTTCCTACCCTCAAGGAGCACATACTCAATCACAACTTCATTCAGTGTAACTTGGTGCAGTAACGGAAATATTCTCTCTCACACTAATGTGGTAGCCACTAGCTTACATGCAGCTATTAAACATTTGAAATGTGGTTGGGGAATGGAAGCTTTTAACTTTATTTAATTTTAATTAAATTAAAGTTAAATAGCCACATATGACTCCCATACAGCACAGCTCTAGAATAAAAGACAGATATTTTTAAAAGAAAAATATTAAGGAAAGACAGGAGAAAGAACAGAATGTGGTGAGTATGATTATAAGTGCATATATAATAAACTATCAATTGTCAACCATGTGAATTCAAACTTTTCATTCAAATGTTTGAGGGTCAGGGTGAAGGTGTTTAGAAAAAAGATGCAGAGTAAAGATTTCATTTAAAGAGTGAGGGGTGTTCACCAGATGGGAAATGGGGGGAAGGAGACTTGGGGATAAAATTCTCAACCTCATGGAAGCTTGAAAGCACACAGTGGGTTTTTAGGATAATGGTTTGGATTGGTTTGGCTTCGTTTGGTTTGGTTTGGTTTCGTATGGTTTGGTTTGGTTTGGCTTGGCTTGGCTTGGCTTGGCTTGTTTTAGTTTGGTTTGGTTCCATTTGATTTAGTTTGGATTGGATTAATTGGTTTGGATTGGTTTGGTTGAAGAACTGTATACTTGGGAAGGAGGTACAGTGAGGAGGGAGGGCTAATAATGGAACAGAACTGGGGCTAGGGCCAAACCCTAAAGGAGCCTGATGTGTAGTTCTGAGGAAGGTGGGCTTTTGTCCATAGGCAAATATTTCTCTCGGGTACACTCTAGAACTTCCCAGTGGTGGCTGAGATGTTTGCCGCTTGTTTGTTTTCCCAGCGATGGGAATGAGAGCTGGTGTTTTCATTGTCTTTAACTTCCTGCTTCAGCTTCATGCTTGTATTTTCTCGTTGCACAACATTCTTGGTTTCTATATTCACTCTGCCTCAGAGAAACATAAATAGCAAAGTTTCATTCTGCTACAGTCTCTCTTTACTCGCCGGAAAAAGTACTTCAGCGTAACCTTTCCAGGCAACAGGTAATTCTGGTTTTCTGGTAGGTACTATCATACTTGCAGACCTGTCAGGGGCCACCAGAAAGGCTCCAGTGGCTCCCCCCACCCCCCCCAAAAAAAGACGGGTTCTAGATTTTTGCAAAATGTAGAACAGGAGATCTGTGCATAGTTTAGTCAAAAACAATACAACTCTGGATTGACCTCTGAAAGTGATGGAGAGGGACAATGATCTGTGGTCCATTGAAACACTGAAGTCTCTCACTGTTAACATAAAGTCCCTTCCTTTTAGGTCAGCTCTAAGACACTGTGTTATTTATTAACTACCAAAAAAAAAAAATCACCCCTTATTGAACATCTATTCTGTGCCAAGGCAGTGTGCTGAACATTTTTCCTATTTTATCTACATTGCTGACATTCAGTCCTACAACACTGTGCACAAGTGATATTCTATCCTTAGTTTACATGTAGCTAAAGTGAAGCTCAGAAACACTATACAGCTTGTTACTTGCCAATGTCACACAGCTAGTAACTGACAGTGCCAGGTTCAAACCCAGAGTAAGCTACTGAGAGATGCGTTGCTAAAAGACACTGGTGTGGCAATTAACACAGAAGGCATTCCAGCTCCTCCACTTAACCTGCCTAGTGATCTTGGGTAAGTCTCTTGATACTTCAGTCTCTGTTACTTTCCCTGTAATGCTGGAATAATTAGACTTTCACTCCAATTCTGAAAGGTATGGAAATAGCTTAGAAAATTTCATTAAAGCAGAAGATATTTGGAAGTCACTCAATCATCAAACCAATATGTGACAAGAACCTACAATTGACAGAGCCTTCACTTAGGAGCTAAGAATATAAGAGGAATATTAAGGCCCCAAGAAACTTTCCACTTAGCATTTAAAAATCATAATCATTATAACACACCACTTACCCAGATAAGAATAATCCTTATTCACATATAATTCTATAAAGTGGTCAAAGGTATTTATCCAGGTTGCCCACTATAGGGACTAATATCTTTAATTATTTTAGGCAAAGAAACATCTCAAGTACAGAGAACTATATGCCTGCCCTGAGACCCTCCATCTAACCTTCTTGCTGAGTTCATCACATTCTCCAATCTTTTTGTCAAACATATGGACAGAAACCAAAGCACACAGAACCCACAGCAGGTTACTCCCCAGAACAGTACACCAGTCTGCTGTTGGTTTACTGAGAGTCACCTATATTCAATCCAAATGTGTTTATTCCTACTGTACTTACTAGTAAAATCACATAATTTATGTATTTTTCGAATCCAATAAAATATGAATGCAGTACGAGTTATGTCTATGAGAAATAATTTCAATACTTTAAAAAGACTCCATAAAGAGGAATCACTAAGTAAATGCTTTGGAAATAGATGTGTGAGAGATAACTGTCAATAATGGGGGCGGGTCATGCAGGTCCAGGATTCTATGCCCACATTGCTTCACAAAAGTTTTTATATTCTTACTAGAGGCCCGATGCACGAAACTCATGCAAGAGTAGGCCTTCCTTCCCCTGGCTGCCAGCACCAGCTTTCCTACGGCACCCAGGGCATAAGCTTTCCTCGCAGCCCCAGCTTCGTCTGAAAAGTTGTCCAAAAGGATGTCTGGTCTAATTAACATATTACGCTTTTAGTATTAGAGATTCCATGTTAAAGAAAGCAGAAATAGAAATTCGATTGTGCATCATGGTTGTGGTTTATGAAAGAAGAATGACTACAGTCAGTGAACCATCCCCAAAGAAAAGCTTTGGCCTGACAGCAAAAGACTGGCAGAAGCATATACATGTATACTCCCTACATTAAAATAAAATGGCTTATGGTATATGTGTATCATTTTATCCCCACTTTAACCAACCTCTCCTTTAAAAAAAAAAACACAAAAATGTATGTTTTTTAATTGAGAGAGATAGAATTGGAGGGGGAAGAGAGAGAGAAAGAAAGAGAGAGACTATAACCTGGGCATGTGCCCTGACGGGGAATTGAACCAGTGACCTTTCAGTACATGGGATGGATGATGCTCAACCAATGGAGCCACACCGGCCAGGGCTAACCAACTTTTCAAAAAGCCATCCAGCTGGTCCCAATCATATCTGATAAGAGGATATCTACTGTATTAAGAGAGCAGAGTTATTTTGGTATTTTTAAGATTATAATTTTATGAAGATGGCAAAATATTTGCTGAACATGGCCAAACCCATGATCTGAAAGAAAGCTATATTTGGCTACGCTGTCCCTTATGGGACATATCATAGGTCCTAATCTCAACCCTCAAGCATTTTCATAGAACCTGGAGAAGACCCACACTCAGACTGGACATCGCTATGCCCTGCAGGTCCAGATGTGCTTTTGTGTGCCTGACACTTATTCTATCTCTTACACCATTTGATCAGATTGGGTGAGTTTTGTTGTTTGTTGTTGTTGTTTTTCTCAATATTTAGGACTCTGATTCTTGTACTCTTTGCTTACACTCTTGATCAAATGATTGATTCTTCACAATTCATTTCCTTGGAGGCAGCACTTGCCTCTAACTTGCTATACAAAATGCTTTAGCAGGTTTCACTCCAAAGTGGCTCCTAATGAGTAATGAACTGTTTCTACTTGGCAAATACTAAACTAGTCCACAAATTTTCATATCCATGTATATCTAGGACTACTTACTGGTAGGTGACCAGTAAGTAGTCCTAGATATACATGGATATGAAAATTTGAATCATTCATATGAAGCTATGAATGATTACTAAAATTGGGGATTAAAATATGTTAAAATTAGTACATTGCTAAAATGTGCTAAACTCTAATTCAGTGGTTACCAATCAAGTCTGGCTATTTCTACAAAAGACAGAGTTCTTTCTGTGTGCAGAAAACTCAAATGGTTGGAATTCTAGCAATTTTCAGAAAGAATGCATTGTTTCTGGAGCTTTAGCATTATAGTCTTAAGTTGACTCTGATCTTGAATTGCCTCTGTTCTTGATTTACCAAGTAGATCTATAGAATTACAGTTAGGTTTTATTTCTGCTGTTTGTTTGGTTCTTGAGAAACCAACTCCATTGCTACCATTTTGACTATTATCATGATGTTCTTACTATTGGTGTAAAATTATTGAGAGCCACTGTTCTGCTGTCAATCAGAATGGCTGTCTCTTTGTCCTGAGAATTCTATATTCATGCTCCCTTTAGCAGCTGCCATCTCTCGGCTCTGATTGGAGTCCTCTATGCCATGGGTGATGTTGGGAGCTTAATCCCCTTTTTGGCTCAAAAAGTGCCTTCCTACTTTGAGTCTGAATTGGAAAAGATCCTCATTTACAGCTCCACGATATTTCCTGGGTCACTCCACTAAGCATCTCTCCAGCAGCCAATATGCTGAAGCATGCCATGCCTAAAATTTTATATCCATGTGTTTGCAAACAAAATTGCAATACCCTAAAAAATATTGGAATTGGGTTATCATTCTCTTCTGATAGCTTTTCTTGTCTAGACAACCCACTTAAAAGTCTCCATACCTCTGGTCTCCCTTAACCTGGATTCATCTCTACTGAACTACCAGATTTGATCATTTAACCCTTCTGCTTCAAAATAGATAGAGCAACAAATAAACTAATACTAATTAATTGAGTTATCTACTTTATATATCCACCACTAACAGACTAAAATTTAAACATTTCTAGTCCAGAATGCATACCATCCATGGTATAAACCCAAAATTTCTGACCCACACACCCCAATTCCCTTTTCTATAGCCTGCATTTTAATAAAATTAAGCTACTCTGTCACCTGATTTTAAGCTCCCCTGCCTTGCATTTGGTGATACATCTGCATGACAGCCCTTTCCCTTACTTTGTGGGGTTCACATCCAACCAGATCTTCAAAGTTAGCCCTAAGACCGCCTCCTATAAGTAACTTTCCCAAATTACCCTGTGCAGGAAGTGGTCTCTCTCTCCAAATCCCAGTGATACATCCCCTGACTACTCCCTTAAATTCTGCACTTTTAGCCGTGCACCTGAGTCCACTGCATCTGCCAGATTGTAAGCTTCCTGATTATGGGATTTGTATCATGTTCATCTTCCTATCCTCCCACTCTTGTACCTGCCTCTGAGCCCTACAAGTAGCAAACAGTCAGCATATGAGTAAATGAATGAAGTATATGGATGGATATTTGGATGGATGGATATTTGGATGGATGGATGGATGGATGGATGGATGGATGGATGGATGGATGGATGAATGGATGGATGGATGGATGGATGGATGGATGGATGGATGGATGGATCCAACAATCATATAACCAAATGGTTTCTTCTTCCTATACTTCTATTTCTTAACCTTTATTCTTAGATGCCCTCGTCTTGCTAGAGCACATGTGTCAAACACAAGGCCCGCGGGCCAAATCCGGCCGGCCAGGCCTTGCAATGTGGCCCGCACCGCGCTGTCATCACTGCACTCCGCTGTCAGTTTATGACATTGTCAGTTTATGACTGTTCAGTAAACCATTCGGCCCGCGATTTAGGCTGGATTTTAGATTTTGGCCCCTTCTCTGATTGAGTTCGACACCCCTATGCTAGAGTATCCCAGGCAGGGCTCAGTGGATTAACAGGGAGTCTCTCTCTTGCTTTTAAGGCAGAAAAGTGCAGCCTTTTTGCAGGGCAGAAATGGAGCACAAAAAATTGTGCTGAGTAAATTCCTCTCACCCACCTCTAGAGAAAGAAAAGACAGGACTTTACCAAGCCTCAGACCCCCATCCTCACATAGGGTGATCATATACTTTGCATTCAAAATTTCTGAGATTGAAAGAGTGATTTATTAATGATTACTCTGGGACAACATATGTGATCCAGGGAGGGATATGCCAAGCAAAAAGGGACAAGGTGTTTCCTCACCCTTGGATATGTTTCATCATCTGTAAAGTAGGGATAAATAAAATAGCCTCCGAGTTTTCCACAGGGTGAAACATGACCATGAAAACAAAACACCTAGTGAGCGCACAAAGAGCCTGGCACACAAATGGTATTCAATACATAATAGTTCCTTCCCCTGCTTCTTAATTAAAGCACTTATCTATCACATTTCATATTCACTGGCCTATGGATTCTTCTCAACAAACCATTGTAGATACCGCAGGAGCCATTATCATCTCTTTTTATTGGGAAGCATGCTGACACTCCAAGAGATCACATGTGATGTCATATTGATGTATGTGACCGAGCCAGGACTTCAACCCAGACCATCTGTCTCCAAACTGAAACCCTAACGCAACACCCAGGCTTTGTGAGCCTCACTGTGGGACTTTAAATCTGACTGGACACTTTGTGACATGTGGCTGGAATCATGTGACAGCGGGGCAGAGGACTCAGAAAAGGACACCTTTGGTCCACACTCTTCTCCTTCCTGGGGGAGTCAGAGAATTCAGCCTACACAGTCCAGTTTCACCAGCCTCATCTTTTCCAGGAGGTGACAATTTCCTGGCTCTGTCATAATCAGTTTCACGCTCCATCTCAGAGTGGCTGCATTTCAGCAGAGGATGGGAAGAGAGCCAGAACTCACTGCAGTGGTCTAGACTGATTAGAAGCCCAGGGTTGGTCAGGGAATGGGAATGGTCTGGCAGGAGGTAGTTCCCGTTTTCTGGAAGGTTTAACAAGCCAGCAAAAACATCAGTTAGGTGTACACATCTATAAACATCCTGGCGAAAGATCAACTGCCCGCTTCTGTTCCCAAATGACACAAAACAATTAGCAAAGCCAGGCACTATCCCTTCTGTTCATGCTTCATTTCCAAAAGACAAATGCTAATTTGTCTAACTCATACGTTATTCCTTTATCTTTCTGTTCTTGAGTGAAAGTGTTAGCTGATCTTGACTCCCCTATGAGTCATGCAAACCTATTAAAGTCCAATCCAATTTATTCGTGAATATTTTCTACTTTACAGAGAATATGACTTTCAACACTGGTACCATATTGCTTTCCTCCTCTAAATTTAAATATAACACCACTCAAGTCTTATAATTCCCTGCTTCTTCCTCACCTCCAGATCTAACCCATCGCTCTATGGGCCTGATTTCTTCCCTTCTATCATCTTCCAAGACTGTGCTCCATTGGCCATCACTTCTACTACCTGTCTGGCTTCTTCCCCTCAGCCTGCAAAGAAGCTCAAGTCTTGGAAATCCTTAAAAAACAAACATATTTTCCCCTTCCAGCTCCCATCTTACTTCTCAGTTTTTCCCTTCACAGATCATATTGAAAGTATAAACTGTATAGCTGTCTCTACCACTCAATTCCCTTCTGCCATCAGTCCTTTACAATATGGCTGCCCACAGACTCCAATGAAACATCATCATTGGGTCACCAATTGTACAACAGCAACCAACCTTACTAGTCGCATGAGTAAACTTGTCAAACACAACACCCTGGCTTATTTCTTTCCCTCCTTCTCCCAACATTACAGCCAGAAGCATGAGGGTCATCCTCAGGGCATTCTTTCCACAGCTTACCAATCATGAATCTTGCATAAAAAGAGCCTTAGACAGAAAATGAAGAGACTGGACCCTAGGCTTGATCTTGCTACCAAACTGCTTTATGACTTTACATTGACCACTGTTGTATTGAAGTCAGCATCCTCATCTGCAGGACTGAGGATTCATATAAGAGTGAGGGAGCTCGACCCTCCCTTTGGGCACAATCCACCTAAGTCGTTGTCTTCCAGGCCCTTTATCTACCAAGTGCCAAAGGATTGTTTATTTTAAGTTTACAGTCTCGTTCCCCTCCAAACACTGTCTATCCCACCTCTCCTCTTTTTAATTGTTGCTAACACAGCTGAATGCATCCATCATGTTCCCCATATCCCTGGTTCTGAATGTTCCCAACTGGCAAGGAACTGAGATTTCCATTTCATCAAAACCTGTTTTCATTAACAATTCAATTATCATTGCACTATTGAGCCCTTCTTCTGCTATGGACAGAGAAATCATAACATTGAGCAGTTTCCCAATGAAGGGCCAAAAAAATTGCAGAGGAAGTAATATCTGATGATATCCAGTGATGGAGAAGAAATGAAACAACTTTGGGAACTACATTTAATAGCTGCAGCTGAGCCAAGGTCCAGGCTTCTAAACACGCATCTCCTTACCTGGCTACAAGGAAGGGAGATGGCCAATAAGAGGCCAGCTCCATTCATTTCCGCTCGCATTTATCATGCCAGACCCTGGGCTTGGTGCCAGGCACTTTGACTGGGGAATATAAAAGTGAGGACACAGTCTTCGTTACCAAAGCCCTCACTGCCAAGGATCGAAGGATCCTTCTTTTTTCCTGGAAGATGGTCAGTGTGTTGAAGTAAAGAGGACAGGGTTCTCGTCTCAAACAGACCTGGTTTGAATTCTAATAATTTATTATGGTGCCCAAGGAAAATTATTTAACCCCTGTGGGCCTCTCTTTTGCCACCTGTAAAATGGGAATAACACCTATAGTACTAATACTAGTGGGAAAGTGTATTGGGCTCTGTCACTTGCTTGATGTGTGGAATTAAACAAATCACTTTGCCTCTCTGATCCTCAGCATCTTCATCTTAAAAAGGAGCTAAGAGGATCAAATTCTGTTTGACAAAGAATATAATGCATGTAAAATTATTCAATAAGCTATAAAAAATACATAGGTCCTATAAAATGTTATAATCAGTAACCAAAAGGGATAGAAAAAGGAAATTCCAGTCTCATAAACCCGTGATTCATTCTGTTCTAATAAAAGTTTATTTTCATTTTTCAACAATCATTGATATGCCACTTAATATGTTCCAGTTACCATCCTAACTGGTTCATAATAGTAATCCCTCCTATCTTACATAATCTGTTTAGGGCAGGCACTTTTGTTAAAATGTGTTTTTATTTGAGAGAGAGAGAGAGAGAGAGAGAGAGAGAGAGAGAGAGAGAGAGAGAGGAGAGAGAGAGAGAGAGAAAGAGAGAGAAGGATTGTGAATGAGAGAGAGAGAAACATTTATGTGAGAGAAATGATTGGCTGCCTCCTGCACAACCCCCCACTAGGGATCAAGCCTGCAACCTGTGCATGTGCCCTGACCAGGAATCAAGCCAGTGACCTATTGGTTTATGGAACGATGCTCAACCAACTGAGACACAACAGTCAGGGCTAGGACAGGTAGTTTTATCATCCCCATTTTAATATGGGAAACTAGAGGGTTAACAAATCTAATCACCCAAGTCACATGGATGGTGGACACTTTTATGTACTCAGCTTCACTGACCACAGAACTGTCTTTAAAACCTAAACTGTGCCTATAGTGACATGTTCAGATTCAGGGGTCCTAAGCAAACTTCCCCCAAATGACCAGCTAGCTATATAGCCCTGCTCTATGGCTTATTCCTTCCCTTTAAAATGAGAGAGAAATACTAGATGGTTCTGCCTTTGGTACAGTGATCCTTGAAGATTAAATGACATGAAAACATTTCCAAAAGAGCTTCATTATTTTAGTGAAGCAATTTCTTATATGATTCCCTCTTCAGTGCTATTAAGTTTTACTGGTGGGAACAGAGAGCATTTTATAAGAGTAATGCTATCTAAGAGAAAAATGCCAAAGACACAGGCAAGAGGTACAAGTTCCTTTAATGCTGATAAAGGGCACAACAATGTAGCTGATGAAGGATGCTGAGTGATGCTGGAGGCTCAGCTTCATCACCCCCAATGGAGGTTTCCCCCGCCTTCAAGTCTCCAGAAAGCCACCTGCTATCGATAACAGACCTAACTGAGCTGTTCTTCAAGAAATCTCCACTGGCATTCCTACACAGGGGTGGGCACCCTCTGCTCTTTTTTGGGGGGTTGGGGGGGTATGTTCTGATTACATGTCCTCCTGCCCACATGTATAGATAATTGGCACACCAGCACACATTCTCTGTCTTTATCCCAAGTCTGGGGCACAGAAAGGTTCATTTCCATGAGCTTCAATTTTAACTGAAGTCTCTTCCTGAAGTAGGTAGGAAATGAGTCCTCTTTGGCAACTTAGGAAACCAAGCATCCTCAGAATGGAGTGAATGGGAAGATGGACCAGCAAGTTATGGTGGGAACGTATAGCCTGGATCAGGATGAGATTCTGCCTGCACACTGCCTGAGTGTGGGAACTAGAGAGGTGGTGGTGAAGGTAAGCCCCCGGACCCTGGGCCGCCACTTGCAAAATATAAAGATCAGTCTCTGCACAGTGTTGCTGTGAAACTTGAAATAAAATAATGTACATAAAGTCCCTAGCATTGTATCCGTCACATGATAAGCCCCCAAAACATGTTATTTTCCTCTTTATTCCTTTCCCCAAATCATGTTATTCAGGGAACAGCTGAAGAAATGGAAGGGTTTTGTTTGTTTGTTTGTTTGTTTGTTTGTTTTTTATCTGGAAAAATAAAGTCTCAGAGAAGAACAGAAAGATAGTGAGTATAGGAAAGGAGAGAGCCAAGAGATGTTTTAGGTGGTTCTCAAAAGACGGTAACTAAAATGGAATGGATAAAGTGTTCTGAGTGGGGGTAAGAGTAAGGATCAGGGTGGTAAAAAGATGGCTTATCATAGCTGGAAATTCTCTAACATTCATGACTTTGTCTTTCAAGCAGAAAGACATCTCTAGGGATCAGTGTAGAGTCTAGAGTCACACTTTTATCCCAGAACTGATTCACACAGGTGCTTGCCAAATAGTAAATGAATGAATGAGATGAGATGAATGGTAACTACTTCTATCACTTGTGGTTTATGTTCTGTGCAGCTGCTTCCGTCCATTTTCAAAATCAATTGTGGACATCCTTGGAAAGAGCTAATCATTTCCCAAGTCACTTCTTCTCCTGTCCCCTTAGTAACAAAACCCTGAATTGCCGAACTTACTTAAAACAACCACGTACTCAATCAAAGGAATATATTTCCTTGCCTCCCTTAAAGGTAGGTGTAGCCTTGTAATTAAGGCTGACCAATGATATTTAAGAACTGTAAAGGTACTTCTAGAAAATTTCCTTAACAGGAAAAGGATTTTGTCCTCCTTCCCACTGACTGAAATGTAACAAGTGGCACTCCTGCCATCTTCAACTATGAATACCAAGGTCACGCCCTAGGGATGGAAATGCTGGGAGTCAGGAGGAGTCCAAGCCCCAAACCCCTGATGACTCTGTGGGGCTGCCATGTCAATGCTGGACAGTCTACTCCCAGATTCCCAGATTTCATTTATATAAGAAAGTCAACCCTTGGTGTTTACACTATTTTTAAAATATATTTTTATTTATTGGAGAGAGAAAGGGAGAGCAAGAAACATCCATCAGTGCCTCCTGCATGCCTCCTATTGGGGGTTGAGCCCACAATCCGGGCATGTGCCCTGACATGGAATCGAATCGGCAACCTTTTGGCACATTGGACAACACTCAACCAACCGAGCCACACTGTCCAAGGTGGTATTTAGAAGGGTCTCTGCTAAACCTAAAGGAATCTGCTCCTGGAACCCACTCTGGTTTTTCTGGTTGTGACTACCAAATCCCCCATGATTCACAGTGCCACCTCTAACACGTAACCTGGCCAAAGAGTCAACCTTCCGCTGCATAATTAGATTTATAACTTAATCACAATGCTGATTCTTTTTCTAAGGCTGCCTTTTAACTTTTGTGGCTTTTTAAAGATTTTTCTCTAACAAAACCTACCCATGAGCCCTCCTCTAACCCCTACTCCATTCTCAGAACACAGCTCAGTGTTGTTCTGCCATTCCGCCCAGTGCTGTCTCTTGTCCAAATCCTCTCCCCTCTCTATTTACCCACCTCAGACACTGTTTCACGTTAGAAAACCTCACAGATACCAGTTCACACTTTCTTCTGACTCTGC
Source organism: Pipistrellus hanaki (assembly GCF_964339955.1). NCBI lineage: Eukaryota > Metazoa > Chordata > Mammalia > Chiroptera > Vespertilionidae > Pipistrellus > Pipistrellus hanaki. The sequence continues at coordinate 17,622,692 of NC_140513.1, read as the reverse complement.
GGCCCCAAAAATGCCACAGTTCTTGATGGAGAGTCATCATGCCAGTGACTCAACCCAAACTCGAAAGCAAACTTCACCTCCACAGGACCCAACTTGATGGGAATTAGGGAGTTGGCCTGACATACCAACCCCAGGAACGTGACTTTTTACTCAGGCCTAATCACTAAAATCATACACAAGACAGCCCGATAATTTCATGATGTTCCAGCTATTTCTATAGAGTGACATTTCAGAAAATACCTGTCCTATGTCTCAGTGCTTGAGTGTTTTTAAATTGAAGCCATTTCTCATGTTGGGGCAGCTCACGTGCCCGCAGAGCCCCACATGATTATGGGTATGATTTCTCACTAGGATATAAATCCATACACGGTCTTCTTTGTTTCTTAAATGTTAGGAAATTCTGTCTTATTCAGAAGCTCTGAGAAACAGTCCTGATGTAGTTACCTCCCTCCCTCTGATGTGTGTGTGCCTATGTGTTGACCTCCCTCAACTTTGTCCTCACCCGCCATTCTGCCACCCATCCTCACACTCCCAGACCACAGAGCCCTCAGAAGAGGAACTCATCTTTTCCCATCTCTATCACGTGTGTGCACATAGTAGGAGTTCAACTCACATAAATTAATTTATTAAAATACTTCAAGCCCTTCATTTAAAAAGAATATAAAAAACATAAGATTAGTTATAAGTTATATATAATATATATCATAATGTCATATATATTAATATAAAAGTCTAAAGTACTAGGAAATTTGATATAAAATCTTTCAGAAAATCTCACCTCATTTTAGGAAAAAATAATACACATACACACAAATAAATCCTTCCACAGATTTAATCTTTTTGTCTTTTAACATTTCCCTTTACCTCACTTTTGCTTCCATAATTCACATCACTAGAAATGCGAATGTCAAGCAACGATCAACTTAAACAAAAATGAGTCCTCCTTGGCCACATCACTGTGCTGTCCAATTCTTTTTCACCAACTGCTTTGGCCAAAATACTTTTAACCATATCACCCAGAATCCTGAAGTATGACTTCCACCCTCATTTTGAGAAGGTACATAGAGACCAAGATAAAAGAGCGAGAAGAAGGAAAGAATAGAGAGACATACTGAGGCCATTGTTGCTTTAAAGCTGTCCAGTTCTACTAAGAGCATTCTGGAGGGTATGAGGGCCCACAGCCAATACAGAGAAATCTCCACTATCTCATTCCTCCCCCTCTCTCTCCATATACCTCCTCTTTCTAGACAGCACCCAGATTAAGTCCCCCAACCTCCCACACACTTATACTATTTCCTCCTCGTTGTTATGTTAAATTTATAACAGTCTCCTTCATATTGTAGTGCTTGTTCTATCAGCTAAGAAGCTCTCAGCTGCCTGTGACCCTGACTCAAGCTGGCTCAAGTGACATGGAAATTGGTTATCTCACTAACAAATGTCCAGAAGTCCAACAGGCTGCAGAGGTTTTTGATTCAATGATGTCATTAGGAGCTTCCTCCCATCTTCCCTTCTCTGCAACCTCAATTTATTAGCTTTCTACACAGAGTGCCTGTTTACACAGTTGAAAACTGGCTGGCAACAGCAGCCAGGTAAACCCATCTCCATGCTCATGCCTAAGAAGAGAAAGTCACTCTCCCACCATGGAGTACAGGCTTCCTTCCATTTATTCTGGTGTGACCAATTCAGAACACACAGTCTATCTAGAACTGATAAGTTACTAGGAAAATGCTGTGTGCTGACAGACAAACTCAGAGTAGCTAAGTTTCACTTAGAGCTGGGAAGGTGAAATGGTACCTGAATAAAGCCAGGAAAGAGGAATGGGGAAGGCATGCTGAGCACAGAACCAACTGGATCCAAAACACACACGCCGCTCTTTCCGTATAAGATTCCTTCATTCTGCATTGACTCAATTACCTGGCCAACTGCTGCCTCTCCATGTCTCTGGCTTGTAGTTGAATTACAGTTGGAGGTGAGGAGGTCTGCAACCCCATGGTTATGATTCACCACCACCCCATCCACCCACCCACCCCCATTCTACCACTGTCTTCCTTTGTGAGCAACTTTAGGAGTTTTAGTACGTTATTTGATCTCTCTCTGCTGAGAGGGAGGGGGTAATTTATGGGGCTGTTCTATGGATTCCATAAGAGAGTCCATGCAATAACGGACGTACAGTAATGGCTTAGCAAATATTAGTTTTTCTTATTAATATTAGGAAGTTAATTGGATACAAAATGGTAATGGATCTTTCCAGTGATTCTCAAAGCATAATCCCCAGAGAAGCAGCATTGACATCTCTTGGGAACTCACTAGAAATGCAAATGTTCAGGCCTCATGGAAGATGAACTGAATCATTAACTCTGGCTGAGGCCCGGCAATCTGGGTTGTAACAAGGCCTCCTGGTGACTCGAAGCACACGCCAGTGTGAGAATGATAGCTCTAAACCAACTCCACCTCCAGGCAAAGTGCAATAGTCACCATTTCCAGAAAGTGCTTCATTAGTCAACATACTTGTGACTCTTGGTTTTCCTTCTCCCTGTTGTTTTCCCTCTGCTATATCTCTATCTTCCAGGCTCAGCCCAGAGGTTACCTGCCCTCTGCCTCTAATGCTCATCCTCTAAATCTTTTCAGGGTTGAGGTCTCATTTCCGAGGTCTCAGATCAAATGGCACCTATTCAGAGATTTTCCCAAACCACTGAGTCTTTCTCTGTCGCATTACAGTGCTTTATTGTTTCCATTGCTCTTATCACTACCTGAATTTGTTATTTACTTCATGATTTGTTTATTGCCTGTTTCTACCCACTAACATATAAGAGCCATAAAGCCAGGGATCTTATCTGCTCACCACTATATAGATCCTTAGCATCTAAAATAGTGCCCAGAAAGTAGTAGCCACTCAATAAACATTTGTTGCATGAAAAAACAGACAAAATGACAATGATATTTTTATAACACTAACATAAGGGCTGGCCGAGCTATGCCCTGCTTCTCACATGATTTAAGTCATCCCATTCCGATGTTAACAAGTAGACTCAGATGTCAAAGAATTACAGGTCCCACATGGTACGGATGGCAGGTAGGGAACCAGCCAGGCAGTCACACTCGCTCTTATCTGCAAATCTATTCCACCAGTTCCCATGGTTCTCATAGTATATTTGTTTAATTGCCCTGGCAACTCCGAAAGAGCTTCTGCCTCATTAAGCTCTGTTTCCTGACATCTGAAGTTTCCGGGGATGGAGAGCAATGCGTCCATCTTTACCTCACAATGACTCCTTGCAGCTGGAAGGTGAGTCATGGTCAACCCTCAGCTCTCTCTTTTCCAAAGTGAGTGACTCCAAGTCCCTTCAGCACTCCTCCAAGGGCCCGTTTAAAGTGCCTGATGCTTTCTATGGAGCCTCTCCAGACCTTTCCCTTTATTTATGCAATGAGGACATTCAACTGAGAGCGATGAGAAGAAAGATTCAGAACATTTATTATTCATTAAATTAGAGGTGTTTGCAAATGCCGGGCTGCAGTGACAAAAGCTGGAAATATGATGACACTCAGTTTCCAAAGAACTTAGTTATTTTCCAGCCCTGTAATTTAGACACATCATTTAACCTTCAGATCCTCATTTTGATGCCTCTGAAATGGGAGTTTTGCACCTCAAGATCTGTGTAACAATCACATGAGAAAATATATATGAAAGTGTATAAACTGTGTAGTAATGGTGTAGAGATTGCTTTTCATTTCCGTTTAAAAAGTCAATGGATGCAAAGATCATTATTCATAAATTCTATTTTATATAAAGAAACGAAAGGCACCATCTCTAAGGAAGAACAGTAACACCATTCCCATTAGCTCTTTCAGGAATGCACTTATGTGTCCATCAGCATATGAATTGATTTTTAGAAGAAAAAAAGGATGTGGTACCTACATGTAATGGAATACTACTCAGCCATAAAAAAGATAAAATCTTGTCATTTGTAACAACATGGATGAATCTTGGGGATACTATGCTCTGTGAAATAAACCAACAGAGCACAACAACTATTATTTCATTCATGTGGAATATAAAAAAAGAACAGATAAAACAAAAACAAACTCATAGATATAGACAACAAGTTGATGGTTACTAGAAGGGAAGGGGATTGAGGGAGGGCAAAATGTGTAAAGGGGTCAATTGTTGGGTAAAAGAGGAAACTATATCATGGTGATAAGCATACTATAGTGTGTAATGTATATAATTAAATGTTGTACATCTAAAATTTAGATGTACAATAATGTTATAAACCAATGTTACCTCAAAAAAAGGACCCACTTTTGATAAAAGCAGTGCTCATGTTCACAAGTTCCTTGAGCTCACTGTCAGAGCACTGCATGCTATTTGTTGACCTGCACTGGAAGAACTATGGCATTGGACATTCTGGAAATAGTTCTCTTACACATCGAGGGGATTCAGAATAGGTAGTTTGGGTTGCAAAAAGTGTATGGTACTATTAAAATAGATTATCACCACAATAAATGTGGTAGTGATGAAAGTATACCAACTATAGGGAGTAAAATTGACCAATGGGCCCAGTTGCTGCTCTGAAATCCATCACTTCTTTATTCTAAGGCCAAACCTCCCATGAGCTCGGCAGGGAGAGCTTAGGTGCCCCATTCCTGAAATATGGGGCATGCAGAAATCCTCTAGTGGGTGGCTATGGTTCAAGGTTATCTCTCCTTACCGTGTCTTCAAACAATGTCACATACATTTAAGATGCTGCCATCCATTGTCCATCCCTCTCAGGTCAGACCCCCATCAAGGTCTGCCAGATTTGCAAGCTTCTCTAGCTCTCACCCCATTTTCTCTCACAAGTATTTCCCCTAATGAAATCCTTAGCATCTCTTTTTTGGTGGATTCAGACTAATATTATAAATAAAACACTCAGTTTCCAAAGAACATTTGCATCCATAATCACATCCATTCCTTATAAACATCCAATAAATTACACAAGGAAAACTGGAGTTCCCACTGTTTGGATGAAGAAATGGGTTTAAGTGACACAGCCAAGATAAATTAGCTCTTTTTGTTTCAGTAGCTTTTCCATTTCTTGGTCTTCCATGCTCAGTGTTTAGAAAACAAAACTTCAAATTTGCTTTTTTTGTTTGATTATCACTTTCCTATTATGAATAATAAGAGCACCTACAATTTATTAAACAGGCATTATGTAAGCATTTTGTATATATTCAATTTTTCATATAATCCTCTCAACAGCTCAAGAAGGTAGGTTCTTTCTCCTTTATATATGTGAGGAAAGCACTTCAGAAGTTAAACCACCTGTTCAAGATCACTCACCAACTAAGGAGAGGATCCAAACCAGCCCCTGACTCTAAATGAGTGCTCCTAGCACAAATCATAATACCTCAAATCTTTGGAGCAGTTCACTAAGCACTTCCACATGCATTAGGAAGGGGGATGGGCACTCACCAGCAACCCCCTGCCGAGGTCTGGAGAAGGTAAGAGCTAGAGAAGGGGGGGATAAAAGGGGGGGGGGTGATAGAAGCAGCCAAGGTTCAGGCAAGAATGAGGATGACTAACCTTCTCCCAATGGCTTTAGCTCAGGTTGCAGAAGAGTCAGTCGCTCATGGCCATCAGTACTCCAAAGGTCCTAATTTAAAAAAAAAAAAAAGGATTTTTAAAAGTCAGTTTTTTATTTAAGATATTGCCAGCAAATATTTTCCCAAGTAATTATTCTAAAATTATTAAGAGATGAAACCCAGCTCCCTACCACCTAACACCCAAGGAACAGGGAAGAAGACATTAGACACCCAAGGTTCTCCATGATCCCATTCTCAGCCTCCTCTCTAGCTCCAGCTCCCTCCATGCTCCGTTTCACTTGATGTTTAAATACAACAGCATCCCTACTGTGCTGTCACACGCCTCTGTACATTCAGTCGTGCAGTTCACGATCTAGTTCACCCTTCCTTCCTCTGGCTGACTCTTCTTCATTCCTCAACCACTGAGCTCAGCCACCATGTGCTTCAGGAATCTCACTCAACACCCAGCCTGAGAGCCCCTCCTCTGTGCACTCCAGTCCTGACCCCAGTGCTCACCTCACCCCAGCATCTCCCTTATGATATTATCTCACAATAGACATACAAACAAAGTTGTCTCCTCAAAACATCATCCATACCACATCACTCTGGCCCACAAAGTGCTTCAAGAGGCATCCTATGGAAGGTAAGAGAAGATCCAAGTTCTATGCTCTGACCTTCAAGGCCCTCAATGGCCTGGTACCTAACTCTCTAAATATCCATTTTGCCCTTGCTTACTGTCACAGTATGTGATCAGATCCATTATCGTGCTAAACCCTTTCATGCCTTAAGACTTATTTCCTCAGCTCTTAGCAGAGTTGTTCCTTTTATTCCCCAAGTCTTTGCTTGAAGGTTGCCTTCTTAGAGGTGCCTTCCATCTCCATTCTAGAGCAATCATTACTCTCTCCCACTGTACATATTTCTCTGCTTCATCGCAACCTCAGAATTGTATAATTAAAGTACTTTGTGTATCCATTTGTTTGTTATTTAAATCTTGATTTTGGTAGAAAGTACATCCTCAACAACTCATGCTACTTGACCAAGGATGAGTTGTACCCTTCCAGGTGTTTGGTGATGTCCTCAAATGTGAATAAATGAATGAACAAGCAAACTTCTGGAAGGATATAAAGAGAGTAGGAAGTACAAAGCAGCAGAGTCATAGGAATTAAACATTCACTGTTAGTTTCCATAATGACTTGTGTTAAGGAAACTCTACGTGCTTTATATTAATTTACACCCTGATCACAGGAAGAAGTCATTATCTCTAACTCACAAGCCAAGAAAGGAAAGCCAAATGAAATGACGTTTTCAAAAACAATATAATGAGTTAAATAGGGAGCTTAGGTCTTGACTCCGAATAGCTTGATTTTATACCCCATCTTGCTCCCAAAGGATTTGAGGTGGCTTTGAAGGACACAGACAGTTACACAATGTAGAGTGTCCACAACAACAAAACAAGCCAGTTGCCCAGGAGAAGCACGACTATTCCTGGTACGAGATCTGAAAGAAACTTCTCCCTGGGGTCCTCACAAAGGGTAGCAAACCACATCCTCAATCACATCCTCGGGGACCGGCCGCGGCGGGGTGCAGAGGGAGGTTTGCTAGTACTCCTCAGTGTGGGCCGATGGCACGAGGCCAAGGCTTAGATCCAGGGAGCAATTCTCCAAGGAGCCAAATCAAGACAGCCCAGGTGTGTGATTCTCTGATCGCCTGTCTTAATCCAAAACGGACATCTGGAGACTCTGGAGGAATTCCTTAACAGCACACCCTTCACATGCTGGGTTCTGTGAATGTTACTTCCCACACAAAAACTTCTAATGAGTATTAAGTAACAGTGAACTGAAAGCAACAAGCATTGGAGTTCAGTCAATGCTGTGGCACTATGCAGAGTTCTATATGATTGATCAGTCAGATGACCCTGGGAAGGGTATGTTAGCTAAAGTATAGGGTAAGCTGCCAAAACTGGTTTGGCTCAATGGATAGAACATCAGCCTTTGGACTGAAAGATCCCAGGTTTGATTCCAGTCAAGGGCATGTACCTTGGTTGCAGGCACATTCCCTCTAGGGGGTGTGCAGGAGGCAGCTGATCCATGTCTCTTTCTCATCGATGTTTCTAACTCTCTATCCCTCTCTCTTCCTCTCTGTGAAAAATCAATAAAATATATTCATAAATAAATAAATAAATAAAGTATAGGGTAAGCTGCTTAAACAAAGAGACCTCACAATACAGAGATCTAGATAAAACTAAAGTTTATTTCTGCTCATGTAACAGTCCAGGAGTAGGAGGGTTATTCAGGGCAGGTGGGCAACTCTGTACCCACAAGTCATCTAGGGACCCAGACTGGCAGCAAGCCCTGTCATCCTCAACAAGCAACTTCCCCTGAGTCTAGGTAGCTGTAAAATGGGCTCCATTTTACAGAGGGAGGGAAAATAGAAAGGAGGGAGGGAAGCAGAGGAAGAAGGGGGGGGGGGGAGAAACAGCTTCCTCATAAAAAAGAAAGTGATCTAAAAGTCATATCAATCTGTTTACATCCTCATTGCCCAAAATCTAATAATATGGAAAAAATGAAATATCTTCCTGTCAGGCTCATATCTACCTAAAACTCAAGATTATATTACTTTCAGGAAGAATGGAACAGTGGATAAAGAAGATCATCAGAATCTACAGGAAAATGATGTCTTCTGACATAGAATTATCCCTGGGTTAAAGGCCAACCCACTACAAGCCCGAGGTAAATAAAGGTAGACACTATTACTGGTTCAAGTTTCTACACTCATGTGTCTGGCCCGTGCACAGATAACGAAGGATTAGGACGCCCAAGTTCTATGTCATTTGCCAAGAAAAAGTTCACAAATTGTTCTGAAATGCCAACTATGACCATAAAAGAATCAATGAGCCTCCAAATGACATCAGATGTTAGGAAGTATCCTTTCCTTACGAGCCTCTAAGATAAACTAACTGCAAAATGTAAGTGAAAGTAAACAAGTCAGATTACAACTGTACAATTCTTCACTCTAAGATAGATAACGGTGAGAAGATGTTCACCCAAATTCAGGAAACTGGTTTTGGACTAGTTGATCTTAGGTGACCTCTTTCTGGCAGCCATTAGATGACAGCATTGGTTTGTCTATTGAGGTATCCTTCTTAGTTTGAAACAATAAAAATCATGATGAGGTCAGCATACTGTTATTCTCTCTCTCAAATGACACAGAAAGCATATGACCATCTCATCCAAATGCGATGATGCATTATTACTATACAAGTTTATAAGAATGAGCCGAAACCGGTTTGGCTCAGTGGATAGAGCGTCAGCCTGCAGACTGAAAGGTCCCAGGTTCGATTCCGGTCAAGGGCATGTAACTTGGTTGCGGGCACATCCCCAGTAAGGGGTGTGCAAGAGGCAGCTGATCGATCTCTCATCGATGTTTCTAACTCTCTATCCCTCTCCATTCCTCTCCGTAAAAAATCAATAATATATATATATATATATATATATATATATATATATATATATATATATATATATATATATTTTTTTTTTTTTTTTTTTTTTTTTTTAAAGAATGAAGCCGTGGGATATATGGCTTACCCTGCTGAAAAACACCTCTTCCCTCAGGATCTCTATGAGCATTGGTCTGTATGGGACACAGCTTTTTCTCTCAGTAGCAATTCCTTTCTGTGGAATGAAAGTTTAAGAAAAAGTCAATAAAAGCTAAAACTCTTGAGTTTGTTCTTTCTAACTTTCTCCATATCTGGTAAAGAATATAACAATGACCCACAGTATTTAAAGCTGATCTACTCCTCATGTAATTAACTGACTTGGCCTAAGAAGTTCACATGTGTACTTTGTCAGAAGCAAACAGGAACTTAGTCTATTTCACTAAAACCCTGTGAGGCAGACACTGCTATCACCATTTTAGAGATGGGGAACCTAAATCACAGAGATGTGAAATGACCTGCCCAAGGTCACACAGCTCATGCTCAGAGAAGCTGGATTTCAACCCAGTCTGACTGTACATGACATGTTCTTTCAAATGAACCACACTGATGCTCTGGAATTCCACTTATTCCCCACTTGCTCTGAGCACCACAATATTACCCATATATAAAGCTTGGGTCTATACAGTTAAAGTAATGACACCTAAAGGAGCTTTGTATTCCACTAAAACTCCACCAGTAGGCTCCTTGAGAATAAAGACCTTATCTGTCTTATTTAATGCCATATATATATTGTATATATCACCTAAAATGGTGCCTGGGTTAAACCATCCAAAAAGATTTTTGAATGAATGAATGAGACTAGTTACTTCCTTGTAACAAGGATGGAGGATGGTAGATTATTTCCAGTGAATTCTCAATGTCTCTAATTGTTTTATGTCAGCTTGGACATCTCTTTTTTTAAAATATTTTTTATTGATTTCCAAGAGAAACGAAGAGGGAAAGAAAGATAGAGACATCGATAATAAGAAAGAACGACTGTGAAAACATTTCCTGAGCCTCCACCCCACAACCTGACTCCCAGCTCCCACAGCACCCGAGGTGCTTCTTCAGGCATTCTATGCCCTGCATTCCAATCACCTTTTCAAAAATATATTTTTTATTTATTTCAGAAAGGAAGGGAGAGGGAGAGAGAGATATAAACATCAATGATGAGAGAGAATTATTGATCGGCTGCCTCCTGCATGCCCCAACTGGGGATCAAGCCTGCAACCTGGTCTTATGTCCTAACCAGGAATCAAACCATGACCTCTTGGTTCATAGGTCAATGCTCAACCATTGAGACACGCCAACTGGGCTTGGATCTCTTTAATATACAAAGCCTGTCTGCAATGCATTTCAAAAAAATTCAACAACTATTTCTAATGTTATTACTAAATTGTCACTTCTTGAGCATTTACTACATTCCTGATATTATAGTAGGTACGTATATGCATTATTTCACTTACTCTCACAATAACTCTACAAAGGAGATACTTATTTCATTCATGAGAAAGCAGAGGTCTAGAATGATTCTGTAACTCAGAGGATTTGACCCAAACAAAGCTGCCCAATTCTAAAGACAGTGGTGGAACTATAAAATTTCACATCTAAAACACCTTTTTTAATTTTTCACTTCTATACAACAGAATTATTTTCAGTAATTATCTTAAAATAATCATGATTTTCTTTTTTTCTTTAATTTCAAAACAATTAATTCAAAGAATACATTTCCATTTTAAACATGTCATTCAAGGTCAGCAGAATATTTCACATGCACAGAGACTTGCACTAACCAAACAAAAAAGATCATCCTCACTGTTCACATGTGATCTCACTGTTTTAGATGTTAAGCACAGATAACTTCTAAGTGGTCATATGGACTCACAGAATGGTTTAACTTAAATCCTGTCTCTTTGTATTCATAATCAGTGTGCTGTCATTGTCTATTTCAAATCTTCAGCTGAAACACAGGAATAGGTGGGGCACGAGAACTGGAGACAAAAAACACATATGAAATGAGAAGTAGATTCCAAATCAGTATGAACTTCCTCTCAAAACCAACATACGAAGCTGAGTCCATGTGTGCAGAGCACCAACTACTTACTTAACTCGGAGTTTTCTGAATTAACCTCCATGTAGAAGACAATACTCATTGAAGTCTAAAATATGAAAATGTGATACTATGAACCTTACATGTATATTACCCTGTTTCCCCGAAAAGAAGACAGTGTCTTATATTAATTTTTTCTCCCAAAGTTGCGCTAGGTCTTATTTTCAGGGGATGTCTTCTCTTTCCATGCGCTAGGTCTTATTTTCGGAGGATGTCTTATTTTCAGGGAAACACGGTACTAACATCTACCCTAGTAATCATTTAAAACTCAGAACAAAAGATCTTCTCAAGGTGTACGTATTCACTGACATTGTTGAGAAAATTGAAGGTGAAGGTCAGGTTATTTTTATTTTTAAAATTTCTATAAAAAACCTGCCTCATATCATTGCATCCAAGGCTGACACCTCCCTTGGCAAGTCAGTGCCAAAGAGGGCTCTCAATCTCGTCACCTTTGTACTCGCTCTATCATTTGAGCTCACTCACACTGTTTCCACCTTGTTCTTTAAACCTGTGCCAGTCTCCGCATGGTAGGAAAAGCAGTTCACCAACAGGCAGCCCCATGAGGACCTCCTGCTTTTAGGAGGGAGCAGGGGTTCCTGGCATCGGGTCCCTTGCAGACCCACCTGTTACGCAATAAACCTGGCTTTCAGGTGGCTTCCGGTGCTCCAATGAGCAAAAGCTGCTTGGACAAGCTACCTTCTTCCTGTCCATGTGAGTTCTGTTACTTGTTTCATGCCCTCTTACTTATAAATTATGTGCATAAACAAGCAGAGTCTGGAAAAGTGGGGAAATCATGAGTCACTGTTAATTTAGTGGAAAGCAAAGCCATCTTTAATATCTTTTTCCAACTGGTGAACATATCCAAGAACCCCTCTGAAAATACAGCCTGAAATAAAATACTAAATGGCTATAAATTGGAAATGAGACTGGGAAAACAGGAATAAGAAGAGATTTTAAATAATTCTAATTAAGTCAGAAAGATTGGAGGAGATGGGACTCAATTGTGCTTAAATTATTTTTGTGCGTGATTCAGTACCATAGGTGGATGCCATGTAAGTTAGAGAAAATGTCTAGTGTTCATATGGGCTCAATAAATATTTCAGGAATGAATGTGTTTGCAAAATATGAAGTATTCTTTATACTGAGTCAGAGTATTTTGTCATCTGTAGCTCTTTCTCCTGAAAATGATTCACCTAAATTGCAGCCAAATGATAATATTTTATCCTTGGGGAAATTTAATCTCTTGACAATTCTTTACTAATCTTTATTAATCCCTACGGTAAATTGAGCCCGTGAATAGGTCATTAACTTCCCCACTTTGGAAGTGGTGACAGAGTAATTCCCTTGAGTTCCTCAGGGTGAGTGACAAGAAAGGAAGTGAGGGTGGATCCCTGAGACTGGCTGTCACCAATTGAGCTCCAGGAAGAGTCACAGGATCTCAGGGTAAAAGACACATCAAAGACACGCTCCTACTTTCCGTGTCCCAGCCCCTGCCAATGTCCTGTCCCCACGACAGCCCTCACTGGCAATGCCTCCAAGAATGGTGAGCTCACCACCGCCTGAGCTGAACCATCCTATTTTGGGACATCTGTGACTATTTTAAAAATTTTCCCTCATGATGAGCTGAACTCTGTGAGGCTCCACAGAGCAAGTCTAGTCTCTCTTTCGCCTGACCTACCTTCAGAACTATGCAGCAAGCATATTGTAGTCGATTGACACAGTTCTTAACCAGTCCTCGTGTGATGAGGTTTCTCACTCTCCTAGTCACCGCCTTGTTATCTAACTTGTCCATGCAGAAGAGAAGGCTTGTGGTCAAAGGCATATTTCTATAAAACTGGACTTTGCTAACTTGTCCTTGTTTTTCTCTGATTCTTTCTTTACTTGGATTCAAAGAAAACACAAGACAGAATTTCTGCTCTTGATTTTCCCAAATAACGCCAACTTTCAAGTCATTTTCTAACAACCAAAATGATCTTGTTAGGATTGTGCTGACTTAGTGTCCTACAGAGCATAAAATATAAGGTGGTTCTTCAGGAGATAAAGAGTAGAGCTTCAGCCAGAGATCACCACCTTATTGAAGAGAAAAGAAAGATTTTCTTTCTTTAAAACAACATTTTAGCCCTGGCCAGATACCTCAGTTGGTTGAAGCAGCATCTCAAACACCGAGAGGTTATTCAGAACACATACTCAGGTTGTGGGTTCTATACGGGAGGCAATCGATCAATGTTTCTCACTCACATCAATGTTTTTCTCTCCCCTCCTCCTCTTTCTCTAAAACCAATAAAAACAATATCCTCGGTGAGGATTTCTTTAAAAAACTATTTATTTAAAAAAAATTGTTTGTAACTATTTGTTACATAAATAATCCTAGAGTAATAGTAACAAAAATTTAAAAATACACCAAGAATTTCACTAGTCACCAAAAAGTCCTTTACATTTTTTCTGTTTTGCCTACCAGTTCTTGCCCAGAGTATAATATGTTTATGTTTTAATAAATATGATGTAAATGTAATTTTAGATTAATCATGTTAAATCTAACTTATATGTTTTATTTATCTTCCTTCATGAATTTTACTATTTTAAAATAATGGATATATAATATTCCTCAAAATAGACAGATAATGATTTAATTTATAATGGAATTACAAAATAGTCTTATTATAAACAGTAGTGCCACAAACTTCTTATTGCTTATAACTTGTCATTCACTCTTTAAACAAAGTACCATTAACCCCATTTTACAGATTACTAGCTCGAAGTGGTTACGCATTTTTATGGCTCAAAACAATTCTGACAATGAAAACTATTTTTTAATGGGCTGGTTAGCCCTAGAAGATATAGTTTTTCTCCCTTACTGGAGCTGTGGGATGCACTATTTTAAAGTTTGCATTTTTCTCAACAAAACATAAAGTGGAATCTATATAATGCCATCCATCTCGTTCTTCCGCCAAAGACAGGTGAGCCAGGGCCCAAGGTAAATGCTTCCTGTTACCAAGACAGAGCTGGTATTAACGCCGAGGCACCGTGCACACTGGAGGTGTGCAATTTCATCCGACAATCCTCTGCAAAAATTCATAGCTGTTTACACCTCCTCTCTGGTTGCCCACCACTGGAGGCGATGGGTGAAATCAGGAGAGTTCTGAAGAAGTGATAAAACTTCTATCACTGCACTGTGATAAAAGCCCATTATTATCAGGCTTGATGAGCCCACAGCCTGCACGTCTCCTACAAGGAACACAGAGATGTAGGTGCTGCTAATGCCAGAAGTAAAACCCGAGGCACTCTGAGCCAATCTGAAAGGGAGACACATACCATTCAAGAGCATCGTGGGGAAGTGTCTTACAAGATTCATGCGGATTCTTGGCCAAGGCTTCTTGGTTTATTACCACCAAAAAATTACTTTGGTTTGGTTGATTACACTGAAAATCATAATGTACTACAATTTTTTTGGCTTTCTAATGACCAGAATAAATCTCAAAACATCAAGCATAGTTTCTGGGCTATGACATATGTAAATCCTTCTACTGTGCTGCCAACAAAATGCCCAAGATAATATACCTAGTGCCTTCCACAAAACAATTTCACTTCCTCCTTTAAAATAACCCTCCTTGACAGTTTACTACTCCCCTAGAGGACAAGTATAATACCAGTAGCAGCATGGTATTTTGAGATTAGGACCTAGTTTGAGACTTAGCTCTGTTATTTCCTAGGTGAGTCATCTTCTATAATCTACTTAACCTCTTTGAGACTCTTGTTTCCTCATCTGTAAAATGGGGAGGATAATACCTACCAATCAGCGTTTTTGTGAGGATTAAATAAAGGAATATATGCATTTCTATACCTCATAAAGGGCAAAACCTCATATAATTGATTATGGTTATTCCTGGGGAGCTCCTGCTACAATCAGGATAAAATAAGACATTTGTCAATCATACATTCATTTCCCACCTATCATTAAACATCATACACTCATTCAATAGGTCTATTCTGAGCTCACCGCTGTGCAGGAGGGGAAGCAGATAAATCAGTCAGTGATTGCAATACACTATGATGATTATTGCAACAATAGAAGTTAACCTGCTGACTCTGGTTGTAAGCAGCAGATACCGGCTCACTTATTTATATATATATATATATATATATATATATATATATATATATATATATATATTATTATTATTATTGATTTTTTACAGAGAGGAAGAGAGATGATTAGAGAATTAGAAACATCCATCAGCTGCCTCTTGCACATTTCCTACTGGGGATGTGCCCACAACCAATGTACACGCCCTTGACCGAAATCAAACCTGGGACCTTTCAGTCCGCAGGCCGATGCTCTATCCATTTTCAGCCGTTTTGAGCCCAGCTGGCTTATTTAAGCAGGAAAGGAATTTATTTGGGATTGGGGGAGGAGGATAATGTTCACAGAATTTTGGGAAGCTTGGAGAACTAGATGCCAAAAATGGGCAGAAACTAAAAGAGGCCACATGGCAGGGCCACGGCCCAAATCCCACCACAGGGAAGATCTGGTGAGGATATTGTGACTGGTCCTGTTTCCATGGCTCCTGTAAAAAACAGGCTGTTCTTGCTGCTGCCAAGTCCAACAGAAGACATTCCCACCCCCGCCCCACGTAGTACAGGGACACAGACTCTGAGGCTGGGGCATCTCAATGGGAGGGGGAAGCTGCAGCCAGCCTTTCAGCTTTGAAGGTGGATGCAGTCCTTCCAGCACTCAACCGGAGGGAACCTCCAAATATAAGGATGGGTTTCAGATGACAGGCAGCCAAACTATGCTGAGGACTTCCCCTGTTCCAAACACCAAGCTGAGCAACTTACCTGCACTATCTCATTGACCTACTGAGGTACCTGACTATCAGCCTTTACTGATGAACTGAGATTTGGCAAGAGGAGAAAACTTGCTAAGGTTGTTCAAATGGCAAGTGACAAATCCCTGACTCAAACTCGGTTTTTGACGACTGCACTACACACTACAAAGAAAGAAAGTAGTGCAAAGGTTCTCAGGACCACAGGCAAGAAGCACCTGATTCAGACTGGGACGGGAGGAAAGGTGCCCCCCAGAGGAAGAGAGGTTGCTAAGAGGTTTCACAGATGAGAAGTCAGTCAGATACTGCAGGGAGGTCTGAGGGAACAAAAGATCAGGGCAGAGGAAGGTAGAAGACCCCAAGTAGAAGAAACAAATGTGAAAAGAAAAAGTGGCATGAAACAAGCTCAGATTCTTTGAAACCAAAGGTATTTTGTTCACACAGTGCAACTGGAGAGAAAAGCAAAAAGGAAGGCATGTGGATGTGAAATATACCTCAACCTCAAGTACATGACTGCTCCTATAGCAGAATCCCAGAAGAGATGCCAGGTTATTCCATTATTAAAAAGAGCTGTATCTAATCTCAGGTACCAAAAAGTGATACTGGAATTGTTAAATTCCTTTGTATTCACTGGGAAAGCAGAGGGAATGAAGTAAACAGAATATCCAGACAACTCCAAGCACCATTTTCCTAAGCTGATATGACCATCCCAACCAAGAGTCCATAGAGTGGGAAATTTGCCAGAAGCAGTAGGAATTCCAAACAGAGCATGCTCAACTTTGAGCTATCCTGAGTACTGAGTGATGATCGGGTATTTGCTGAGCATGATTAGTGACCAGCTTCTGACAAATCTGGCCAAGGTCGGGGTTTACTGAAACTGTCCCCCGGGAAAGATCAGCAAGCAGCAATGCTTAATGTCATTCCTTCTTCAGCCCAGGCCAGAGCCCCAAGGTCTCACATCACCTTAGTATTTACATCAACTCATTGAGTAAGCATGACTGGGTCAAGGGTGCCTTGTCAGATGGAATTTTCAAGCATTTTTTTTCTTTTATATATATTTTTATTGATTTCGGAAAGAAAGGGAGAGGGGAGAGAGAGATAGAAATATCAATGATGAGAGAGAATCATTGATTGACTGCCTCCTGAACACCCCCTACTGGGGATTGAGCCCGCAACCTTGCCTGGAATTGAACCTTTAGTCCTCAGGGTGATGCTCTATCTGCTGAGCCAAACCAGCTAGGGCCAAGTGTGTCACTTTTTTCTAAATGGGGAAAGTTGTTTTTAATTTTGTTAAATATACCCCAAAATCCATTCTTACCTTTCCCTACTTGGTATTAGAACATACATCTTTGCTAAAACCCTGAGATTAGCAGAACACATACCCACTCTACCAAAACCACATTTCCCAGATTGCTCTGCCATTAGGAGTGGCCATGTGACTACATTTCCCCAATGGTGTGTATGTCAAAAGTTATATGTACAATTTCTGGTCATTTTCTTCGCAATAAATTACTTGCTTTCCAATCACTTTCTTTCTCCCCTCCCAAGGGTGAGAACACTGTTGGCAAGAAACTAGCTATGCAGCTGAGAAAACCATTCTAGGAGATGGTGGAGCAGCAATAAAGGAGGGACCTAGGTCCCCAAGTGACCTCAGAGCTGCCAAGCCATCCTAGGCCAACATCTCCAATGGGACTGTGCTGCGAAAGAGAAATACGCTTCTGTCTTAGAGAACCCACTTTGCATTGGGTGATTGTGTTACAGCTGAGCCTTTCCCTAACTCTACCAGTTCCATCTGAAGGTGAGACAGAAAGCATGCTTTAAAAAAAAAAAAAAAAAAAAAAAAAAATATATATATATATATATATATATATATATATATATATATATATATATAGACCTAAATTCTAATTCTAGCTTTACCAGAAACTTCCCTGTTTCCCCGAAAATAAGACAGTGTCTTATATTAATTTTTTTCTCCCAAAGTTGCACTAGGTCTTATTTTCAGGGGATGTCTTATCTTTCCATGAGCTAGGTCTTATTTTCGGAGGATGTCTTATTTTCGGGGAAACACGGTAGCATGTACAGTTAGTTAAGTACCCTAGACCTCATTTTTCTCAATCAAAAAGAGCAAATAATATCAAATTTTCAGTTTGCTTAAAAGATTATAAACGCCCAGGTGTTGCAGGTACACAATGAGGGCTATATTGCTACTTTTTATTGTTACCTTATTTCAGGCCACTGATAAGACCTGCTACAAGTACCACAGCACCCTGAGCCATCCAACACAGCACTCTAAACCTTAGAATCCTCAGGCTGCAACATCCTGTGAGCATCAAGTTCCTCTGATGGAACATGATCTGAGTTCTATTAACTGGTCCTGGACTTCATCTCGCTTTTGAACACCCACAGCCTTTCAGTTTAGCACTTTTGCATGTCAAATCTGCAGCTGGAATGGGACGGGAGGCCTGCACGCCTGAGCAACAGAGCCACGGTGGGTCTGCACCCACTGCTGCCCTGCAGTGGGCAGGTGCCCTCTGCCTGCAGTCTGTGCTTCCGTAGAAGCTGCTCCTTTCACATCTGTGGTATACAGGTGGGTTTTCGGGACCGATTTCGGTGACATACCTGGCTCAGAAAAGGAGACCCGTGGAAGGAGGTTATCACTGGTTCTACTTCCCTCTTACATCTTACCCAAGAAGGTTCCAGATTTGCGGCAAGGAGGCAACAGTCTCACCCTGCCATACCGGCAGGACACTCTAGCCAGGGTGTCAATTCTGTTCATGAAAACCAAAGCCAGTGCTGCTGAGAAGTGCACAGCCAGTTCTTCGGAGTTCCTCAGGTCTCCTCACAGGTGGGAACCACGGGCAGGGCAAGTCCGCCTGTGGATCCGCACCATCCCGCTCACAGAGAGGAAACAGCCTTCTGCCAGCTTTCTGTGTTAGCCACTTTCCTGAGGTATGATTGACGTACAAAAAGTCATGCATGTTGAACACATGCAACTTGGTGAGTTTGGAGGGGTGTACACAGGCGTGATATCAGCTTTAAGAAGGAACAGTTCTCCTCAGCTCATAAATCCCAGGCAACATCTTCCCTGAAAGCACCGTGTTCTTCAGGCCCCAGAGGAGCCTGTTGTTTGGGCTCCGATGCCAGGGTGGGTGCCCTTGGTTCGTCAGAGTCCATTTTTGCTGCCTACCGCTGGCCAGCATGTTAAGTAAAACTTCCTTGGGCTCGTGGCTAGAAAATGTTGCTCCAGGTATCAAAACCCAGGCAAGGCTGTGAGCAAGCTTTCAACAAAAATTCAACAGACCTTTACTGCTTCAAACACTATTCTAACTTTGCATTGCGGAAGCATGAAAGAATACGAAACCCCTCCTGCTAACCCATGGTCCCCTCTGTCCTGCACAGCTGCCATTACCTTCCTGCTTCTAGTTCTCTTTTCCCCATAACGAGATCCCTAGTGCCAGGTCACCCAAAGGTCATCCGGCTTTAAGGCAGGAAGGAGGCCCTTGTGCTGACAGTGAAAAAAGGCAGTTCCCAGCACTGCCCAAGGTCACCGAGGGGGTCAGGGTGAAACCATGGCCTCCCAGTTTCCCATCCAAAGTGTCCGGCATGCAGTGTTTTCACCACCCTGCCTGGCCGGTCATCTGTCATGCTTCCCTGTGGCTCACGCATTTCCAAGGGCCAGACCATGCCAGCATCCAGAGGGAGCCCTCACTGATGGTGGCGAGCACCCTATGAGGCCTTCGATGAGAGGAGAAATGTACTGCCCAAACCCTGCCGGCCCCAGAGTCCTGTGTGGCGTGAGGTCAGAGGGCAGGAGTGTCCCCGCGAAGGCATGCAGTCCGCGTGGAGTGGCTCAGCCCGCCAGGCCTCCGGGAAGCTGGACTTCTCCCAAGGAGAGTTCTGCCCGGACTCTTGATAACTGTCGGCACGTTTCACAGAGACAGGAACTCCCGGGATGGAGATGCCAAGCAGCCGGGAACCATTAAGGAGAAAACCTGAGCTGCTGAAGGAAACTGGAGAATGAGTGATTCATCTTCTCTGGGCCGGAACCATGGGCTTTGAGAACGAAGTGCCTGCATCGTGGGCCTGCTCTGAACCTGGCTCTTTGCACCAGAGATTTCAGTGATGCAGGCAGGCAGTGCAAGCTTTCCGATCCAGGCACTGCTGGCATTCTGGACCAGATCATTGCGGGGAGAGGGGGGACACTGCCCAGTGCACTGAGAGGTTCAGCAGCATCCCTGGCCTCCACACACCAGATGCCAGCGGCACCTCCCCTTGCCACCTGTGACATCCCAGATTGTCTCCCGACATTGCCAGATGCCCCTGCGGAGGCTGAATCATCCCAAGTTATGAACCACTATTATAACCGTGACTGTTGTGGCTCAGCCAGTAGGAGTATCCTCCAGTGTACGAAAGGATCACAGGTTTGACCCCTGGCAGGGCTCATACCTAGGTTGCGGGTTCGATTCCCAGTCCTGCTCAGAGCAAGTCCAGGTAGCAATCGATTGATGTTTCTCTCCTCTCTCTCTCTCTCTCTCTCTCTCTCTCTCTCTCTCTCTTCCTACCTCTCTCTCTAAAAAACAAAACAAAAAATGATAATGTATTCAGATGAGGATTTATTTTAAAAAGAAAGGAAGGAAGGAAGGAAGGAAGGAAGGAAGGAAGGAAGGAAGGAAGGAAGGAAGGAAGGAAGAACCACTACTATAGTGGCTAATTTTGGAGGTTCTGTCATCAGACAGGCAGAAATCAAACCCTGATCCCCTTGCCCCATGAATCAGGTAGCCCGAGAAAATTCCGTAACTTCTCTGCTCCTCAATGTTCTTAACTGAAAACAGAGCTAATATCAATGCCCACTCTCAGGGTGGTCAGGAGGATGAAAGGAGACCTCACGCAAGAAGCATGCAGAATCAGGCCCAGCTCAGGAATGACAATGTTCAGATACCTATTCTCCTCATTTCTTAGAAAAGGAAAGTAAGGCTCAGAGCAGTGACTGCGAGATCACACCAGTTTGGCAAGCAGCCCAGCTAGGATGTGGACAAGGCCTGCACGGGTCCTCCTGCTCTCAGCAGCCACGGAGTGAGCTGCTCCGGCGCAGAAGGCTCTGTGGCCGGAGAGGAAGCCAGAGACATCCCTGTGCTCAGGGAACTCCAAGCCCAGTGGCAGAGGCTAACACGTGGCCTGGCAGTCAGTAACACCCGCGGGGGCCATGGGAGAAGTTCTGAGGTGACTGAGGCGCCTGAATCACAGAGAAGGCAATACCCGAATGGACACTGAAAGACTCCAAAGCTCTCCTCACCTCACCACATCGCTTATTTCATCAAACAAAAGACAAGCAGCTTTTGGCAGGGACTGCAGAGGTACCTCTGAAGCAAGAGGTCTCCAGTAAGTATCCACTGGTCTCCCATCTTTGTGGAAAGGGAAGAAACCACATGTCTCAGTGGGACTGAGTCAGGCCTCTTCATTCGGAAGCGCACAGTGGGTTCGTTGGAAGCTGCCCCCATGCCTGCAGCAGTTTGGCAAGAGAGGCCACCAGCACTGGGCTCTTTGCTCAATTTGAAAGACAATTAAAACTTACTCAGCATGAACTGGCAGTGAGGATGAGTAAGTCAAAACCCAAATTGCCCCAAGAGCAGGTCCTTTTCCTTGAAGAAGCTGATTGCATAAGAAGAGACCTTGAGGGATCACAACAGACAAAAGGGTTTCACAAACAGATGCATTTTAATAGCCCCGTGTTTCACTTAACAAGAAGACTGCTGAAGGCACACATTCATAGCCCACTGGCCGGCTCAGCACCTGCGTCACACTGTGTCATCGTGCACCTGTCAGAACCCCAACTGCTTGGACCTGTCTTGCGTGACAGCCCCGGGCCCCTGCTTAGAAGGTGGGGAAGATCAAAACCCACAGCAATCCTTCGAGAACAGCATCCAGGGCCACTTCTTATCTGTGGTCTCCAGAGGAAAAAGTACACCATAGGCCAGCGCTGTGCACAGTGTGGAGCTTAGACCCACAATAGCAGCATCGCCTGGGAGCCTGTTAGAAATGCCAGGCTCTACCCCAGACTCGTGGTCGGCAAACTGCGGCTCTCGAGCCACATGAGGCTCTTTGGCCCCTTGAGTGTGCCTCTTCCACAAAATACCAATGCCTGGGTGAGTCTATTTTGAAGAAGTGGTATTAGAAGAAGTTTTAAAAAATTGGCTCTCAAAAGAAATTTCAATTGTTGTACTGTTGATATTTGGCTCTGTTGACTAATGAGTTTGCCGACCACTGGACTAGACCTATGAAATCACAGAACAGCTCTTCACATGATTCTTCTGTTCAAGTTTGAGAACCAGTATCACAGACCATCTTCCCTTCACCTTCCCTTTTATTAATTCATTCAACAAATATTTATTGAGCATTTACCTTTTCATAAACTTGCTACTAGATGCTGGGTGTACAGTAATGAATACAATTGATTTTTGCTTTTGCAGAATTTAAATTCTCTTCTGGGGAGCAATAGGAATGGGGGACACTTTTGATGAGAAACTCATGAAGGAATTAAAAGCATACGCTGGACAGATATATAAGTAGAGTCATATCACATCATACGTGTGAGAATGCTAACCCAGAACAAACGTGTAGTAGGTATCGCATGAAAATGACAGAAACAATGAGTGAGAATTGGGCAATTCCTATTCTGTCCTTCTGCAGCCCCCTGCCTCCCTGCCTTAGGACTCTGCACTCAGTAGCTTATTTCCATGCCTATTTCCCCTTGCTGAGCCCCTTGGGAAGGGCTTAGCTTGGTACCTGGAACTTGCTCAGTATCTGCTGAATGAATAAGGAGGGGATTAAACCCCCATTAGCCTGATGGTTTCCCAGTGCCCTCTGGGTCCTAGGAACCCCCGACAGCCTGCTGCCTGCTCCCAGGCCAGGAAAGGGTCCCCCTGCATGGCGATAACTTGCATGTCTGCAAAACTTCTGCACCCAGGACCCTGTCTTCACAAGCCGGGACCCCATCTAGAGGGCTGTGGAGCAGGGCTCCCTTCAATGAAATCAAATCTTTCTGGAAGCCCCTGCAGCAGTGGGGGAGATGGGCCTCCCCAGAGAGTCCCCCCTTTCCTGAGGGAACAGTTAGAACTGAGCCTGGGTTGGGGTGGAGTGGGGTGGGGAGAACATAGGGAAGTGCTGTCCCTGTCCAAGCCTTCCTAGCAAGAACTTGAAAGGACACATGTAGCCTACAAGGTGGGTATGAGCCCTGCCCTCCAAGGCTAGCCTTTAACAATGTGTCCCTGGACATGAGACCTAGAGAAAGTTCAATGACTCTGAATGCCTTTTAACTCCATTCAACAGATAGTTGCTGCATGCTCACCCTAGGCCAGACCCTGTATCTGGCAGCACAGAAGAATGAAAGGAACACGGGGCTCTCCAGTGGCTCAACCGCCACCTGTACAGTCCCCGGTCAATATAATGAGTTCCACACACAGAGCAGGAGAAAAGCCTATGGGAACACCCAGTAAGGCGAGTGACCGGTTTTGCCTGGTCAGTGACCAGTTTTGCCTGGTCAGGTTGCAGAAAGTGACATTTGAGCTGACCTTGGAGGATGAGCTAAAGTGTCCCTGGTCGGGAAGAGGACAGCAGGCAGTACCAGTACATAAGTGCAGGCCTGGAGGTGTGAAAATGCAAGGAACCTTCTAGAAAGTTGTTAGAAGTTCAGAACTACAGAACTGTACAGAGGAGAAGTAGTGAGAAATAACCCTAATGAGAAATGTGAAGATCTGACTGGAAAGGGTCTCGGCTGCCCCTCTAAGGCAGGTGCACTTTTAGCCTTTGAGGTCAGGGGCACTGGAAGAAGCAGGTCAGCTCTGGCTCCACTCACATATGCACACACATCCAAAACTCTGCATTTGTGTCAGGGCATTCTCATATCTCTAGGCACCGATAGAAATGCTCTCTCCCACTGGAGGCAATAGGGAGCTATAGATGGTTTTTAATAAGAGAGTGGTATGATCAGATCCATGGGTGAAGAGATGGTAGTTCTTACTAACTGTAAGACCACAGGCAAGTTGGTTAAGATTCAGCAATTCCTATTTCTCATTATAAAATGGTCATAATGATAGTTCCTATCTTACAAGGCAAAGATTAAATGAGACAAAACCCTTCAGATTCTTAGCACAGTGGCTGGAGCACACGGTGAGCCATGGCTCCATGAAAGCTGTTTAAACAATGTGCTTAGTTCTGGTGGGCACAGTGAGGGGAGAGGGAGGCCACAGAGAACAATCTGGGGAGATCTGGCTCACCTATAGCCCCAGGAAGTGCCCAGTCCCTGCTCTGCAGATACCTGGCTATGCCCTGTGCATTTAAAGTAGGAAATAAAATTGATAATATTATAATAGCTATGTTCAGCGCCAGGTGGTTACTTCAAATATTGGGAGAAGACTACTTTGTAAAGCATAAAATTGTCTAACCACTAGACTGAACACCTGAAACTAATACAAATTAACACGGAATGTACACTGCAACTGAAAAATTAAAAATAAAATAAAAAACTAGAAGGAGGCCTAGGTAAGAACAAAGTAGGCCCGCCTGTAGGTGTGTGCTACTACTTCCTTTACAACAGATGGCACCTGAGCCTCCTGGAGCTGCAAACGTAGGATTGGAGAGTGGCGGGCTGAACAGCTTACTCATAGTATTTCCAAACACATTTCATAACCAGATTATGCCTAAGATTTAAATTTGGCAGCCACGGGTCTATTCTTCAGATTGTGAAACCAATATTCAAATAGCTGATGAGGCAGATCGAATCGAATAACATGGTTCCATTGAAGATGCCGACCACAGATACGTCATGGACACTTCACTATGTCTCATTCAGCCGGAAGGCACAGACCATTTGAGAGAACTCTGCTTACAGAACATAACTCTAAGGGCCTGGCACATAAGTACTCAATAAATAATTGTTAAACAAATGAAGGAAAAGAAAGTTACCACTGGACTTTCTAAAATGAAAAAGAACAAATTATAAAGAGGACCTCATGCCCTAGCTGGTTTGGCTCAGTGGATAGAACATCAGCCTGCGGACTAAAGGGTCCCAGGTTCGATTCCAGTCAAGGGCACATGCTGAGGTTGTGGGCTCAATCCCCAGTGCGGGGTGTGCAGGAGGCAGCCTATCAATGGTTCTCTCTCATCATTGAAGTTTCTATCTCTTTCTCACTCTCCCTTCCTCTCTGAAATCAATAGAAAAACATCATATATATATATATACACACTTCAGAGTTTACCCAGCCAGTCTGGTCTCCCCTTCTGAAGTGTGGATAAGAGCACTCTAAGAGGCATGGTCATATTCCCAAGAACTTGGAATTTGTTACGAGTTTAATTGTGTCCAACAAAAAAATCTTATGTTGAAGTCCTAACCCTCAATACCCCATGTGACCTTATTTGGAGATAGGGTCTGTACAGAGGTAATCAAGTTAAAAATAAGGTCATTAGAGGATGGGCTCTAATCCCGTATGACTAGCATCCTAAAAAAGGAAAAAATTGGACACAGATACACACATGGAGTACACCATGTGAAGATGAAGGCAGAGATGAAGGTGATGCGTCTACAAGAAAACCACCAGAAGCTAGAAGAGAGACAGGGAATAGACTCTCTCTCACAGCCCTTAGAAGGAACCAACCCTGTCAATGCCTTTATCTCCCACTTCTAGTCTCCAGAACTGTGAGGCAATATATTTATGTTCATTAAGCTGACCAGTTTATGATATTTGTTACAGCATCCTTGGCAAACTAATGTAGTGCTCTCTCTACTAGAGACCCAATAGCCCTGCCGGGTAGGAGGCAGGGGGGAATTGGGGACTGCTTCAGCTGACTTTTTTTAATTATTTTAAATTTTATCGGGTGACATTCATCAACATGAACATAAACATTCGGTTACATGTGTGGATTACTAATTTACAAAATCTGTATATAGGACCATGTGCCCACCACCCAAATTGGCTGACTTTTAACAGGCACTTTAAGGGATGGTCAGAAGGTCAGTGAGTTGTAGGCTATGAAATCTGATTATTCATTCATTTGACTAGTATTTCCTGGGCACATACAGAACGCCAACATAAGCATGGCCCTGTCCATGCCATTGGTGAGTACGCTCCTCCCTGCCTCCAGGTCCCAAGGTTCTCTGACCTGCAATCCCACCCTCCAACAGAGGTCACTTGATTTCAGCCTTTCTTCTTCCAGCCAAGTGCAGGCCCCAGGCTGGAATCCTCAGAGCCCTAGTGTTCACCTGGCCTCCCTGAACGGCCAGCCTGGCACCTTTCCCTTCCTCCCCTCCCCCAGCCAAATACAACTGTCCTGGACCCCGAGCCACCTGCTTTCCTGTTACAAGACAAGATGAAACTATTAAATGTGCCCCCCATTTACACCTGGGCTGCCCCTCCCCACCTCCATCTCAGGAAATACGTGTTTATTTGAGCAATGGTCTCCTGTAGGGTGTATTTGTGTTTTGTTTTGTTTTTGTGTTGTTGTTGTTTTTTGTTTTTTAAATGTTTTTATTGATTTCAGAAAAAGGAAGAGAGAAATAAAAACATCAACGATGAGAGAGTATCATTGATCGGCTGCCTCCTGCACTGCCCCTCGTAGGAGTGATCCTGTAGGGTGTATTTGAACCCAAAGAGGAAACAGTGATTTTTAGAAGGGTCTTAGGTCACACCCCCAATTATGCATTTTCAGTAGTATTAGAAACATGCACTGAGCTCTTCACAGTTTCCCATACCCATTTCTCATCTGATGTTCCCAGTGAGGTGGGAATTACAGTGATTATCCCCATTTTTTTTACAAAGAAATTGAGACTCAGAGAGGATGCATATTTGCTTAAAGCCACACAGCTTTCAAATCCTCTTATTATACCAAATCCCCAGCTCCAACCATTGTACCACACTGCCCCCCAGTGTCCCAGAGGAAGGACTTTAGCCCATCATGAAGGCAGCAAGAGCAGCTGCTGTCCCCACATTCTCAACAAACAAGGGCTCTTTTGAGTTTTTATTGACTACCTGGATTGTGACGTGGGTGGTTAGGCTCAGAATGATTCTCAGAGCTCACATCTGCCCCTCACAGAGTCAAGCAGTTTCCTCATAAAAATATGCCTATTTATGTGGCTGATCCCTACCTGTGTCCTACGTTGATTCTAAATGGAATAACATACACAGAAGGGTCTGGCATACAGTAGTGGCTTGTTAACTGCATGCTGAGTTTGCTGACACTCCTCACTTTCCTATCAGAGAGCCTAGTTCGAAAATGACATTTCATACTAGTTGAACTAATAAACTTCACTGGAACCAAACCCCCAGATTACAGACGGTGCGTTTCCATTTGAAACCTATGTGCATGCTTCTTCTTGCTTGGGGCCTGCAGGAAGTTTGGAAAATGAATCATTTCAGCAAAATGCATCTTCATTTTGGGAAGGCAGAAACCCCAGGAATTTTGGGGGGAAGGAATAAATTGAAAACTATTAAATTCCATGGACTCTTGGTGCAAAAGGTGTCTTCAGCCCCCTTACAGCATGTGCACCGGAAGTTCCACAATGGTCCTCACTTCCGGGGCTCTGTGCCGTGCTTAGACCACGTGATGGACCCATGACTCGATTTGGGGTTAGGAAGAGATGGTCAGCGTAAGGGTGTGGCCCTCAGGTGCTCCCAGTCTAAGAGAGAAGGCCATGGAGCAAGGCGGGGCCAGTGTGTGAGATGAAATGGGGGAAGAGGGGATTGGAAGGATGTTAGCCATTTGGAGCACACCAGCAAAGTCAGAGAAGGCTTCACAAGGAAGGGGTGCTCAGGTTGGATACTGAAAGTTGACTAGGAACCTCCCGTGCAGAAGAGGTAAAATGTCCCCATCCCGTCCCCACTCATCCTGCAATTCCTCGCCCACCTGCTGTGAACCTTCCACTCCTTATCTGACTCTGAGGCTCACCTTCCCACCCATCCCCATAAGATGGCACAACCTTCCTTTCTTCCCCTCAGATTCCCACCCCAACCCATGCCTCCTCCACTTCTTCCTTTCACCATGAGTCACGAGGCCCATTCAGACCTTCCTTGGCTCTGAAAGACTCAAAATGGCTTATTTACCTAAGACTCTCCCTCCACCCCCAGTCCTCCATCCTCAGAGGACAGCAAAGTGGAGAAAACACCAGACCCAACAGACGGCAGAGCGTGGAGGTGCTGCCGGCTTGTGATTCATGATTCAACAAAGATGAGTGAGAGGCAGCAGTGGGCGTGGGAGCCGTGAAGCCACAAAGAGAAGGAGAGGGATTAATTGAATTAAGCCAAGCTCAACCTTAAAGATCCTCGTTTGGTTTGTTCCCGAAATAGGGTTGAGCTTATGGCTGGTTCTTACTTGTTAGTAACCAGTTCACCCATCCCTTCTCTTAAGTCCTTATTCATTAATCTTCTTAAAGAAAGCAACCTGACTCTGTCAGGTTTGCTGGCTGTGTGTCCAAAACCTGTTCTTCTACTAAGAGATTTCAGAGAAGCACATATATAGAAATCTTCACACACAACTTCCATATGGAATAGGGAAGTCATTCTCCCAGCCCACTGCTGTGAGGTACATACTGGCAAAGCTCCATATACTTAAGCGCCTAGAAGCTGCATTTACTTACCCATTCACTCATTCATTTATTAGTTAATTTTAAAATATATGTGTTGACTGGGATCCAGACATGAGCTGGGTATTGTGAACATGAGCAACAATGAAAAAGTCAGGTGTGGTCTCCGCCCTCCCAGAACGATGAGGAAGTTAGACACACACAAATAACTGCAACATATTGAAATCAATCGGTGTTATAAGAGACCCTAAGAGCATGCTTTGGGAATTACCAAAGGGATTAAAGATATTTTCACAGAGAAAGTAATACTTGTGGTCTCTTTCAGGTCAGGGACATGTCCTATTCATCGCTGAGGCCCCCAGGCATATGGCATGGGGTTTTGCTCATCGGAGGTGCTCTTAGATGTCTGGCAAATAAACAATCGAGACCTCAAAGACTGAGTAGGAGTCGCCAGACAAAAAAGAGAAAGGAGGCGCTTTACCGGAAGAGGGAACCATGATGACAAACCCAATGAATGGGCCTTTGGGGGAAGGACAAGTGTTCCAGTCAAGGTGCGGCATTACTAACAGCAGCAGATAAGGCTGGAGAAGGAAGCTGGGTTCGTATTGGGAAACGCTCAGGATGCCACACAAATCAGTGGGAACTCCATCCTGGGAACAAAGGGTGGATTGATTAGTGTGGGCTTGCCATGGGTAGAACCATGGAGACATACTTTCTCAATTAAAAACACTGTCTCTTAGATTTCCCTAAGTTGAGGCTTCTCTTTCTACCAGAAAATGTGTTCGCCATGGTAGCTTGTGCAGTGGGTCCCAGGGAGTTCCAGCATGAGGCAATTTCACTTCCCAGGCAATATCTGGGAATGTCTGGAGATGTTTTTGGTTGTCACAACTTGGAGGGTATTGGGGAAGGTGCTACTAGCATCGATGGATAGAGGCCAGGGGTGCTACTACACATCCTACAGGGCGTAGGACAACCCCCCACAAAAGAGTGGCCCAAAATGTCAATAGTTCTGAGGTTGAGATATTCTGCCTTAAGGGAAGCCAGATGCCATGTAAGGAGTCCTACTCCCCTGAAACTGCCATGCAACAAGAAAGTCCAAGCTAGTCATGTGAGAGGAACTGGCCAGCCACTGACTATTCCAGCCATGCAGCTGGGGTACCAGATGTGTGTGTGAGAGGTCAGCTCAGAAGCTGGCCTCTCATGCATTCAGCTCACTCCAGCCCCAGTGCTATCAGACCACAGCCACATGAGACACCAAGTGAGCCCTAGCCGGTTTGGCTCAATGGATAGAGCATGAGTCTCTCCCACATCAATGTATCTCTCCTCTCTCTCTCTCTCTCTCTCTCTCTCTCTCTCTCTCTCTCTCTCTCTCTCTCTGTCTCTGTCTCTCTCCTCTCTCCCCTCTCCCCCCTCTCTCTCCCTCCCTCCTTTTCTTCCTTCCTCCCTCCCTCCCTTCCACTCTCTCTAAAAAATATCAATTGGAAAATTATAACCTCAGGTGAGTATTAACAGGGAAAAAAAGGAGGAGGAGGAGGAGAGGAAGAAGAAGAGGAGGAGGTGAAGGAGGAGGAAGCAAAGGAGGAGCAGGAGGAGGAGGAGGAGGAGGAGGAGGAGGAGGAGGAGGAGGAGGAGGAGGAGGAGAAAGAAGAAGAAGAAAAAGAAGAAGAAGAAGAAGAAGAAGAAGAAGAAGAAGAAGAAGAAGAAGAAGAAGAAGAAGAAGAAGAAGAAGATTATTTCTGAAAAAGGAGAAGAAATCCAGCATTTGCAATTTTTTAATTCTTATCTGTATTCCTCATTGGTCAAAATGTATGGTTCTTAACAAGATGCCAGAGGCCACTTTCAAACATAGTCTGGGCTTCCCCTGGGAACTCTGAGGCACTAAAGGGGATGAGAAGAGTGTTGGTCAGGATAGTGTGTCATACAGCAATGATGAGCAGCCCTGAGCACTCAGTGGCTAGTAACAACAGCATGTACTTGTTCAACTAGCCCAGTGGTCGCAGTTTGCTGCTCTGTTAACTAATGAGTTTGCTGACCACTGTCATATACTATCCTTTACCTCTTGCACACAATATGCCACAATTACCTAATCCTCACAGCTTTCAATTACATGGTAACATTTAGTCTAGTCCAGTGGTCGGCAAACGCATTAGTCAACAGAGAGGCAAACCGCGGCTCAAGAGCTGCATGTGGCTCGCGAGCCATGGTTTGCCAACCACTGACCTAGCCTGCCCAGCCCAGCCCCAGCTCATCAGATGGAGCTTCCTCCCAGCCCAAGCTTCTATCTCACCACAGCAAGGCAGCGTGACCAACTGTGCACTGGCCAGACTGGTGAGCTTCCCTTGGCCAAGTTAATCACTTATCACACTTGCTTTAGGTGGACAGGAACATGAACCCTACTACGTGCCTGAAAGGAGGATGAACCAGAAATACTTTATGAATAGGGCTAATGGCTATCATAAGGAGACACAAATTCAGAGGAATGCCTTCCCAACCCATCCATTCTACTTGAAGATTAATAATCCAAAGCACTAACTGAATATGAAAGCTCACATAAATATATAATGGGCTCCTCTTAAGACTATAATCTCCAAATTCCCTTCAGTCACTACACTTGGCTGTTCTTAGTGGTTCCATGAAAAAAATTAAATCTAGTTTGGTAAAAATATTACATGTGAAGGAAATGAAAGAAATAGATCCTTGAGGGCACTCAAAATAAGCAGTGGGTGATATTCTAGATTTCCTGGCAGTGAAGGCAGAAAACATAACACAGTAACACCACTTATTTTTGGTCAACAGAATACAAACATCTTCATGGACACAGTTGGGTGTCTTTCTGAGAGTGCGCTATATGGATAATGATGCTGTCATCAAGTGTCATTTATAAAAGAACAGAAATGCTAATCTTGCATCAACTGCTACCAACTCAAGGGAGCACATTAAAGCTGGTCAGGAAAAGCTGGTTGCTTTCTGTAAGTCAGACCTCACTCACAGGTGGGCTTGAGGGGAGCTTGAAAGATTGATAATAGCTGCACACATTGAGTGTTTATAATGTACCAGGCACAGTTCTGAGCCATCTCCATGTGTTTGCTAATTAAATCCTCAAAAAACACCCTACATGGTAGGTGCAGTGATTATCCCCATTTTGCAGGTAAGGAAACTAAAGGGCAGAGACATTAACATGCCTGAAGTCTTGGAGCTTAAAAGTGTGGAGCCAGGATTCCAGTCCCACCTGACTTCGAATCCTCATTCATACACAAAGCTACTCCACCTCAACATGATCCATTACAGCACACAGGGCACCTTACATATTCGGTGAGCTCTGAGCATGCACTAGAACTCACCCACCTCCTTACTAGTCACTCAACTGGGAACAGGGCAGACAGTCTGTGTGATCAACACAGTCAGGGAGCTCCCTTCTCCATGATCCCAGGAGACCCTGCCTCCTCTGAAGACACTTCCAGGCCAGATTCCGCTCCTGCCCACGCTGAGGCAGTCCGAGGGGCACCTAGCATGGGCACCCAAGGCCAGTGTGATTTTTCTGGAAGGAAATATACATTTTCTCCAGTGTACTTCCCAGTGATTGATGGAGACCCCAAAGCTGCACAACCTACATTAAGTAGAAGAGATGACCTCAGCGTGGAAACATTTTAGGGGATATAATACCAGCTGCCTGCCCTTTCCGTGAGAAAACTGAGAAAAGTGAACCGAATATAGTGCTAGGAATGCTCCTCTGTTTTCAAAGGAGAAAAGAAAAACTTGTTTAATTGGGGCTATTGGGAGAGGCCAACTTCAGATTATTTTCCGTTTATTTGGGCAACACTGACCAAGCATCTAGTATGTGCCAAGTCTGTGCTGTACAATGTCCCACTACCATCATCCCTGTCCCCAAAAAGCCCAAAAACTACACAAAACTCTGTGCTTGCCACGAGTGATTTGAGTCTTTTCATCCAGAACTAAGCGTCATTCCGAGAGGCTGTACAAACTGTGCCTGGGGAGCAGTGGCCATCAATGCTGACAGCCAGACCCAGAGGGTCCAGTGGCACAGCCATAGGCCCCGCTGGAGACAGGCAACATACCCTGCCCAGGTGCACTGCATCCTGCCCAGAGGCCCTGGGAAGAGCACTGGCTGCAGAAATGGTGGGTCTAAGTTGGGATTACACACTCAGCTACCCGCAAGTTGGACCTCAGCAGGAGAGGGACCACACTGCACTGGGAAGCACGTGCCTTGTCCAAACGATTCCCACTCTGTATGTCTTCCTCTAGAAACAAGAGGAAACCCAAACAAGACGTGTGTGAGGCCACACCGGGCTGTGAGCTGACCTTGGATGCTAAGCTAGTTGCACATGAGGTGCCCACACTGAGGGCTGTAACACTGAGGCAGGCCAGGGAGCATCTCTGAAGTTTGACCTCCTTACTGCTCAAGGAAGAGACACCACCTCTGCCGCAAGGGGGTTAGCCAGAGAACTCGGTGATGATAAGAAGTACCCACTTCCACTCAGTTCTGAGCTCCTTGAGGGTAGTGATTGCTCCACCTCTAGCTCGAAGCATCAGGATGGTGCATTGTAGGTTGCTGCATTGATGTTGAATGAATGAAATGTATGTCTGTTATGCCCAGATTTCAAGATCCCCAAGGACCACCAGGGAGCCGAGTCCAATGCAAAAGCAAAGAGCCTTATTAGCCGGCAGGGTGAGTGACTAGCCGGGCGACTACTCTGCTATTCTCCACGCAGGGAGACCAGAGAGCAGCCACAACCCTTTGTGTAGGACCGCTTTTAAGCCCATTAACCACATCCTGTTTTTGCAGAATAAATAACCCAAGATAAAACAGTTTTTCCCAAGCAACCTTAGAGTCATGCCATTGACGACCATGTACACAGGGTCATCTTGTTCTTCAGAAAGCTGACAGCGATCTATGAAAGAAGGCCTACGTGCTGGGAAGGGGCCATGAGACCATATCTCAAGGCCTGGCCTGGTGTCAGCTCTGACAACTCCATCCGGGGCATAGTCCACAGCCTCTCTGGAAGCATGCTCAAACCCTCCCACTCCCCAACATGGCTAACATGGGCCACACAGTGCTCTGGGTGTTCTACAACTTTCTCATTAGAAAGGGGGCTCACATGCAACCCCACTGCTCATAACCCAAGTCGCAATTTCATTCCTTGTCCCTTTTGCACCATGCAGTCAATTATTTTTTCCCCCTCCTAAATATTTTTATTGATTTTTAGAGAGAGAGGAAGGGAGAGGAAAAAAGAGAAACATTAATGTATGAGAGAGGAACATGGATCGCATGTAGTCAATTCTTTTAAACGGTGGTAGGTTTTTAGGCAGGAGTTGGCTAAGGGACTGGTGGGGTGGAGAGCATGGCTTATTCTAATTAGTTTCATCGAAAGGGCCTTTTCTCCCCTGGCACCGATTTAATTGTTAGCCTTCCCTGCTTATTCGTTTCTTCTCCTCAGTTCCTGGACCCCCTCCTCTGCACCGGGCCCCACGCCGGGCCCTGGGCTCTGCCCCAGAGGGGCTCGCCTTTCAGGGCACCGCATCTGTGGGACTCTCCACAAGAACTCTGCAGCCTGCGCCAAACTTCCAAATCACAGCATTGCTCCATGGAGCAGCTGGGGTTTTATTTTTCATTTCCTCAGCACACCCGTCTCTCCACATTTAGTTGATATGTTCTAAAGCACAGACCCTGACACCTGGGGGGATGTTTTTGAAAAATGTGTGGACCATATGCATACCTAACATGCAACGGGGCCATGGAGAAATTGGTACAATGCGGCTTGGCATCAGCCAGCCATATATATATATATATATATATATATATATATATATATATATATATATATATATATATATATACACACACACACACACACACACATTTCCTTAACATCTTGCCTACAAATTGCATCCTCAAGCACTTCAGAGACTTGAAGCACCCCCAAATGCTTGCAGCTTATTTCATTATGCTTTATTTGGGCTTCAGAGGGAGGACCAGAGGGTTTCAGGAACAGTTTAGCAGCATCAGGACCGATCAGGTTGAAGAGGATTCAAAGAAGTTTCTGGATTCCTTTTGTTACCAAGATCATGTGTTTCACTGAAAGCAATCTTGTGATGGCCTCACAAGTATATTTCCTAACCTCTCGTGAACCCATTAGCCATTACTTGGTTGCCTTTTATTAATTTTTTTGTTAAAGAAAATGGGGTGGGGTGGGGGTGGGAGTGAGGTGGGGACAGGACCACAGAGCACTCTTAAGGAGCAGCCAGGGTGGAACAGGCCCTGTTCTGAGAACGGGAAACCCAGCTTCTAGACCCCTCTCTGGCTCCCAAGCTGTGTGGGCTTCAGCAAACCAATACACTGCTCTAGGCTTCAGCTGCCTTCTTTGTTTAAATGCAACAGAAGTAACGCTATCCATCTCCGTGAGATTCTACTGCTTACAAAGCCCGGCCTCATGAATTGGCTCCAGGCCTGGCATGGAACCTCAGCTCCAACCTGTGAGGCTGTGTGGCCTTATACCAGTTAACTAACCTTTCTGAATTTCAGTTTTCTTGCAAAACTGTAAAGGAACAGAAGAGTTATGAGGCTCCGAAGAAACCCAGGATTGATAGCTCCTGATTAAAAAGTTATATAAGCATTTAGACTCAACTCTCCCCTGGCCCCAGCTCCCCATCCCTGATCTTCACTGCCCTTCCCCCAGATGCCTCAGTGAACAAATGCATGCTGTAAGTAAAAACAGTGCATGTGGCCCTAGGTTTGACTCAATGGATGGAGCGTCATTCTGCGGACTGAAGGTTCCCGGGTTTGATTCCTGTCAAGAGCACATGCCCTGGTTGCAGGCTCGATCCCCAGTGTGGGGCATGCAGGAAGCAGTCAATCAATGATTCTATCTCATCATTGATGTTTCTCTTTCTCTTTTCCTCTCCCTTCCTCTCTAAAATCAATAAAAATATATTTAAAAACAAAAAACAGTGCATGTGCTATGCAAGGGCAACTTCCAAACAGGCTCTCAGCATCCACTTCCAGCCAAACTCCTTTCTTCAATTCCTCCTTTTATAGGTGAGATAAATGAGCCTCAGAAAGGCTGTGACTTGCCCATGGTCATCCAGAACAATACCAAGATCTACAGGTGTGATGTCCACATTCCTTCCAACCCCCCACACCATTGCTGGAGGCAGCTGAGAGGGTGGGACCTTATTCAATAATATATCAATAGCACTGAATGATACTGTCGACTTGTGCAAATGATAGTGACTGTGTTAGTCTGCGTCATCTGAGAAGTAGATATCAAAATGGGAATAAACATGCCAGATATGTATCCTGAGAAATACCTGTGAGAGAAAAAAATCACACACAAAAAAGGCAAGGGAGTCTGGGGAGGCTGGGAGAGCTATATGGCCATGATGCAGGTCTGACCCTGAGTGAAGGACAGCACGGAGAAAGGGACAAAAGAAGACTGAGTAGAAGTATCTCAGACTGCCGTTCAGGCCTAAGGAAAGTTTGCCAGCCTGCAAGTACCCCATCAGGGAAGGAGCAGGCTCCTTCAGGATCTCTACCAGGCTCCTCGCTGGCTCGGAGGTCCCAGTGGTAAGTCTTGCTGTGACCTGAATGCAGTGATGAGCTTCAGAGCAGCTGTGGCCTTAATCAATCATAGCCCTTATAGTCAAAGAGGTACACTCTTATGGCTTCAATGGCAAATTTGTACAAAATTGGATAAAGACAATTAAAACTTCTGAAATATTTGTTTCATTTCCATTTTGCAACTTTTTCTAAATAAAAAAATGGCCAATATAATAAAATATAGCTTTTTATAAGAGACACAGACTAAGCATGGAGGATGCCTGAAAACCGTATGTGACAAAACTCAATTCTCACAAAAATAACAGGGTTCTGTGATAGGCAAGTATCTCCTCTCCCATCCTAACAAACTCAAATGGAGTACTCATGTTTTTGGTGCACCTAAATGGCCAGTTTATTGGACAAATTGCAAAAGGTCTTTGTGGTACAATGACCCAAAGTAATCCCCAATTCCTAGTATTCACACTCTTGTACAATATAATTCCCTGCCCGAGCATGAGGGAGATTTGTGATTTGGTTCTTACTAACAGAACATGGCAAAAGTGATGAGATGTCCCTCCAACAATTACTTTACATTACATTACACTCTTACACTCTTTCTAGAGTCACTCTTGCTCTCCTGCTAGCATTGCAGAAGTAAGCTGCTATGTTGTGAACCTCCTATGGAGAGGCCATGTGGTAGGGAACTATGGACAGCCTGTAGAACTGAGGCCCTCAGTTCCTACAGGACACAAGGAAACAAATTCTGCCAATAACTTCATGATATTGGAAGCAAATTCTTGTCCAGTTGAGCTGGCAGATGAGAATGCAGCCCATCCCATATCTTAATCACAGCTCTATGAGAGTCTAAGCAGAGGAACTAGCTAACCCAGGGTCAGACAGGTAAGATATTGTGAGATAATAAATTTATATTGTTATACTGCTAAGGTTGCAGTAATTTGTTACACAGCAATACTAATTAATACAGTAGTTAATATCCTTTGTTTTGGGCACTGTTGTAGACACAGTGGTCCTATTAGCTTGGTTAGGCTATGGAAAAAGTCCTATGTGGGGACAGTGGCAGGTAAACTAGTTATGTGGAGATGATGGTTATACCTAAACTATAATATAACTTATAATAGATTTATAAACTAATTTCTAAGTGTGTGCAGCCACAGAATCAATTATTTCTGCCCTAGGGAGTTGGAGAAAGCTGTGTAGATACAATATCTAAATTGGCAAGGAAGTTCTAACACAGTAAAATCATTTCACATTCACAGAAACTTCTACACTTTAGTTTAAAATGATAGCATCCTTGACACTACGGGCATTCACTTTTTTAAAATGTCTATTTAAACTCTGACCAAGAGAAATAGTTTCTCCATCTTGGAGTAATGCCATGATTGAGAATAGTTTTACACTGGACTTTCTCCTCTGCTTCTCTAGCTTACCAAAAGACACACCTGTGCTTCCCTCCCACAAAGGGTGTGAAAGAAGTGCTTGCGTGCAAGGAAGAACACAGCTGCTGGCCACGTCACTGAGAAGGGTTTCCCTCATCCAACTGCTGGTCTCCACGGCAACTGCTAGCCACAACCTACAAACAGTTACCTCGACTGCATTACACATCCTTGCAAAACTCCCAGGGAGGGAATCCTTGTTGATCTTTTGGTTGCCATGGTTTCAGTTCCCAGCATGATCATAGATGTTCTCTAAGCGTGTTCGTGCATGCATGTACGTATATTAATGTGTGTACTGAGGCTCAGTGCATGCTGCCCTTTGCTCTCGGTGGAAGTCAAAACATGCTTGAGGAGTGACTAGTGTAATCTCCGAGATGAAAATGACACAGTAATCCTCACCCCAGTGAAAGGTCTGCGGTTGCTCAGAGGATCAGCTGAAATTCCTTCAGATTGACTGATGGGAAGGCAGCATACTGAGTCTCCCCAGAGAAGTGTGCATCTGAAACTACTTTTTAATTTCGTACTTGTTAGAAAATAACTCACAATGGATGAGTCAGTTTTACTCAGATTCCAAAGACAGTCAACTTTGGATTGGAAATTAGTGTGCATATTCATGATATTTGCTCCAAATGACTAACATTGATAGTTTCAGAGTGTAGCCATCTCATCCAGAATATCAGAAATATGAACGAGAGAGTCATCGTTGGAATTGTTTCTAAATGCTACATCTGTATTTCTAGTCTAATGCTGAGGAATCTGTACCTGACAACATGGGAGCCATCAGGGCTTCTCAAACTTGAATGTCAGTCAGTGTAAACCATCCTACGGGTCTTATAAAAATGCAGATTCTGGCCGGGACCAGTTTGGCTCAGTGGGTAGAGCATCGGCCTGCGGACTGAAAGGTC
Organism: Pipistrellus hanaki; assembly: GCF_964339955.1. Classification (NCBI taxonomy): domain Eukaryota; kingdom Metazoa; phylum Chordata; class Mammalia; order Chiroptera; family Vespertilionidae; genus Pipistrellus; species Pipistrellus hanaki. The sequence goes on along the minus strand of NC_140513.1, from coordinate 17,584,234 downwards.
CCGGGTTCGATTCCGGTCAAGGGCATGTACCTTAGTTGCGGGCACATCCCCAGTAGGGGGTGTGCAAGAGGCAGCTGATCGATGATTCTCTCTCATCAATGTTTCTAACTCTCTGTCCCTCTCAATTCCTCTCTGTGTAAAATCAATAAAATATATATATTTTTTTTAAATGCAGATTCTGGTTCAGTGGTGAGGCGGGAGAGTCGGGACTTCTAAACAGGCCCCGGGTAATGCTGGTGAAGTTGACCCATGGCCCACTGCTGCGAGGCTCTAGGAGTCCTCACTGTGGCTTCCCTGTGAGGTTTACAGCAAGATGCTCAGTAATGACATGTATGTAACATGCTACTCACAGCACCTTGCTTGATGCGTTAAACAAATACAGTGGAACCTCGTTTCCCAAACTTAATTCATTCCCAGAGTGTGTTTGAGAAGCAATTTGTCCGAAAATCTCATCATTTTTCCTATTAGAAATAACATTAATTGAATTAATCTGCTCCAGATGCCCAAAAGATTCCATATTTAACCTTTCTTATATACAGTGCATGTCTACCTAGCCTTAACCAAATTTTTCATATACCACTGCCTCAGAAATGCTAACTGCTTTTCATTTATCCAATCAACAACAGTTTTTCTATAGATTCAATTGCCTGTGATTGTTGTTTTGTGAGCATCTTCATACCCTTATAAACATTAGCACTCCTGCTGACCTCTTTATGTTTTAAAATTGGGCTAAACATTATTTCTGCCAGCAACAAAAGCATTACTCCTTTGTTGCTTTTTTGTCATGCTGAGGTATCAGCATGAAAAGTTTTGATCAACAACCAAGGCATTTATCTTTCTGTGAACAACTTGACCAAGAACCAAACTGTTCGTGATGGGAAGCATTTGAGAACTGAGGTTTGACTATAAAGGTTTCTCTCCTCTGCAAAGTGTCTCAACCCTCATTAGCTCCCTGGACTCTCACAACAGCCTGCAAGAGAGCTGGGGCAGAAAACCAGTGTAATCCCCACTTGAAGACAAGGAAACTGAGGTTTAGGAAGGTAAGAATAATTTGTCCAAACTTATAAAGCTAATGGACGGAGGCAGGAATTGAACCTTGGTTTCTACCAGTCCTGCGTTCTTACCATCACACCATCCTGAGGGCCAAAATGTTTATGTTAGAAATGTCCTTTAATTATTTCAAGATGATCATCTTATATGTTTGAAAGTTAGAAAAACCTTGAAATCAAAACCTGGCACAGATACTCCTCTCAAAAAAACTCTATAAGCCAATCTCAAAAGCATAGAAGCGAAATTCCTACATAAAATAGTATCAAATCAAATCCAGCCGTGCATTTGAAGGATAACACAGAATGAGTAAGCAGGGTTTATTCCAGGAACATAGGATAGTTCAATATGAAGAAATCTATTAACATAATTCATCACATCAATAGGTCAAAGGAGAAAAACCATATGATCATTGTAAAGGATGCCAAAAAGACATTTGATAAAATAGCAGTCATTCAAGATTTTAAAGATAAAACAAACTGGGAACTAAAATTTACTTGTTTAACACGAGAAAGGATATCTATCTGAAAGCACCAGCTAGTAATCTACTTAACTGGGAAATGCCTGATATAAGAAAAAAACTGCCAACACTCACGCTTATGTTTAACCTTGTTTTATAATTTTTAATCAATGCAATAAGACAGGAAAAGTAAATAAGAGGTAAAAAATAGTGGGAAAGCGGAATCAATTTATAATTATTTTCAGATGTTAAGATTTTCCTCCTGGAAAATTCTATGATGATTTATTTTAGAATCACTAAAAAGAGTTCAATGGGCTCAATGACAGTTGGAAAATAATATTTTTTAAAGAAGATTTCATTTAAACTAAGAAACCAAAAGTCATTAAAATACCAACTAACAAACTTAAGTCATATTTGTTAAACTTCAGAATTTTACAATGAGGCATAGACAAAGATTTAAATAAATGGAAAAAAATTCCATGCTCCCAGATAAGCTTTCACATCAATTTACAGATTTAATCCTTTTTCAATCAAAATTACAATAGCATTCCTGGAACTTTAGAAAGTAATTTCTAAGTTCAGTTTAAAAATAAATGCATGAGAACCTTCAAGAAAATATTGAAAAAGAAGAATGTAGATAAACTTGATCTACCAGGTTTTAAAATATACTATAAACCTATAAGTGAAATGTTGTTATACAGCTGCCAGAAGAGAAACATAGATCAAAGAAGCAGAATAAAAAGATCAGAAATAGTCCCAAGGATAACTGCATAAGAATTTACCAAATGACAAAAATAGCCTTTATGGCCGAAACCGGTTTGGCTCAGTGATAGAGTGTCGGTCTGTGGACTCAAAGGTCCGGGTTTGATTCCGTTCAGGGCATGTATAATACATTGGTTGTGGGCACATCCCCGGTAGGGGGTGTGCAAGAGGCAGCTAGTCGATGTTTCTCTCTGATCGACGTATCTAGCTCTCTATCTCTCTCTCCCTTCCTCTCTGTAAAAAATCAATAAAATATATATTTTTTTTTAAATAGCCTTTATGTTCCATGGGAAATTTTAGCAAACTGATGAATTAACTATGTGAAAGTAAGTTAATCACACTTTTACTTACATTAGTCCAAAATAAACTACAGTTGGATTCAAGAGTTAATGTTTTAAAATAAATCATAAAAAGAAATGTATATATAAATTCCTTCTAAATATAACAACAAAGTCAGAAAACTTAAAAAGTAAAAGCAAAAAACATTTGTAATGTAGAGAACAAGAGCAAATGGCAAACTAGAAAACTTAAGTACATAATATATGATAGGTAAGGAATATCTTTAATACATTAAAGACATTTTATAATATAATGAGGAAAAGATTTGCCCTGCATTATAAAAATGGAATACTACATGGAGTCAGTTTCCAATAGAATAAAGTAGGTAAATATATGAACAAATATTCATCTTGACTATTAATCAAAACCACTCAAATTAAAGGTTCATGATGGGATTTGTTTCCCATAAAACTAGCAAAGACTAATTTGCTGAGAATGTGTGGATATTGACACTCTTCAACACTGCTCAAAACATAAAGTGGTGCCAAAGCCAGTTTGGCTCAGTGGATGGAGCATCAGCCTAAGGACTGGAGGGTCCCAGATTTGATTCCTGTCAAAGGGCATGTACCTTGGTTGTGGGCACATCCCCAGTGAGGGGTGTGCAGGAGGCAGCTGATCGATGTTTCTCTCTCATCGATGTTTCTGATTCTCCATTCATCTCCCTTCCTCTCTGTATAAAATCAATAAAATAATTTTTTTAAAAAAATAAAGGGGTAAATACTGTTAGAAAGGCAATTACACTATATTTCAGATATCTTAAAATTTGTGTACTCTTCAGCCAAACAGATTCATTACCCTCTCCTAAAAAAGTATAAAATACATATGTGCACAAGATACATGATAAGAATATACTTCATGGTTATTTATAATAGAAAACAATGTCTTGTGATATGGAATTAATAAGTCAATTATGGTAAGCCTAGTCAATGGACTGCAATGAAGCCATTGATTCCTTGAATTAGTCTAACTAATGACCTGAAAAAGTATTCAGAATATATTACTAAGCGGAAAAACTAGGTATGAAACAGTATGCACTGTTTGATAGCATTTTTATAAAATACAGAAAAATGAAAATGCTTACAGTGCTTATCTTAAAGTGATGGGATAATAGCAATCTGTTTATCTTTCCATTTGCTTTCCTGCATTTTGCTATTTTGGCACACTAAGCACAAGTTGCTTTTGTAATAACCACCGAAATTGTGTGTGCACTCATGTGCATCTTATTATGAAGAGGCAACTGGGAGTCAGTGTTTAACTCTGAGCAGCGGAGTGACGCACGCTAAGTAAGGCTTAGGGCAATTTCTTTTCATTGCTGAGAGGAAGTTAGGTCAAAGGAGTGAGAACCTGAAAAGGAGAAGATGCACATTAAAACAAGCTGTCGTAAGATCTTTGGGGCACAGCCTGGAGATGGTGGCCAAGTTGAAACAAGTGAGATCCAGGAAGCCTGTTGGAAGTGAATCATCAGGAAAAAGTGATGGAGAAATAAAGAGGTGGCCAGCGGTGGGGGGAGAGGGCGGGGTGAGCCCTGGGGACACAGGGCTGGTGATGAAATGCAGCCACAACCAAGTGCATGAGCACAAATATTGAGGCAGGTCATCCTAACGAGGAGGCAGCCAGGCAAGCTGGACCCTGAACCCAAGGGGTTCAGAGCAGAACTTTGCTGGCACAGAGGCTCAGTCTCTCTAAAACTGCTGCAGTGGTCCGCAAACACTGGTCCCTAAGGTCCAAAAGGTTGGCAACCACTGGGTTAAGGAAATCTTAGGAGCAACGGTCACCAATCGGTGGACCTCAGATCACTGGTGGTCCGTGAGGTCTGAAAGGTTGGCAACCGCTGCTCTAAAACACCTCCTCCCATGTGAATTATCTCTCCAGTTTGTAAAAGTTGCTCTCCCACCGAAACCGGTTTAGCTCAGTGGATAGAGCATCAGCCTGAAGACTGAAAGGTCCCAGGTTCAATTCTGGTCAAGGGCATGTACCTTGGTTGCGGGCACATCCCTAATTGGAGGGGCAGGGGGGGTGTGCAGGAGGCAGCTGATGGATGTTTCTCTCTCATCGATGTTTCTAACTCTCTATCCCTCTCCCTTCCTCACTGTAAAAAATCAGTAAAATATATATTTTTTTAAAAAAAGTTGCTCTCCCATCTGATTCTACAGGTGACCTAGGGAAACATGCATGGCAGTCACATGGCTCCAACTGTCACAGATGCCAGAGCTGAGACTGCAGGAAGCAGTTTACCCCCGTGTCTGTGAAGTGGCAGAGTCAGAACCGGAAGCCAGGCCTAACTATCTCCAAATCGAGTATTCTTTCACACACAGCATGCTGTTTGCTACAAATATACATAGTAGTTAAAAATCACATAAGCAAATGAATTTGCTAAAAAAAAAAAAATAAAGGGTGAAAAAATAGGGCCCTAGACATTAGCAGACTAAAGGTAATGGACTAATTAATTATACAAATGAATAAGAACTGAAGAAAAATCTATTAGAATTTACAACGCAGTTGCATTTGTTAGGACTTACAACCGTGAGAATAGAAACTAGGAATAGATTAATCCATTCAGTAAATGATTCTGTAGCTGCAAGGAAGTCTAGATTATATCATAATGACCAAAACACCAGGGCCTCCGTGTCTTATAATAATAAATGTTTCTTTCTGGTTCATAGTACAAGTTGACCACATGATGTCAGAAAATCTCTCTGCTCAAATCAAGGACCCAAGCTGAAGCAAGAAGCCAGAATCTTTTAGAACATGGCATGGCCGTCAATGCTCCGGAAAGAAGAGAAAGTTCTAGAGACTCTTAGCATTGAAAGGGTTAACTAGCTAGCTGAAGACAGGAGCAATTAAATGCTGAGACATCAATAGCAAACATCATTCCCAACAAAAGCCACTGGCCAGAAATGGCCACATATCCCACCCAGCCACAGGGACATCTCCTCTTGCGGGGCACTCATGAGCAACAGGGCCACTGAACAATCCTGCTCAGCAGTGAGAAAGGCGCCACTATTTTCTGAACAAGGCACCCCACGGAAGAAGCTGACAGTGGGGTGTAAGCAGAAGCTTAAGGAATCCATCTGGAAAAGGAGGAAATCATTGCCCTGATTTCTAATAATGTGTGAAAGAAGACTGCTTCTTAGTTAAGTAGCAGTCTCTTAAAAAATCCTGGCTTTCTTCATCTTCCAGCACAGAAGTAAAAAAGGATGTCAGAAGAGAATTCAAAACCACAAACCAATCAAGAGCTGAGTTATAAACTGCCGGTCCCCTAGCTCCCACCCTCAGCTCAGAGCTCTCCACCATCCACCGGCACAGAATGTGGAAGAACCAGAACCCTTCCTCTGCCCCAGACGGAACTATTTGGTGTTCTTGTAAATTCTTTGATGTGCTTGGCTTACAGTGGCAGAAATGCACTCAGAATCTGTGTCAGAAAGCAAGAATTTGAATCTTCATTGAAGTTATTTATATGTAAATGGAGGATAACCTCAGCTCACAAGTTGCTATAATGCAGCAATTTTCAACTAAAGTGCTGCAAGAATTTTTAAAACATACACCACCTTGCCGGGACCGGTTTGGCTCAGTGGATAGAGCATTGGCCTGTGGACTAAAAGGCCCCGGGTTCGATTCCAGTCAAGGGCATGTACCTTGGTTGCGGGCACATCCCCAGTAGGGAGTGTGCAAGAGGCAGCTGATCGATGATTCTCTCTCATCGATGTTTCTAACTCTCTATCCCTCTCTCTTCCTCTCTGTGAAAAATCAATAAAATATATTTTAAAAAATAAATAAATAAATAAAAATAAAACATACACCACCTGAGGCACGGACCTCTTCTCCTTCAATTGTCCAATTAAAAAAGTGACAACAGCCCTGACTAGGTTGTTCACTTGATTGGAGCATCAAAAGGTTGCAGGTTTGATTACGGTCACAGCACATACCTACGTTGTGGGTTCAATCCCTGGTCAGCGGTAACTGGTCAATGTTTCTCACATCAATGTTTTTATCTCTTTCTCTAAAATCAATAAACATATCCTCAGGTGAGGATTAAGAAATAATAAATAAATAAATAAATAAATAAATAAATAAATAAATAAATAAAATGGTATGAATGAATCAAAATTATACCTATTTTTTTTTTATCAGATTGGCAAAAATATATTTTTGTGTTTAGAATGATGTTCTACAGTGAACAATTGGTGTGCCACAGAATTTTAGTAGCTAGCTTTTTGGGCCATAAGATGGAAAGGGTTGAAAATCACTGCTATAATGAGGTAAAGTATAAAAAAGCCTGACACTTAGTAGGTATTCAATAAACACTCTTTTCCTTCCTTTAATATAGCATCTCAAGTTTTATAATATCTATCACATGCAAGATTCCAGATGTGCAAAGCATGTTTATGACCTTAGATTTCATTTTACAAGACTTACAGCTGGACCTTGTGTAGTAACTCCGTAGCGAAGGTGTTAGATTTTTTTCTCACATAATTTCTTTTGCATATGGTACCTCCTTCAAAGGCCAAATTGCTAGCTATAAAGCAGCTCCTTCTGGAGGCTGGCCTTGTATCATCTGACAATTAGACAGCCCAAGAATAAAGGTCAGGAGTGTGAGGGACTTGTCAGTTGAACAAACATGAGCCCAGGGAACCTGACAGCCTGTTGGTGATGCTCAGGCCTCTCCTCTGAGCCAGGTTAGAAACAAAAGCATTTGCTGGAAAGACCTGATTTACCGCTGGAAAAGATAGCAACATGTTAATGAACAAGCAAATCACTCTCATTTCCTCCTGGGGGGAAAAGGGGGAACAGTGTAATTTGTTTTCTGAAAGTAGTGCCCTTTGGCCAGCTCCTAGGGGAGAGGCTAGAGTACATTTCTCGGCAGGTCTCAACTCCACTCTGCGCTGAGCAGCAATACCCTAATGTCTTATAGTGCAGGCTCCTGTCTATTGGCAGAGAAGTCAATCTGCCATAGATGGACTGTGTGAGTCCATGTTAAACGAATTTCACATGTTAAATCCTAATGCCCAATAGGAAGGTACTTGGAGGTGGGGTCATTGGGAGATGATCAGGTCATAAGGGTGGAACCCTCATGGATGGGATTAGTGCACTTATAAAAGAGACTGCAGAGAGCATCCTTGCCTCTTCCACTATGCAAGGACACAATGAGAAGATGGTCATCCATGAACCAGGAAGCACATTCTCCCCTGATGCGAGACCCACTCATGCTTTGATCTTGAACTTCCAGCCTCCAGAACTATAAGAAATAAAAGTTCTGGTGTTTATGAACCACCCAGTCTTTGGTGTTCTATTTTAGCAGCCCAAACAAAAAAGACACTGCCCATCCTGGTGTGGCAGGGCCTGGAGACCAGCACTAAATTTGGGCTTTTAATACTGGAAAAGGAGACATCTCTGAAGGCTGGAAGTGAAGAGCTAGCAGAGGGATCTGCCCCCATTGTTACTCAGGGTGGGAGAGGGAGCACGGATGGAGGCACTGTTGGGACAAAACACAAACATTTCCTGAATGGACCAAACTGCATTCAGTTGTCCTAAAAACCAGTTCCACCGGCTTCAGAAGAAGCTGAGAACAAGTCTAGAGAGACTAACTTTATTTTAGAAACCAAGGGGAAGCAGTATATTTTCGGAACCAACACTTGATTCTCCAAAATCCTAAGAGAGAGAGAGAGGACAGGTATTTGCCCCTCTGTAGCTCTCACTTGTGGTTGGGTTGGCATTATTTGTCCATTCTTCTTTAAAAGCCAAAAGAAACTTCCAATAAAAGGAGATACATTTTCACAGCTAAGGTGACTCAACAGCTGTCCCACTGGTCTGTTGTCATCTTTCAGAGAAAATAAACAAGTTTTGTCTGAATGGAGCTAAAAGACCGGTGGCAGAGAAAAGCCAGAGCTGGGCTCTAGCCTAGCCCATAACAACTAGGGAAGATTCTGGAAGGGAAAGGCCCAGGTGGCAGTGGGCATTCCAGCAGTTAGGCGAAGCACTGTGCCCAAAGGAGAAAGGCTCGGTAGATGGTGGGAGTCCCTACCACATGCAGTGTGTCAGTAAGGGGCAGAAAGAGACATGGGGCAGAAAGCCCAGGCCAGAGCAGGTGACACTATATGGCAGGAAGTGACAGTGAGAGGTCACCAGTCCCTGTGCCCAGGAGGAAACTGTATCCCAGGCTGGACCAAGGTTCCAGGCCTTGCAAAAGGTCTTCAGGACCAGACATTTGATTGGAACCATAGTGAAAGACAAAAGGAGATGTCCAAGAAGCTGGGGCTGTTGCCTCAGATCCAAAGGGATCTAACACCTGAGCAGGAAACAGCTGGAAGATGGAAGGTCAGTGAGTCTGGCTTGGGAGGAGGTAGCAAAGCTGAGGCGGGGCAGGGACATGGTCTGTTTGGCCACACAGGGCATTCTCAGCCTGATGACAGCAGCCATCCAGCCTCACCCTTTCCCTCTCTATGAGGAGGCTCTCCTCTCCCTCACAGCCTTTCCCTGACTATGTCTGGGCATGTTAAAACTCTGACGTGAGCTATTGGAAACGTAATTCGCTACCTGTACATAACTATATAACAGGAGAACAAACGAGGACACGCTATGAGCATCACACATGAGACTCAGGACCAATGGGCCACTTGTCGTCTTGGCAACCACAATCAAAACAACGATTCCGGCGTTCCTGAAGCCAGAGTTTAATGATGGTGTTTAATGATGACGGTTGCACAGAGAGTAAGTGATCCCACAGTGCATTATAAACAGAGTTGCTGGTATCCAACATCATCAATGACGGAGAAAAATAACTTGTAAGTGGACAAAGTGCCTTTCTCAGGGTGGGTGTGCAATTCGTGCCAAAAACACAAGGAAATCTCTTTCCGCTCAGCTTGAAATTATTGCTTTGTCTCAGCCTCCTTATTTTCCTCTCCACCCAGGTTTTAGGGGAAGGATCGCTTCATGAACACTTAAAAAAAGAAAAAGAAAAAAAAAAGATAAATTTGCTAATAAACCCAGATATGCATATCCCTAGCACTACAGGTAAATCAGACATAAATGTAATGATTATTATGAAATAGTCATACTTGGAGTAGATCTAAGAACTTTCTTTCATGTGATCCAGGCAATCTATTACTCAGGTTTATCTCTTTGAAGCAGATTGTTCCCTTCTGAATGCCTTGTGCAAATGTGAAATACGACCTCCCTTCCTCTTTTCCTGGTGTCCCTCTGCCTGGCTGGGAAGTAGAGCCTGGACTCTAGGTCCATTGCTGCCACCCCCTGGTTGGGAAACCAAGTCACAGCTTCTCTGGGTTTCAGTCTCCTAAGTTTCTCCAAGGTCACGGCAAAATCATAGAGACTCTGGGATCACATACAAGTTCAACAATCTCTTTTCTCTGTTTCAGAGCCTGTTCTCCTATCCATGCCCCAGCCAGGTCTCAGAACAAGAGAGCAGTCTGGGCAAGAAGGAAGGAAGCACACAGCGAAGCCAACTTCAGTTTTCTTTTCCACTCTGACTCATCATTTGGGCCAAGGGCCCAAGACCAACTTACTGCAGTTCCCACACTTATTTCAAATTTGCACAGGAAGTCTGATGAGTTACTTATAAGGCAATGAACTGACCACCCATGGCCAGGTGGCCAGCTCCGGACCAATCAGCTCTGGCCAAGGTTGGGGGTCGTCTGGTAGCAATGATGGCCCCAGAGGCTATCTTCAAAGTATTGGGGTACAGTAGGGTTCTCAGGAAACCACACTCTTCCTTGGGCTGTGACACAGCCTTCAGCTGTCACTTTCTTTCATTGCGTGTGCTACTTCCTTGACTTTATCATGCAAATGACATCATACATAGAGTTGTCATCAAGTGCCTCCCTTTGGTGGCAACACCATTTTCTGGTTGTGCAGCCATGAGCAATGACCTAGCCTCTTTGAGTTTTCATTGTTTTTTTCACCTGTAAAATGAATCTGCTTCGTGGGACTGTATAAGAACTTTTTTAAAAGATAATGTATATAAATGACTTCGTATAAAGCCTGGTACATAATCAATACAAAATTATTATCAGTTGTTATCATCATCATCAACGCCATCATCTTGTTAGGAAGGCCATTTCCAGGGATTCAAGTTAAGTATCAGATTTACTCTCAGCCATGTAGAGCCACCCCTGTCCTGTTTATTACACCATAATAATCAATTGGTCACAAATAGAAACACTTTCTGTTACCACCCAGGATCTGAGTCCTTCTATCCACCATGGTGAGTGGAAGAGATACAGTCAGTTCTGACCAACCTCCCCCAGAAACTGCATAGGCCAGAGATGCCAAAAGCCATTGCGTGACATGAGGAATACAAGCACCTTCTCCAGCTTTATGATTCCTAGATGCTGAAGTAGGATTCCCCAATAATATGAAAGCTAAGTAAGCCAGCAGAGATTGCTAAAAGTAAATCTAATCCTGTGTCAAGAACTCTCTTTGGGAAGAAAATATTCCCTGAAAGTAAGACAATATTTCAAGGGGCTCATCAACAAACCCTCAAAAAGAGAAGAGGCTCCCTGTTTTGATTTTATGGGTTTCAGTGACATTGCCAAGCAATCTGGCTATGGGGCTGCTCACATCCCCAAGATCCTAAAGACCAAGTGACCAGGAAAGACATAAATGGCCAAGGTTACTTGGCACCATCCTTTAGCTGCTTCTTGTGGAAAGAACTTCGCCTGGAGATGCAATTAAACAACACCTCAAAAGAATTTATAATCTAAATCACAGCAGGAACATTGGGAAGGGGAATGGGAAGATGTGTAGGCAAGGGCCCTATCAGGGATCTCAGAGAGCTGAGTCTGCAATACCAGCTCAGGAACCCGGGGCAAGCAACACAACCTCTATGTATTAGGAGTGAATTTAACAAAATCAATGATTTCCAAGTATTTCCACTAGCCCTTCATAAATTCAGAGGCCAATCAGGTTTTGGGGAGAAGATATTAAGAGAGCAAATATGGGTGAGCCCCTGAGTCCCACCACCACCATAACTCCTTCAGGTTGACAATCTCGGCTCTTTTGATGTTCCAGATAAGACTTTAAGAAAACTAACCCTTTCTCTCTCCCTCTCTCTATTAATCCTTTCTCTTTTTAAAGCAACAAACAGGACAAAATCCATTCCAACTCTGAACGTCTAGATTCCAAATGGAGTGGATAGGATTCCTTCAAGAAGAGGCTGAAAGGGAGAGTTAACAGGAGATTGCAAACAGCCCTGCACGTCGCCTGGGCACTGTGCTTTACCTAGTATGGAGCCATGAAAGTACTGTGCTGGAAACACCTCTGAAAGAACTGCGTGAGTAGAGGATGCCCTGGGAGCTGGGGCATAAAGCCCAGAGACCATATTATTTCAACCTTCTCCAAACAGGAAGCAATTTTATCATAGAGGTGAAAAACAAGGAGGGAGAAAGGAATGGAGGGGCAGCATCCTTCACTTATATGCAACCCTCCATTCTATTTGGGGGGGGGGGGTGTTTATTTGTTTGTTTTGCTTTTGTTTTATCTTCTAATTTCATTTCCCATTCTCAAAAAGGAGAGTAAATATGACTCTTTTCCCTTGCAGTCTATGTTACTGACTGTTGCCTTTACGTCAGATGAGCACAGTGACACCATGACAAAGGGTATGTCTTCAGCTCATTAATGAAGGCCAGGACACTGCTCTCCAGCCAGAATGTCTCCGCCCAGCAGCTTCCTGGCCCACTGTACCTCCCACCACCATCTGTGTAGGGTAGGGAATTCCTACAGATGTCCCAGGGGACTTGTTAAAGATGGAAAAGCCACATCCAGGCCTTTGATTTATGAAGATGCATGGACTTGACACTTTTCTCATGTTCTCCAGTCCAACAAATGCCCAAAAGCAGATCCTTAAAGCTGGTGCTAATAGGCTGTGCCTTTAAAAGCACCTGCATATGACATTCCTCAGCAGCCTGGCACCCTGGTATGGAGGGCTCACTGAGAATCCGGGCACCTTTCCTGGGACTGTGGCAATAAACCTGGTTCTGAAAAGAGCTGCTAGCCTATGCCCCCAGCACCCAGTCCCTTATCACTCCCTCCCAGTTGCCCAGCCCTTCCGAGGGGTGTGCATGTGTTAGTCTTCTGCCAGAAATAACCTTCCCCCAGATTCTTTTTCATTGTTTGTGCGCTTAAATCATTTTTGAGCTAATTCAGCAGAGAAATGAATGGCTGACAACTGCTTCTTGAAATCATAGCAACAACATTTTGGAAGCCGAGGGTGGAAATGCATAATTTTTAATAACCATCAAGTCCAACCACAATATACACTTTGAATTTCAAGGCACAGACCAGAGAGGGGAAATGCCTTCTCTGAAATAATGCAAGAATAACCAATGCTAATTACCAATTACGAGGGTCCAGGAACTGTGCTAATTAACCAATTACGAGGGTCCAGGAACTGTGCTAAGCACTTCATACATACTACGTACCACATTGAATCCCCACAATGACCCTCTGGGGGAAATGCTATTACTAACCTTCTCTTACAGATGAGAAAGCTGAAAGGGGATGTGACTAGCCTTAGGTCTATAGACTGATGTTGTCAGGTGAAGTTTTAGACAGGTGATACCTGGGTGGGCAGGGAGAAAAGGTTCTCTCCATGAAAAGGCCAATCCTCTCACCTCTCTGAGCATCCGTTGCTACAGCTGGGAATAGAGAAAACACTAAATAAATTACAGAGAACCAGGAGTTGTTGTTTTTTTCAAAATGAAAAGGGGATTTGTTATTATTTTCTGTTTAAAGGAATAATGCATAGTTATGATCAAAAAGAATAAAATACTACAGGGGGAAAAAGAAGAAGAAAGTAAACACTATCCAAATTCCCACTATCCATAAGTTATTAGCATTTCTTGCTAATACTACAAGAAATCTGTTTGTTTATATGTGTATGCATATAATCCATAACTGGGAGCACACTACAGTTGCTGTTGTGTGATCTTTTTTTCCACTCAAGTCATACACTATGAAAAATCAAGAAAACTTTGTTTTTAGGTGGCCACTCTTCAGAGCTTAGATCAGCCCTGTGAAAAGAAGCAGGTGGTTTATTTATGCTCCTCTTTATGGCTCATGAACCTGGTCCCCAGGGAGAGCGCTGTCACCCACAGCAGTATAGCTATGCCCTGCGGAGGCCAGGGAGGCACATGGGAGTGAGCGCCAGCCTGCTCCAGGCTCCCGGCCAATCCCCTTGGCACAGCGACAACCCCGAGGAAGGAGCTCTTGTGTGATTTGCACGAAAGCGCCCTGTGTGCTGGCCTGTGAGCAGGGCTCACGCTAGCCACAGAGACCCTGGAGCCAGAGGGCCTGCTTCTGAGCAATCCTGGAGCCAGCAAGGGCAAGCAGTCCGTGCCGCCCATGGGCCACATCGCTGCCAGATCTGTGCCCCATGCCCCCAACCACAGGGTCAGATTATGGCATGCACAAAGCAGGCTCTGAGGATGGGGGCTAGGTCAGTGCACTCTATGCATGGGTGCTTGTGGTGATTTCATTGTTTTCCTCTAAGCAAAGTTTAGGAAAATGTCCGTGTGATAGGAAATGGAGCACAGCTTTGGTCCACACTCTGCCTGGGGAAACCTGAGACTCTGGGTCCAGCTTTCCATTAGGCTGTCTCTGGGGGGTCCCCTATATGCCCAGAGTTCACAGAACGCCTCTAATGCCTCTAATTTGTTTTCTGTTGCTATATAACAAACTACCAGCTAAACCCAGCAGCTAAAAACGAAAACCATTTCTTCTACCAAAGTTTCTACAAGTCAGGAATCTTGAGTGCCGGGTTGCAGGATACCTCCAGTTCAAGGTTGCACGTGAGGCTGCCCTTTAAGCTGCTTGGCCAGGACTGTGGTTTTCTCAATATGCAACTGAGGCTGGAGAATCTGCTTCCAAGGGGAGGGGAGGGAGATGGGAAAGGAAAGGGAAGAAAAAAGAAAGAAGAGAGAGGAATAGGAGGGGAGAAAGAGCGGCTACAGTCTTTTTGTAACCTAATCTCAGGAGTGACATCACATCACTTTTGCTGTTTCTGTTATCTGTAATCCCCTCCCCTTGAGGGTGGGCTGAACCCAGTGACAGAAGTAAGTCACTGGGTTCAGCCCACCCTCAAGGGGAGGGGATTACAAAAATATACCAACCTCCCTCCTCTTGTCTGGAACACGGGTATAATGACTAGAGTCCTCCCAACCATCTGGCCAGTGAAGACGAAGGCCATGTCCTGGGAATGGTGGATCAGAAAACAGGAAGCAGTGAGTCCCTGATGATTTCGTCACCCCATCCTTGCCTCTTACTCAAAAAAAAATAAAACCATAAGTGTTAAAGTTACTCTTGAGTTTCCTTCAGAGGCAGGTGATCTAACCTTAGCTCATGCAGGTTATTAGCACTACCCTCAATTCAGGGCTCAGATTCACTGGCACTTATTTCTTTTACCAATAGGATACTTAAACTCAAGAGATTTAAAATCATTCACCCAGCCGAGACCGGTTTGGCTCAATGGATAGAGCGTCGGCTTGGGGATTGAAGGGTCCCAGGTTCGATTCCGGTCAAGGGCATGTGCCTTGGTTGCGGGCATATCCCCAGTAGGGGGTGTGCAAGAGACAGCTGATCGATGACTCTCTCTCATCGATGTTTCTAACTCTCTATATCTCTCCCTTCCTCTCTGTACAAAATCAATAAAATATATAAAATCATTCACCCAACATCACTCATTTGACTGGCAGAGCCAGGGCCCACACTCCTGGCCTCGACATCTACCCAAGCAGGTTCCGAGTGTCCCCAAAGTTTTCTGAACACTCCAGCCTCTGTTTGAGATGTTCCTGGCAGCTGGAAATTTTCTCAATCCCTCAGGCTATGTATTTGTACCAGAACATTCCCTGCTCTGCTTCTCTGCTTACCAAGTAAACAAGTTAATAGGAGAGGGAAAATATTTTGCATGAATCGATGTTTGCCATTCAAAAAACTTTTGTCTTATGCACAGGCAAGCCAGTAGTCATGGAAACCTTTGCTTCTTTCCTCTCTGTCTCTTTCCACACAGTTTCTTCTCTTGGAGCCCAGAAGTTAGCAGAAACTATAGATTAAATACGTTGTGTAGAGCAGCACGTTTTTTTGTTTTGTTTTACAAAGGACCGCCGGTGCACACGTCCAATACCTGGAAATGATCATGTTTTCATTACAGTCACCTCAGGTGGCTTGTCTCTTTACAAAAAGCTTTCCACCCCACTTCCCAGAGCTGTCAGCAGAGCCATTGAAGGCAGAACCACCATAGCTGCATCTATAAGCATTTCTGCCGCAGAGACACGCGTGGTGTCCTTGACCGGCCACATCCCTCGCTCGCAGAACAACTCCACTCAGCACCTGCTGATGCAGCTATATTTGAGCTGTGTGGCGCTGCTTCCGTGGTCTCAGGTGGTTGGACTTGGGCCAATGTAACAGGTAAGAATCTTCCTCGAGTTTTGGAAGAAAGTTAGAGACTGCCATTAACTGATGGTGGGCAGTTCAACTGAAAGGTCATGTAGCATTAGGGTTGGAGCTACTCTTTTTCTTATAATAATAATAAGAGAATAAAAAAAACAGTCTGAAAAGAAGAGGATGACTGGCTCAGGAGAAAAAAAAAGTGAAAGAAAGAAAGCAGCCATGTCCATTTCCAATGGCTTCCCAGATCCTTGCTCTGATTTCCACGAGCGAGGCTGTGTTCCATGCCTCTGTCTCCCCTCGGGTTCTTTCAGAGCCTCGGTCTGAACAGCTTTCTCTCCTTGCCATAAAGATGCACTTCACCTTACAAATCTCTTCCACCTACATTGGTTTATGTGCTCTTTCCCAATTCCTGAAGTTCAGTAGGCCAGGTGGGATTATCCTCACTCTTTTTTTTTTTTTTTTTTTTACAGGAAGGGAAACTAAGGCCCCAAAAAGAAATGAAACTTTTCCAAGATTACTTTTCCAGCTAGCTATAAGGGCAAAACCTGAACTCAGGTCTTCTGACTCAAAGTGTGCTATTTTACACCCACCACCACCGCCCCCCCGCACACACACACACACACACACATATCAGAATTAATTCTCAGTGGAACACCCATAATTCTCAAGGTTTTAGGAAGAGACAAGTAGAACTGGATCCTCAATGGTGAGTAAAACAAGTCACATCCTAAAGCCTGTTTAATTTTAATTATTTTATTTATTGTTTTCTCTCCTGCTAACGCAAATGCTTACTGGGTCGAGGTGGGTAAAGAAAAAGAGGAAAACAATTTTTTTATTGGAATAATTCAGATCTCCAAGGTAATTTGGGGCTTCACAAGCTAATAGTCTGCTAATGATAATGAGGCACAGTGTGGGAGAATAAAAAGAATACTGAGGTAGAATTCTGGAGATTGAACCATCTTACCTAATAATAGACAAACATGTAAAATTGACCATACCTCCACTACGACACCAACCAATTAGGAGTGATATGCAAATCAACTCAATAAAGATGGCAGTTAATTTGCATACACAGGCATCCAGTGACGGGGGGGGGGGGGGGGGGGGCGCCAAGCGTTCTGCCTCACTCCCAGTCTCTCAGGGGCTCTGGGCAGCATGAGAAGGTGGGGCTGGAGCAGTATTTAGAAGAGTACCTGGCATATGGTAGGTGCTCCAAAAATAACTGCTGAAGTAGACTAGACTGGGTTAAAAGTGAAACTGAATTAAATAACCTAAACCTAGTTTCATACCAGCCACCATCAGCCAAATGTGCTCAATTCCTTTAACAAATTACCCCCAAAGGTTTTTAACAAATGCAAAAGAGGGGGAAACTTCAGCCATTCAAATTTACAAAGAGTATGGAAAAGGAAGAAAAAATTCCAGAAACACGTTTCCACTTTCTAAAGCAGCACTCTCACAGCGGCTGCCCCACTTATACTGAGGCCCAGGCAGGGCTCCAGGTGGCTGCAGCGTGAGAAAGTGCGTGCTCCAGACTGGTGCTGGGGAGGGAGCCCCGTGGACTGGGCTCAATCTGGCCTCCTAGGTCCTAAATAATATAGCTTCATTGTTTAAGCCACATTCTGACGGGGGAGTGGGGAGTCGGGGGTGCTGCTCCCTCGCAGGAAGATACGCCACCAAACAAGGCCTGGCCCAGCCCAGGGTAAGTCCAAGAGACTTGATCCAGACCCTAGCAGAACCAGCAAGCCCTGAGGCACTGGGTGGCTCCTTCTCAAAGGGTAGCAGTGACTTTCCTAATGAACAGAGTGAGTCTGGGGAACTGGGGGGCCCCGGAAGAGGTAGAAAGCCCATATAACAAGGCCCCAAACTCACAATGCCTGCTCTAGGGCCAGGCCTGAAGCTGGGGCCGGCACTTCTTTCCTGAAAGAACATCTGGGGTGAAGCAGGGAGAGGATGGGGAAAGAAAGACTTCGTGTGCTAAAAGGGACAGATTATAGCCTCCAAATAAACACCTGGCAGAACACCTCCACATCTGGAGCACGTCACAAGACTCAATTACATTTGGTCAGGCCAAGTGCCCCACAGCTGTTACGGGGTAAAGGCGGATAATTAAAAACAGCAGGTTGCCATGGCGCAAAATTGGTCGCTGCTGAACAATTTGTGTGTTTGTCTTGGAGCTAAAATACTAGCAGTGAGTGATGTCTTTGGGGGAACAGGAAGGTGATTTCTCAAGACACCCAAATGAGAGGGACGGAGGGATAAAAGGAGCTAACTTATTAAGCACCTCCCCTGTGCCAGGTGCCACGTGTGCACGTTTCCTTTTAATCCCCACCACAATCCTATAAAGAGGAATTAGTATCCCTGTTCTCCGGGGACAAGACCGAGGCTCGGTGGCATGCCCAGATCCCCCAACAGAGCCAACTGGCCCCGCCAACAGTGAATCCAGGCCTGACTCCAGAGCTATCCTCCAATCCTTCCACCACCGGCTCCTGGTATAGGCTGGCAAGTGCCAGTGTTGCCAGAGGATGCCTAGGCTCAATGAGGAAGAATGCCAGCGAGTCGGTGGGCATGGTCCCCCGAGTGACTTGCTACAAGAGGACAATCTCGGAACACACAAATAGTATGCACACACAAGTACGGTACATGTTATACATTAATCATCTGGTAAAGATGGGCAAGACTTGAGGCATCCTGAGAATCAGCAAATGGTTTTTTGATCAACAGGTGAAGAAAGCTTTTTGAGGGTGGTACATTATTGAATATTTGCATGAGAAAGGTAAGGGCAAGAGGGGGCTTTGGCATTCAGGATCAAGGTGGTTGTCTGGTTGAAGACAGGGATAATGCATGAGGCTGTATGTGGTACATGGGGAGGGTGGGGGGAGAGAAGGACCATCCCCTCACCCTGCTCTCTCTAGCTGCACCCTATCAGCCAGATCATGCGGCCTCTGACCCTGACCTCCTCAGGGGGGTGGGTTGGTGGTCTCCAAGAAGGTATGGCCACACCATATCTCTGGAACCTGTAAATGTTACCTCATTTGGGAAACGGGACTTTGCAGATATAATCACAGTAAGAATCTTGAGATGAGATCATCCTCGATATTAATCTGGGTGGGCCCGAAATCCAATGACAAGCATCCTTATAAGAAAAGGGTAAAGGGAGATTTAAAACACACGGAGGAGAAGGCGCTGTGAAGACGGAGGCAGAGACTGTAGGAAGGCAGCCACGAGGAATGCCGACAACCACCAGAAGCTGGAAGAGGGCAAGAACAGATTGTCCCCCAGAGCCTTTGGAGAAAGCGCAGCTCTGCCAACACCTTCATTTCCGACTTCTGGCCTGCAGAACTGTGGAGCATGAACTCCTGTGGCTTTAAGCAGCCCAGTTGTGGTAATGTGTTACATCAGCCCCAGGAAATGAATGGAACCATTTTCTAAGCTGCAGAGTGACCACACATAGGCACAGAAGCAAGTTCTGCCCACCACCATATAACATCCACGGTTTCTTTATCTCCTGCTGTGGCATCCTTTATACACTCCTGGGCCTCTGCTGAGTGGCCAGTCAAGTGAGTATGCCTCCTGCCCCCTGCAGCCAGTACCCACCAGCTGGCACAGTGCACCATAGCAGAGGCTTTGTCCATGATGCTCACAAAGCCACCAGCCCTGTCTCATGCTGCTGTTAATACTGCTGCAACTGTCAGCCCCCGTTAAATCTCCCAATGCTGCCAGCTCAGAAAGCTGCAGGTACCATACCTGCCCCAGGGAGCCTCAGGAAAATCCCCCAATGGGGTCAAAAATGCCTGGCATCAGCCTTGACAAGATTGTGCACCCCTAGGGGCACAGGGGCAACTAGTAAACCCAAGATAAGCCCCTTTCCTCTCAGACACCTGTGTGTCTGCCCTAAAGAGAAGAGGGTGCTGTCCACTAAGCCCACACACAGACTCCTCTGGTGTCGGAACCATGTGCGCTCTTCGGAGTGTTTGCCTCCACTACTAAAGAGACACTTGTCCCTATGTCCCCAATGAAGCAGAAGAGTCTGATTGAATTCCACCTTGAGTCCACAATTTCTGCACCAAAGCAAAAAATGAAAAGGGTCAGAGGAGGCCCTTCTCTTTACTGGAGGGCAGCCTTGGCCATAAGAGACTTGACCGTTAGGGTAACCCTTCTGTCTTGGACCATCCCCGTCGGCTCTGGGGGCCAGGACCATTAGGGCAATTGAACACCTGCACCATATTGATAGTGAACAAAACCTGAGTGAGACTCTTTACCAATCTCTGTCCCTAGTGGCCCCAAAATTTCCATCCCATTCATGTTAATAAAACTAGAAGAGTCAAGTGCAGAGGAAGAAGGCATCCCGAAGCTTGGGAGGTCCTGAAAAAAAACACTACGGTGCTCCAGCTGAAGATTCTTCCTCCACCCACTGATGTTGGCCACTCTGCCAGGACCCTTGCTAAGATACCCAGAGTCCTGTGCGGCTCCCTGCCAAGTGAGCAATTCCTCTCGCCCACACTCACACCACATGCCACTGCACTGATCCTAAAGCTATATGGTATTGGTTGGACTCAGCAACAACCACAGAATTATTGTATTGTGTTTTAACAGACTTACTGAAGTATAATTGATATATAATAAAAAAAAAAACTGTATGCTTAATGTATACAATTTGATGTATTTAGAATATGCATATACCTGTGATGCTGTTAATATATCCAAGTAATAAACATAGCATAACCTCCAAAAGTTTCCTGTGTCCCTTTCTGTGGGTGTGGCAAGAATGCTTAACATAAGCTCTACCCTCTTAACAAATTTTAAGCATGCAGTGCTTATTGCTATAGGCACTGTGTTCCATAGCAGATCTCTAGAACTTCTTCATCTTGCATAACTGAAGATTTATACCCCTGGAGCTACAACTCATCATTTCCTTCTCCCCTCTGCCCCTGGCAACCACCAGTCTACTCCACACTTCTATGACTTTGGCTAAATGTAGACACCACATTTAAGTGAAACCATGCAATAATTGTCCTTCTGTGACTGGCTTATTTCACCTAACATAAAGTCCTCCAGGTTCATCCACGTTGTCACCAACGTTAAGATTTCCTTTTTTAAGGCTGAATAATATTCCATTGTATGTATGTATACCACATTTTCTTTATCCTTTCATCTTTAAATAAATGTTTAGGTTGTTTTCACATTTTGGTTGTTGTGAATAAATGCTGCAATGACCATGGGATGCAGATATCGCTTTGAGATTCAACACAAAATGATTTCAGACCAAAGAAAAAGGAGCAATTTTTATACCTTCTCCTCCCAGGATGAAGGCAGGAATCCACAAGCGCTGGAGCAAGAGAGAAATCTAGGTGGGAGCAGAATTAGAGTTGCCCCTGCCCTAGAGGCCTGGCCCAAGCTTATGCACCTGCCTCTTTTTCCCATTGATGAACTTTTCACAGGAAGCTCCATGGTGGATGATGAAAATAGATTACTGTTGGGCACACATGACCAGCTCTCTATCCAGGTTTGAATCCTGGGGGACAAGCTTTAAATTGGGTTCCTGGCTACACAAGTTCAGAACAGTCCCATACAGTCTCTACATGAAAACAGGAAACTCATCCTCAATTCTGAGAGCCCCTTTCTTCTGCCTAAAGGTAATAAGAGGTTGTACTTATTAAGCACCTATTCCATGCCATGCACGTCACAGACATTACCTCATTTTGTCATTACCAGCCCTGTAGGGTAGGTTTTATTACTCCTGTCTTACCCACTTCTGCTGTGACCCAACCTCTGACTGGGGACCAGATTCTAGGCAGCCTGAAACAGAACATGAAAAATATCATGGCTGATAAACATTAGCTGCTCTGACAAGTCCTGGACAGGG
Organism: Pipistrellus hanaki; assembly: GCF_964339955.1. Classification (NCBI taxonomy): domain Eukaryota; kingdom Metazoa; phylum Chordata; class Mammalia; order Chiroptera; family Vespertilionidae; genus Pipistrellus; species Pipistrellus hanaki. The sequence continues at coordinate 17,562,365 of NC_140513.1, read as the reverse complement.
AGTGTCACAGGCTAGAAGTTTTCATTCTTTCTCAAAACATGAAGCCCACAAATTAGAGGGCACCCAGTCCTGACCATCATGTCAGCATCCGCTTTCCTGGACTCTCGTGTTTAATAACCAAAGTATTTTTCCTAGGGAGAGAGCTCTGCATCCAACACAAAAGCTGTGTCGGGCATGTCCTGTGAGCATTTGAGACTCAGCAATGGAGTGAGGGATGGGGTGGAAAGGAGGGATGGGGGATGAGAACTCACTGAAGTTAATGAAAGTTTAGGACTTTGCAGCAAGAACTCAACCAAAATAATAATATTTGTCTTTCTGGGTATTTGTTTAAAAGTTGATGCATTCTAGTTAGGATAGAGAGAGAGTTAGAAAACTGTTGTTCCCACTGTAACAATAAAACCAAGACAATTATGCTACAAAAATCAGTTTTTCAGAAACATATTACAGAGGTGATGACATAAAGAAACCCAAATGAACTAAACTCCAGAAAGTGGCAAACTCTTTCTGGGGGAGAAATGAAAGATTTGCCATAAACAGAGAAGAGAGAAACCAGCTGAACTTTCAGTGAACTAAGTCTAGGTGTGGGGAGCAGTAATGAACCAGAATCCCAAGGGTCCCAGTCACAGGGTAACATATTTAAAGAAAATATTTGCATAAGACACATCTATAAAGGACTGTTGCCCAAAATATACAAAGAACTATTAAAACTCAACAAGAAAAACAATTTTTAATGGGCCAAAGATTTAACAACACCTCACCAAAGAAGATATACAGATGGCAAATAGATATATGAAAAGATGCCCCTCATCATTTGTCATCAGGAAAATTAAAATTAAAACAAAATGAGATACTACTATACGCCTGCTAGAATGGCCAAAATCCAGAACACTGACAACACCAAGTGCTGATGAGTAAATTTTGGAGCAGCAAGAACTTTCACACATCACTGTTGGGATGCAAAATGGCACGGCCACTTTGAAAGACAGTTTGGTGGTTTCTTACAAATCTCAAACATACTCTCACCAGATAATCCAGCAAATTCCCTCTTTGGTATTTGTACAAATGAGCTGAAAACTCACATCCACACAAAACCCAGCACACAGGTATTTATAGCAGCTTTATTCATAGCTGCCAAAGCTTGGAAACAACCAAAGGTCCTTCAGTAGATGAATAAACAAACAAACTAAGGTACATCTAGACAATGGAATACTATTCAGTGCTAAACAGCAATGAGCTATTGAGCCATGAAGAGACATGGAGAAGCCTTACATACACATTACTCATGAAAGAAACCAATCTGAAAAAGCTCCGTGCTGTGGGATTCCAACTATATGAAGGTAAAACTATGAAGGCAATAAAAATATTAGGGTAAAACTATGAAGGCAATAAAAATATTAGGGGTTGCCAGGGATGGGGTGGAGGAGAATTAAAAAGGCAGAATGCAAAGGATTTTTAGGACAGTGAAAAAAAAACTCTATATTATAATGATGAATATATGCCATGTATACATTTGTCCAAACCCATAGAACGAACAACACCAGGAACAAATCCTAAGGTAAACTACAAATGATGATGTGTCAATGTAGGTTCATTCTTGGTTTAACAAAAGAAAAAAGTACCATTCTACTGTTTCTGGTTTTCATGAGGCTTCATTACACTGGCATGATCAATGAAATCACTGGCCATTGGCGATCTGGTCAGCCTCCAGCTTCTCTCTATAGGTTGGGGAATGATTGGTTCTCATGTCAATCGGCCCCCATCCTTAGGTTGCTTTCCAAAAGTCACCTCATTAACAAACTCAGGGGTGTCTGAAAGGAATTTGTTGTGAATATCAGGACACCTTTATGGATCTTATCATTTAGAAAACCCAAGAGTTTTAAGAGCTCTGTTCAAGAAACAGGGACAAAAACCAAACACATATTTCTTATTAGAAATCCCACTATCATATGTCTGTGTGTATACCATATTTTCCAGCGTATAAGGCAACCCCCTAATTTTACAGTTAAAACATAGGTTTAGGCCTATATTCGCTGTATAAGACTACCCCTCACTTCAAAGAAAAGACTTACTTTACCGTCAAGATCTGCAGGTAATTTTTGTGCAATTTTGGTCTTTTGCCCCCGATTTTCGGTTGACTTTTTTCGTTTCAAAAGTCGTCTTATACGCTGGAAAATACGTACTTATATGCTTGGCATGGGAGAGAGGGAAAGATGTTCTTGGCTTTTACCAGATTTCCAAAGAGACTTATGGTCTCTTCGGAAGAGGTTTGGAATAAATGATCTAGTCTCTATAATCTCTTCCTTAGCAATTTCTCATGATGTCAACCCTTTTCCTACATTCCAGTGACTCCCCTACTATGTAATCTTGGACGAGTTATTTAACCTTACTACGGTCTTCATCTCTGACGTGGGAGATAATAAACTAATAAAATCAATCACACAGGGTTGTTGTGAGAATTGAACAACATAATTACATAACAAAAGAATGTGCACCTGCTATGCACTAGACGAGGGTCAGCTAACTTTTTCTGTCAAGGGCCCAATAGCCCACACCATTCCCCAAAGAAACTTTCTTTCCTGCCTTTCTCCCTACCTCTGACTCCAAAATCCCTCCCGTCTCACTCCCGGGATCGCTAGCTGCCTGCAGGGGAAAACTTCACTTGAATGTCCTTGGAAACACAACACATCAGGAATGGATATAATCATGTCTCTTATCAACAGAATAGCTCTCTCCAAATCTAACAGCTTGATCTGTTTGACATTCCCCAGACGCATCAGCACTCCCATGCTTTTCTGCTTCTCCTCAGACAATTCCCACCGCTTGCCTTTCCACCTCTCGAGCAGCTGCTGAACTCTTACCTATTCTTCAAGACCCAGGTCAGATGTCACCACTTCTCAGTGATGGTTTCCACCTTCCACCCCACTGCCTGCAGCAACAGTCCTAGGAGATGGGTTGCACCTTCCTTGAATGGTATGTGTGATTGTCATTTGTGCATACATCTACCACCCCTACTGGAACGTGAGCTCCAGGGGGGCAGTGTTTTTGTCAATATTAATGCAAAAATTAATCCAAATTAATGAAAACACAACAGGGCAGTATTACCAGAGAGGCAACTGAGATAAATCATGCAAGTTCTAGGTCAGATACTGTCTTTATTTAAAATTTGGGTCATTGTGGCTTTTTTGCATTAATATTGTTGTTCTTTATTAAAATACTGTTTACTGGATTACTGAGCTTGTTGGTGACCCTTTAAAACTGCACCCAGAGTGAGTGCCTCGCTCCCCTCACCCTTACCCTGGCCCTGCACGGATAACTAGCAGCACTGGGATTCAAGTCTGGGTTTCTCTGCTTCCAAAGCTACACTGCTCCCACAAGTCAAAAGGACCAGATGGTCTTCATAGTCTGATGGCAGATTGTGACCAGCATGGCGACAGTTACAACAGAAGTAACATCTACCACCGTGGGTGTGACTACAAGGGACAAGAGCCTGAGCCCAGGAGGAAGAATCCCTACCAGAGGAAAGCCTTGAACTTGAAGGGTCTCCCTGATATACACCACGCCCCTGAGAAGGCACCAGCAGCTACAGTAAATCATGGACCATTTTTCGTCTCTACGGACTGGGTTATAGTGGTCTTTTGCCTTCTTTGTGTTTCCATTAGATTCTGAGCTCCTTAGGGACAAGGCTGAGTGACACACAGCAGGTGTCCAATAAGAGGAGACAGAATGTATGACTGAGTGGACCAGTGCATGAATGGCATTGCCACACAAGGCTCCAAGCACCAGAGCACTGCACAGGCTGACTTGTGGACAGACAACAGGGCAGCCACACCAACCTCTTTGCCGGGGGCATTCTGACAGAGGGGGGCGGGGGGAGGAGGAACAGGGATGCCTGGGCAAGTGCACACACGCAGGCCCACACAAGGGGCCTTTGAGCAGTGCATGGAATGTGCCCCTGGATGGTATGTGCTGGGAAGAGCCTCCAGTGTCCACTGGGCAGGCAGATGACACTGCCTGGGAAAAGCCTAGGTCTGTGTCCACCGCAATAAAAATACCATCCGCAGCCACACTGGGCAGGACTGGAGACACACCAAGGGAGGGGGCGGCACGTGATGAGGACTGAATAGAAAACCACTGTCAGACCAGACCACAGCAGAGGGTAAGTGCAGGAGCCACCACGCCTTCCCTGAGGAAGGCAGCCTGGTTCTGAAGAGAGCTTCATGCTCCGCGCGTCAACGTGTGGCTTTCCTCGTCTGTGACGTGGGAGTGAAATTTTCCATTTATGTTATGAAGATTGGAAGAGCTCAAGTACAAAATGTCTCTCCCAGTGCTTGCCCAATAAATATTAGTTCTATTCTCGGCCCACCTTCTCAACCAGACCCAAGTGGTTCCATCTACTTATCAATGGGGTGTCATCAGAGCTGAAAGTCATAACTACGAAGGGGGAATAAGCGGGGGAAGGGGGAGCGGGCAGGGAACAGAGCAAAAACCACTTGTGCTTCTTCCTTCTCATTGGAGTCCCAGGGTAAGACCCAGCCCTGCCATTTATTGACTGCTGCCTTCCGCAAGTGACCAGCTCACTCAACTGTTTCTTCACCGGTGTAAGGGGGATAATCATAGTGTGAGAACTGACAACTCTTTGAAAAGTTTTAAATGCATTGCAAGTCATTCATTAATTGGTTGGGTCCACTCTTTAGAGCAGGGGTCTTCAAACTACGGCCCGCGAGCCACATGCGGCCCGCAGAGGAGTCTGATCCGGCCCGCCAGGTTTTTTGGGCAGTGAGTGCAGCCGAGGTGTTACAGTAGGAATTAGTAGTTCATATAGTCCGGCCCTCCAGCTCTCTGAGGGACTGTGATCTGGCCCCCACTTTAAAAAGTTTGAGGACCCCTGCTTTAGAGTCTCCTGTGGAAAAGGTGCTGTGTGCCCATCGCTCACGTGGCGCCACAACAGTTCTGTGAGGCAGAAACTGAGCTCAGAGAGGGGATTCTATGCTCAGGGCACCAAAGGTACTGAGGGGCAGATGTATCTGGCTCCAAAACCTCAGTGTATACCATGACTGGCAAGCAACTAGCCTGCTGAACAAGACAGCAGGTTGTGTTCATGATCGTCAAAAGCAATATTGTTTGAAGTCCTGCCCCAATGAGTCACAGAGGAGGTGACTTTTTTTAAATATATTTTTATTGATTTCAGAGAGGAAGGGAGAGGGAGAGATAGAAACATCAATGATGAGAGAGAATCATTGATTGGCTGCCTCCTACACGCCCCACACTGGGGATGGAGCCCATAACCCAGCATGTGCCTTGATTGGGAATCGAACCATGACTTCCTGGTTCACAGGTCAATGCTCAACCACTGACCCACACTGGCTGGGTGAGGAGGTGACATCTGAGTTTGGTCTTCACAGCATGCTATCGGTGGCCCCAGCCCAGCCAGTCTCTACCTGGTTCAGGTGCCCATTCACCTAGAAGCTGGGGGGCTGCTAGCAGTTGCACCCTTTTCCAGAGAACTTTCTGCAGAAACAGAAGCCACCTAGCCTGAGAGGTTATATAATTCACCAACCCCGTAACCCCAAAAGAAAAACCCACACAGGAGCAAGCCTCAGGCACTGGCTCACTGGTTCCAAGGAGAAGGCCTGCCCCTGCCTCAGGGGTCCTCTTCCCGCTGCAGAGCTCCCGCGGGATCAGACTGGACAAGACTCCAGCTGCCAGCTCCTCTTTGATGGCCTCCATTCCTGCCCCGTCCAGGTTTGTCTCTGAGAGCTTCCCCTCAATAAACCGCATGCAAAACTATCCTCATCTCGGGCCCTACTTCAAGGAACCTGAGCCAAGACAGCCAGAGCAATGATTGGGGATGTATTTTAAATTTTTTGAAAAGGAAAGGACATTTCAGTAAGAGGAACACCCTCTGTGAAGATCTGTTCAGCCCCTGCCCTGTGTCAGGCACAGCAGTGAGCACTGAGAGAGAGAATACGTGACCACAGCGGCTCTCCACTCCAAAGGGGCAAAGGGCAAAGGGGGTCGGCAGAACAGAGGGGGTTGTGAAGGGAATGGAATCAGGATCCCGTTTGCGAAAGATGGCCCTGTCCTAGCAGGACCATAGAGAGAGGCTGGATTGAAAAAGAGAAACTAGAGGCAAGGAAACTGGGTGTAAGAGGACATTCTCATCCAAATGACTGTCAGGACTCATGTCGGAAGGAAAGGGAGCATAACGTTATAGAAAAAACAAATAGTATCTAAAAATGTGACACTTATCAATAACACCTTTCAAATAGTAATGTCACCTGTTCCTAATGACGTACCCTCTTTCCAATGAGTGTTTCTTCCAGGGCTCAGGGAGATAAGTGATTCTAAATCCAATTCACTGCGGAGCCCCCCCCCGCCCCCCCCCTCCCGGTGCCAGGCCCTGTGCTGTGCCCAGGTCCCTAACCGGAAGCACCCACAGTCCATCAGATGAGAACCTGGGGCAGCTGCCTCGAGGATTCACAAGAAGCCAGTAATAATCTCCTTTAACATCAGTCCTGCCTGGGCCCCTTAGCAGTATTTCTCATTGAATGGACTCTGATCAAATGTGGCACTGAGAAATAGATAATCGTACCATTTGAGCAAAGCCAGAGAGTCCCAACAGTCCAGTGTTTTCATAAAGGCTGCTGCGGTTTGAAAAGACTGTGGGCTCCAACATCAGAAAGACCTGGGATGAATCCCAATTCCGCCTCATGCTGGCTCCTTGCCCGAGGCACATACTTGAACCTCTTTGAGCCTCATTTTTCTCACCTAAAAGTGAGAATTATAATATAGATTTCTTAAAGTGTGCCAGAGACTTCAACAGGACAAGAGAAATAAAGCACTTAGGATAGTGCCTGGCACAAAGGAGCTGCTCAGTGGGTGGTAGGAATTTTATTGCTTATCTTCAGTCATCCCCCAAAACGTGGACCTGGCCTCCTCATTCTGCCTTTCATCTCCTGGTTTGCCAATCACTGTGTCACTTAGGGGGCCAATGTTGAAAACCCACATCATCATGTGCCATAGGGGTAGTATGTGGTTTCGAAACGATTATTGGCTCAGGCGGGTGGAGTGGCATCTGAAAAATGCCTAGGAAATATGTTTCCTGGCACTATACTCAGAGAAGTGAGCCTTTGTTCCCTTCGCCACTTTACGTTCAAAGCAAGGAGGTGACAGTTGTCAATGCTCCACGTGCCTGGGAGGCCAGAGGGACACAGCCAATGGGTGTGGCCCCCTGCTGGAAGGGACCCGTGTCTCAGCTGTGTCCAGAGGCCAGGAGCTTGGGGAATAGGAGGGCCATCACCTCCCTATTGCCCTGCAAGACTGCCTCCAGCCCCGCTGCAAGGAGAAACAGAGATGGGAAGGCCAATGCTGCAGCCCACAATCCTCACCAGGGTTCTAAGATCTCTGCTAGTTTAGCTGGAAGGAAATGGGCATCTGAGGTCTCAGGGCTATGAGCCATTCCCCTCAGCCCCAGAAGATCCTTAGGACTGTTTTCACCACCATTCATGGAATAGTCACGTGATTGCGTAGTGAGCTCCCCATTGAGGGGGGAACACAAATACTTCCTGGGATATTACTGAGAAGACACATTTATTCTCAAAGAGACAACACTGTGTGACCTCTCAATGCTGGGTGAGTTAAGTCACAGAAGAAATGAGAACCACAATAGGGTGTGGGCCTGATCCTATTCAACTGTCCATCATTCCAGCTAACTTTTCTTTAAGACCACAGGCCAGGCTGGTTTGAGGCAAACATTTCCATGTGGGGTAGGTTGGTGAAAGATACATTCACACAAGGTCACGTTCCCAGACATTTACTTATAGCTGGACAGGAACACCAGAAAGGGTGTCAGTGGCAGAAAGACTGTGAGCTGAGGGTCATGGGCCTGACTGACCTCAGCTGTAACACCAGGACTATGTGACCTTAGCCTGTCTCTAGCCCTCTCTGGGCACTGGTTTCCTCTGCCATAAAGTAAGGCAATTGGATTAGCTTATTTGAACCCAAACTTCCATCACCCGAGCCCATCATTACTATGTTTCCCTTATCAACATTCACCTCGTTAGGATTTGTGTCGTATCCACAAATCATCTGCACTGTCTGCACAATATATCTGCTTAAAACTGCCTTGCTTCCTCACTTTCTTCTTTTTGAAATTGATTTTCAAAGGAAACTTGATAGAATTACCGTGAGTGGAAAGCACAATCACTTGCCAGAACAGAAGGCAGCCGTAGAAGTAAGTGCAATGAAACAGAACAATGCTGTTCATTATCTCTGAGAAACTCGCTGAGCACTGGCTCCCCGAGGTCTGCTCTCTGTTTTTCAGGCAAGGAGATTAGTAAGCAGTAAAGAGCTGTGAAGGACCAGCACCCATTTGAGAATTGGGGGTGGGGGTGGAAGAGGGTATTGGGGGAATAAATGGTGATGAAAAATAAATTTAAAATTTTTTTTAAAGTTGCCCTAACTGGTTTGGCTCAGTGGATAGAGTATCGGCCTGCAGACTGAAGGATCCCAGGTTCGATTCCGGTCAAGGGCATGTACCTTGGTTGCTTGCACATCCCCAGTGGGAGGTGTGCAGGAGCAGCTGATGGATGTTTCTCTCTCATCAATGTTTCTGACTCTCCTTCTCCCTTCTTCTCTGCAAAAAAATCAATAAAATATATTTTTTTATTGAAAAAAGTTAAAAGGGAGTAACTTTGCACTACACAACTCCATATATCAATATTCCTATGGTTTAGAAAACTGATAATTTCTAAAGTTTCTCCCACACCAATATTCCATTTGGATGCTATTGTAGAGAAAAAATGATCATAATTAGTGGGGGGATGAGTTGCAGACTATCGTGAGAGAAATGATTTTCAATGTCCAAATGGAAACACTGTCAGAATATGTTCCAATTAGAAGAACCTTGAACATGCATTGATGAAATAAAAATGATTTGCAATTTGCCCAGTCATCATTTATTTCAAATAAACACTTCTAAATAATTTGGCAGTGCTAAAAATGGCCTGCCCTCCTAAGTAATGTAAAAACACCACTTCCCAAAATTCTTATCTACACTATCAATTGGCTTAATAAAGCATTTTGTCAGGCAATGTGCAAAGATAAACTTAACCAGAGCTTATGTCATCAAATTAGCACACCTTCCATATTAGTGAAGTCCAGATGAATAGTGACATCAGAGAGATTATACAAAAACAAAATGCTGTACATTCATTACAATGAACATGTTGGATCACACTAAAAGGACTTCATGATAACTCTTCAAGGCACTTTTTATTACCTTGGAACCATGTAAATGTGATAATACTTGTTTTATTTAGACAGATATAAAATGAGGGAGGGCAAAGCCCCTCAAATATATCTTCATGATCTTGGAATAATTTATGTGTCTAACCTCCGCACTATGGCAGAATATTTAATAACAGTTTTGCCTTCCTGATTTTCCTCATTCTTTATGTGATCTTGAGACAGTCCCTTTCTCTTTCTCTTTCTGGAATTAATTTTCCATATTTAAAAAGGAAGGGGTAGCAACATTGGACGAGAGCAGGAGTCAAAAAGCTTTTTCTGAAATGGCCACATAATATTTTCAACTTCATATGCCATATGGTCTTCTGTTACAACTAGTCAGTCTTTGTAGCAAGAAAGCAACCACAGGCAATATGTAAACAAATGAGCATGGCTGTGTCCCAATAAAACTTTATTTTCAAAAACAGGTGGTGGGACAAATTTGGCCCACTGGCCTGTGGCTTGCCTTTCCTAGACTAGAGGATCTCTAACTTCCCTTCCTAATATTATCTCTATCTTGAAGGAAAGAGGTTGCCCAAGGTCTATCATCTGACAGAGCCAAGAATGAAACCTGGGTCTCTGAAGTTTAAGTTCTGGGGTCATTCTCCTTAGCAGCCTGTCTGATCAATCAAGGACCCTGCAGCTAAAAGACAAAGCAGCGAATGCTTTTACAGAGAGAGAGAAGAATTTTTGTTACCATTGCAGGCATACTGACTTTAAGATTACTTTAGTGGTCTGTCATTAGGTTCCATGATTAAGGTGGCATTAAGTTTTCCCCACTGCCAAGACATGTATCAGATAAGAGAAGAAAAATTCAAGAAGGCTGGCTGGGAGCAGGGGAGCTGATCTGGATATTCATCAAAGTCCCACGGTGAAAAGAAAACTACTTCCTCTTCACTTCCCATGTGCACAGTATCATATGGTTTATAGCAAAGCTTTCATGTCTGTTACATGATTTCATCTTCACAACATCTCTGCAAGGTGGGGTTCATGGCTCTATATATATAGCCGAGGAAATTGAATCTCTGAGTAACTACAGTCATTTAGTGAGTGAGAGAGGAGGCCGGAAATAATGGTCTACACCATAGCTGCCATTCATTCATTCATTCATTCAGACAAATCTTTGCCAGGCAATTGACAAGACAGGGGTCAGGCAATTTATAAAGCAATGTTGCCCCTGCTCTCATGGAGATCACAGTTCAATAGAGGTGGGCGACAATAATCAGAAAAAGAAACAAGTAAGTCACTGTGAACAGCATAGGCCCTAATAAGAAAATACACATGGCATGATGATAGCAGACAGGATGAGGGACTTCCTCAGGTACAAGGATCAGGAGAGGCCTCTGAAGAGTTTGTAGCTGAGCCTGGAAGACTGACAGAGGCCATGTAAAGAGAACTTGGTTGGGTTAAGGAACTGAAAAGCAAAAAGGAATCTGGGCTTGGAATCAAAGAGTGGAGTCCAAGGAATTACTTCCTAGCTGTGAAGTGAACCCCATTCATTTCCTGATAGAAGGAGAAGAACAAGAGCTTCAGAATTAGGTCCAGGGTCAAAACTCTGCCCCAGCCATGGAAACCTAACCTGTCCAAGCCTCAGTTCTCCCATCCACAATGAGGCCACTGCTGCCTCCCGGCAGAGGTCTTTCCAAGATTAGATGAGACAATGTTGGGAAAACATCGAGCACGAGCACAGTGCCTGGCTTGTAATAGGTAATATGGTTTTAATAGAATTTCTTTTAAGAGTCTACAGATGCTAAATGCTACTCCATTAATTCTTTTTTTTTAATATATTTTATTGATTTTTTACAGAGAGGAAGAGAGAGGGATAGAAAGTTAGAAACATCAATGAGAGAGAATCATCAATCAGCTGCCTCTTGCACATCCCCTACTGAGGATGTGCCCGCAACCAAGGTACATGCCCTTGAACAGAATCAAACCCGGGACCTTTCAATCCGCAGGCCGATGCTCTATCCACTGAGCCAAACAGGTTTTGGCCATTAATTCTTTAAGCATGTTAAGGGAGATTCATAAGAGCCCCTTCATGGTTAGAAAGGGAAGTGGAAAGGGAGAAAAACTGATTTAACTCATTAAACCACGATGTCTCTTTTAAGCCTAATTTTTGTGCTGTCTGAGGGAAAATGCTTTTTATTCTGTTCTGTCTGTACTATTCTACTCACCCTACTGACCCTACCTACCCTACCCATCCTGTCCTTTAACTTTTGAAGTCCCTTAATGCAGACTGGTGCAGCCTCTTTGGAAAACAGTATGGAGTGTCCTCAAAAATTAAAAATGAATCTATCTTATGACCCAGCAATTCCACTCCCAGGGATTTATCTGCAGAAACCCAAAACACTAATTCGAAAGAATACATGCACCTGTATGTTTATTGCAGTATTATTTACAATAGCCAAGATATGAAAGCAATCCAAGTGCCCATCAACTAATGAGTGGGGGGGTGGGGGGGAGGCTGTGGAATAGACCATAAAAAAGAATGAAAACTTATTTGTGATAGCATGAATGGATCTTAGAGGGTATTATGCACAGTGAGATAAGTCAGTCAGAAGAAGACAAATTCCATATGATTTCACTTATATGTGGAACCTAAAGAACAAAATAAATGAACAAACAAAATTGAAACAGACTCATAGACACAGAGAACAGAATGATGGTTGCCAGATGAGAGGGGGGAGGCGGGACTGGGTGAAAGAAATGGAGGGATTAGGAAGCACAAATTGGCCGTTATAAAATAGTCACGGAGATGTATGTAAAGCATGGAAATATAGTCAATAATATTGTGATAACTGTGTATGGCGCCAGTTGGGATATTGGAAATATGGAGAACAGTATGTAAGCTTAAGTATATGATTGTCTAACCACCGAGCTGTACACCTGAAACCAATGCAAAATGAAGCTGAAAGAGTAACAAATCTGAAGTCCATGCACCACACCAAGGGTTTTCTCTCCTTAAGGAGAAGCAGCCTCACGTGATGCCAAAAGTGTGGATTTGGGAGTCAGGCCTGTTTGTGTTTGAATTTGGGCTCTGCCGCCTCCCATTTGTTTGACCTCCTCGCTGGTCACTTCAGTCCTCTGAGCCTCGGAGTCCTTGTTTCTAGAATGGGGGTCCCCTGGGAGGAAAGGTGCTGGGCTTACTTGAATGACTGGGGTCACCTGATGGAGACTGGGAAGAATGGATGGACAGCAGGAGACGGTGCCAGACGGATGGAGCCTGGAGCCTCCAGGACAGGGAGCCTTCCCTGCTGGCCCAGACGGCTGCTGCCTTCATTCCGCACAGAACTGTGGCCCCTCCACCAGGGATCGCAGAGCAGAGCTGGGTCTCTGAGGTTTCATTAGGATGACAGTGAGAGGCCGGGTACACTGCAGTCTGTGGAATCACTCAGACCTGAGTTCTAACCCTGACCCCTCTATTGATGATCAATGTGACAGTGGGCAAGGACATAATTTCCTCTGTCTTTAAAAGAGGACTGTGAGGATAATGAACGTACTCAATTGGGCAGAGTGCTGGCGTAAAGCTTACATTTTGAAAGGTTTCCTTTTGTCTTTCAATCGTCACAACAGTCCTGATTGAGCACCTGCTGAATACTGGCCCTGTGCTTAATGCCTCAGTGACACCCTCATTAAACCTCACTACAACCTATCTAAGGTGAGAACCATTATCATCTTCCCAGGATTCTGCCAAGGTGACTGGGCTGTAAATGGTTAAGGAACTTGCTCCTGACCTTAAATCCAGTAAAAATAAAAATAAAAAAGGGAGAGGGGCCTGACCCCCAGCAGCCTGGCTGGCTCCCTGAAAGGTGTTGGTAACTGGATCCTGCCAACAACAGCCCCGGGCTCCCGGTTGTGGACTGTCAGAGGGGAGGTGAATCCTCACCCAGCTGCCCCTGGAACACCACCCGCCTGGGGAAGCCACTCACAGTGTGGTTCCCCCGCCGGCAGCATCAGCACCACCCCGGGGCCGGTTAGAAATCACATTCTTTATCTGAAGGGGGTTCTTCCAGAAGAGAAAGTAAATAAAGATAAAAATTATGAACAACAGCCGAAACCGGTTTGGCTCAGTGGTAGAGCATCAGTCTGCAGACTGAAAGGTCCCAGGTTCGATTCTGGCCAAGGGCATGTGCATTGGTTGCGGGCACATCCCCAGTAGGGGGTGTGCAAGAGGCAGCTGGTCGATGTTTCTCTCTCATTGACGTTTCTAGCTCTCTATCTCTCTCCCTTCCTCTCTGTAAAAAATCAATAAAATATATATTTTTTTTAAAATTATGAACAACAAATACGTAACTATCAAGTGAATCTAAAAACCAAGGAAATTTTTTTAAAAATCTGATGAACACAGCAGATGATTGGATCCAAAAACTATGGTACATCTACACAATGGAATACTATGCTGCCATAAAAAAGAAGGAATTCTCATCATTTGCAGCAACCTGGATGGAATTGGAGAACATCATGCTGAGTGAAATAAGCCAATCAATGAAAGAGAAACACCACATGACCTCACTCATTTGTGGATGATAAAGAACATTATAAATTGATGAACCAAGAGACAGATATAGAGACAGTAAAACAACAGGCAGACTGTCAAATTACAGTGGGGAGGGGAGGAAGATCTGGGGGAGATAGTAGATCAACCGAAGAACTTGTGTACATCCATATAGGTTCAACCAATGGACATGGAACTCTGGGGAGGGAGGGTATGTATGGGAGGGAGGGAGGGGGGGCAAAAAAAAATCAATAAAATAAAATATATTAAAAAAATAATAAAAATAAATAAATAAAAATCTGATGAACAATATTAACTGTTGAATATAATGGAATCAGAGGTATGGAAGGGGAGTGAACTGACAATTCTTGGGGAAAAGGGGAGAGGGGGATGTGGGAAGAGACTGAACATAAACTGTGCACCTATGGATGAAGACAATGGGGAGTAGGGAAAGGGCAGAAGGTGGGGTGGGAACCTGGTGGAGGAGAGCAATGGGGGGGGGGGGGACATTTGTAATAATATGAACAATAAAAATTTATTTAAAAAAAAAGAAAGAAATCATTCTTAGGCCCATGCAGACCTACTGAGACAGGGTCTCTGGGGACAGGACTGAGAACTCGTGTTACCAAGCTCTCCAGTTAATTCTGGTGCCCGAACATAGAAAACTTTGCTGTAGACAGCTTCTCTGTGCCGTGAGTGGCAATTCTCACTCCTAACCAGCCAGAGACTGGAAATTAGGCATGGAAAGGGATGCAGAGTCCCTTGTGGGAAGTGAACCCAGAAAGCTTCGCTTCAGGTTCCATCCCCACAATGCAACGCATTCATCCTTTGCAGCGAGAAGGAATGGAGGCTGAAACACAGACAGGCAAATTGATAGCATGTTCTTCGGCAAAGCCGATTCCGCCTTAGGAACCTTTGGACCTCTTAGCTCACCTCACTATACCCTCCGGTCATTAGGGGAGTTCTATCTCCGGATCATCAGTGGATGTAAGCCTTCCAACAAACCGGGCTTGCTTTTCCCTTGGTGGTTCTCTCTTGTTCACATGCTTGCATTCTCACAGTAGATATTGAAAACAAACGTCCTCTTCTCCTTTTCTATCCTGGCAGTCCTTTGGCTTTTTGAATGGGTTTACTGCCTTGAGATTGAGGCTACCGAGTATGGATTACAGATGATCCATATTTAGTAACTCCAAGGGAAAAAAAGAAGCTGTGAAATTAGTTATTTAAATCCAATTCCACTACTAAAAATGTCTTGCCTTGTTTTTCTTAAACCAACCTCAAATGTGTGATCAAAAAATAATGTGACTTGGCTTTATTTTGAAAACATCTTAAAATTGTAAAGCAATGGCCCATAATCTCAGCATACTAAATGTAATTCTTTTCGTGTTTGCCATTCCATTCCAGGCCTTGTTTTCACATTCATATATAATTTTGCATAGTGGTAAGTACACCACAGAAGTGATATTTAAGTCTCGCTTTTTTCCTGGTTAAAGTTTCTATGTGAGTTTATGCCTTATCATTATGGCAATCATTTTAAATCTCTGGACAATGGACTCATGAGTTGGCATGCCACCTGTGCTTGCCACAGACCCAGGCAGTATTTATTGAATGCCTACCGTGTGTCAGATGCAGGCCCCCGGATTCTAGCAGTGAGCGAGACACTGTTCCTGCTCCCAGGACTGCAGCAGCGTGCCACTCAAAGGACGCTGTGTTTTTTTTTTTGTTTTTGTTTTTGTTTTATATATATATATATATATATATATATATATATATATATATATATATATATATATAATTTTTTTTTTTACAGAGAGAAAGGGAGAGGGATAGAGAGTTAGAAACATTGATGAGAGAGAAACACCGATCAGCTGCCTCCTGCACACCCCCACTGGGGACACACCCGCAAACCAAGGTACATGTCCCTGACCAGAATTGAACCTGGAACCTCTCAGTCCACAGGCCGACGCTCTATCCACTGAGCCAAACCGGTTTTGGCAAGAGGCGCTGTTTTTGCCCGTGTCCACATGAATGACACCCCTGGAGCAGGTACACCCTCAGCCAGGTGGCCCATGCTGGGGAGCTGCTGCTTTGGGACAGATTCCTTCAGTTCCTTTCGGGGGTAGGGGAATGGAACTAAGGGCCAGAGGCAGCCTAGGGACACATATATCATCATGGCTGTTCCTACATGTTGCCCTATTGTTCATGCTTCTAGAGACAGCAAACAAGACATTCTCAACAGAAACTCGTCCGCTTTGAGTGTTAACCTTTTCCCCTCCCCACCCCCACCAGACATTTGCCGATTCAGTTAGTACACAACAGTCTCTGAGAGAAGCTATGGATTTTACTGGGCATGCTCCCTGCTGGTCTTATTCTCCCTCAGGTACTTCCTTTAGTATCTGAGATGATGCTGTCCGGCCACGGGGGTCAGAGTTTGCTCTTTGGGATAACCTGGGCCCTTGCCTTGGGCATGGGAAGTAAGAAGACAGAGTGAGCAGCCTCCTCCAACAATCCTTACCACCCCCTCCTCCCAACCCTGAGAGGCAGCAGCACACCCCCTGCTCCTCAGGCTGGCTCTCTCCTCTCTCATCACTGGCCCCTTCCTGACCTCCGCCAAGTCCTCATTATCCCCCACCCCCAGCCAGACACCCCCTCCGCAGTCAGGTCTTCCCTGACCCGCATCTGGAAGACAAACCTGGATTCTCCCCATCTCTCCCTTTTCCCTGAGGTAGGCGAACCTCGACTGAGGCCCTCTGCTCTTGGGATAGTGAACTTGACTTTCACCTGGGCCTTCCCTATCAGACAGTGGAGTCCAGGACCTACCCTTGGCCTCCTAGTGTCCCCAGCAGTGACACAAGCCTGGCTCGGGATGGATGCTCAAGAGATGCTTGCATGGCCGGATGGGGCAGAAGGGTCAGAAAGAGGACACGTATTCCAGCAGTTGATACCAGAAGGTAAGAAGCCATGGTCACTAGGCTGATGTGATGCTTAGCGGTCTGACTCTTCTGGAATTCTGGATAAATCAAGATTCCTGGCTTCCCTTCTTTCAGAAGCTCAGGGGCATCCACAGGGCTTGCGTGTTTTTCCCATCATGCTTTTCTTTTAATTTTCAGTTATCCCTATTCAGACTCTGCTGCTGCTCACTGAAGTCCTTCAAGTTATTTTCTCCCATGTTTAATCCTACCCAAACTTTCATTTTAGAAAAGAAAATGCATGTTTCATTGTTCTTGTGCTTCAAGATGAAAGAAATAAAAACAACATCATATTTCATGGGCACCTTACAGAAATGCCCTCTTCTCAATCCTACACAGTGGGTGGTATTATTATCCCATTTTACAGGTAGGGAAGTGAGCCTCAGAGAAGTTTAGCTACCTGCCTGAAGTCACACAGCAGGATTTAAACCCAAGCCGGCTCTGTTCTGGGATGTGGGCTCTTTCCTCTGTACTCAGACTGCAGTCAATACCAATGCCTGCCATATGTCAGAAAACTGAGTTGTCCTCCTGGCTCGACTTACTTCCATTAGAATAGTCATAACTATTGCCTCCCTGTGGCATGTTGTCCTGCTTAGCAAACAGAAGTAAATGCTAACGCTGTCCCAACATCACAGGACCATAAAAAGGAGAATCGTGGGTCCCAAAGCCAAGCGCGGGAACTAGAGTCTTTGATGTGTCCTTGTGTTGCTCATCAGAACAGCCTGTTCCAAGGCATAATTCTACTGTGAGAAAGTCCCGACATGGCTCCGAGGGCTAGGCTGCCACAACATCCATAAATATAAGGCTTACAACATATCTCTCTGCTCTTCATAACCGGAATCCACACCTCACTTGAGCCTGGCCTCCAGTCTTGGACGTGTGAAATGTCTGAGTTAGAAGGTCTTAGAAAATACTCAGCCCGTCCTCTTATTTTACCCACAAAGAAACTGAGGCCCAAGGTCCCAGCCCCACTCCCATCTGCACCGCAGTCTCCACACCCAAGGGCATTGTGGGCTCATTCCTCCCTGAAGGTTCTTGTGAGGCTGAGGCCCCATCAAGGCTCAAGCTTCAGACCGGAAGTGTCTGCTGGACACAGGGAACACACCAGAGACAATAAACAAAGACTGAGCTGAGAATGTGTCTTCTAAGCACTTTGGGGGCCAGAGGTGGTCCTTCCTGGTTCTATAAGACAATGGATCAAGACAGGCTTCATAACCCCTCCCACAAATAGTTCAAACTTTCAGACCAAGACACCAGGTGTCAGCGCAGGGAGTTAAGTACACACAGAAAAAAATGAAGGCTAAGCTTTAGGTACCCAAGCAACAAGGCTCTGGTACCCCGAATGGAGATCAGCAAAAGAAAACAAACAAACAAACAAACAAAAAAATCCACAGACAAAAAGGAGTCAATGTTTTACTGACCAGCTACACTGTCTTTAATTTTAATGGCAATAATTTTAATAGAAAATGAGTACAGGGGCAGGCCATTCAAAGACTCATAAATAATAAATCAAAATTAAAGATGCAGAGGTTGAATTTCGCAAAGTAATTGAATGAAAAAGGGAATCAATCATGGAGCTCTTACGCCTTCTAGTGGGCAAGCTGGATTACTACAAGGGAGGATTCATCTTCACCTACATGGAACCATTAGCTCTGTCTGTGGTCAATGGACAACGGTTAAAAGCTGGGATGTGTGGCTTCACATACATCGTTTCACTAATGCTTTTACTGGGCAACTACAATTTATAGATGATAAAGGAGAAGCTGAAAAGGCTTAAATCAGAGTTACCACGCTAGTAAGGATTCCCACCAAGATCTGGGGAATTCCCAGAGTCCAGGCTCCTTCCTCCACATCACACTGAGGACACAGAGGTGAGTAACACCCAGCCTCCATTGGGCCGTTTCATCTTACCCTGTTCTCATATTTTACCTGGGCAGGTTGACTCATGTGAAATAACCAGAACAGAGTCCTTCCTAGTGCGGTTAGCAGAGGCAGAAACAGTGCAGTCAATCTCTCTCCCTCCCTCCATTCTTCCCTCCCTCTCTCTCTTTCACTCACTCACACACACACACACACACACACACAATATCTCTCTCTCTCTCTCTCTCTCTCTCTCTCTCTCTCTCTCTCTCTCTCTCTCTCCCCCTCTCTCCCTTTCACACACACACACACACACACACACACACACAATCTCTCTCTCTCTCTCTCTCTCTCTCTCTCTCTCTCTCTCTCTCTCTCTCCCCTCTCCCTTTCACACACACACACACACACACACACACACACACACACAATCTCTCTCTCTCTCTCTCTCTCTCTCACCCCTCTCCCTTTCACACACACACACACACACACACACACACACACACACACACACTGTAGTGCTAACCAGAGGCCCGGGGGAGCCGGGAGCTGGTGCCTGAACCTCTGCTCATCAGTGGGCATGGCTTAGAGAAAGGCCTCCCTTCAGTCCGACGCCTGGGTAAGAAATAGGCCCTGGGTTGAGTAACCGTAAAAGCAGACATCATTAACCAGCCTAAACCTTCAAACACTCCAAGTCAAGGAAGACTCAAAAGAGAGTTAACAAGGCTTCCAGGCTGCCTTTTATAAAGTCTGACATATCAGGTTGAGGAAGGTAGGGATCCGGTGGGAACTCTGTGCAAAGAAAGTCAGGCTGTTGTTCTGGCTGGCTGACAGGAGTGACAGGTGAAGAAATGACTGTGGACAAAGAAGACCTGAGTATCTATTTGGCAAGGTACCAGGTGCCATTTTCTGTCTGGCCCTGGCAGAGAACCATCCCACAAGAGAGAAACAGCCACAGAATTCTTCCTGTGCCAACAGTTTCCAAACATGTAACATATACAGGGTGGGGCAAAAGTAGATATACGTCGTTTTTATGGAAAATAATACAATAATCAATAAATGATAACACAAGAATAAACTGTTTCACATACTCACAACTGTACACCTACTTTTTGCCCAACCCTGTATTGTAGATGGGGGTGAGGGGTCCTTCTAAGCTTTAGTTGATGCTTATAAATTACACTTTTATAGAAATAAATCATACTTCACACTTTTTTGTAAAATATTTTTCACCCAAATTCTGACTGAGCTCTCACATACTTTAATATTCCTCTACCTTATTTTGACAATTGCCTATAATTCTAATTTTTTTGTGTGTGTAGATATATATATATATATATATATATATATATATATATATATATATATATTGTAAAATCAGAAAATATATAATTATTTTAAAATAGAATATGAAATTCATATGGCCTCAAATTTTTAATAGAAAAACATTTTGTAAAAATCTTTGAAGCTAAACCTTAGCTACAATTTCTTTTTCTTTTCTCTTGGTTCTAGTTCCCACTCTGCATGTACGAACCTGGTGACTTCAAGCTGGGCAGTGATTGCACCTGAATTTTATTCCCTCGACTAATAAGTAATGACAGTCCAGGCCTTTTAGGACTCATGTAAGAAGTAAATAATCAGTAGTAATGCTCAATAAATGTCAGTCATTTGTACTTTTCCCTATTAATTTAAAATACTACCTCCATCCATCTGCGTATATACCTGTGTTTTCCTCTGGGGCTTTTATTCTGTTCCGCTGCTCTGTCTGATTACTCTTGCACCAATAGGGCACTGTTCTAACTATTTCACTTTTATAATTGGTTTCAATAAAGTTGAGATTTGCCTCTCCTTCTTACTCTTTTTTATATGTTTCTTGACTTTTCTATTATTTATTCTTCCAACGAATTGAGACCATTTTGGTCAAGTTAAAAAAAAAAACTCATGAGAACATTTATCAAAATTTCATTAAAGTTATGGCTTTCCTTTCAATACAAAAATCTGCCAATTAAAAGCCCACAACACAACTCATTTAACTCAGTCCTCTCTCATGCTTCAGTGTAGCATATTATAGTTTTCTTCACATAGGCTCCGTGTATTTCCCAGATTTAATTCTTTTTAAAATCTTTTTTTATGGGACCTTCTAACTGCATTAGATTTTCTAGCTCTTACTGCCGATATTCATTCACTCAACAAATATCTACGGAGCAACTATGCTATGTGTCAGGCACTGGACTAAGGACTTAAAACACACTTGTGAATTAAACTAACTCTCTCTCTCTCTCTCTCTCTCATACACACACACACACCCCACTGCCCTTGTGTAATTTACATTACAGTAGAAAGAGACAAAAATAAACATGATCAATATATAGGTAATATAATATTTCAGAAGATGTCAAATACTATGGGAAGAGCAAAGTAAGAGGAAACCAGAAGTGTTGGAGGGGGTGCACTCTTAAATAGGGTGGTCAGAGTAGGCCTCACTGAGAAGGTGTTGTTAAGAAAGGACATGAGCCGAAACCAGTTTGGCTCAGTGGATAGAGCGTCTGCCTGCAGACTGAAAGGTCCCATGTTCGATTCTGGTCAAGAGCATGTACATTGGTTGAGGGCATATCCCCAGTAGGGGGTGTGTAGGAGGCAGCTGGTCAATGTTTCTCTCATCGATGTTTCTAGCTCTCTATCCCTCTTCCCTTCCTCTCTGTAAAAAATCAATAAAATATTTTTAAAAAGAAAAAAAGAAAGGACATGAATAAGGTGAGGTAGAGCCGTCTAGAGGGAGCACTCAAAGCAGAAGTAGCAGCCAGTGCAAAGGCTCTGACAGGAGCATGTGGCCAGGCATAGAACAGCAAGAAAGCCATGTGAGTGGGAAAGCTGGTGATATTTCATGGCACTTTAAGGATAAGACTCAGTATCCATGTTAGTAGTGAAATCGTGGAGAAAGTGGCATACACTAAGATGTTCTTGAGTCTCAAATGAGTTGGCCATCTTAGTCTCCTAGGAGGTAACACCCCAAACACCTTGACTGAATGTTGTGACTCTGAGCCAGAGATCCCTCTCAGATCTCTTGAACCTAGCATTTCTTCAAGTGGATGCCATTGGAATTTGGGGCAGGACAATTCTCCTTGTACAAGACGACCTCATGCACTACTGGACAATTGGGATCACTGCTTCCTGCCTACTAATTACTGAAAACACCCCCCGTCGCTGTGACAGTCAAAACAACCCCAAATGCTTTCCAAACACCTCCCAGCTGAGAGCCCCATGTGGGGCCAGCAGAAACCATTATGGTGTGAAGTTCTTGCAATCAGAGTCTTGCTTGCTTGGTCATGAAAAGGCAAATTATGTTCGTGACTGAATCGAGAGCCCTGTTCTACATCTACCAACCAGGATAGCAGAAAAATTTACAATAAGCTTTCAAATGTTCAGAGAGGTGAAGACACATGCTCAGTCTAACATAGCTGGAAAGTAGAGGAACCAGAATATAAGCACAGAAGGTTTGGGGCAACCTGGCATCTAGCATTTTTCCAACAGTCTTTGCTCACTTCGAGTCTTATGTTACATTTTGTTAATTCTTACAACACTTCAAACTTTTTCAGTTATAACTTTGGTTATGGTAATCTGTGATCAGTGATCCTTGATGTGGCTATTGCAATTGTTTGGGGCACCACGAACAGTGCCCATTCAAGGCAGCAAACCAAATGGATAAATATCATATGTTCTAACTGCTCCATCAACTAGCCTTTCCCCCATTTTTCTCTCTTTCCCTCAGGCTTCCCTTTTCTCTGAGGCGCTACTACAATGAAATTAAGCCACCCTGGATGGCATGGCTCAGCGGTTGAGCGTCAACCTATGAACCAAGAGGTTATAGTTTAATTCCTGGTTGGAGCACATACCTTGGTTGCAGGCTCAATTTCCAGTGTGGAGGCAGCCAGTCAATGATTCTTTCTCATCCTTGATCTTTCTATCTATCTCTCCTTCTCCCTTCCTCTCTAAAATCAATAAAAATATTTTTTTAAAGAAATTTTGCCAATAACCCTGCAATGGCCTCTAAGTGTTCAAGGAAAGGAAGTCACAGGTCTCTCACTTAAATTCACCAACAGGCTGAGTGGGGCTACCAGGCCAGCAGGGGAGTTAGTGAGGGATGACCAAATGACTGAACAGCAGGCTGCATGGGGCAACCAGGTCAGCAGGGGTAGCAGTAGTTGGGGGTGACTAGGCTGGCTGGGGGGTGAGAGGGGCAGTTGGGCACGACCAGGCCAGCAGGAGGGCAGTTTGGGGCGACCAGGCCAGCTATTGGGGTAACAGTTGGGGGAAACTGGTGGTTAGGGGTGATAAGGCTAGCAAGGAGGGCAGTTGGTGTAATCAGGCAGGCATGCAGGTGAGAAGTTAGGAGCCAGCAGTCGCAGATTGGAGAGGGTGCAGGCTGAGCAGAGAAGGACCCCCTCGCCTAGTGCATGAATTTCGTGCACGAGGCCTGATAATATTCTCCACAATAATTCTACTAAAGGTGTACAGATTTATTCCCATGGTCATTTCTCATAGTGATCATGACTATGAGTGAAGGTATGACATTAAGCTGTTATCCAGGGATGTTTTGTTCCTGCAAGTAGCTGGGTTAATGCCACCCAGGTATACTTGTTAATGCTGGCTGGCCTTAGTTGCTATGAGGATAGAGCTTAGAATACAGAGAGGAATAGATAAAACGTCTCTCAAATTCATTTCCTCAAGTAGCAACAGCCCTAGCCTAGCTTTGAACAAGGGCTGGATCACTCCTCACTGAGATGTACTCTCTTGCTGAGAGCCAAAAGTACAGTTCCTGTTTTACTGGTTGACAAGATTTATACCCTTTGCTCGCTATGTTAAATAAAAGAGTACAGAACAAGAAAGTGACAAAACATCTTAAAAACTTTAGGACACTAGTAAGGCCCCTAGTGCAGTAGGGCTCCCATACTGACTCCAGACTTGGCCATGTAATTGCACTGACCAAGAAGATTTGCCCTCAGACCACCACATGCAGAAGCCCTGACTAGCTACTGGGGAATGGGACACCACGTGGAATACAGAGCATCTGTCCCAGCTGAAAAACCACCAGCAGGTGAGTGAAGTCATCCCAGACCACCCAACCTCCCACCCACCGCAGTGGACTGGTCAGCTGACTACAGAGCTGCCCAGTCACCCATCACCTGATGACCAATAATAAAATGGTATTTCTGAGCCATTAAGTTTCAAGGCAGTATTTACACAGTGATGATGACTAAAATAGACACCCATTATAAGCAAACCCTGAAGTGAGAAAGAGGTTGAAGATGTGTTGGTCATTTTCATCTCTAGAATGAGTGCTCCTATACCCAGAGTGTGCAAGTGAGTGATGTTCCCACAATCTGGGGAAGTACTATACAGAATTTTACAGAATTCAAAATGTATTTTCCCCATAGGAACTCAGACCTGATTGAGATCCCAGGCTTGTCACAAACGTGTATTTAACCAATGAGATATTAAGAAATGCAATAAGGTATAAAAATATTTAAATAATTATTATAATTAAAATTAAAAGTGAATTGAATAAGCACATTTAAAATCGAAAGACTGTGCTTGACAAAAAAATAAGTTTATTTTTAGATTTTGTTAATTTCCTAAGCCAATAGCTTCTGTGGTGGCAGTTATCTGAAATGGCTCTCAATGGCCTCCTGGTGCTCATGCCATTGTGTGATCCCCTCTTCCTTAAGTGCTGACTAGATCTCTGTGTTGACAAACACAGACCTATTTCTTTAATGTTTTTGTTGATTTCAGAGAGAGGAAGGAAGAGATAGATAGAAACATCAATGGTGAGAGAGAATCATTGATCAGCTGCCTCTTGCATATCGCCTACTGGGGATTGAGCCAAAACATAGTCATGTGCCCAGATTGGGAATCAAACCCTGTTTTCCCGGATTATGGGTCAATGCTCAACAGCTGAGCCACTCTAGCTGGGCACAGGTCTATTTTAAGAGCTTCAGAGTATCCCATAAAGTGAATGAACCATGATTCATTTCATCATTCCCCTACTTAGAAACATTTAATTTGCTTCTAATTTTTTATCGTGTAAGTAATACTTTAGTGTTTTTGGACATGCCTCTTTGTGCATGTATACAAATAAAAAATAAATACATTTTAAATTTTAACAGATATAGTCAAAATGTTCTACCAAAAAGCTGCATCAGTAATTACATATTGATGCAAATATGCTGTCTAATATATATCATAAATTCATAGTTAACATAATAGTGCAAAATAATGCAAATTCCCCCTCATCCTTAGCAATAATGAACATTATGTCTTTTGTTATTCTTGCCAATCTAGTGGACAAAAAGTATTATTTAACTTTTAATCATATTTTATTGCAATCTAATAACACTCAAAACACATGTGGATTTCATTTTCCTGCATACAAGTGAATCGTGACCAAAAGCATCATTACTGGCATATGTGTCCTCCAGGACTTGGGGAACTTGGAAATTTATGGCTAATATAAAAAGAAGAGAGATTTCCCTGAGGTAATTCACATATGTTAGAAGATACAGAAGAAGAAAAAAAATATTTTAATAGATGAATTCAAAAGTAAAGGAAACCGTGCACAGAGGGAGGAGAATGGGGTGTTCAGCCGGGGGCGTGAACAAGATGAAAGGACAGTGACAAGCTACCTAGTGGTGAGAGGTGACATGGACAGATGGAGAGGAGGTGGTGTTCAAAAGGTATTCATTGCTGAAACTGGTTTGGCTCAGTGGATACAGTGTTGGCCAGTGGACTGAAAGGTCCCAGGTCCGATTCCGGTCAAGGGCATGTACCTTGGTTGCAGGTACATCCCTGGTGGGGGAGGTGCAGGAGGCAACTGATTGATGTTTCTTTCTATCCCTCTCCCTTCCTCTCTGTAAAAAAAAAATCAATAAAATATATTTTTTTAAAAAGTATTCATTAACGCAGGTGTTTGGAAGTCTGGACCTTGAAAATGCCTGTATTTGTATCTTGGGTGTATAGTTGTCCCCATTAGTGACCCTTGAATTGATTCCTCTGGAGAAATTAAGTGCTTGCATAAAGCCCAGCAAGAACAATGTTTTCTTTGATCATTTGAAAGGAAGATGAAGTATTTCTAATATCACATTTTTTCAAGAAACATAATTCTCCTCATTTTATAGATGGGGAAACTGAGACTCGGAGATGTTAAGTAACTTTACCCAATTTTACAGAGTCAATAAAGAGGGAAGGCTTGAACCCAAAAATGGGTTCAAGCCTTCAGCACCAACAGCACCCTCACTGTTGCCAGTCAGGAAAAACTTGACCCCAATACTGGTCTGTCATGTTCTTATAATGTTCTTGGGAATGCCATTTAAACACTTTAGATGTTGAGTTCCTTCCCTTTGGAAGAAAAAAGTAGAATCAGAAAATCTATGGGGTTTCTCCCAAATTTAACATTCCTGGACTCCATTTCCATCTCCTGGATTACAAAGTTGAATTAGGGCTGTAGAGAGAGAAAGCTTTGGTCTAGAGACTAATTTAGCATAGAGCATGTGTCTTTTAACAACAGTTCCGAAAAGATATTTCTTGCTCCTCAGGGAGCAAGAAATCATAAGTTTGGAAATGGGAATGAGAGCAGGGCAAGGAGGCAGGTCCAAGAGACTGTTCCAGAAAGTATGAAGTTTCCAGAAGACTTTGACACTCAATGAGATGAAATATGGCTCGGAGTCAAGTTTACATAAGAGGAAAATGAGAGAGGAAGGAAGGACTGGAAGAATGGATTTTTTGAAAGTCTAAAGCTCATTTAATTTATATTTGTTTTGAAAAGAGCCAGTTTTTTTTAATTACTATTATCTATTTGGAACTGTTTTTCTGGAATGAATATGAATTCTCACTTCATGCATAGTTGGAAACTATGCATGAAATTAAGAATAAGAAATGACACCATGTTTATTGTGAGAAAAGGAAATGGACTGATCATCTTTTTAATGTAACAATTTTTTCTCATTATTAAAAAAGCATATGTGTGTTATAGAATATTTGAAGTGGACAAAAATTATTTCTTTTCAATATCACAATCCTGCCACTTCAGCATATAGGTGTGTTTCCTTTTAGTTCTTTTCCTATGCACACATTTTTCAAACAAAATTGGGATTCTATCATATATGCAGTGCTTAGCTTATATTTTTCACTCATTCTCCAGCTGGGAGACAGAAGACAGGATATCTATGTGTCAAAGACCTGAGTAAAGCCAAGGATTTGGTGTAAACACTTGGTGACTTAAGTCCAGCTGGTGTGGCTCAGTGCTTGAGTGTTGACCTATGAACCAAGAGGTCACAATTTGGTTCCCAGGTTTTAGGCTCAACCATCAAAAGGGGGCATGCAGGAGGCAGCTGACTGATGTATTGTTCTCACATAGATGTTTCTCTCTCTCTCTCTCTTTCTCTCTCTCTCCCTTCCTCCCTCCCTCCCTCCCTTTTTCCCTCTTCTTCTCTCTGTAAAAACCAATAAAAAATCTTTTTTTTAAATGCAACCTTTATTTCATTCATGAATCTGCAATTTGGCTTGGCAGTGAAGAGTGGCATCGGCTGTGCCGGGTCAATGGCTAGGGGCTGAAAGCATCTGAAGGCTCTTTCAAGGTCTAGTATTGAAGCTAGACCTTAGCTGGGACTTTTGGCTGCAACACATCCACATGGCTTCTCCCTGTGGCCTGCGCCTCCCTATAGCATGATAGCCTGGGCTCCCAGAGGTTGTACTGCCTTCTCGAATCTACTCTCAGAAGTCAGGTAGCATCCCTCTGCACATCCTACTAGTTAGAAGTGAATCCCATATTCAAGGAGCGTTTAGATTCCACCTTTTGATGGGTGGCATGTCAAAGAAATTCCTCTCGTGAAGCCACACTTCCCAGCCCAGGGAGTGTGCCTTCTCCTCCATCTCAGCCCAGGCAGATGTAGCGGCTTCCTGCAGGACAGGACTCCACAGATGGGCTGCCGCAGAGTTACCTGCGGTCCTGGAATCCAGAGCCGCAAAGCAGAGAGGCTCCTGGCTCAGATGCATGAGCTTCTCCCTTCTTGCCCCACACTAAGCTGCCATCCCCTGAAGCTGCAGGGTCCTACTTCCTACTCCTGCAGAAGCTTTTCCCATCCTACCATGGGCCCAACTACTAGTGCATTCACAATGAACTTGAACCACAAGTTCACAGCCTCCTTGCTGAGCACCCCTCTTCTTCCAGGCAGACTTTCCTCAGATCCAGGCCACCCCATAGGCCCAGGCCAACAGACTGCCTCCTGCAACCCCTCCCCTCTCCTTCGCTAGAGGAACAGTGAGGCTGGTGAGCCACATCTGACCCCCCTCCTCCCCCCAGGACAGACTCTGCACATGCACTTCTTCCCTCTGGAGCCTCCAAAATCTCCCTAGCCAGCCAAAACCAGTTTGGCTCAGTGGATAGAGCATCGGCCTGCGGACTGAAGGGTCCCAGGTTCAATTCTGGTCAAGGGCATGTACCTTGGTTGTGGGCACAACCCCAGTAGGGGGTGTGCAGGAGGCAACTGATCGATGACTCTCTCTCATTGATGTTTCTAACTCTCTATCCCTCTCTCTTCCTCTCTGTAAAAAATCAATAATATATTTTTTTTATTTTTTTTTTAATCTCCCTAGCCAGGGATTCCTCCAAGGAACCTACACAAGGAAATATCCCTTCTGTCTCCTCATGCTCCTGGCAATCAGGCAGGTGGAGTAAGCCACCCAGACTCCGAGTGGTTTCCTAGGGAGAAATGGCTGTGGCCTTGACTAGCTGCAATTACCACCAGAACTCTTCTCCTAAAGATCTCAGATGTTTGAAGGGCCAAGGTGTGGGTCCTGAAAGCAGCAGACTGGGGTAGGGGGAGGACCAGCAGCCTCTGAGGGCCAGACCACACACCTGGGACAGGAGGCAGCTGGCAGGAATAGGAGGGAAATGGGCCAGGGAGAATGGAGGGACACAGGCCGAGGGGAAAAGTACAGAGACACTTTACAGAGGAGATAAAATCTTCAATGCATCCCAAAGGAGGAGAAGGAAATATCCCATCAGCATAGCTTTCATAATCCCAGCTTATGATCAGCCAAATCGGCTTTGAACTACGCTGTCTTCAGTCTATTTTTTTTAATTTATCTTTACTGTTGAAAGTATTGCACATGTTCTCTTTGTGAATGTGTGCTTCCCATTGACCCCTCTAACCTGTACCCACCCCTCCTATTGTCTGTGTCCATGGGTTATACATATATGGTCTAACATTTAAAGGGTTCCTCGCCACTTATCTGCAAACATATGAGCCTAATCATTGGTCAAGGACAATAGGGAGGTGGGGGCATGAGTGGGAAGGAATGGGAATTGGAATGGAGGTTTGAGGACAAATAGGTGATACCTTAATCAATAAAGAAATTAAAAAATAAATAAAATAAAGGGTTCCTCGCCTCCCCTGGAGAGGATAATTGTGAACTCCACCTTTCAGAAGTAAGCAATATAAATGGGACTCAAACTTATAAATCCACTAGTGGTCCGGTGCACAAAATTTGTGCACTCAGGAGATGAGAGGGTCCCTCAGCCCAGATTGCAGGAGGGCGCAGGCCAGTTCGAGGGACCCCATTGGTGCACGAACAGGGCCAAGGAGGGAAGCAGAAGGTTAGCCAGCCAGGGAGAGACCCTGGGAGGGCTCCAGGGCATGTCCAGGCCATCTTACTCAGTCCTGATCAACCACACCCTAGCAGCAAGCTAACCTACCAGTCTGCCCCCTGGTAGTTAGTTTGCCACGTGGTAGTCAATGCACATCATAGCAACTGGTCAACTGGTCAACTGTCTACCCCCTGGTGGTCAGTGCACGTTATAGCAAGCAGTTGAGTGGCTTTAGCATATCATTAGCATATTACACTTTGATTGGTTGAATGGACAACTGGATGACCAGACACTTAGCATATTAGGCTTTTATTATATAGGATTAGCCATGGAAGATCTTTTCTAGTCAAAAAAATGAAGCGCACCCAATGTGGCCCAGTGGTTGAGCATCAATGAATGAACCAGGAGGTCATAGTTCAATTCCTGGTCAGGGCACAAGCCCAGGTTTTGGGCTCTATACCCAGTGTGGGAAGTGCAGGAAGCCAATCAGTGATTCTCTCTCATCACTGATGTTTCTGTCTTTTTCTCTCCCCTTCCCTTCCTCTCTGAAATTAATAAAATATTTTTAAAGCATTTTATGTTCTCCGAGCAGTTGACATCACAAAACAACTCTTGAATTGAATGTAATGGAAAGGAGACCCATTCTCCACACTCTACCTATTTATATCATTTGTTAAAAAGAAAGTTTTACCCATATATATCCAATTTTTCCAACAGAAACCTTCAGAATATTATTTTTGGATGATTGTATTTTGGGTCAGCTCCTTTCATCCAAGAGCCTGGTGATGTTTTTTCCTTTGAACCTGGAATATCTCTTTTTTTTTTTTTTTTTTAAGTTTCAAAAGTTCAAGACCCCATTGCTTGGATTTCATTCCAAGTTCAGACTGCTCAAAAGCCCCGTGGGATCACAATTTGGCAAAATATATCCCTCTTCCTAAAATTAAGCAACTGTTACAAACATCTGAGCTTCTACAAGGGTGCTGTTGAAAGGGGCATTTTCATATCACAAGTGGAGACTTCCTGGTGGGCTGGAGGGGGGTGGGGTCTGGGAGGCAGGCCCAGCCTAAACCCTTTTTATCCCAGCGCCTTTTTAGCCACCTCCCCGGATTTGCGGGGCCTGTCATTTGAGGCTAAGTCATATAGACAAATTCAAAGTTCCCTCGGGGACATGGGCAAGAAAAGACAACAAAACACACATTATTCTCACCAAAAGCTTCTCTCAGACTCTGGGAAGTTGCCTGACATACAGTAGGCATCCAATAAAATGTATTAAATACAAGGAAAAAAGAAAGAGAGAACGGGAAATGAGGAGGAAGGGAAGAAGGAGGGAAGTGAATAAGAGTCCTTAAAAGCATTGAGCAAGGGGATTTTAAAATCATCACCCTCCATGAGAGGCATAGGATGGCATAGAAGGGAGAAACAGACTGTCCGTCTCTAACAGAGGTAACCTGAGGTCCACCAGCTGTTCCAGTCCAGTACTGAGCAGCTGCCCCCAGCCCATGGTTGCTCACAAAGGCTCAGGCATCAGAAGCCCTAGGCATACTCATCTCAGAGCAGCCGTCTCGGTCCTACTAGAAGCCAAAGAAACCCAGGGAGAGGAAGTACTGCAGGAAGCCACAAAGGAGCTAGAGTGTCAGCCAAACACAGGAGAAATCTGAGAGCTGGTCCTGTGTGCTTGCACTCCCCACACACTGTCCCAGGTCGCTCTACCTGAGAAAAACACAACTTTGATCAGGAGATTGATGACCTAGACTCCAAGTCTCAGTCCCATACACACCAACTGCCCTCCACCCAGGGGCCTCAGTTTTCCCATTGCACCTCTGTCTCCCTCAAAGGGAATGGATGAGAACAAGCTTTGATGGATGGAAAGCACATTAAAAGGGAAGAAATCCTCCTGGCACCTCAGAACATTTCTTGTGCTTGGTTGTAAAACAAGTGCCTGATGCGGAGATGGCTGCTTCTTCCCACTCGTGGTGTAAGTCCCTGAACAGACCATTATTGTAGATACCATGGAACTTTCCAGAAGAGCAGCTCTGGAACATGGAGCTCACCAGAGTTGTTCTGAAGCTTCCAGTTCAGTTCATGATCAAGACCTTCTAAGCCTCATGATGATGACACAGACTCGGGTCACTTCAACCAGGCCCCTCAGAACGTCAGTATCTTGGCCCTTCCTCTCGCACCACGGCCCAGTGGAGAGTGAACCCACAGGCAGCTCTGCACAAGGAGGTGGCTGCCCTGCCAGGAGATCAGTGTGCCCGAGAACAGCCAGGCATTGTTTGCCCCTGGTGCCTGGCAGGGCTGCGCCTGAGTGGGCAGAGAAGTGGGCTGGAGGCTCTGGCAGCATGGGGGGCAGCCTCCCTAGTGGGGAGGGTAGCGGGGAGTTGTGTGTGACAGCTGGGCTCACAATGTGGGCATTGTTCCTTCCCTGCATTACATCTGTTCCCCTACGGGTGAAGGGCAGAGAAGAACCAGGTTGGGGCATCTGCCAGGGCACAGGGAGAGAACCATGCACTGCCCATGCAGAAGAAAGGAAAATGCCGAATGCTCCCGGGCGGCCCACCCATGCGCCAATGTGACAGAGGTTAGGGACGCAGAGGACAAGTCAGCTTCCTGCCAAGGTCCTCTCCCACCCCGTCTCTTTGATTCGTTCTCTTATTTCAGTCATCTCATACCATGCTGAGCTTTGCCTGCTGCTGTCATCTTTGTTTTACTTTTTACTATCTAAGCATTTCTTCTGTGCATTTTGACTGTCCCTAAGTACCTTTTGATAGCATTCATGTCTATTGTATTGACCTAAAAATCATAAAATACAATCTGCTGAGTTTGCCCTCAAGCCTGCATATTCTCATTAAGTCCCTAGTGATTCTATCTTCTGAGAAGGAGTTTGGTGGCATGGATGAAGCAGGATAACAATGTCTATTCTTTTGTAGCTGAAACTCACTCAGCTGAGTAGGCTATGTGCTAATATCTACATGGTATCTCATTAATCCTCATAAAAAATCCTGCAAGGTATGAAATTGTATAAATTAGCTTTACAGGTGAAAGAAAGAGACTTGACTTGGGGTGGTGAACACAACACCATGTACAGATGATGAATTATAGAACGGTATACCTGAAACCTATGTAATTGTATTACCCAATGTCACCCAATAAATTCAACTTAAAAAAAGTTAACAGGTAAGAAAACTGTAGCTCACTAGCATGAGGTAAATTGCCCAAATCACTCAGGTAACAGATCAAAGAGCAATCCCAGGTCTCCAACGCTAAATCCAGGTCCTTGCCATGAAGCTGCCCTCCCCCTTCAGGGGACTGCACTAAGGAATTAGACTTTTTAATTTTAAAATAAAAAACAAGTGTCCATTTCATTGTTGATGATAACAAATGCTACAAATAATTTAAATATTTAATTATAAAAGAACAATTAGTTGAACTGTGGTAAACCAATGGAAAAATACTGTTCAACTATTAGAAATGAAAATATCTAGATTACAGCAACATAAAAACTTTTCATAAAACTTTTCATTTTTTCAACTCAAAAAATATGTAAGTATGTTATGAACACACGTATGCAAAAGTGTACGTAGGTAAAGAAGGATAGGAGAAAGTCAGACAAAATGAAAACACTATTTATAGGGAGTTGCATTCTGGGGGAGTTTTCCCTGACAGGTGCTTCATACTGCCATTATGATGTCCTAACAATAGATAGGTTTGCAATATCCCTGCTGATTGTTTTAAATTTTTTCATTGATTTTTAGAGAAAGAGGAAGGGGGGAAGGAAAGAGAGAGAAACATCAATGTGATCATCTGCCTCCTTTGGATTGAGCCCCAAACCCAAATTTGTGCTCTAACCAGAAATTGAACCAGCAACTTTTCAGTGCACCCTGGAGGCAGTGGTGTGCTGAAGTCAGCTCCTTCTGCATCATGAGAACTGACTGCTAAATACTACCATTAAAAATGTAAAACCCCATCTTAGCTCATGGGCTGCATAACAGCCTTAACAGTTCTGGAAGAAATCCTCTCCATTCCTTTCTCCAGGCCCTGGACATCTATATCACCCTCTCACCGGCCTGCTCTGCCGCCGGCTCTGCTTTGGCCTACTTACTGGCCATGATTTGCTAACCACTGATCTATGCCCTTGCAATATTTACATCTATCTCACTTATATAGTTGTGTGTGACTGAGTATTGTTTTCCAATTCCATGTCAGTGATAATCACTTTGGCAACTTAAAATCAGCTATGGTGGGAGTATCTATATATATAAAAGGCTACAGTACATCTATTCAACATTTGACTGACCGACCAGCTGGTGCATTAGACATGCACTGGCAATTTAAAAGTAGACATTGACTCACACATGCACGATACATATAAAGCTCTCACTGGCACCAATCACACACGTGTTTTGATCTGTCATTGTCAATCATGAATTTGGTTGACACTTCTATTATAAAGAAAGGGCAAATAGTGATATTAAAATAATTCTTCTAATTAATTTCTTTACAATGTGCACAAATCAGTGCACGAGGTCACTAGTTTACACTATGGAAATGGGCAAACACTGCAAACCAGGGCTTTTCTTCCTAGAGAGCTGGTTGCTAAGCATTTTCCAGCACACCACTGCCCAAGGTCCCAGTGGGAGAGAATCACAGAACACTAAAGTGCTTCACCAGCTCCTCCAGGAAATATAGGCGTAGAAGCAGAATGAAAAGGGGAAATGCAGTGCATAAAGTCTTAGGAAAAGAAAGACTGAGGGCACCCAGCCTCACACACTTGGACATGGCTTAATCAACAGGCGGTTGGTTAACCACCAGAGTTCAGGCTTGCTTTTCTGTGCCTGACAAAAGCACTTATCTTATTTTCCTCTCCCCTCACTTTAGACATGCTATTTCCAACCTTACTGCTGCCCTGGTCAGGACCAAAGCAGCTGAAGTCACCCAGAAGCCACCAGGGGACAGATACCCTTCCCCAAGGGCTGTCAAGGGGATGAGCAGAGGCCGGAGGGAAAGGCACTGCTCCATGGAGCAGCCACCTCTGCTGCTCTGCGGTGGTGTTGGGCCACTCTTAAAATAGAACAATGAATGCGCAGGTCTAGACGAAGCAGCAATTTTGGTTTTAGGGAAAGCCGATACCCAACAGGATGAGGATAACCCCCGTGAAAGTTTGTTTTCAGCAATTTGGGCTCAATTAGGCAGGAATAGTGCCTGGCAAGGAATAGAGAGACAACCGAAGCCAGAAGTAAGCTTCCAGAGCAGCTGTAAGGTGACCCTGCTCCGAATCCCCAGGCTGTGCACACCACCGTGGGTTCATCTATATCACCCTCTCACCGGCCTGCTCTGCCGCCTGCTCTGCTTCTCCCTGTAAGAAAAATCACTGTAAGAAAAATCTGATGGGAACCAGGAAAAAAGGTATATATTCCCAACTCCCAGCTGCCTAGTACAGATAGTATGAAATACTGGAGAAGTGGACAGCAAAAGAGCAAGGTTTGGGGGTGGGGGGTGCAAAGGAAGACAGAGGTGGTTCAAGCCTGCTGAACAGAAACCCTTGAATTGACCCTTGAACAGGCAGAGAATAAAGGAAAGCTTCTGGTGTTGTGTCCATTTCAGATGGAGGCAGCACGGCACAAACATGCTAAATGAGGTCATTGTAATTAAAGGTGCTCAGACTCCTTAGTGATGGGAGAAATTTAAATCAAAAACCACAGTGAGGGGTAGAAAGCCACAAGAGAGCACAACTCCCACCCCAACAAGGAGAGAAAGAAACACAGACAATCTGAAGAACCATAACTTCCCTTGAGCCTTTCTGGGGGCGGAGGTCACAAGAAAACCAGAAGTGAGTCCCACAGAGTGACAAGCCCTTCCACAGGGAGGACACAAGAGCTGTGTGCCTTTGCCAGAGCCTCTGTGGAGGAAGAGAACAGAAAAAGCTCTAACGGTCGTAAAAAACCCTTCACAGCCCAGGGCAGTGTCGCCTGTCTGTGGAGAAGGCACTCGGTTCTCTGCAAGGTGACTCCTGCAGGAGCTGTGAGCCCTTGGACATACTTAGTGCATTGGCCGCCGGTGCACTTGGGAGCCTTCTTTTTTTTTTTCTCTTTTTTCCTCTTGCTCCTGTTTCTTCCTGGGTATTATCCTATTAAACTGTCTCTAAAACAAATACATGGGTTGCGGGAGTTGGGGGTAGTGAGTATGACACTTGTGTTATTTTGAAATTAGACCCATGGGGAGCCTGCAGGCCCATGTTCAAGTCTGACATAATCCACTTACAAAGGAGGATTAAGGGGGCTGAGGATCTCGCACGAACAGGCAACTCCCTGACGTGCTCCTGGCTGGCACGCGGGGCCCCGGCAGCCAAATAAGGAGAGGGCACTTCACCAGGAGCCAATCCGTGCCGTGGGGAGAGGCATGCCAGGCCTCGGGAACGGCCAGCCCCAGGTAGGAGTTGGACGCTGCTGCACAGCTGCCAGCCGCACCCTGCTCACCCCGCTCCGCAGCCAGCGAGGAGGCAGCCTGTGTGGCTTTGTGGGGGGGGAACGTGTGAGCTGGGCCTAGAGGATGAGTAATTTCATGGGTAGAAAAGGAGAGTGGGGAGACGTATCCAGAAAAGGGAACAGCATGAGGATGGATACGGGCTAGGAGCATACCATTGTGACTGGGGATGCCACATGCAGGGGGAAGTGGGAAAAGCGGCCAGAAGTAAGGTGGCCAAGGGGTCAGGAAGGACCCGGTCTGCCGTGGTGAAGAAGTTGGCCTTAAGTGATGAGCAAGCATGAACAGCTTTGAGAGCAGGGGTGTACTCAGTATTTTAGCAAGATCGCTCAAGTGACCCCACGCAAGCAGATAAAGTACAGGGACCACTCTGGTCAGAGACATCTGCTGGGAGCCCAATGCCTTCTTCACCAAGACTTGGGGTGGGGGAGGAGAGAACTAAACACCCAGGAGCTTCATATATAATACAGGTAGTTCAAGTCCAAGTGCTGCTTTCTCACGTTGGGATATGACTCATCAAAACCAGAATCAGGCTTTTGCTGAGAAAAGAAAACAGCATTGAGCAGCTTAAAAAAGGGGTGGAGGCTCCCAGCTCAAGGCTGCACGATTCAGGCCTCCGGTGGCCCATCGACGGGCCACAGAGCCACCTTGGGAAGGATCTGGTGCTGTATCCAGTCTGGGGAGTCAGGAGCCGGCACACCTGGCAGAAGTCTGTCATGGAGAGCTGCCAAGGAGTCTACTGAGAAGGAACTTGCCTCAAGGCAGAGACCCTGGCAGGCTGTATGAAGTCCTAAGGATGGAGAATTCTGAGTTTGACCAAGTGTCTGTCCCTCGAATGTGCCACTGGACCCAACCCCCATTAGGTTCGTGTCAGAGACCTCTGATCAGTAAAAGGCTGCAAGCAAAGATGGGAACACCTGGAACTGTGTAGGAAAGGTGAAGGAGAAGGTCCTCCCACACACACCTCTGGCACCTGAGGGCTCGGTGGCAGCCAGGGAAGAACTGTGGGCAGTCACAGCCAGTTACAGACTGACGCAGAGCGGTGTCCCCAGCCCTGCCCACTGTACAGCAGTGATGCCCACAACAGGTATGGGCACGGTACGGACATGATAGCAGTGGACACGCTCTAAGCTCATGGGAAACCCCCTGAAGTGTTCCTGGGGGTCCAGATGGAGCCTCTGCACAGGCAGTCAGGGGCCAAATTAGGTTATTTTTGTCCCGTGCGAAGGCGGGGCTGCTTCTGCACCAAAGCTCTCATTTGTCTAATTCTAAATGAATGTTGTTCCTACAAAGAAATGTTCAAAACTATGGAACTGTCTACTATGAAAGTAGGATTCGAATTTCACTAGGGCAGGCAGAAAACTGTTCAACTGCCCAGACAGCCACAATTTGACATGTTCTCCGAACAGAATAGCTCTCAATAGCAGATCTTTGTGGAATGGCTCCCCAGTGGTCCTATAATCCCCAGTTATGTTATGCCTCCCAATACCTCTGTGAAATCCCTAGAGCCCTTCTTAGGAATCAACCCAACCTATGTTCAAATGTTTACGCAACTTGGGATTTTCAAGTGCATGGTCACGATGAAATGGTGGGCTATCAAATGTCAAGAGCAGGGCCCTGGACAAGATACAAGGAGGGACTCTTAGGTTTAATGGGTTCCCATGGTGAAGTGAGTCTGATGGGATTGGAAGGAATCCAGGAGAATTCCTTTAAGGTGAGCAAGTCTCTATTTCTGAGCTGGGCATGGACCAGGATACTGCCCTCCTGGGATGTGGTGGACACCGGGGTCAACAAAACCTCCACTTCCCTGCTGAGACTCTGCTCCAATTTACTTTGGAACCCTAAGAGCCCAGTTACTGATTGATGGGCTGGAAGCGCAGTTACAGGCAAAGTGCTGCTTCCCTTCCAGGTCCCCACTCAGAGCCACATTACAAGCACATAACTCAGACATCACAAAGCCAAATCAACAGCCTGGGGCAAACTGGCCTTCCGTCTGTTCCTCCCCTGGCCCTCTCGGCTATAGTCCTCTCTTCCTGGAACACTCTGAACCTACAGCCATCTCCTTAGCACGCAGGTCTCCACTCCCATGTCGCCTCCCCAGGGCAGAAGGGTACCTCCGGGGCGCTGGCAATGTTCTGCTTCTGGCCTTGGTGGCGGTTACAGGGGTGTGTTCAGAACTCATCAAGCTGTCCACTTATGACTTGCACATGTGTTGTATGCATGCTATACTTCAACAAAAACGTTTTTTGACTAAGTTACCTCCTCAGAAAAGCCTTCCCTGACCACGCCATGCAGGAGATCCTCAATCTCCTGTTAGTTCTGTTTATGGGCTTCATGGCTCTATGACTATTTCCAACTAGTTTGTCTGTGTTTGTGTTTCCTTATGTATTTTCTGTATCCTTCCCTAAAATATAAGCGCCAAGAGAGAAAAAGGGCAGTGTCTGTCTTGCTGCGTGCTGTATCCCTGTAGCAGCGACTGGCAAACAGTAATCAGGAAAGAATGAATTACTAGATTAATGGATAGCAACTCTCCCCAGCCCTGTTCCGAATTATCTGCATACTTAGCATGTCTCTGAATGATGGATGACGGCGTCTCCTTCTGTGAGTCACATAAACCAGGGGATCTCAAGGTCTCTGAATCCACAATACACTCTACTCAGTGAAGGATCATACATTTTATCTATTCTTTTTTTTTTTAATATATTTTATTGATTTCTTACAGAGAGGAAGGGAAAGGAATAGAGAGTTAGAAACATTGATGAGAGAGAATCATCGATCAGCTACCTCCTGCACACTCCCTACTGGGTATGTGCCCACAAGCAAGGTCCCGGAATCGAACCTGGGACCCTTGAGTCCGCAGGCCGACACTCTATCCACTGAGCCAAACCTGTTAGGGCCATTTCGTCTATTCTTGATGGAACATCAACGACCCTACCCTGGAGTCCCTTAGTCCGGGGATCCCTTGAACACTGTGTGACCTCCCTAAGCCTATCTTCTTTGGGTCTAAAGGGTGACAATCATCCCTACACCTCAGTGGCAGTTGTAAAAATTAGATGAGAAAATCAATGTAATACTGCTTTTAAAGTAATACAAATGGAAATATGGAACTACCATTAAACAGCCTAATAGTACTATTTTAGGAATAATTCAAGAAATGGCTTTATCTTTAGTAGAATTCATTTGCTTTTGGATAGCTTTAAGAATGGATGGAAACAAAGAGGGATTTCCTTCCTTCTATGCCCAAGAAAAAGGTGCGCTTGGAAAAAACAGTGCAAACTGCGAGGATGCGTGAGGGAATTTCCGACGGCACCATTCAAGTTCTGTCTCTTAACCTGAGTGCTAATCACATGAGTGGGTTCTGTTCATAAAATTCAAACCCTATACTTACAATTTTCATGTTTTTCTCTGTGTAATTATACTTTAATGAAGAAGTGTTTCAAATATGTGGCAAATTCAGCTATCTCTGATAGGCACCTATAAAGAAAACTTACCCTACTCCTGTGTTTCTTCTTTCCTCTCACACTGTATCACACTCACAACATTTCTGACACCAAATATGTGGGAGTTTTCCCCACACCACGTAATTCCATGACACCAGCCGGGGGTCCTACAAATTAACTCAGTTCTGATACCATCTACCTGGAGCTAGCATCAGATCCCACAGGTTAAGGACGCAATCCTATAAGTCTGGCCCCCAATCCCATTCAGTAGTCTACAGAGATATAGCCTCTCCCCTCTCCAGAGAATGAGACAGGGGAGAGCTGGAAATCCCAAGCTTCTAATCTATTTTTGGTGACCAGACCCATGCAGGAGTCACCTCACTAAAACAAAAGACACTGCTATCATGCAGGAAATTCAAGGGAGTTAGGAGCTCTGTGTCAGGAATCAGAATCAAAGACCAAATATTAGAACAAAAGATGGGCCTGGTGCTCTTAGCATTTAGGAAATTACAATGGTTTAGGAGCTCTGTACCAAGAACTGGAGGCAGAAACCAATATATTTTTTTTCCATTGTTTCACACAAGAGGCCCAGTGCACGAATTCGTGCATGGGTTGGGGCCAGGCCACGCCAGCTGGAGGAAAGGACCATGGGCAGTTGGCCGGCCGGCCCACCCCCTGGTCGAACTCCTGGTAGAACTCCCAGTTGAGGGGATAATTTGCATATTAGCCTTTCATTATAAAGGATGTGTTCCTAATTGCTGATGTTTTTAAATAAATAGTCAAAAGGTTGCCCTATGGCTATAAGACTGGCCTGATGGAAAGGACCCATTTGCCAATTAACAAATTCAAAATTCTATTTCTGCTACCACTGTGGAAGACCACTTATATCCTTACTTGAGTAGAAAGTTCCTGATCACAATTCTCTATGTCAAAATAATTTATCAGCCTTGGATCCTGCCATAATATATATGACAAAGACACAAAGAGTACACAAAAGTCTAACATTTTTATTTATTTATGGGCACTAATTCTCTCATTCAGAGCAAAACCATCTGTGTAAAGCTCATAAACAATTAGAATTGAGCACAATAATACATGTGAAGCTAATTAACTTACAAACTGATCTCCCACAGAACAGCCAGAAATCTATAATGTTCTCAGAATTTTAACACATGAATCAATTAGGTCTGATGAAACTCGACTGCTGCCCAATCAATTCAACACATATGTCCCAGGCCCCTGGCTATGCTTATCTCTGTGACGGTTACTAAAATGAATCAAATGCCGTATCCCTACCCTACAAAGCCACACTACCAAGCCATCCTGACCTCCAAAAGACAGTTAAGTTTCAAATAATGGTAGGCATGATTGGTATCAACTGGGTTTCAGTAAAGCAACGTCAAATGACTCATTTCCTGAATCAAAAAAAAAAAGTTTACCCATCTATTTATTTACATATTCTTCCCTATTTACACATTAGATCTGTTTTCCTGAAATATTTCAAAGTGAATGAAATTAAACTTTTACATTTCCTGTGGAAAGCAACTAAAGAAATCTTTGGAAATCACCAGAATGGAGGAGGAGGATGCTGCCTCCACAGAGGTTTCTTCCAAATTCAGTGCCCACGGGTAACACAAATGTATGAATTGAGCCAAGCTAAAAGGGCAAAAAAGAAAGCATTCTGAAAAATGAGTTCTTCCTAAAGGTATTTTAAAATATACATTTTTTAAAAATATTTTTATTGATTTTAGAGAGGAAGGGAGAGGTATAGAGAGAGAAGCATCAATGATGAGAATCATTGATAAGCTGTCTCTTGTGCGCTCTCTTCTGGGGATCAAGCCCACACACAGGCATGTGCCCTTGGCCAGAATTGAACCTGGGACCCTTCCATCCGCAGGCTCTATCCATTGAGCCAAACCAGCTAGGGCTAAAATATACATTTTTAAAAGTATTTTAAGGAGAAACTGCTAGTATACTACCCTATATTCAAACATCCTTCCTTTCTTACCAAGAGAATCCAATTTTTATTTATGCAAAAATGGCCCACTTAAAAGACTACATTTCCCAGCTCCCCTTACAGCTAAGTGTGATCATGGGACTATATTCTGGTCAATGAGATAAGTCTTACTCACACACACACACACACACACACACACACACACACACACACGAAAGAAATGGCTAATGGGAGAAGAACCAAAATTATCTTTCCCAGACCCAAACTTCAGGGAACCCACATAGTAAACAGTGAGGGAGACAGATGGGTGCATTAACAAGAATCATGGTGCATGTGATATTTCATTGTGTACAAGGGTTTAAGGACATTGTGGGAATTATTAATCCTAAGATTGGAAGTGTTTTCCTCGTGTTACATAAGTAAATGGGTTTTAGAACAAAGCCTAGTTACCAGCTGTGTGACTTTTGGTAAATATGCCACACCTCCTGGACCTGGGTTTCTCATATTTGAATGGAAAAGAGATCCCACCTCATAGAACTACTGTGGAAATTCAGTGAACTTAACTGTTTAAAACATACAGCAGGGAGCTAATCATACAATAAGTAATCTCAGCCTGGCATCCCCCTTCCCATCTTTTTCTTGGGTTCTTTGAGAACTGAAGGCCATTGCACAGAGCCAAAGAGGCTGAATGCTGAGGAGAATGGGATGGGGTCTGATAAACTGCTTACCTGCTCTCATTTACAAGGAAATTTTTTAAAGCCTTCACTTGCACAGGAATCTTCGTTTCCGCTTTGCCCCTGAAGCCAGGTCTTCTTTGGAAAAGCAGGGATTTCTTTACCACTAACAGAATACACATTTATTAGCATGGCATCACTCTGAAGTGCTGGAACTGCTCCCTCCCAACACCAGGCCAGTCACCAACTGGGCACAGGGAGCAGGGAGCAGGAAAGGCGAACATTCACGAACTTACAGACTGTTCTCACATGGTCGGCAAGTGTCCCATACACCTCATTGTCTTGGTTTATGAGGCACACTCGGCCAGGAAAATCATCCATGATCTTCAGAGAATTGCATGATGAGGGAATAAAACCAGACTGTTGAGCATGTAGTAAAGTGTCTTTATCTGTAGCTCGCTGCCGCCACCCTCAAATCATAGACATGTTCTCATAGGAAAAAACACACACGGCCTCCCTCCAGCACCGCCCAGTACAGGATTCAAGAATCTAGTGGGGATCCATCAGGCCTCAAGAAAACAACCCACACTTTTGTACATTACACTGTCACAACCCTAAACCACCTTTCAATCACCAATTTCAGGCTCTTAAACATCAGCCCAAAAACATCCTGGTGGGACCATCTGGCAGACAAGTTTCAGCAGTATCACCTTTTTGCCCCAAAGAAGGGTCTTTGCCTTATGTGAAGAGTTTATTTCAGTGATTTTGTGATTTTTTTACATGTCGAGTTGGTAGCAATCTGTCCATGCCCCTCAGGATCCCTGGACCCCTCTCTCCCTCCTATGCACATGTCCCCCTGCTCCAACCACAGCATGCTACATTGCTCTGCCTTCCTTACTGGCTGGGACATAAGTTTCATTTGGAAAAAAGCAAAAAAATCCAAGACTAAAATTCTTTGAAAAAGCATTGTTTTCTTTACCCTCGATATTTTTTAAATGTGCAGTGAAAAAAATGAAAATATTGACACTACTAAGTGTGGATTTATAAATTTAACATATTTGTTTAAAAAATGAGCCGAGACTGGTTTGGCTCAGTGGATAGAGCATCGGCCTGCAGACTGAAGGGTCCCAGGTTCGATTCCGGTCAAGGGCATGTACCTTGGTTGCGGGCACATCCCCAGTGGGGGGTGTGCGAGAGGCAGCTGGTCGATGTTTCTCTCTCATCGATGTTTCTGATTCTCTGTCCCTCTCAATTCCTCTCTGTGTAAAATCAATAAAATATATATTTTTTTTTAAAATGAGAGCATTTGTTAGGGGTGTTAAATGTGGTGCATCTTTTGACTTAATGGTACAGTTAGCTAGATAATTGTGTTTTCAACTGCAAATATCATCACAAAATTACAGAGCATTATGATAATGTTGGAAAGATAGCAGCACAGACTGTGGCTAAAAGACAAGGTATTATTTGAGACTTGTGTCAGCTGTTAGGTTGACAGTCTTCATCTCACAGCTGAAATGTCTATTTTGGGGTGTGTTGACCTTTCACATAAGCTTTCAGGAATGAGGGCATGTATCAAAGGAGTCACCTGCAATCCAGCTTTTCCCAATGCTGTGTCCA
Organism: Pipistrellus hanaki; assembly: GCF_964339955.1. Classification (NCBI taxonomy): domain Eukaryota; kingdom Metazoa; phylum Chordata; class Mammalia; order Chiroptera; family Vespertilionidae; genus Pipistrellus; species Pipistrellus hanaki. Next base: position 17,518,943 of record NC_140513.1, on the reverse strand, counting down.
GTCGTGTCCTGCACAGTGGGACACTCCAAGGAAATAGCCAAACCAGCACAGACCCAAAAGCACCAAACCAAGCTTGGGTAAGGTCAGACAGAACCGACAGAACCAGCAGGAAGTGAGGTCAAAGTAGGGCCGGAGTCCACAAACTCAGGAGGCCTTGGGGGAGGGAAGGAGAGTTGGGAGGTGGCTCCCCACACGGGCTGCTGGGACAAAGCACAGATATGGATCTAGGAAGCCGCCTCCCAGAAGGTCAAAACCCACCTCAGTCAGTACCCACGGAGTCTCGACAGGTTTTAAAGAAGCAATTAGCCAGTGTCTTATATACCGAAGAGGTTGCTCCAGAAATTCTTTACGGGAGAGAAAATGTGAATTTGAACTATGATTTGTACTGGTCTAATCTGGAAATCCCCAGTTAGAAAAACACAAACATTCGTTCATGGCTAATTCTAGAGCAGGGCTGTCCAAGAGAAATAGGATGGGAGCCACATGTCTCATTTTAAATGGTCTAGTGGCCACATAAAAATAAAGAAAAACAGATAAAATTAATGTTAATAACATATTTTATGTAATCCAATATATCCAAAATATTATCATTTCCAAATGTAACCCATATAAAAATTATTAGTGAAATACTTTACAATTGTCACACTAAGTCTTCAAAACCCAGTGTATGTTTACACTTATAGCACATCTCAATATCAAGGCTAAATTTTCAATGGAAATACTTACTAGTATTTAGATCATAACATTTATAGCCGGTGGGGGAAAAACAGATTCACATACTCAAACTGTTTTTGCATGGACTTAAAAGTTTTCCAGTAATTGAAATGACTATCAGTTTCTAAGTTTAAATTTATAAAAATTAAACACAATTCTAAAATTCAGTTCCTCAGTGACATAAGTCACACTTCAAGTACCCGATAGGTACATGTGGCTATCGGCTCCCACAATGCATAGCGCAGTTTTAGCTCATCAGACTGCAAGTCCGACTAGTTTCACCACAGAACCGCTACTGAACGCCCACTCAGGAATAGAGAGCAGCACAACAGAAATAATCCTTTCTTTTGAAGAATGCTTTGATAAGCCCAATGGAATATAGCAAGTGGCATATAATCTTTGATAGGGCTTTTTATTGATGAAGTGAAAAGTCTTAGGATACATATATAATTTACCAAAATAAAAGGGTCAAAAGCAGTGCATTCGATCTGATCCTGATGTAAGGAACAATTAGGGAAATTTAAATATGGCTTATACATTACTTTTGTGGATATGATAATGATATTAGGATTATGCAAAATATCCTTGTTCTTAAGAGATGAATGCTTTGGCATCATGAGTTATTTACTTTTATTTTTTTATTTTTTTTGATTTTACATATTTTCTTGATTTTTTTTTTATTGCCCCCCTCCCTCCCTCCCACACATCCCCTCCCTCCCCATAGTTTTATGTCCATTGGTTGTACTTATATGCATTTATACAAGTCCTTCGGTTGATCTATTATCTCCCCCTGATATCCCTACCCTCCCCACTGTAATTTGACAGTCTGCCTGTTGCTTTACTTTCTCTATATCTGTCTCTTGGTTCATCAGTTTATAAAGATCTTTATCATCCACCGATGTGTGAGGTCATGTGGTGTTTCTCTTTCGTTGATTGGCTTATTTCACTCAGCATGATGCTCTCCAATTCCATCCAGGTTGCTGCAAATGATGAGAATTCCTTCTTCTTTATGGCAGCATAGTATTCCATTGTGTAGATGTACCATAGTTTTTGGATCCAATCATCTGCTGACGGGCACCTAGGCTGTTTCCAAATTCTGGCTATTGTAGATTGTGCTGCTATGAACATAGGGGTGCATATATCCTTTCTGATTGGTGTTTCTAGTTTCTTGGGATATATTCCTAGAAGTGGGATTACTGGGTCAAATGGGAGTTCCATTTTCAGTTTTTTGAGGAAACTCCACACTGTTCTCCACAGTGGTTGCACCAGTCTGCATTCCCACCAGCAGTGCACGAGGGTTCCTTTTTCTCCGCAACCTCGCCAACACTTGTCGTTTGTTGATTTGTTGATGTTGGCCATTCTGACAGGTGTGAGATGGTACCGCATTGTTGTTTTGATTTGCACCTCTCGGATAATTAGTGACTTTGAGCATGTTTTCATGTGCCTTTTGGCCTTCCTTCTGTCTTCTTTTGAAAATATTCTGTTTAGGTCCATGGCCCATTTTTTAATTGGATCATTCATCTTCCTTTTATTTAGTTGTATAAGCTGTCTGTAAATGTTGGAGATTAAACCTTTATCAGTGGTGATATTTGCAAATATGATCTCCCACACCGTGGGCTTTCTTGTTGTTTTATTGATGGTTTCTTTTGCTGTAAAAAAGCTTTTTATTTTGAAGTAGTCCCATTTGTTTATTTTCTCTTTAGCTTCCATTGCCCTAGGGGCAGTATCAGTGAAGAAGTTATTTTGGCATACGTCTGAGATTTTGCTACCTGTGGATGCTTCTAGTATTTTTATGGTTTCCCGTCTGATGTTTAAGTCCTGTATCCATTTTGAGTTTATCCTTGTGAATGGTGTAAGTTGGTGATCTAGTTTCATTCTTTTGCATGTGTCTGTCCAATTTTCCCAACACCATTTATTGAAGAGACTGTCTTGACTCCATTGTATATTCGTGCCTCCTTTGTCAAATATTAATTGAGCATAGTGATTTGGGTTGATATCTGGGTTCTCAATTCTATTCCATTGATCTATTTGTCTGTTCTTGTGCCAGTACCAGGCTGTTTTGAGAACAGTGGCTTTGTAGTATAGTTTGAAGTCTGGTATTGAGATCCCTCCTACTTTACTCTTCTTTCTCAGAATTGCTGTGGCTATTCGGGGTCTTTTATTGTTCCAAATGAACTTTTGGAGAGTTCTTTCTAGGTCAGTGAAATATGTCGTTGGTATTTTAATGGGGAGTGCATTGAACCTATAGATTGCTTTAGGAAGTATGGACATTTTGATGATGTTGATTCTACCAATCCATGAACATGGTATGTTCTTCCATCTCCTTACATCTTCCTCTATCTCTTTTTTCAGTGTCGTGTAGTTTTCCGCAAATAGGTCCTTTATTTCTTTAGTTAAATTTATTCCTAGGTATCTTAATTTTTTTGGTGCGATGGTGAATGGAATTGCTTTTTTAGCCTCTGTTTCTGTAGTTCCACTGTTGGTGTATAGAAATGCCATGGATTTCTTGGCATTAATTTTATATCCTGCTACATTGCCAAATTCATTTATTAAGTCAATTAGTTTTTTAATGGAGTCTTTTGGGTTTTTTATGTACAATATCATGTCATCTGCAAATAAGGATAACTTTACTTCTTCTTTTCCAATTTGGATGCCTTTTATTTCCTCCTCTTGTCTAATTGCAATGGCTAGTACTTCCAGAACTATGTCAAACAGGAGTGGCGAGAGTGGGCATCCCTATCTTGTTCCTGTTCTTAGAGGGAATGGTTTTAGTTTTTGCCCATTGAGTATAATGTTGGCTGTGGGTTTATCATATATAGCTTTTATTATGTTGAGGTATGATCCTTGTACTCCCACCTTTTTAAGAGTTTTTAACAGGAAAGGGTGTTGGATTTTGTCAAATGCTTTTTCTGCATCAATTGATATGACTATATGATTTTTATCTTTCAATTTGTTTATGTGATGTATCACGTTTATTGATTTGCGGATATTGTACCATCCTTGCATTCCTGGAATAAATCCTACTTGGTCATGGTGTATGATCTTTGTGATGTTCTTCTGGAGTCGATTTGCTAGAATTTTGTTGAGGATTTTGGCATCTATGTTCATGAGGGATATTGGCCTGTAATTCTCTTTCATTGAGTTGTCTTTATCTGGTTTTGGTATTAGGGTGATGTTGGCTTCATAGAAGGAGTTCGGAAGTGTTCCTTCCTCTTGGATTTTTTGGAATAGTCTGAGGAGGATAGGTTTTAGTTCTTCCTTGAATGTTTGGTAAAACTCTCCTGTGAAGCCATCTGGCCCTGGGCTTTTGTTTGCTGGAAGCTTTTTGATGACGGTTTCAATTTCTTCCCACGTCACTGGTCTATTGAGATTTTTAGATTCTTCCTGATTGAGTTTTGGCAGTTTGTATTTTTCTAGGAATATGTCCATTTCCTCCAGGTTGTTTAGTTTGTTGGAATAGAGTTGTTCGTAGTATTTTGTAACAATCTGTTGTATTTCGGTGGGGTCTGTTGTTATTTCACCTCTTTCATTTCTGATTTTGTTTATTTGGGTCCTCTCTCTTTGTTTCTTGGTTAGCCTGGCTAGAGGTCCATCAATCTTGTTTATCCTTTCGAAGAACCAGCTCTTGGTTTTGTTGATCTTATGTATTGTTTCTTTGGTCTCTATGTCATTTATCTGTGCTCTGATTTTTGTTATTTCCTTCCTTCTGCTTACACTGGGCTTTTCTTGTTGCTCTTTTTCTAACTCTTTGAGTTGTAGAGTTAGTTCATCTGTTACCATTTTTTCTAGTTTTTTGCAATAGGCTTGTAAGGATATGAACTTCCCTCTCAAAACTGCTTTTGCTGTGTCCCATAGATTTTGGATTGTTGTGTTTTCATTGTCATTTGTTGCCAGGATGTTTTTAATTTCTTCCTTGATTTCTCTGGTAACCCAGTCCTTGTTTAATAGCATGTTGTTTAGTCTCCATGTATTTGATTTCTTTGGATTATTTTTATTGTAATTAATTTCCAGTTTTATGCCACTATGGTCTGAGAAGATGCTTGATATGATTTCTATCTTCTTGAATTTGAAGAGACTTTGCCTATGTCCCAAAATGTGGTCTATCTTTGAGAATGTCCCATGTGCACTTGAGAAGAATGTATATTCTGTGGCTTTGGGGTGGAATGTTCTAAAGATGTCAATTAATTCCATCTGGTCTAGTGAGTCGTTTAGGATTGATATTTCTTTGCTGATTTTTTGTTTAGATGATTTGTCGAAGGGTGACAGTGGGGTATTAAAATCTCCTACTATGATTGTATTGCTATTAATCTCTCCCTTAATGTCCTCCAGCAGTTTTTTTTATGTATTTGGGTGCTCCTGTATTGGGTGCATATATATTTACCAGGGTTATTTCTTCTTGTTGGATTGTACCCTTTAGTATTATGAAGTGGCCTTCATTATCTCTTGTTATGTCCTTCACTCTGAGATCTAATTTGTCAGATATAAGTATTGCTACCCCAGCTTTTCTTTCCTTTCCATTTGCCTGGAAAACTTTTTTCCATCCCTTCACCCTCAGTCTGTGTGCATCTTTTTTTCTGAGGTGGGTTTCTTGTAGGCAACAGATGTAAGGGTCTTGTTTTCTTATCCAATCTGACACCCTATGTCTTTTGATTGGAGCATTTAATCCATTTACATTTAAGGTTATTATTGATAGGTACTCATTTGATGGCATTTTTATTCTATACCCATGTTCCTTCTTCAATTCCTATTTCTTTATTTTTACAGTAGACCCTTTAGCATTTCTTGCATTGCTGGTTTGGTGGAGATAAATTCCTTCAGTCTTTTTTTGTCTGTGAAGCTCCTGATTTCCCCTTCAATTTTGATTGATAGTCTGGCTGGGTACAGTATTCTTGGATTCAAACCCTTCCTTTGCATGACTTTGTATATTTCATCCCATTCCCTTCTGGCCTGATATGTTTCTGTTGAGAAATCAGTTGCTAGTCTGATGGGGGTTCCTTTGTAAGTAACTTTCTGTCTCTCTCTGGCTGCTTTTAAGATTCTTACTTTGTCGTTGTTGTTTGCCACTTTAATTATAATGTGCCTTGGCGTCTGTCTTCTGGGATTCATTTTGCTTGGGACTCTGCGAGCATCTTGGATTTGTGTGGGTTTTTTCTTCTCTATCTCAGGAAAGTTTTCTGTCATTATTTCTTGAAATACTTTTTCCACGTCTACCTCAGTTTCCTTTCCTTCTGGAACCCCTATTATTCGAATATTATTTTGTTTTGTAATGTCCCAAAGCTCCCGTAGGCTCTCCTCCTGCTTTTTAATCTTTTTTTCTAGAAGCTGCTCTAATTGGGTATTTTTTTCCATCTTGTCTTCTAGCTCACTGATGCGGTCTTCCGCTTCATCTAGTCTACTCTTGATGCTTTCTATTGAGTTCTTCATGGTAGCGATGTCATTTTTCATTTCTTCTTGGTTCTTCAATTCCTGATGGTTCTTCCTCATTTCTTCTTGGTTATTGTCAAATTTCTCTTCCATTCTTTTTAGCCAACCAATAATCATTATTCTGAACTCTTACTCTGGTAGGCTGCTTGCCTCTGGCTCGTTTACTTCCTTTTCTGGTGATGCCTGCTTTTCTTTCATTTGTGGGGTGTTTCTTTGTCTTCCCATGGTATCTCTTTTCAGGATGTCTGGTTATGTGGTGTTCTTTCTCTTGCGTTAATTTATAGGTGCAAAATACAACACTACCAGGTACAACACGAGAGGCACTTAACAGGAATGTATTTACAATATTAATAACCTCTAATAAAGGTAACCCCTAGCGATAGGCAAATTAGGGTATAGGAGAGAAGGAAGGAAGGAAGGTAAAAATAAAATAAAGAAAAATTAAAAAAAAAAAAAAAGTCAAAGAAGAAATAAAGTAATGACAAAATGAAGTTAGAAAACAGGGAGAAAAAGAAGAGAGAGTAAGAGAGAGAGAGAGAAAGAGAGAGAGAGAGAGAGAGAGAGAAGAAGCAAACTAAACAAATGGGAAACAAACTATATATATGTGGAGAAAATTGCCATAGATCAACCACTGAGCCCAGCCAATGCCGGTAACAATACTTGGAGATTAATACAAACTACAATACAATATCCACTATTATTAAGTAAGGTTATGATATACAGAAGTCAAAGAAACAAACAAAAACAGAGGATTTAAAAAAAAATACAAAGCAACAATAACAACACTGGAATAAGCATAACAATTTCACTGAAAAGCACAAATATTCACAATAATCAACCTTCACTCAAACAATGAGAAAAGGATAGAAAGTAGAACCGTTTTTTTGTGTGTTTTTTTTTTTTTTAACTAGTTAATATAGTGCAGAGAGTGATATTTATACACTTGTATCAGGGGTTGGAACTTAGGTCTATGAGTATAGTGAGAGCTTTAGCAGGGGGTATACAGAAAGAATAGAGGAAAAACTAAAGCCGGAAAGGGATAGGATAAACTGGAGACTAAAAGGTTAAAGTTTAGTAAGAGAGTGATGGGGTAAAGGTCGAATTGAGATAGGGTTGAATGATGCTATAGTAGAGATTAAAATAGAATGAAGGTTACTCCCAATGTAAAATAAAGACGAAGTAAAATGGTACTGGGGAGGAAAAGAAAAAGAAAAAAAAATTGCAAAATAGTAGTAATAGTGAAGATAGAGATTGAAAAATGTAATAATTGAAAAGGTAAAATCAAGTAAGGAAAAAAAGAAAAAAAATCGTTTCTGAAGTAAAAGATGTAAAAAATGAAAATTAAATAAAAAATGTAAAAAATGAAAATAAAATAAAGAATAGTATAATTAGCATAAAATTGTCCAGTAGAGTTCAATCACTTCCTCTGTTATTGTATTTGGTATGCCTGGTTCTTGGATCAGAGAGTCTTGCAGTTCCCAGCTTTCCACTGCACCTCAGTTTTGTAAGGTAGTCCTTAATTTTAGGTAGGCTATATCTTAGTTATTTGTGTCCATTTATTTTTGATTAATTAAAAGAAAAAGAAAAAGAAAAAGAAAAAGGAAAAAAAAAAAAAAAAAAGGCAGTTTGTAGTTCAGCCCTTAGGTGTCAGTGTTACTGGTTTGACCTCCCAGACTTTGGTTGCTCTGGCCTTCTTTCTCTCTGGGGGCGGGCCCTCGCAGCTCTCCTGGGCTACAATATAGGCGGGGCCGCGGCCGCACCTGGGGCGGGGCCTCGCGGCGCTCCGGGGCGCAGCGCTCAGGGCCGCACTGGGGGCGGGGCCTCGCGGCGCTCCGGGGCGCAGCGCTCAGGGCCGCACTGGGGGCAGGGCCTCGCGGCGCTCCGGGGCCGCTGCGCTCTGGGCCGCACTGGGGGCGGGGCCTCGCGGCACTCTGGTGCTACAATATATCAATAGGTGGGGCCTTGGCGCTCAGGGCCGCACTGGGGGCGGGGCCTCGTGGGAGCAATGGGGCTATCGCAGCCTGAACTCTCAGCCTAGCCACGCAAACTCTGACCTTTCTGTGGGTGGTTGAAGAGCTTCCTTGAATCCACGCGCTTGCTCCGATCGGGGCGCCACAGGTGCTCGATGGACTCCTCGGCTGTGGGTTTTCCAGGCCTCAGAGAAGCTGCTCCCTTCCTGGTAGGGTGGCGCCGCCTTTGCGCCGAGCCCGGAGCTCCGGGAGAAGTCGGGAGTGCTGGCCGCTTGGTCAGGAAAAATTGTCCAGCGGACACTTCCTTACCTTCCTAGAGTGATCCGCTGCCCCTTAGCTGCTAATCAACATTCCCTGAGCGACTCAGATGTTGCTTCTATCTGTTTTGGGACCGGGGTCAGAACAAGTCCATCTGTTCGGTCGCCATCTTCAAGCTCCACCCCCCATGAGTTATTTACTTTTAAATAATAGAGGATAAAAGCAGAGTGAGAGAATGTCAACAATGGATGAAACTAGAAAAATGATAGAAGGGCATTTATTCTACTGGTCTTTTAACTTTTCTCTTGGCTTGAAGTCTCTCCAAATAAAAATGTGGTAGAAAAATACTGGAGAATAGTGGCTTTATTTATTTGCAAGACTGCTCTGAGCTTAGTATGTCTCCTTTGCTCATGCCACATCTTAAAAACTGTGTGCTCTCAGAATGTATGTACACAATGTTGTCATCTCCAGTAACCCCATGTGGGTTTAGGCTGCTCTTTCTTCCTTTTCCCATTTTTTTAATATATTCTGAAAACTACAATTGTTCCAGGGAACAACACACACACACACACACACACACACACACACACAGCAGAAATAATTAAACCAGTGATACTAAATGCATGGCATGTATGCCACCAGAACCCTCCCACACAAATGGCAATCATCACTAATAAATCAAGGTACTCTTTTCCTGCTGATCATCGTTATACCTCAGGATCCTGCTCAACACAGCTCTCCAAGTAACTTTGACTAATGCGTGGATGCCGGCATGTAAAATGCAACCTTTGCTTTCATTTTATTAAATAGTCTACTTTAGCAAACCTAAAAAACTATGATTATTTTGAGAATGTCTGATGTGACTGAAAAAAAGAGCTTAGAACCTGGAGCCAAACACCTGAATTTAAATCCACCCTCTTCCTCTTACTTCTTGGACCCAGGGAAAGCCTCTTAAAGTTCTTTGGCCCTCAGTTTCCTCATCTACAATGAACCTTCCTCACAGGAGTACAGGGTTGCTGAAATAAGATAAGGGACACTGTGTGAATGTCAAAGACACATATGATGATGGCATCATGAAGAAGGAAAAGTCACTCTTGGAAAGACAACTGGTACAGTATCCTATATAATAAAACCTAATATGCTAAGTGTCTAAAGTGTTCAACCATTCAACCTATCACTATAATATGCACTGACCACCAGGGGGCAGACACTCCAACCAGTAGGTTAACTTGCTGCTGGGGTCCAGCCAATTGGGACTGGGCAAGACAGGCCGGACATGCCCTGGAGCCCTCCCATGATCCCATCCCAGCCCTATCATGCATCAGCGGGGTGCCTCAGCCTGGCCTGCACCCTCTCAGAATCCGGGACCCCTCAGGGGATGTTGGAGAACCAATTTCAGCCCAATCCCCACAGGCCAGGTCAAGGGACCCCACAGGTGCACAGATCCATGCACTGGGCCACTTTCAGCCCAATCCCCATAGGCCAAGCTGAGGGACCCCACAGGTGCACAAATCCATTCACCAGGTCTCTAGTTGATTATAATTGAGAATAGAGGATGAGTTCTAAGAGTCTGAAGTGTTCATTGTTTGTTTGTATTTTGTTTGGGGGGGATTTTTTTTGTTTGTTTGTTTTTGTTTGTTTTTTTTTTTTGGGGGGGGGGGGGTTTGGCCAATCTAGAAACTGGGCAAATACTGACTGCTCCTTCTGTGTCATTTCTTCAACTTATGAAAGTCTCAGGGCTCAGTCCTTAGACCTATTTGCAGTTCATACCACAGGTGATTTCCTCTAATCTCATGGCTTTCTGAGTAGGATTCATATGCAGTTGCCTCTCAGATTTTCAGAGTGCAGCAAGACGTTTAAATGGGCATTTAGGCCAAGGCTCCAACAAAACAGATATCAAATATGAAAGTATTTGGGGCCAATACAAATCAGTACACTCACTGTAATCAAGGTCATAAAATGGTCAGGTTACTAGAAATTGAAGGGAGGAAGGATTTGTGAAAGGTGTTTTGGGGTGTTTTTTTAAGGAAGCTGTGCTGTGAATAGCTCCTCCCCCAGGAGAATAGACTGGAGAGCTGATATTGTGTTCCCTGCAGTTTGGAGAAAGGGGAGGAAGGAAGCTGCTTGAATTCATAAGGAACCTGAAGGTGAGAGGCTGCTAAAGCAGTCAGTGGTATCCCACAGAGAACAGATGATTCCCTTGGGGGTCAGCCAACGCACAGGGTGTGCTTCCTGTGGACAAGAGGAGAGCCAGCAAGAGCCTTATCACTCTTGTTCCAGTGTTCTGCCAGGGGGGTGACAGGACTGGAAGGAGAAAGCCTGTGGAGTGAGCTGTAGGAAAACCAGTGGCAGCTGGAGGAATAGGACGCATCACCCATACCAGTGATGACTCAAGAGAGAGGAGCCACAGCACAGAAGCAGCCACAGAATCCACAAAAGGATCAAGGAGAGAACGTGGAATGCTGGGACAGTCCCAGCATTTCTGATCTCTTTGCTTTCTACCCTCAAAATCTCCAACTCTGAAATGGTCAAAACCACAGCAGATGAGCATTGAAAGAGAAAAAAGCCAACCATAACCTCCTCTGAAAGGATGGCCTGCTTGAGAGGTTTGACAGTGAAGGAAGGGGAAAGCAAAAGACACATAACTTTTAAAAATGAGCCATGTTGGACATTATTTCTGAACCTAGAATATGGTTTCCTACTCTAAGAGAATAGTGGTGCTTTCTGATAACTAAGAGTGACCAGAAATATCATGGTGTCTGACAGTTTTCAACCCAGTAGCAGGGAAAACTATTTCTCAACCAAGTAAATGTTAAGGGTCATTAGAAGGCAAAATAAAATTGCCTTCTGATTGATCCCCAGGGCTGTGCTTCTACACTATACCTGGTATAGTGGCATAACTAGCATCTCAGATTCATCATACTCAGAGGTAAGTTATTGATTTCAATCCCTCAGATCAATCTCATTAATTAGCAACTCCATCATTCCACCTGGGCCAAAATCTTTAGTCATCTTTTAATCTTTTCTTCCTTTCACCTCCCAGATCAAACGATCAGCAAATCGTGCAAGCTCTACTGTGAAAAGTTATACTAAATCTAAGTACTTTTTAATCACCATCTGATCTCAGCTATAATTGCATCTCCCCGGAATTATTGTACTGGCCTCCTAACAGACCTTGTAACTCTTGTCTCTCTCTAGTCTACTCTCAACACAGTGACCCTTACCAATCATGTAAGATCTGCTCAGATTCCTTCCATGACTCCACTTTCAACTTACCAGAAAGGTCACTGTCTTTAGAATGCCTACATGATCTAGCCCCTAATCTCTTTTAAATGTCATTTCCAGTCCCTGGCTTGCCCTGATCCAGCCACACTGGCCTCCTTGCTTGTCCTTAAATATGCTAAGCACTCTCCCAGCTCGGGACATTTACACTTACTGTTGTTCCTTCTGCCTGGAAATTCTCTTCCCTTTTAGGTTTCTGCTTCAATATCACCTTATCAGAAAAGTCTTCCCTAAGTGCCTACTGTAAAGAGCAGCTGCATCCTCCTCTTCTCCCTTACTCTGTTCTCCCCTAGTCCTGAACTCCCCGTCTTCCTTCCTCCTTTCACTATAATGTCCATGTCACTTACAGCCACCTACAAAGCTGGGACTTTGCTTTGTCCATTGCTGCAGAGATAAAGAGAAAGAATATTCTGAGGGAAAGATAATTTATATGAAAATATTTATAAGAGCTCCTAAGATATAATCACCTTATATGGGTTGTGTTTTTTTTGTTTGTTTTGTTTTAATCTTCCAGCCCTTGCTGGGTCGCTCATTTGGTTGGGGCATTGTCCCACACACCAAAAGGTTGCAGGTTCAATTCCTGGTCGGGGCACAATACCTTGGTTGCAGGTTTGCTCCCCAGTTGATATGCATACAGGAAGCAGCCGGTTGGTGTTGCTCTCTTTCTCCCTTCTCTCTCTCTAAAAAAATAAATAAAAAATTAATGAAAACATATCCTCTGTGAGGATTTTTAAAAAGTTTTTTTTTTTAATCTTCTACAGCCTCATAATATTTGGAAACAAATTCTGAAATGGAGGGGAACTGCCCCCCTCAGCCTCCTCCAGACTCTTAAAGGCCAACCCTCCCCATCCCATCTCTCAACAGAACACCCCCTCCTCCCACCCTGACAGGCTTTTCAGGAAGATAGCGGGGGGTGAGGGGCCCACGGGTCTCTCCTTGGCAGCTCTGGCTGCACATCAGGAGTTGACTCTGGCCACGCAGGTCCAGGGCCAGATCCAGGGCTCTCCAGGCCTCTGTTCTGACCGCCAGACAAGAATGTCTGTCTCTGTTAATTTGACTTAAGCTGTTTAATTACTAACTTGGTAGTTTCTGCCCTCTGCTAAGCTGCTTGTCAAGTATGTGGCACTTTTGATAATTTAAGGGTTGGAATTTAGTCTATTTTGGCGATTGAAATTCAGCCCGGAGCCAGAGTTCCCCTTTTATTCAGCACGAAACAGACAGCACATCAAAGGCAGACATACTGTAATTTTGTCTTTTCTGATACATTCAAAGCGTGCCTTTGCACACTGGCTGCCTGGTGTTGTTTAGAAATCTCTTCTGGGCCTGTAAATCTGAAGTGCCATGCTTTCCTATCATTCATTTCTGTCTTTCTGTGCCCGACTTGGTCAGAAAAGTCTATACAGCAATGTCAGGAGGCCACTCTGAGAGGCACTGTGAGCAGCACCCAGAGGGCATGGAACTGAGAATTGGACCCTGGGCTCCCTCACTGGCTCCACAGCAGCTGGACTCGATGACTTGGATGCTTACCTAAGATCCTTTTACCCGGAATGATGAATTCTACAACAATAGTTCATTCAAACCAGCATTTCCTTGGTACCTCCTAGACATCGGGCACAGGGTTCCAGGTGAGATATGGTCCCTGACCCAGGGAGCACAGTCTGATGAGAAGATAGACAGGGAGCCAAAGCCGGTTTGGCTCAGTGGTAGAGCATTGGTCTGCGGACTGAAGGGTCCCAGGTTCGATTCCAGTCAGGGGCATGTATGTTGGTTGCGGGCACATCCCCGGTGGGGGGTGTGCATGAGGCAGCTGGTCGATGATTCTCACTCATCAACGTTTCTGGCTCTCTATCTCTCTCCCTTCCTCTCTGTAAAAAATCAATAAAATATATTTTTTTTTTAAAAAGGGGGGGTGGGGAGATAGACAGGGAAAGGGACGATCCTAGTCCACACAACTGTTGTAACCAAGGTGTGCAGGGATCATAGGGATAAGAGGAAGTCGAGCTGCTACTGGAAGGATGAGTAGATATCTCCCAGGATTCAGGAAGATAGATAACATATGCAAAGGCCTGAGACGAGCTGTACAGGGCAGGAAAAGGAAAGTTCAGTGTAGGCTGTATGAGGGGAAATGAGGCAGAGGAAGGTATGGAGGCAGGGGATTTGGAAGGAAAGGATTTGGGTGTAAAAAGGAAGAAAGTAAGCCCAAAGTTAGGTTGAAGACCAACGAATGGTTAGGTTATGAAAACCATTTTATATCCACTCTGCAAACTGTAAAGTGCTGCCCAAATGCAGCCACTGGTGTTATTAGTTTTGTTACAAGGATCCCCCAAACAGGTGGTCTTTCTTCTTCGTTGACATTTGATAGTGCAAGACTGGGCCTTTTCTCCCAGGCTCAGAGTAGCACACAGACAGCCTAGGAGACACAGAAATCACTCTGAATGAAAGGAAAGGAAGTCCGGGCTTTCATGAGTCACACTGAAGGATGCGGAATGATAAAATCAAATGAAGCTGCCCTTCTGAAAGCTTAGCCTGTGCTGGCACCTGCTGGTGCCCATGGTAGATGTGCCAACTTCATGAGGAAATTTTCTCCAAATACAAATAAGAATTCTAAAATGCCCTCTAAATTAGAAACCTCTGCCTTAAGTCACTTGTTTGTTAATGTTCTCTTCCTGGAAATTCTCTGCAAAATGATCGAACAAGCCCATTGGGGCCAAACAATCATCTGGGAGATCAACTAATATGCAGATTCCTGGCCCATCCCCATACTGATCCTTACGGGAGTTTGGGTAGGGTAGTTCGGGAATTGGCCTTTTGTTTTAAATATCCCAGGAATCCCAAGGCAGGGAGACTGCTCTAAGGGACCCTCCCCTCTTGAATATTCTGTGCCCAGAATACTCAGAAGACAGCATCCCAAGATGCCCCACTTCTCAACGGGCATCCTTAGTTGTCTGGTGAGCAGGCCCATTGGAGACCCTGTGCTGTAAAAGTGGGCAAAAGCCGGGTGGCAGTTTCAAATCCAACCTCCGCAACTTCCCAGCTGTCCTTTGTGTGTCCAGCTTTTTGTGTCTTAATGGTCCATCCGCTGCACACGCTGGTTGGGTTTTTGTTCATTTTGTTTTGCTGCCTGAATCAATGCTTACTGCAAGAGGATCAAGTGATTTTAATTCACTTTTTGAATAGCTGCATTTGGGTGGTGTGCCCAGCCCCCAACCCTCCCCCATCAAGAAGAGAATTACTGCGGTTCCACTTGCTGGTTTAGTGACTATTTATGCCCATCTTCTACATTGCAGATCCAAACCAAAGTCTCATTATTTCTATTATGTTTGGTTTGCTGCAGAATGGTAACATTTACATGGAAATGGGCTTTTTCTCTACCCTGTAATTTGGATTGTTTAGTTTTCCTTTTTGGACTTCTTTGATGCCCCTAAAGAAAGAAGTCCGCAGGAATCTGGAGAAAGGAAGAGAGTGGGCTGCAGGGGGAATAGGTGGCAATACTGTCTGCGTCTCTGTCTCCTTGGACCCCACACCACTTCCCCTGCTGTACCAACCTAGCTCCATCCTGTTTCTGCTTTCTGCCTCCTTCAGCCGGGCTGGAGTATGCCAGCATGGAGGGCTGGAGCTCCAGCTTCACCAGATTAGATGTAGAATCCTGATCAAGCCTTCCCTCTGCAGACCTTGTTCCCCATTGGAACCGTGAAGGTGTATAACCAGGTGATCTCTAATTTCAATTACTTTCCTAAGGTCCCTGGGCTGTCACTCATTCCTCTGGGAGATGACCACAAAGCTAGTCCTTTACTAGCCAAATGACTTTGGGCAAGTCATTTAGCCCCTCTGAAAGACCAGCCAAGTGAGTCACGTCCTTCTCTTTTCTATCTCTGATGGAGAAAAAAGTTACTTCTTTATACCCAAGGCATGAAAACAGTGACCAACCCATGTTCCTTCAGACATCCCTTAGTTCCAAACGTGATGCCATTACTGTGATGTCGTCAAACTTTACCAAGGATGGTCCAAGGCTTTAAGGCATCTGTCACATCCACAGCCACTAACCACTACCACACCCACTAACCCTAGTGCAACCCTAAAACCTTCTAGGTTTAACTTCCAACTCTCCTCTCTACTTTGTTTCTTACTGGAGTGTTCTAATTTCCCTTCTAGGTATGCACGCTGGAGAAGTACCAGCAAACGGCAGAGTACACTTTTTTTTCCAAGTACACATAAAACAGTCACCAAGATAAAATATATACTAGGTCATAAGACAAATCTCAACCGTTTTAACACTGAAATTGTACAAAGTATGTTCTCTCACCACAATTGAATTAAATTAAAAATCAAGGATATATATATATATATATATATATATATATATATATATGGAACACCCCTCAATATTGGGGATTTAAAAGCATACCTCTAAATAACGCAAAGGAAAAGTCACATGAGAAATTATAAAATTATAAAATAATCTGAATTGAAAAGGAAAACACGACATATCAAAATTTGTTGGGTTACAGATAAATCATCATTTATGGGAAAATTCATAGCAGTAGAGTTTATAGCAATAGTGTGTGCCCCTGCAAACATGGTAAATATTCCTAAAACACGTTAGACTTTGTATAATAAATGTGGCAAGCACAATCCCACAAAATGAGAGAACACAAGAAGAGCCAGAATTCGTGTGCGTCCATGGAGAGCAATGTTACTACAGGAAGAAGAGTGGGTGTGGTGAGCAGATTAAGCCAATTTTCCAGAAAAAGGCTACAACTACAAAAAAAAAAAAAAAAAAAAAAAAAAAAAAAAAAAAAAAAAAAAAAAAAAAACCTGAGCCTGTATTGAATCCAATTATGTATATATCTAAAAGAATGCTGGCTATTAAGAGACACATGCATTAATGCATTGTGAACTGGGAAGGGATACAAGAGAAAGGGCCTAGTGATCCAGTTCTGAGTTTCACCTTCTGTTTTAATATGAAAGCAAAAAAATCTTGAGGTTATGTTTATATAAAAAACAAAAGTTTATATTGAGAAAAGAAGAATGATCTCAAATCAATGACCTGACAAGTACTCACCTTAAGAAACTAGGGAAAAAGGCAATATAAACCTAAAGCAAACAGAAGGAAGAAAATTTTTTAAATGAGGAGAAATCTATGAAATAAAAGCCAGAAAAATAAAGAAATCAATGAAACCAAAAGCTGGTTGTTGTTGTTTTTTTTAAGACAATTAGCAAACCTCAAGTCCAGTGGTCAGCAAACTCATTAGTCAACAGAGCCAAATATCAACAGTTCAAGGATTGAAATTTTTTTGAGAGCCAAATTTTTTAAACTTAAACTTCTTCTAACACCACTGCTTCAAAATAGACTCACCCAGGTCATGGTATTTTGTGGAAGAGCCATACGCAAGGGGCCAAAGAGCCACATGTGGCTCGAGAGCCACAGTTTGCTGACCACAGCTCTAGTCAGCCTGATCAACAAAGACACAAGTTACCAATGTTGACATCACCAGATCTATTAACATTAAAAGACTAATAAGAAAACATTATAAGCAATTATGTAATAAATTCATGAACAATACAGCCCCTGCCCTACTGTAGCAGACTGTGAGAACTCCAATGCTGACCTGTCTAAGGCATTCTAGATAAATCATGAGCAAAGATGTGGAAGCACTGAACAAAACAGGCCTGTACTATTGGAGTAGAAAACGCACGGCAGGGAGTAGCAGAAACAGCTCAAGGACAGATGAGTAAGTAGAGGCCTCTGTTTGCCACGTGGGGAAGCACAGGTTTCACGGGGAACAGAGTCAGCGAAGAGTTTAAAGCTGTGCTCACATCCCTTTTAGTTAGATTGCTCTGACAGTCTGAGGGGAAAGAACTGAAGAAGGACAAAGGTAGGGGCACAAAGAGATTAGTTTAGAGGCTGCTGCAGAGTAGGGTGAGAGATGATGAAAGCCTGACTTCTAGGGTGGTAGGAAGAATTGAGGGGGGGGGAAATTGAGAACTAGATAGCACACAGAATCAGCAGAACTTGATTATTGGCTAATTAAGCTGCGAGAAGGAGGAGGAGCACAGAAAGGCTCTTAAGTGTCTGGCTTAGAGACCAGATGTTACTCATTGAGACTGGGAATAAAGAGCAAGAGCGGTCGGTAGCAAAGAAAGATGGGCTAAATTTACAGGTTTTAGGATTGGGGCACCTGTGGGAAATCAGAGGTGGGCAGTGCTTAGCAAGCATTTAGATGTATAAGTCTGAAGCAAAGGGAAGAAGTCAGCATTGAGATAATTTATTGCACAGGTAGCTATCTCACCTAAAGAGAGTATAGGGGTGGGAGGAGAGAGAAAGAGGACAAACACTGACTCAGGCAAAACCCTGGATTAGAAAAACATCCTGAAGTTCAGGGAAAGCTTTGTAATTTTGTCACAGACAGTTCATAAGCAAGTCCAATTAAGCACAAACACGTTAAGTAATGTGTGAAAACGTCCAAAACTTAGAACCTAAATATAAAAGTAAAATAGAATGATTAAATTCATCTGGAAGATGCTTAGAATGTTTAGGAAGAGTGCTCAATAACGCAGAAATTGCCTATGATAAAATGTTCCATGTGATTACCTTTTAAATATACATATTATTTAAACACTGTAAAATATGCACAGCAAAGTCTGGAGAGAAATCCTGATCATCAAAACGTTAACATTGTTTTGAGGTTAGGACCCTAACACAGGGCCTATGGGTACTACCATCTACTATTCTACATCTTGCAAATTTGCGACATAATACTTAGGCAAGAAAACCTGTTTACCTCCTTCCCCACCCCCACCCCATCCCCAAAAAAACTGAAGAAACACTGTATTTCCTTCCATCTCCAGGGACGGCCACGGTCCCACAATCGCCAGAGCGCCTTCTAACACAGGACCTGACCCAGGAGGCTCCCAATAAAAGCGGGGTGGTGCCCATACCTGAGAGCGCCTGCGGCTCCGGCTCCGAGTCTGCTGTGGCATCTCCTCCAGGGTCACGCTGTCCTGCTGGGCCTTGCCCAGGGGGCTCTCAGAACCAGTCTCCAGGCCTTGCTGAAGGCACCAGGGCCTCCCTGGAAGCTCCTCTGAACACAGTTCCAGCGGGCAGTGGGCATCCTCCATGGTGCGGCAACTGGTCCTGCAGGGGCGTGAGATGCTGGCCTGGCCCAGTCCAAGGGGCAGCTGCAGCACCGGCTCTGGGCTGCCCCCCCTCCCCCGCTCAGGGGCTCCCGGGGCCTCCAGAAGCCGCAGCCCTGGTCCTCCCAGCCCCAGTGCAACGCCGGGTAGACTGAGGCAAAAGGAGCTGGCGGAGCGCTGCAGGTAAGGGAGGTGGAAAGGCCCCAAGGGTGCCATGCGGAGGTGTGAATCCCAGCACCTGCCGGCCCAGCGCTGGACTCAGGAGGCAGGTTCCTCGGAAGAGAGGCAAGAGGCAACCTACACCAGGATGCGAGCCCAACCAACCTCTGGCCCAATCTAGGTCAAGGCCTGCGGGTGGCTCCGCCCCCAAGTCGCAGCCCCGCCCCCAAACGGGCTGGGCGGGGCCTCTGCCCCAGGGATTCTGCCCAGCGCTCCCTGTCCATTTCCAAACGGTTATGACCGTTAATTAGGTGCAACACACCAGCCTGCAGTGAGGGCGACAGGGGAGCGCCCAGGCCTCAGAGAAGCTAGATGACAGCTCAAGAGTCCAGCCCAGTGTAAGGAGAGCTGTGATGGGCACCAAGCTCTTCCTGGGAAGGGCTGCGGAAGGCCTCCCACAAGGACCCTCCTCTCGGGCAGCTGTAGGTAAAGGGGAAAGGAGGGTGGGAAAACAAAGGTTTTTGAAGATTTGATGATGAAAATTTCTCATCAGAAGGTGTGTGGCTCCTTCAGGCAGCGGATGGGAGGAGCACTGCAGAACAATGAAGGTTTGATACCCTTTGGAACGGCAGGTGAGGGAGCTACTCCAGAGCAATGCTCTAGGCTCCCCGAGGGCAGGCAGCTTTGTTTTTTCTAATGCGTTTCAGGTGCTTGGAACAATCACTATGATACATCACCAAAGACCCTCTGGTTTCAACTGGATGTGGACAATGCAGAGTTGACCAGACCTTTTTTACCTTTTGCCTTGTTTCCTGGGGCAAAGCCAATGAAACAAACAAGCATCTCATCCTTTTCCCCCAAGTGACTTTGTAGAAGTCTATTCCATCTGGGAGGTAGGGGGGAAGGAGGCTCGCTCACTAAGGTATCAGCTAAGTCCCTAGTCTGTGAGGGTGACTGTTTGGCTTGGAAGATTCCCCATCCCTCACTGATGTATTTATGCTTTGGATCTCCGAAGGTTCTCTCATCCTTTGGGGCTATATTCATTTTCTTGCTTTTGCATGGGGTCTGACGTTTAGCAACACAGAGCTTCTGCTGACCCAGGCTGCTCTAGACTGGGGCTTCCTTAGCCTTGACTATCTCCCTGGACTGTTTAACACTGGAAAGAATCCCTAACTTTATCTCTGTCATCAAATTCCTAAAGTGGAAAGCCGAGAAGATACTGCTCTTCTGGGTGAGCTCCTTCCCCAAGGGCTGGAGTTAGGCTTTGGGATGCAGGAAAGATCTGAGACCTTAGGAAGCAGACAGGGATTTACTATCTGCATTTGGATTGGGGAAGGAGGCCAATAGAAATTGAATAAGAAAAAGGGAGGCTGGTGAAGCATGGCTATCAAAAAATACAAGAGGTGCCGAAACCGGTTTGGCTTAGTGGATAGAGTGTCGGCCTACAGACTGAAGGGTCCCAGGTTCGATTCCAGTCAAGGCCATGTACCTTGGTTGCAGGCACATCCCCAGTAGGGGGTGTGCAGGAGGCAGCTGATCTGATCGATGTTTCTCTCTCATCGATGTTTCTAACTCTCTATCCCTCTCTCTTCCTCTCTGTAAAAAATCAATAAAATATATATTTTTTTAAAAATACAAGAGGTCCAGCAGGGCTCTCTCTGTATAGAAAAGGGAGCCCTCTGAAGAGCTAACTACATTTCTGCTAGTTTCCCAAGGTTTGGGGATTTGGAAGCTTATGGACCATGCAATTACTCTGGTTGTTCTTCCTATCTCCAGAAGGCTTGGAGGGCTGTGGAGCAGTGCTCAATAGCAGATGATGCTAAGGCAGTGGTCGGCAAACTCATTAATCAACAGAGCCAAATATCAAGAGTACAACGATTGAAATGTCATCTGAGAACTTAAACTTATTCTAATGCCACTTCTTCAAAATAGACTCGCCCAGGCTGTGGTATTTTGTTGAAGAGCCACACTCAAGGGGCCAAAGAGTCACATGTGGCTCACGAGTCACATGTGGCTCACGAGTCACATGTGGCTCACGAGCCACAGGCTGCCGACCACTGTGCTAAAGGAATCACAGAACCATCAAGTTGGTAGTATGCCCTCCATTATTTTAGAAATGACCCCTTCACTTTCTCCTCCCAAATCTGGAAACCCGCACTCTTTGCGATTTGTCTCTCCAGGAGCTTCTGGGCTGAGGAATGAGAAGGGACCTGCTTCCACAGGTCTGGTTGCAGGATCTCCCCAGAGACAGAACTCAGTGGACGAAAAGAGTAAAGCTCCTGCTGGAAATCACAGTATGGAGAAGTAAGGAGAACCAAGTCTTCAGCACACACCTGCCACCAGGAGAAGGTAGAGCTGGGCAAGTTTGGGGAGCCCTCACTGCCTACTGTTGCTTTAGAAGAGGCCAGACAAAAGGGGTTTTCTGAGGATGAACACTGTCGTATGGGACAGTGTTGAGTAGGATTGAAATCAGGCCAAATGGAGTCATTGTTAAAGTAGGGTCTGGCAATTGGGGGGGGGGGGGGGGGGTAATAGTTGGTGGTGAGATGACGGGCAAATGCATCAGTAGGCTTCATGGAGTGAATGAGATGTTGGGAGAGATCAGACGTTGAGGTCCTGACAGATAGAGCAGGATCGTGTGAAGAGGTAGAATCTGGCTAGAAAAGAGGGTCCAGCATCTGAGAGAGTGTGCGAGGGGACAGGAAGAAGGATAAATGACAGGAGTCCAAGATGGTCCATTAAGATTGTAGCTCAGAGGCAAAAAGGGGTCTGGTGCCCAGTGTTGAGACTGAATAGGAGGACTGGGAGGGGAAGTGGGAAGGCATCAGCAGAGAGGACCTTGGTGGAAAAATGAGAAAGCTGGTGTGGGGGGGGGGGGGGGTGAAATAAGAAAAAGTGAAAGATTAGGAGAGGCCAAGGCAAGGAGGGCTCCCAGACAGGGGAGACAAAGCCACTGCAGAAGCAGAAAAAGCAACGAGTAAAGATGTGGAGAACAATGGTAGAGCCTCTGGTGGCAGAGAACGGGCCAGTAATGGGGGTGAAAAGAGTGGTGAGAGGGTGGGACCCACTGTGAAGGGCAGGGAGCAATAAGAAGAATACAGACTACGCAAGTGTCAAACACAAGAGGGGGCACAGCAGGGAAAGACGAGACACTGCAGGGTCCTGAGAAGAGAGGCTGGTAAGTAGGCCAGAAGGAAAGAGCTCAGACAGAAGGTCTGGTAAAAGGGTAGAGGCCAGAGCTAAAGAGGGCTCGGGCAGACAACCAATGGGAGCCAAAGGGATCACAGAGGAAGCAGCACCTTTCACAGGCTTCCCAAAAGCAGAAGGTCAGCCTCCACAAGGAGGTCTTGACCCAGCAGTTACCAAAACTGCAAGGTGCAGCCAGGAACAGGACAGGAGCAAGAGGGTCTGGCAAGAGTAAGAGCACCTGAAGCATACGTCCCCTTACCGTTCCCCCACATCTGAGACTTCATAATACATGTTTTTTATCCCTCATAACCAGGCTTGCTCTTTCATTCTGTTCCTTATGGGTTCCTCCCTCAGGAACAATCGAGGCTGCATGGGGCCCTAACATTGCAAAGCCCGTGCTAGAAAGTAGGAGAAAGGAAAGAGGGGAAGAGATTCATCTCTCCCAGAAAAGGTCCCAGGCCACCACAGCTTCTTTCTAGCAACTTCCACAAGGTGATAAAACAAGACTGAGATACATGCTGAGAAAGTGAAAATGAGTTTGGCCTGAGAAAATGAAAATCCACCATGGCATTCATTCATCAAACTGGGCAACCAGGCCACAGAACACACAGAAGGCCGGCTGCCAGGTTAGCCGAAAATTACGTTTCTCCCAAGGAAACACTCTATCTGTCAAGTGTCCTAATGATACACAGTAGCAGGACTATTTGCTTCTGAGAAATCCTGTTCTCTAAAATCACAGTTTATCAGAAACTTTGCTTTTGAAATCATTTCAGTAAGAACAAAACCCTTCTCTCTTGCCTGCAGGATCGAATTCAGTTTGTCACAGAGCAGCTGCCTTGGTGCCCAAGCCAGCCGCAGATTCAGGTAAGACGGTTTGGGATATTCCACACGAATCTTACCTTATAGTTTCTAAGGAAAGTCCACTTTGGCATTGAGAGCTGATGAAGCCCTGTTTCATATCAGTTTCACCTATTGCCACCCTTTCCCCAAAATTATATTGCAACTGTTCCTTTCTTGGTGCCATACTGCATGGTTCCTCTGGTTTGTAATGTCCCTTGTCACCAATAAATGACTTTGTCAAACGATAGTTTGCTCCTGCTGTCCTGATTGGGACATTTAGAGGTTCTCTGGCTATTTGGTCTGGACTCCTGCTACCAGAGACTGGCCTTTTTAACTCAGTGATAATGTACATACCTAGAGTCTCAAGACCTTCAAAGTCCCTTTCTCTGCGTGTGGTTGTGTACTGAATTTAGTTTCTGGTCCTTCAACATCAGATGATTACTTGTCTCCTGGAAGTTTTGGTTTCCAATTAGTCTTTGGTGTCCCCTGGTGAAATCTGGCTCTTACCACCATCTCCTATCTCCCATGTGTCCACTATCCTTTGTCTCTGAGAAGTCTGTGTCCATCCCCGGTCCCCCATGTCTGTTCCTCCTTCCGCCCCCCGCACCCCGTCCCCCTGCCCGTCTGCTTGGGGTATGAGAACTTGGCTTTGGGGAAGAGCTCTCCACATATTCCCCGAGTCAGGTGGCTGCTGATTTCTCAAGTCAGCAAGTGGAGGCAGTTTAACTTGAGGTTTGAGAACTCAAAACACAAGTGCTATGTTACCTTGATCAATAGTCCAGCACTCTTTCATGGGCTTTTGAGAATAAACTTGTGCTATCTCCTGACTTGACTTCAATGAGGATAAGTTAGAATTCTATTGGCCACCTGGGGAACTTTGACTCCAACTAAAATGTTCATTTGAGAAATGCATGGGGCAAAAAAGGAAACTCTCAAGAGGAGATTGTGTAACTGGTCTGTCTAAGAGAGAGAGAGAGAGCCCTGTGATTTTGCCGGAGATTTCCCCTCCACTTCCATGCTTTAGGGATTAATAAGCATTGGCTTTTCATTGCATGGCTGGATAAAATTGTCCCAAGACTTGAATTACTGTTGAAACCAGCTATAATGGCTTCCTCTTTTGTATCTATGTGTATATGAAAAGGATTTTCCTGCATCTACATGTTCGCCCTTCTCCTAACAGAGATAAAAACCTTTTACAGAGGTCATTTCCTATTTGTCTAAAACTATCTCTTACACATTTCTGTTGATATTGCTATTCTGTCCCCTTTTCCCCTCACTTGGGAAATTTTAAAGATTACTTGCTCAGAAAAAAAAAAAATCATTGTCGCCAAAGCCGGTTAGGCTCAGTGGTAGAGCGTCGGTCTGTGGAATGAAAGGTCCCAGGTTCGATTCCGGTCAAGGGCATGTACATTGGTTGCAGGCACATCCCCAGTGGGGGGTGTGCAAGAGGCAGCTGGTTGATGTGGCGGCTGGTCGATGTTTCTCTCTCATCAACGTTTCTAGCTCTCTATCTCTCTCCCTTCCTCTCTGTAAAAAATCAATAAAAAATATATTTTTTAAAAAATCATTGTCATTATTTTGCATACTCAGTAGTTGAAAATGTCTAAAAAAGTTTCAACAAATTGTATATTACAACATAAAATGTAGACAAATGTATTTAAATAGCCTTCATGCAGAAAAATAATAATAATAAATAGCCTTCATGCTATAGCTCTGAAAGAAGAAAATACCTTAGCTTTACTATGAGTTATTAAATATCATTTATGATTATTTAAATGTTGCTTTATGAATACAACATTTATAAAGTATATATTTAAAGTATCCTGTAATATTTCTGATAAATAAATTTTGGACGAATTAGAATAAGTTAATCATGTTTATTAAAGACAACTGTATGTCTACATTGCCTACTTTTTTAATATAAAATGAATGCTAAGACAATATTCTAGTTAATATAAGACCAAGATTAAAACTTTTGAAGTTTTCTATATTTTTTATATTGGTTTTATGGGACAATAAAAAGATCATTGTTGGAACAAAATATAAAATTGTGTTTAAATGAAATCATAAAACAGATGTTTTTTTAAAGAGTTTTGATCTTGTAAAACTCTTACAATACTAAAAATCATGAGGATTTAATGTTCTAGCTAAAATTATAATTTCTAAACAGTTAATTAAAGTGCTAAGACTTTAGAAAATGTTGAGTTACTTGATATATATTACTTGGATACCTGAATAGTTTATAAGTTTAAAAAAATTATATATATATAATTTTTATATATATATAGTTTTATATATATATATATATATATATATATATAGCCTTCATGCAAAAAAATAATAATAATAAATAGCCTTCATGCTATAGCTCTGGAAGAAGAAAATACCTTAGCTTTACTATGTTATTAAATATCATCTATGATTATTTAAATGTTGCTTTATGAATACATTTATAAAGTATATATTTAAAGTATCAACATATATATATATATATAATTTTAATATATCCCTATTCATATACATTATACAGGACTATAGATTAATAGAAAGTATAAATGCCTTTGGATAATGTATTTATTCTGCCTCCTAAAAAGGTGAAAGGTAATATAAAATAGGTACTACTAAAAATTTAGTTAGTCAGTTCTTGGTTTCTTGCCTTGTAGTTTTCCCTGTCTGAAGAAAACAAAAATTGGTACCTTGGCTAAATGTGGTAATTAATAAAAATTATTAGGATGATACTTTGTATAATAATTACAGAAGAATGTGAATATATATGCAAGATAATGAATATGGCTTGACTGTTAATGATTTGTTTATTAAATGTAATATATACATTTGTTTCAATATGCTAATATAAATTATATTTTAAAACTAAAATTTTATTATAGATATATTATGTATTTATTTACAAAGACATAAAAAATAAAAGTTTATTATTTTAATTCTATAAATGACAGACAAATTTACAGGTATATTCCATATTAATGGATTTATCCACAGAAAAGGCTTACAAATCGTTTACTGCAGATTGCAATGTGTATAGGTGATACATAAAAAGAGTAAAGTTAAATGACCAAGTTATTTTGTACCTAGATAATAGAGTTTTCCTTTAATAATAATAATAATAATATTTTCCACCAAAATATTCTGCTCTTTTTCCTCCCTTAAATGGTAACACGTTTCCTTATTTTTCAGTTGCCAGGTCAGACTTGGGAGAAAGACTTGGCCCCTCCTCATTAAGAAGGACCATCCCCAGGTACCGTTAACAACTAACACAGCAGTGAAACCCTTGCCTCAAGTCAAAAGACATAAGTGACTCTAAATCACTGCAAGGCTGTGCTGAGACCTCCAAAACAGGTGACTGCGGAAAGGGCACCTCCCACCCACCACCAGGACCAAGCAGGTGGCCCCAGGATGTACCCCCCTCTCCCAGGACCTGCCAGACAAGACCATCAGAGCCAGCTCTGGGGACTTCCATCTGCATGTGCTTTTGTTCCTTTTCTTTGTTCTTTACTCTCTGCAGAGTGAAGGCTTACATTTCTTATAAACTGTCCGACCTTTGAGTAATCCTTATTACTCACTGAGTCATTCCTCCCTGAGTCCAAGCTGGGCTGCAGTTTGCTCACGATTTGGCTTCAGGGTGCAATTACAGAGTTGGGTCTGCACTTCCTGTCCCTGTGGGTGCCGCCCAGCTTCCTTTGCTAGCAAGCTCATGGGGTTAATCAGCTGATGCCCTAGGTGATGAGACACAACCAAGAAGTGATCTGGGGTACGGCGTAACTGGCCAGATATCTGAATTCCAAAACCCCCCTATCATGTCGCACACAGAAAGAAAGGTTCTGGCCCTAAACAAAACCACACTCAGAAACCTTTTGTGAGATTTAGCACTTCCAACCACATCATCACAGAAGGGAAGCCAGTGATGGAGGTGAAAGGAGGTGCTTTGAGAAAACAGAACACAACTGAGAGGAAAGGAGACGGAGTTCAGGGGAGGTAGATGGGCCCATGGGGTAGTGGGGCCAGAGGCCACACAAGTAAACACGTCCCTGGAGAGTCCCCAGGAAAGGCAGAAGCCGGTGTTTGGGGAGTCCCCAAAATCTATATTTTTTATATTGGTTTTATATAGAGAAGGTGGAAGCCACAGGTACCCAGGCTGAGACAGGGGATGGTTATGGGTCTTCTGAGGGTGAGAGAGAGGCTGCCCCCTCAGAGGAAGATGGGAGCCAGGGCTCTCAGACAGCGCCATCTCCCATGGGCGCCCCACCCAGGAGGAGGTCAGCTTCCACAGCCGGGTGTCACTCAGCGCACAGCGGGGACCTTGACAAAGCAGTTGCCACCGACTGCCATAGCAGGCTGCAGAAGACAAGAGGATAAGCTAAAGGCAGAGCTGGGGGCCTGACAGAGGTGGCCCCACATCCTAGACTTCACCATGCTTCCCTAACTCCTCCCCCCAGGGCTTTTTTCACACCCCTGTCCCATAAGCTTCCTCCCCGGGGTCCAGCCCAGGCTGCACTGGGCCCCAAAACTGTGTGAGCCATCCCAGGATGAGGGGCACAGGAAAGAGGGGAGAGAGACTCGTCTCCTGCTCGATGGGAGAGCTTTTAGCCAACCTCTCCAACCGGGAACCCCAGAGCCTGGCCACTCCTGAGGAGACAGGAGCAAAGAGATGTCTTAAGAGCCTGAGTGAAATGTCCTTTGGGGAGACGTAGGGTACTAAGACTCTGAAAGCACCAAAATTAGTACACAATGTAGTCCAGGACAGGAGGAGTCTGGCCTTTCACAGTCGGGCCTTTCATTATCTCATTTGATCCTCACAACAATCCTGTGAGGTTTGGAGGCCAGGTGTGGCCGCAGAAGGGGAACCTGAGCATTGGGATTCTAACACGATGACTTAAAACAACAAAACAACACCAGTGTGCTATCTTACCAATCTGTGGGTCAGGAGTTCAGGAGAGGCCTCACTAATCACAGTGTTGGCAGGCTGCATGGCTTTCTGGAAGCTTTAGGCAATAATCTCTTTTCCTGTTCATTGGGTTGTTGGCAGAATTCAATTCCTTGTGGTTGTAGCTCTGAGACTCCATTTCCTTGCTTTCCATCAACGAATAACCATTCCCAGCTTCTAGAGGCTTCTATATTCTTTGGCCTGTGGCCCTTATCCTTCACCTTCAAAGCCAGCAATGGAGGGTTGAACCCTTCTCTTTCTTCTAATATCCTATCTCTCTCTGACCCACGTTCAATAGCTAGTCCAAACTCATAACCCGGGAGTTGTGCCTCCAAACCAATAGTGTTTCCAGTTCATCCTGATTGGCACCAGCGTGGCCCAGCTTCGTCCTTCTTTTATTCGGACGGACACTGGACACAGAGGGCATCTGCACCCTCCCTGTGAGCCATCCCTCCCAGAGCTCTGTTTTCTAACGGACTTGCTCTAGGAACTGACAGCATCAGAGGTTGTGGGCCTTGGCCCTCATGGAAAAGGGAGATCAAGGTGGAACCTTGGGTAGCCCAGGGCTGAGCAGACAAAATCTTACCTTTAAAAAAAAAATGTTTATATTTTTATTGATTTCGGGGAGGAAGGGAGAGGGAGAAAGAGAAACATCCATGATGAGAATAATTGTTCGGCTGCCTCTTGCACGCCCCCTACTGGGGATCGAGTCTGAAACCCAGGCATGTGCCCTGATCGGGATGCAAACATGACCTCCTGGTTCATAGTTCGACACTCAACAACTGAGAACACTGGCCAGGCTCAAACCTTACCTTTTAATATTGCACTTTTGTTCCTGTTTTGGGCTCTGTACTTAAGAGACTTGAGTGAGTGGCCAGGGCTGTATTTTCTCTGTCTTTTCTACAGGCACCAGTGGACATTTATAAATCATCTGATTTTCTATATTGAATTAAAGGGCTCTGTGATCTCTCCCTGTTATTCACTTTAAAGTGGATATAGATATTGCCTATTTTTCCTTCTTAGAGAACTTGAAGGAAAGATCACTGTATGCTGTGCTCATTGACAGAGCTCGGCTCCAGCACCCGAGTGAAGGCTTTCAAAGGCTTGGAGCGTTGTTCTCCCTCTCAGCCCTAACACAGGGATGGGAGACACCTTGGCCCAGAGCCCCGTGAGCTGAGACTGTGACTAAGTTGAGGGATTCTGTTCTCCTACGAGTATCCTGAACTCTCTTAACAATGCAACACGTGGTCTGTGACTCACTGTGATCAGGATTTTCTCATGGAGCCCTCTACCAACCTCAGAGAGAGGGACCGTGAACTTCAAATAGTCCCATTCCCCCACTCCCATGCTTGCCTGTTCTCCTTGATGGCATTCTAATCTTTCCTGAGAGGTCCCATCTAGGTGGCTTTTGGTTTCAACATCAGTGATTTAGAAAAGTAGGAAGAAGAAGATAGGCTGATGCTACAGGGAATTCGCCTATGTCATGTGCCTAATTTTCTCAACTATGGGTCAAATGTTACTCCTCTGTAAATAGGGTCAGAAACAGTAACCCCATAGGACACATAAAGGGTCAAATGGACCTAGTGTCCCAGACTCACTGAGCTACCCCTGAGAGCAGAGTTTTCTGCAGGGCATGTGGGTATCAGCCTCTGAAGCTGAGAACTGAGAAGCTGCCCTGTCCACTAGGCTACCAGGACCTCCTCACGGAGAAGGCACCAAGAGAGGCGGCTGAACCCACAATCCCTCCTCACAGTCCCCAGCTAAGCAGAGCCCTGCATGCCTCCCTGAGCCTTCCAGATCCTTCCATCCTTCTCTGGGCCTTAGTATGTTCTAATTCTATCCTTTCTACACCATTATCGTCAATAATAGTGCAGTTTTGTAGTCATTCCTCCTACAGCCCAGATACTGAGTTGCTCATTACCCCCTTGGTCACTTCCACTGTGATCCTACCAATTCTATAGCCTTTGAAAATGAAGTTCTTCCCGGAATTTTTGCTAATTCCCAGGGATTTACATTCTCAGGATTTCCTCTGTTCTCAAGTCCAGGTTTCTGCCCTGCGTCAAACCAAACAGACACAGGACACCACCACGCCTGCACGTTCACTCAAGAGTCCACTTGCACATAAAAGCATTTGTGAGCAACGTAGCCTTTACAAATGATGTTGTGAGAGGGGAGAAGGCCTTGCCCCTGACAACTTTAAAGTTTCTCGCTGCTGAAGCAAGTACTGAACTATTTCCTTCCCCAAAAACAGTCTTGGCCCAAGGCACCCAAACCCCTCCCACCCATACGACCAGACTTTGTCAGAACTGGCAGCAAAACTGTCAAAGGGATAGTTAACAGTGCTACTGGAACTCTGTTGGTTTTCAATCCTTTCCGTAAACAGAGAAAGTAAAAATAATAAATTAGTGCTCTCCCTCTCAGGGCCACGCCACGCCTCTCCCCACCCCAGGGGGTTACCTCTGCTGAGCTCTAAGGGCTCTTTTTGCCTCTGTAACTTGTTTCCTGAGCCTACCAGCCCAGCTGACTCACTTCTAACTTTGTGGATGAAGGGGCCACACGCTCACCTGACAAGCTCAGGGAAAGCCTGCATGGCGGTCTTGCAAACTCAGAGACCTAAAGTAACCACAAAGGATGGTCTGAAATGAAATTTTAACTAAAAGTGGTTATAAGTGGGCAGTTACATCCTAGGCTGGTATCTTCAGGGACAAGGTCAACCATTACTTTAACTGAGCCTATCTATATTTTTACATCTATAATAACATACCCTTGAAATGTCTGGGTAACTTGTAACTTCCCTTTTCCTGGACCCCTTGGGGCACAACCTAATGTGCCTGGCCGCCAGGAAAGATACCACAAATTCCTTCATTATCATGTTAATTGTTCCTGCACCCACCTAAGTATGTGTCTATCATTTTACTTTTCATCCAATCCCAGGGATTTCCCCACTTTGCTTTCTCATGCCTCTCTAGTCTATCACCAATAGATTTCATATAACCCACCTACATTCCTTCCTTTGATGGCAATATATAAATATAGATGTAACCCGCCATTCTCTAAAGCATTATCTCAACTTGTTGAGTTCTGCTTCCCGGGCAATGGTTGACAGAGTGGCTCAAACTCATAAAAATTCTTTACAGGTTTGAATGTTTCTATGTTAACACTAGAGGCCTGGTGCATGAAATTCCTGAATAAGTAGAATCCCTAGGACTTGAGTTAATAATGTGTCAGTACTGGTTTATTACTGTTATTATCAGGGCTGATCTGGGCCTTCTGGCTGCCAGCCACACCATCCCCTGATGGTTTGCCCGTATCATAAGAGAGAAATCGAACTCCCGGTCTCCCAGTTGAACTCCCCAGGGGACACTTTACATATTAGCCTCTTACATATATATAAAAGGCTAAGCCATTCAGTAGATAGAGAAGTGGATATGGGGTTCAGTAGAGAAGTTTGGATTACATAACTATGATTTTTGTATCATATTTTTCTCACAATGTAAATTTTGGATCTTAATAACATTATTGTACTTTATCTTAATATATAACTTTTAAAAATTATAATGCAATTATTATTCCTAATAATAAAATTACTGAGTGAAGACT
Source organism: Pipistrellus hanaki (assembly GCF_964339955.1). NCBI lineage: Eukaryota > Metazoa > Chordata > Mammalia > Chiroptera > Vespertilionidae > Pipistrellus > Pipistrellus hanaki. Next base: position 17,487,431 of record NC_140513.1, on the reverse strand, counting down.
GCAATTATTTTCAATTCTTTTTTCCCTTGGAATATACCCCACCAAGAATGTATTGTATAACAGAAGAACATGTTTGAAAATTACTTGTAGTAATTAGTTTCTCTATGTGGCTATGTAACCAATTTGATAGAGCTAAGATTATTAGTTTCAGTTTTAGGTTAGCTTTATTTTTCCTTTTGATTTTATTATTCAAAAAAATATAAAACACTTATACAGTTCAAAATTCAAAAGTAAATAAATTAGTCTTAAGTCTTACTTCCAACACTGTTGGGGACAATTATGACTTATCTCTTAAGATATAGAGGGCTCTGACCAATGTTTCTAAGTGGTTAGAAGTATCGCAGGTTCGATTTCTGGTAGGGGAGTATGTGGAAGGCAACCAATTGATGTGTCTCACATCAATGTTCCTCCTTCTCTCTCCCTCCTCCTTCCTTCTTCCCTTCTACTCTCTCTAAAAATCAAATATCCTTGGGTGAGGATTAACAGCAACAAAAAAGATGTAGAAGGAATGTGAGAAAATGGCAGAAACATTGTAGAAAAAGATTATGGTTTGAACCCACTTAATGTTTGAACTTGGGATTTCCTGGATTTTTTTAAGATGATTTCTTCACATAAAAATGAGAATAATAATACCCATTTCCTAGAAATGTTCTAGGGATTACATGAGATAACATGTTAAATGCCTGGTTCATGGTAAATAGTCAAAATAAGAGAGCTATTCAGAATACTTATCTTTCTGTTTATAAGACATTAAAACCACCAAGGCATAGAAAACACTTATTCTCAGAAACATATGGCTTACTGGGAGGGGCAGCATGCCAAAGAGCAAAGCATCCAGACTCTGGAGTCTCAGAGACCTACGATCTAATCATAGTCTCATCACTCATTAACTGTGCAAACTTGGGCAAATGACTTCCCCGTTCTCAGTCTCAGTTTTCTCAACTGTAAAATGGGAGCAAACCCTGTTCCCAGGATTATTATAAGGGTAATATGAGAAAGCTGACTTGCTCTCTTAGGAAACTGTCAGAAAAGGAAAAGGGATAGAGAACAGCGCATTCTCCCAAAGAATGGGATTTTATATCTGCTCTGCCCTGCAGGCCTTCCAGTTTTGCTCAAAATACCATCCACTTCCTATTGTGCTCTCCTCAGTATAAGTCAGAGTAAAGCTTCTATACCCAAAAGACCCCCAAAAATATAGCACATAGTTTAAAGACCATGGAGATTTGTTTCTGTCACTCATGGCTCGAGGTCCAGGTTGGTGCAGCCATTCAGGAATCCGGGTTCCTTCCATTGATTGTATTGCCATCACCCAGGGCATTCTCCTTGTCTGCATGGTCAAGGCTGGGTCATAGGAACAAGTTCCAGCTCAAGGGAACAGGAAAGGCAGAGCTGCTCCCTTTAAAGACATCTTCCTTTAAATTGCAGATCGCCCAGAAGGTGCACATAGCACTTCCATTCACATATCGTTGGCCTGGATTTAGTCACATGGCCACACTTAGTTACAAGGGAGGCGGGTGAGTATAGTCACCACCTGTCCACACACAAATCCTATCAAGGGAGAGAAATGTTATGCTGAACAACTGTCATTCTCTGCCATAGCCTTCCTTCCAATTTGCTCGTCTTCAACAAGAAGCCTTGGCCTGTTCTTCATCTAGCTGTAAGCCTTTGCCATTTAGTAAATTGGGCCTTGGTGGGGGGAAGGCTCATTAGTGCCGTCAGACCTGCTGAGAGATATATAGTAATTGGCCACTTGGGCTTCCTAATGCTAATGGAAAAGCTGGGCCCCAAAAGGGAGCTCTTCCCAGAGTACCAGCCGTCTCTTCTGAAGATATGGATTTGATGTGGGGGGATCCCCCGCCCCATCAGGAGAGAGGGATATGCCCATATGGCTTGGCATCAGGGAGGGATGACGCATCCCTGATCTTTGCAGAGGGAGCATAACAACATTGTTCCTGCAGGGAGTGAGCTCCTGCCAGGTCACTGGCGTCTGCAGACTACTCTGTTCCTCTTTAAAGGAGTCTTAAAGGATTAAAGAGCACACCGTGCAAGTGCTCTGGATGTGCCCCGCTGCACGTAGCTGAACTAGCAGTTCCAATGGTATGGAGAGGGTGCAGGACCAGATGTTGGGAAATCTCCCAATGGTCTCAGCTCCTCCAGTCACCAGCTAGGTACTTGGGCAGGTCACTTCCCGACCCTAGGCCTCTGTTTTCTCATTTCAAAAAAATGTGACCAGATACTTTTCCAGACTCCCTGTTCCAGTTCCCCAGCTGCCCAGGACCTTTCCTGTGTGCTCTTTGTTTGGGATGCTTCAGCAGTCACTGCAGGAAGAAGACAGCTCTGACCTTATTCGTTTCTCCTGTGCCCATTATGTGTTTCCCCAAATACTGACATCTTGCATTAGTGTGGCACCTTTGTTATTATTAATAAACCAGTACTGACACGTTATTAAATCAAGTCCATAGTTTCTATTTGTGAATCATGTTCCATTGTACAGATGTACCATTTATTCATTTATCTATTTAAGAATATCTCAGTTGCTTCCAGTTTTATGAACAGAATTGCTATAAACATTCGTGTGTAGGTTTTTATGTGGACATAAGTTTTGATTCAAAAGTGTAAATACATAGGCGTGTGATTGTTGGATCACATGGTAAGAATGTTTAACTTGGTAAAATTAAAATAAATAAACCTTCCAACTTCCCTTTCAGCGTGGATGCAAATATTTTTTCCCAATCTGTGGCTTGTCTTTTCATTCTCTTAATAGTGTCTTTCAGGGAGCAGAAGTTTTTCATTTTAATTCAGTCCAAGTTATCAATTAATTTTTCTCCTGTGTTATGTTCTAAAAGTCTTACAATTTTGCATTCTAAATTTAGGTCAATGATCCATTTTGAGTTAATGAGTAAGAGATAAAGTCTGAGTCTAGGTTTAATTTTTTGCAAAAGGATTTCCAATTGTTTGAACTCCATTTATTATCCTTTCTCTATTGAATTGCCTTTACTCCTTTGTCAACCATCAATTGATTACATTTGTATGGGTCTGCTTTGGAGCTCTCTCTACTGAATATTCTTTCACCAATACCACACTGTCTTATTTATTATAGCTTCACAGTAAGTGAAGTCAGATTGTTGATATCCACGAATTACTTGCCTCCAAGTGGGTACAAGATCAGCTCCTCGCTGAACCCCACTGTCCCCAGAGGTGAGGAAGAGGGAGGAAAGTGCCAATTAGCCCCATCGCTCATCCCCTTACTCTGCCTCATTGCTGCTGGGTGGGGATGGGGACACAGCTTGACTCGGACTCCCCCAAACATTACCCACTGGGGGAATCTGAGCATGGCACCTACTTCCATGGAGTGGGAGGGTGGAATGGAAGAGCAACTCCTCCCTCAGCCCCATGAAAACCTATTCTGTGTTTCCTTAGATTCTGTGTTTGTTTTGGTATCCATCCAGTGCAGGGCCTATTATGCTAGCTATATTTTCTTTTTCTTTTTCTTTTTTTTTTCTTTTTTTTTTTTGCGCTCTTGATGCTCTGGCACTTGGGAGTCTTACAAAAAATTTTTTAAATAGAGTTAATGTAATTTCTAAAGGTTATGACAACTTGATCTGAGCACATCTTTCACTTTTGGGAGTTTTCTCATGCTTACCTATTGTGTTATCAAAAATAAAGCTGGATACTAGTTAAATGGTAAGGATAGGTTTTAACCAGTAAAATACTACTACAGCAGGGAAGGGAGTTCCACTTCACTTTATCAGAGGTAACTGGGCATGTTAAAGGGAGAATGAGGTCGGGGTGGGGTGAGCAGAGGCTCAGTAGAGTCAGGGAAGTGGAAAATTACAAACACCAGGTAGGCTCCTCCCCTCCATGGACACCAGGAGTCAGGGACCCATCTTCCTTCAGGTGTTGGCTGGAACAGACAATAAATTCTTTTGGCATCTTTGTGCTTCTGAGGCAGTCACTTCTCAGGCAGTGATAGAGACATCGTAGGTATGTAGCCTTGAGCTGTTAGACACTATGTTAGTGTTTGTCCAAGTCTTTATGGGTCAACGTTGAGGCCTACCTGAGAAGGGGCTCAGAGGAGCCTGGCTGGAGTTTGGTCAAGAAGAGCATTTTTGCCAACATCCAGGGGATTTTAGTTGTAAGGGGGAGGACCTGACAGAATAAGGCTTCTCCACCTTGGCAGAACCAGAAGTCCTTGCTATCAGGATTTTTCAAAGCTCCCCGGGTGATTCTAACATAAAACAAAATTTGAGAACCACAAGGCCAACAAGAGAACTTTGCCCTCCCTTGTTTGAATGCCCCTTAACAAAGAAAGGAATTCCCCTAAGCCAGTGGTCGGCAAACTCATTAATCAACAAAGCCAAATATCAATAGTACAAGGATGGAAATTTCTTTTGAGAGCCGAAAACCAACTTCTGCGCATGGGCCACAAAGTTTCAATTGCACTGTACGTGCACGCCTGCATGTGGTATTTTGTGGAAGAGCCACACTCAAGGGGCCAAAGAGCCGCATGTGGCTCGTGAGCCGCGGTTTGCCGACCACTGCCCTAAGCAGACTGCAGGCTCTGTGGTGTCCGGTGAGGGTAGAGATGAGGCCTGGTCCCCTCAAGAAGATAGAAAGTGCTTAGAGCCACAGAAATGTCCCTTGGTTGAATTCAACGCCATATCTACTTATTTGGCCAGAAGAAAATGGGAGGGGTGTTCTCAAGCCTGTGGATCTGGAGTCAGTCATGCAAGACCTTGTTGATCCATTTCCGGTTCTCATGATTTTTCTCTGCTGGACACTTCCTGTCTGAAACCAGGGAGGTAACGCTCAGTCTCTATGCAGTTACCCAAGAGGCATCCTTATGGCACCGTTTTCTTGCCTGACTTTCCCAGAACTCATGAAGCAGAGTTCTATTGCTTCTTCTGTGACTCATTTGGTTCCTCATTGTTATTTTACATATTTGTGCAAAAGCAGAAGCCCAGAGGACTAGAACTTCTTTCAGAAGCATATCATGGCCTCTGGAACGCTAAGGCTCAGAACATTGGCAGATTCTAGAGTTCTACCTCAGGAAAAGAATGCTGTTCTAGACTGTGTGCTGCCCCATCGGCTGTTTGGCATTCCTGACCGTGAAAATGAAACTCTATGAAGGGCTCTGAGGCTTCCCCCAGCAGCGGTCTCCCCTAAGGGGCACATCAGAATCACTGCCGGCCTGGGAGACCACACTGGTGCTCCCATCCTCCTCCCCACCACCTCAGACATTCTGATTAATTGGGAGTGAGCTTGGGCATCAGGATGTTTTTAAAGCTCCCCAGGGGATTCTGACAGGCAGCCAGGGCTGAAGGTTTAAAAACCAGGGATCCTGCCCAGTTCTGGGAAGAAAGAACAACAAAAAGGCAAGAACTGGGAAATACAAAGCAAGAAGCCTAGGAGACACAAATGCAGCATACCTCCCCAGGACACCTGCTCAGTGCCACACCCAAGCTTGCTCCAGAACAGGAAGAGAGAAAGACACCGTCTTCGTCCTTTCCACCAAGATGGGTGGACAATGACAGCCAAGGCAGCTGTGCAAAGCCACAGTGTGCACCCCCGCCTTGAAGGACGAGGGGAGCTTAGATAGGCGGTGACAGAGGTTCTGACCCAAAGGAGCAGCCGCTCAGTCTCTCGGTGCCCTTGTCCCACACGATGCCGCTGCTTCTGGTTCACTCTGAACGCTGCACGGTGCTCAGACGCGCCAGCACTCTTCCGAGCAGCTTCTTTCCTAGAGCGTCTATTAGAACCACCTGGGAACTCACCAATCACAGAGTCCTGGGTGCTTCCCCATCCACTGATTCACTCTGGGGAGAAGGTACACATGGGTTGGGTTGGGTTTTGGGCTCCCCGGATGATTCTGTTGACCACCATTTTTCCCCATTTCCCCTGTCCCCCCTTTAAACAAATTCTCAGGGTTAGGGGAACATGATTTGTAATTCTTGCTGGTTTCTGTGGACCAATTTTAAGCTATAACATGGTTTAACAATTGGCTTGCAAGATTCCTGAATATTAAAAACAGGCTCTTATGAGCTATTAAGAACTAGCCCCAGCATAACCAATACCCTACACTCCCCCTTTCTCACTGGTTAAGAACCACTACATTCCAAGAAAATGTAGCATACTAAAAAAAAAAAAAAAAAAAAAAGCACCACCTTTCATCAAATAGAACACCATTACTAGTTTGTATTGTGATTAAACTAATTTATTAGTTGTTTAAGCCCATTTTCTGCAGATAACTCTTAGAGAAAACTTGGTAAATAAACACTTGAGGGAGAGAGATCAGGCTGTCCAAAGAGGCAGAGAGGACAACGGCCTCCCACCATGTCTAAATGGTAGGACTTTGCCACATGAGGTCACCCTCATACTTGCTTACTTATGTCTCTGGAAATCTGGAGCAAAATAAGTCTCTCCTTTGCTTAAAAGAATGGCATTCTTAACTTTCATACCTCGGGCTGATTGTGAAATTACATCATACTTGTTCATGACTTAAAAGCAATTTTTACATCTTTTTTTTTCCGTCCTTGTAAAAGAGATTGATAATTTGGAGAAAGAGAGGTAACAAGGGCAAAGAGGCATTTTGGAATCACAAAACTATGATTTAGCACAAGACTGGTTTTCCAGGCAGGTGAACATGGACAAGATTTTTAACCTCTCCAGACCTGTTTCCTCATCTGTAATACTAGAGGCCCCCTAGTGGTCAGCATATGTCATAGCAAGCGATTGAACACCCGAGGGGATACTTTGCATATTAGGCTTTTATACATATAGATGGGAGAAAATACTGTGACTTCCTCCTCACAGAGTAGGAGTAGGTGGTTTCAATTGGCATGCACTAAGCATCCACTCTGTGCCAGGGTCTGCACTGGTCACGAAGAAGGCTAAGACAAAGAAATCGAAGCTCCTGTCCTTAAGAAGCTCCAAGTCCAACCTCCAAAACAAATATCTAAACAAGAGAACAGGACCACCTCTTAGCTAGGTTTCTGTACTTGAGCATTCATGTAATATCTGACACTTCTAATACCTTGATAAAAATTCATCATGTATAGTAGCTTTCTTGTTAGTAAATCAATGAAATGTTGGTCTTAATATTTCAATTCTAAGAGGCCTCTCCAAGCCTGGTCCCTCAGCCTCAGAAAGTTCTCGGGTGGAATACCATTGTTGAGAGAAACAGTTACAAAGTGCTCAGCTGAAAGCAGCAGACTCACACTCACCTGGTGAAGGTGAAGACTCGCAGAAACACAAGGTCTGATAGGAGAGGGCGCCCTAGGCGTGGTTTCACTCGGAGGTCACTGTTGGCAGGGTACCCGCTGAGTTTTACACTCCTTGGTGGTCCAGCCTCCAGCTGGCTCCCGTCCTGGTAACAAATGTGGTTGCAACAGTGAGAAGCCACACGCCCCAAGGTTATGCCCACTTTCCAAGTAAAAAGCCTGTGATTCCCTCTGCACCAGGGCACTAAAGTCACATGCTCACCCCCAGCCAATCATGTGGCCAAACAGATGGGCTGCTCTGATTGGCTTAGCTTAAGTCACATGCTCCTCGTGGCAGTCAGCCCTTGGCCCATCTGATGCCCATAAAGAAACTGGGAGTTGCAGGGAAGGGAGGAGGGGAAATGGAGGCAGGAACGATTGGTTCCACCTGGGGAATGTTAGCTGGGCCTGAGCATGAGTAGAGATTTAGGGACAGGACAAAGGGTCAGGCAAGGTTCATACCTGGTCTTCATAGGCCCCTATGCTACCCTGTGCCCTCTTCCAGACCAGCATATGGAAGAGGGTTCACCTGCAGCTCTGACTTTCTGCCTGTGTGGTTTGGGGCAAATCATATTCCCCTCGATAAGCCTGTTTCCCTGCCTGTACCTCATCGGGTTGTTAGGATTAGTACTGCTCAGCGGTTCTTAGGTTGCAGCCAATAGAATGAATGCTGCCTAATTAGCAAACGTGGCTGAAGCAGCAAGTATATATTAAGTCATCAGGGTAGTAGAGATTTTGGCAACCTGAAAATGTAGGCCTCCCTGAAAAAAAGTGCATTCAAGAAAAAAACTCAAATGCTGCGCTGGCCGAACAAGATGTGTCTGCTGGCACCATCAGCCTAAGACCTCCAGTCTTCAACCCTTCTCTCCTGGAAAGAGCTCAAGTTCCTGCCAGCTCAGGGGAACTCAGACTCCAGTTTAGAAGCCCAATCCTGGGCAATGGCTTGGCATTTAAGACTGTGTCTGGTTCTTTCCCAAGCCTGCAGCCCCCAGGACAGGGCAGGGACAGAGACACCTCAGAGTGCCCCCAAGCAGGTCTAAGGTCAGAGGTGGCTCAGAGACACTTGGTAGCCCATCAGGTCACACAGCTCACCAATGTGTGATCCCATGGACATCCGGTGGTGGGCCCCTGGTCACAGGTTCCATCAGGAGGTGAAGGTGGTAGGTAGTCAGTCATCAGCTGAAATCTCCCAAGACTCAGAAATTTCTCCCTCAGCCCCAAAGTCCCTAACTGGCCACCACGTCTAGCACTTCCCCATTTACAGCTTTCTAATACACCACCTCCACCTCCCCACCCCAGGAACACAGCTCAGGCCTCGTCTCCTTACCCAGGCACTGTCCACTGAGTCCCTGCTGACTGGGTCTAAGGGAAGGGCCACATTCTGGTCATTTCTTGGTCTCCAGCTCTGGGCCTCAGCCATAGTAGATGCTTGGTAAGTAGATACGTTGCTAATCTGACTGATGTGGTTCAGTGGTTCAGTGGTTGAGCATAGACCTATAAACAAGGAGGTCATGGTTTGATTCTGGACAGGGCACATGCCCAGGTTGTGTGCTTGATCCTCAGTAGGGGACATGCAAAAGGCAGCCAATCAATGATTCTTTCCCATCATTGATGTTTCTATCTCGTCCTCCTTCCTCTCTGAAATCAATAAAAATAGATTTTAAAAAAGAAATCATTGCTATAGGTTGGATGTGTCTCCCACTTCCTCCCCCCAAATTCATATGTTGAAAGCCCAATGCCCAATAGTATTAGGTGGGGCCTTTGGGGGATGATTGGGTGATGAGGGCAGAGCCCTCAGGAAAGGGATTAGTGCTTAAGAGGCCCCACACATATCCCTCACCCCTTCCGTCATGTGAGAACACAGCGAGATGTCAGCAGTCTGCAACCTGGAAGAGGGCCTTCACCCAAACCTTGCCATGCCGCCACCCTAATCTTGGACTTCCAGTCTCCAAAATTGTATTGTAAGAAATAAATTTCTACTATTTATAAGCCACCTGGTCTGTGGTATTTTATTTTTATAGCAGCCCAAGCTACAGTAACTGTGTTTGCTTTTCTGGAAATAATTACGCCCTGAGTCAGGAGACCTGGACTCATCCACTGCCACAGCTCCCATCCTCCCCATCCTCCCCGTCCTCAGTTTCCTCACCTGTACAGGAGGAAGAGAATCACGTGATTTCCAAAGGACCCTCTGGTTCCTCCGACATCTTGTGGGTTCAGTGACTGTGGAAACAGCTGCAATTTTGGCTGAAGTTGGAAGTCAGACGGGTAGAAATGGTCCCTCCACTCAGGAGAGGCACACCTATAGGCTGCACCTCTGGAGAGGGCAGGCAGTGAGGGGAGGGCAGGCAGGGAGCCCGGGGCAATCAGCAGTGATGCAGCTGTGGGCAGGCACCAGGAGATGAAGTCAGACACATGCTTGTGAGTCTCCCCCCACCACTTAACTACATAACCCAAGCTGGCCCCTTAATCCAAGCCTTCATGTCCCACATGGTTCCTGGACAGATGAGCAAGCAACATGTCTGCTGAATTGGGTTTTGAACCCCGAGGAGTTAATAGAACAGGAAGCTCTGAGATAATGCCACCCTCATGAGGAGAGCGGTCACCCACCTTCTATCCCTGCTGCTCCCCACCCAGCAGTGCAAAAGGTGCTGCTACCTCTAAACCCAACTCCCCATCACCTCCTAAGTCAAGAAATCCAGACGGGACAAGAGCCGTTGTGTTAAATGTTTATGTGAAACTCTGTAAACGTATAGAGTGGCCTACGGTCGCCTGCCCCCGAGGCCTGGCCTGCCGGGCCGCGCTCAGCACTTGGCGTAGATGGCCGCACTGCCCCGCTCCTCAAACTCTTCCTTGCTGACCCATAGCTGCTGGAAGGCCTGCAGGGAGGCCAGGATGGAGCCCCCGGTCCACACGGAGGTCTTCCTCTCGGAAGCCGCAGCCACGGTGGGGCTGTCCCCGGGGCACAGGAGGCTCAGCTCCCGCTGGAAGCGCTCGGGGAAGCCGTCCAGCATGGTGCAGCCGCCGCACAGCAGCACGTTGGCGGCCATCTCCTCCTTCAGGCCGGCCTCCTGGCAGTGGCCCAGGCAGGCAGCCGCGAGCGCGGGCAGGCCGGGCAGGCTGCTGCCCACCAGCACGGGCTTGAAGAGCATCTCGGCGCCCTGGAAGCGCTCATGGCCGATGGTGATGACCTTGCCGTCAGGGAGCTCGTAGTCCACGCGCAGCTCCTCCAGGGCCAGGCACACCTCCTTCTCGGGCTGCAGGGCCGCGTAGCAGCACGTCTTCTTGATGTGCTCCACGATGTGCAGGTGGTCGTCCGTGAACTTGTGGCCCGCCTCGTTGAGCAGCTGCAGCAGGTAGTTGGTGAGGTCGCCCCCGGCGTAGTCGGCGCGGCCCACCAGGCCCGGCAGCACGTTGCCCTCCGAGATGGGCACCACGTGCGAGACGCCGTGCCCGCTCTCCACCACCATGCCCGTGGTCTTGCCGTACGAGTAGATGGACAGCAACGACTGGGACGTCACGTGCATGGCCGGGATGCCGAAGGTCTCGAACAGGAGCTCGGCGTACTTCTCCCGGTTGATGCTGGGGCTGAGCGGGGGGTCGGAGACCAGCACGGCATGCTCCTGGGGCAGGATCCGCATGGCCGTGTGGAAGATGTACTCCCAGATGCTCTGGACACAGTCCCAGTCCACCACCACGCCGTACTTGAGGGGGTTCACCAGCTTCAGGGGGGCCTCCACGTGGAGCAGCTCGTGGCCCACGTACGTGTTCTTGAGGGCATCGCCCACCTGGGAGCAGCACCTGCCCACGGTGGAGGAGATGAAGTAGGTGGGCCTCGGATCGCCCGCGTAGCCACACTTGCAGTACTGCGAGCCCAGGTCGATGATGAGCGCCTTGACCCTGCGCACGTACTTGGGCTTGGCCTTCAGCTGAGTGGCTGAGCTTCTGTCCCGGATGCCAGCCTCTGGGGCTGACAGCGTGCCTGCCTCTCCGGGGTCACCCTGGGCCGTGCCCGCGGGCATGGGGCTTGAGCTGTTCTTCGTTGCCATCTGCCTTCCTTGCTCACCTTTCTCGCTTCCACATCGGTGTGCTCAGTGGAGAGAAATGAGGGCCCACCTCCAGCAGGGCCTCAGCAGCCACTCAGGATTGTGATGTCACTGGGGCTGGCCCATTCTAGCAGTCAGGGGAGGCTGGGCCTTGGCTCCATGCTCTGTCATCCCACCCCCATCCGCCTCACTTGACTTTGCACAGGGCATTTTAAGTGGCCAGCACCGTTTTAGAAACCCAAGCACACTTGGGTCTCAGAAGTTTTTTCTCCTGCTCTCTTACCTCCCTGTTTCTATTCTCCTATTCACTAACTGGACACTGTTCTCTCCTCTGCTTCTTGGCTGCAAGGATGATGCATATTTGAGCCCTTACAGTAAGCCAGGCACTATACCAGACACCTCACAGGTTATTTCACAGAATCCCACGAGATAGGCAGAGCTGAGGAAATCGAGGCTCACAATTCCAATGACTTGCCCATGGACGGACAGCTCTTGGAGTGTTTGTACGTTAACCCAAGTTCATGCAACTTCAGTGCACCAAGTCTCCTAAAGACTGCGAGGGACCCAACAGCACTTTCATTCCTCCAACATTTGAAGGGGTTTGTGGTGGGTCCAGCCCCGTACAGTCTGCTGGTGATAGGACCTCAGCCACAACCAGAGCCCAGTCTAGGTGGGAAGAAGATGGAATGGACAAAAGGAGTTTGCAGGTGAAAGTCCATTGGGAGAGCAGAGGTGCCCAGAGGGGAGCACTCATTGGAGGGGGGCAGGCAGAGGGTTCCCTAGAGAGGTGATGCTTAAGTCGAGTTCTGGAAGAATCATGGGTATCTTCAGGTAGTTAAGAGGTGGGAAAGACATCTCCCGCAGGAAGGACAGCTTGAGCAAAGGCTCTGAGGGGGCCACGGTGGGGAACTGCCTGTAGTTCAGGTGTTTGGAAACATGGATGAAGCTAGAGGGTCACAGAGCCAACCAGGCAGGGCTCAAATGCTAGGAACAGGAAGGAGCTTGGATTGAATAGAAGACAGCTGGAGACTCCATAAAGACTCCATGCAGAGGAGTTGTCAGATTGACTTCTAGATAACTTTAGGAAGATCTGTGTTTAGCTATAAAATAAAGGTGCAAAACTCTGAGACCTGAGAAGAGAATTGAAGAAATTCTTGTAAGACTCGAAGGTGGCCTAAAGTAGGGCTGTGATAATGTGGAAGAGAACAAGGGACAGATTCTAGAGAAGTTTAGAAGGTAGAATCTAATCTAACTGGTTGGTTTCCCAACTATCCTCAATGCAATCCAAGCTCTCATTCTGGCATTTGAGGCCTTCTCTGGTTGGTTCCTGTGCCATCTCTAGCCTCACAAACTGCATTTGCATTAGATTATCAGATCAGATGTAGAGAGTGAGGAAGAAAGAATAATCTAACCCCCCTCTCCCCAAAAAATGTCCACATCCTTAATCCCTGGAATCTGTGACTGTTATCTTTGATGGCACAGGACTTTGTAGATGCTAGTTAAGGGGTTTGAGAGAGGAGGTTAACTACCCTGGAGTACACAGGGCTCACAGGAATCATAAGGATCTTAAGATAAAGACAGAGGGTCAGGTCCGAGAAGATGTGGCAAAGAAGCAGAAGTCGGAGGAGTCTTTGAAGAAGAAGGAAGGAAGGGGCCACAAGGAAATAAATGAGCCCCTAGGGTCTCCAGAAGGAACAGGGCTCTGTCCGCACCTTGATTTTATCCCACCAAGACCAACTGTGGACTTTTAACCTCCATCTCAGAATTATAAGATAATACATTTGTGTTTTAAGCCATTAAATTTGAGATCATTCATGACAGAAGCAATAGAGGCCCCTCCAGAAACCCAGGACAGTGAAATGTACTAAGCAGCTGCAGATTTCTCAAAATTCAAGAGGGGGATTGAGGAGAAGGACAATAGATCATTCTAAGTTAAATACGCCTTATCATGCAAGTTCTTCTGAAATAAAGTGAAACAATCCAAGTTGGCCATGGAAATCCCTGAATAGCAGAAGCAAGTAAACTATTTTTCAAGTAGCCAGGCATTCAGAAAAGCACTTTCCTAGCCTTTCAAAATTCTGTGCTTTTTCACCCTAATGAACTAAGAAGCTGAGATTTTTGTTTCTGAGATGGCAGCTTAGCCACCTCCATCAGATAGTCATAAGGCTCATGAGACTGGACTTGGTCCTTTTCTTCACACACAGCCCACAAAGAGCCAAGAACACCCCCAGTGACCGTCTTAAAGGAGAAAGCCCACCATTGTAGTGACCGCCTCTTTTATGAAAAAAAGTGACCGCACAATGTAAGGTTGGATTCTGGGAGCCTTGAGGGTGGCAAGTGTCAGCACCAACATGCCCAGCTTCGGAGATGGCATGGGAGACCTATGTCAGTTCCCATCAAGGTGTGTCCACAGCACACCCCTGGGTGAGTTACGCACCTAGGAACCTCAGTGTTGTCATCAGTGGGACTCCGTAGAGTCAAATTTCATTGATGAACCAAAGACCTAAAATAAAGGATCAATATGTGTACAAATACGTGCCCAAAAATAATTCCTCTGCAGATTGTCCCAAGGAACAAATGAGACATAAGTTTTGGGTACAAGAACCACAACAGCAATTATTTCTGCTAAAATCTAAGTCAGATGGTGTCAACTCCCTGCTCAAAATTCTCTAGTGTTTTCCGACCTCATGCAGAACCAGAGCCGAAGTCCTAGCACTGGCCCATGAGGCCCAATGGGAGCTGCTGGCCCTCCCTACCGCCCTAGTTCCTCCATCTCACATGCTGTTCCTCACTCTTCCCATGCCAGCCACACTCATCTTTTGGGGATCTTCTAACTTGGGGGCTGACAATTTTTTTCTGTAAAGGGCCGGGTGGTCAACATTTACTTTCTACTTTGGGATCCATTACAGTCTTTGTTGCAATAACTCAACAAACGCAGCCATAGACAGTGGCTGTCTGTGCTCCAATAAAAATTTACAAAGACAGGCCGAAACCGTTTGGTTCAGTGGATAGAGTGTCAGCCTGCAGACTGAAGGGTCCCGGGTTCGATTCCGGTCAAGGGCATGTACCTTGGTTGCAGGCACATCCCCAGTAGGGGGTGTGTAAGAGACAGCTGATCAATGATTCTCTCTCATCGATGTTTCTCACTCTCTATCCCTCTCTCTTCCTCTCTGTAAAAAATCAATAAAATATATTAAAAAAGAAATTTTACAAAGACAGGCTGCAGGCCCTAGTTTGCTGACACCTGCTCTAACACATCAGATGCACTTCTGCTTCCAGTCCTCTACATCAGTGTTTCCCAACCTTCTCTCATGATGAGAATCACCTGGTGGAGTTGTTAAAACACAGATTCCTGAATCCCAACTAAGAAGTGCTAAACTAGAATTTTTGAGAACATATAGGTAAAATTGCATAGCTAACTTAGTGCTCTGTATATAACATCTGTCTTAGAGCACTAGTTAAGTATACAATTTTACCTATATGTTCCCAAAAATTCTAGTTTAGCACTTCTTAGTTGGGATTCAGGAATCTGTGTTTTAACAACTCCACCAGGTGATTCTCATCATGAGAGAAGGTTGGGAAACACTGCTCTACATCTACTACTGGGATATATATACACCCGGCATTCTCCCTCTCTTTCTGCAGGTCTTCACTCAGTCACTAATTAGCATATAAGCTCTAAAAGGACCTATAATTTTCTTTTTCTTACTCTGCCTTCTATTTTCAGCTGCTTGAACACTGCAAGCATTCAATAAATACTGACTGGATGACTCAGGCTTATCACAAAAAACGAGAAAAAGGTAAATCTCTATAAAACACTACCCTAATCAACCCTACATTGGAACAAGGTTTCCCAGGATCCAGAAAGCCCCAGGTCACTAGGTTATGTCATAATCAGTGATGTCATCAGTGCGGACATTCTCAAGTTGCCTTCTGATTTCAGCCTTTCCTGCCTTGAAACCTGTGGATTCCAGGAACTTTCCGAGAGCGAGATGGCTCTCAATAGCACGTGGGCTCCACAGGCAAGGCTCATAGGGGATGGGCCTGACAAGGGGAGGGGCGAACAGGCCCCCCAGAACACAGAGGCCCTCCCGACGGCCTCCCTAAGATGTGGCCCAGCGAAGCGTGCGGTGTGGGTCAACCGGAACTGCCTGGAGCCAGAAGAGCCCACGAAATCAGGAGAAGCCAGGGAGAAGCCCCCGGTGAAGGTGACCAAGGCGGTGGTCGTGGACCTGGGCACCGGCTACTGCAAATGCGGCTTTGCCGGGCTGCCACGGCCCACCCACAAGATCTCGTCAACCGTGGGCAAGCCCTACATGGAGACCACCAAGACTGGGGACAAACGCAAAGAGACCTTCGTGGGGCAGGAGCTCGTCAACCCGGAGGTTCGCCTCAGGCTGGTGACCCCCCTGCGGCACGGCGTCATCGTGGACTGGGACTCGGTGCAGGGCATCTGGGAGTACATCTTCCACAAGGAGATGAAGATCGCCCCTGAGGAGCACGCGGTCCTGGTTTCAGACCCGCCGCTGAGCCCGCACACCAACAGGGAGAAGTACGCCGAGATGCTGTTCGAGACCTTCAGCACGCCCGCCATGCACATCGCCTACCAGTCCCGCCTGTCCATGTACTCCTACGGCAGGACCTCCGGCCTGGTGGTGGAGGTGGGCCACGGCGTGTCCTACGTCGTCCCCATCTACGAAGGCTACCCTCTGCCCAGCATCACAGGGCGGCTGGACTATTCGGGCTACGACCTGACAAACTACCTGATGGGCCTGATGAACAGTTCGGGGAAACACTTCACCGAGGCCCACAGGGGCATCGTGGAGGACATCAAGAAGAAATGCTGCTTCGTGGCCCTGGACCCCATCGAAGAGAGGAAAATCCCAGAGGCTAAGCACATGATCCAGTACACCCTGCCCGACGGGCAGCAGATATACCTGGGCCAGGAGAGGTTCCTCTGCTCAGAGATGTTCTTCAAGCCTTCCCTCATCAGGTCCATGCAGCTGGGCCTCCACACCCAGACAGTGTCCTGCCTGAACAAGTGCGACATCGCCCTCAAGCGGGACCTCATGGGGAACATCCTGCTCTGCGGGGGGAGCACCATGCTCAGTGGCTTCCCCAACCGTCTGCAGAGGGAGCTGAACAGCCTGTGTCCCAATGACACCCCCCAGGTGAACGTGCTGCCCGAGAGAGAGACTTCGGTGTGGACGGGTGGCTCCATCCTGGCTTCGCTCCACGGCTTCCAGCCACTGTGGATCCACCGCTTTGAGTATGAGGAACATGGGCCTTTCTTCATCTACAGAAGGTGCTTCTGAACGTCCCGGATGAAGCATGGTCGCTGTGGCTGCCAGGGGTCCGCGTTGCTGGGTGAGCACCCACCCCACACATAGGCCCGGCACGTTCACTCCGACAGCATTAAACACTCTGTTCCCCTCCACAGTGTGTCCATTTCCTGACTTAATGAGAACAACTCCATACATGCAGCTCTGCCTTGAAATATACGTTTGCCAACACAAAGGTGGAGGTGGGGGGGTGGAGGGACTAGCTCTAAAATGGTGCTCTCTTATTTCATTTTCCATTTTAGGAATACTGTATTGTTAAGATCTGCTTGGAAGGGGAAGTATGATGGTAGATTATATGCTGTTGTGACACATAAGAGCCCCCCTTTCTATTGACAGAATTACAGATGTCCCTCATGTCCCCTTTTGCCTCCTTCCACCCAGTCCCTACCCCATCCCAGGCCTTCACTGCACTACTGTGTCCGTGGGCTATGCATATATTAAGTTCACGAAGATCCCTTCTGGTGAACACCAATAGGAAGTATGTTGTCAAGGTTCAGTCTCCCACAAAGCAGCTAAACACCAGTGTCCGGCCTCCAGGAGGGGATCACAAGAGTTGCTAAGATTATCTTAGACTTCTCTCCTTTACAGGAGCCCCAAAGTCTTACTATGGTTTTGAGTCTCCACACTGCCCCCCACCCCAACCCCACAAAGACACATGCTCAAGCATTCACAGGAGAGCAAATGGCATCCCTACCACCCCCAGGGAGAAGCTCTCCAGAACCACCCTCAGAGCCTCCAGGTTTGCCTGGACTCCCCTGAAAGACCTACATGGCAGACCCTGGGCCCTGGCCTGGTGAGGAAGCACTGCCGGCTGGCACCAGCGAGCTGGAGTAGGGCAGCAGATAGCTCTAGACGGGCACCTGCAGTGCCTACAGTTCAGCAAGGATGACAGCCTTACCTCAGCACTGGGAATCAGCTAGAGTGGGTACACTGACATGAGAAAGAGGTACGTCCTACTCACGTCAGTTTCTGCCCAAACCACTCACGTGTCAACACTGCATGAACGTTCACTGATGGGCAGGTTGAAGTGTGGCTAATTCTTAACCTTTGGCCCTCTTTGGCAGGGTGATAAAGCCTATGTACCTTCCTCTAAGTAATATTTTTAAATGGGTAAAATAAAATAGGGGACCACAGAGGAAAACAATCATATAGAAACATACTATCTTCAAATTCTGTAAGGGTCTAGGAACAAGAGTCAAGAACCCTGGACAGTGAGGGTCCTGATGATGGGGAGGCAGGGGAGGTAGCTATGGAGGATAGGACTCTGCAGGCCTCCCTAGGCCTAAACATTATGCTGTATTTTAAAATGAAAAGATGTAAGGCTAAACACCTGCAGTCTTTTCCAAAGACTTCCCTCACTTGATCCTTACACAATCAGCCTTGTAGAAAAAAAGAATACTCATAATGAGGTGAATTTTTGCCCTAGCCAGTTTTGCTCAGTGGATAGAGCATTGGCCTGCAAACTGATAGGTCCCAGGTTCAATTCCAGTCAAGGGCATAGGCCCAGGTTGTGGGTTCAATCCCTAGTGGGGGGCTTGCAGGAGGCAGCCGATCAATGATTCTCTCTCATCATTGATGTTTCTAATTTCCTCTCCCTCTTCCTTCCTCTCTGAAATCAATAAAATATATATATATGAAAGAGGTGAATACTTTTACTAAGTATTTGAAAATTATCTTAGATTAGTGGTTCTCAAATAGGGGCAATTTTAACCCCCAGGGGACATTGGCAATATCTAAAGATGTTTTTGGTTGTCATAATAGGAGTGGGGAGTATGAAATACTGGCAATGAGAGTAGAGGCCAGGGATTTGTTTAAACACCCCACAATGTGCAGGACAGCACCCTACAACAAAGAATGAAATGTCCCAAAGTGTCCAAAGTGCCAAGGCTGTCCAGGCCAGGTGGTTCAGTTGGCTGGGGTATCATTCTGTAAACCACACAAAAAAGTTGTGGGTTCAATTTCTAGTCAGGGCACAAACCCGGGTTGTGACATGAACTTGCTTTGGGGGGGGAAGAGCTATATACTCTTTTCTAAAACTTCACGGAATCCTTCCCCAGAAGGAGGCATTCACCACTCCCAGGAGTTCCTCCTTTTCCCATACTGCATTCTTCCCCAACTTTGCCTTTACTTTGGAAGGTCTGCTCCTGCCTGCTACTTCTCAAAGTGAACAAAATTCCATCTTTCTCCGATGAGAGATAGTAATTGATAGTAAACTGAATTGAAAGAATTCACACAAGTTCCTTTCTTGATGCTTCACTACATTATTTTAAGAAAACTGACCATCCACGAAATCACACCATTATCAAGACACATTTACTTGTATTTTCAATCCATCAGCAAGTCCTTTTACTATTACCCATACCAAGAGCACTGAAAGTTATTAAAATGCCATAGCAGTTATCATGCTCATTTATCCATGCCAAAGGGAAGCCACAAAGCACTTTTAGCCTTTCAGTGTTGGGAACTTAATTACAGCAAATCCATATAGGTATGAACCAAAAAGCCAGTTTTTCCTAAGCAGGATATACATATCTTTATCTCTTCTTTTTAGTTTTATTTGTGAAAATTTTCAGACACATGGAAAAGTTGAATTACACAGGGAACACACCTAGATTCTACAGCTAACATTTTGTTATATTAAGAAAAGTCTGAAATTCTAATTCTGGATATACCTATACTCAGAATCAAAAGCAGCATTTCCAGTTAGTGTATAGTGATGAAGATCTGGGTCTGGCACTAAAGGCATGGAAGAAATTTTTAATCTTACCTACGAGCCCCAAAACTAGCATCAAGATGACATGAGCATTCTCTAGACTGACCAAAAAGAGAAAATACTCTCATTACTTTCAAAGAAAATAACTAAAAGAAGAGGTCAGTTAGGTACCATACAGGGGGGGAAAAAAATGAAATGGTCTAGAGACACTGACAAAAACATTTTGTTAAAAGTAGCAGTGTTTGGAGAAAAGGAGTAACTCACAATCGTGCATGCCATCTGATGAACACTGTTCACCATAACAAATTGCATGATGTGTTTCAGAAATTCCACTCTGTTCTGCTAAGTCTCTGGCAGAAAATTCACAGGCAGTGAAAATAGTCCTTGTGGACACTGTAGTGATGGAAGGCTTATCCCAGTTATAACTGGGAGCACATAATCAGGTAAGATACTGCAAAATAACAGGTTAGCCAGGAAAATTCTGCTTTAGGACAAGGTAAAAAAAAACACTGAAGTGACGAAATGTGACTAACTGATGGTAGCACGAACAGCCATATTGTTGATGTACAATGTTCTCCTCGAGGAACATAAAGCAATATAAAAACATTTCTTCACATGTTTGAGGTAGAAACCATGAAACATTATTCCGGATGAACTGAGGCACAAATTAATTATGTGACTTGTCTGAGGTCCCAATATGACTTAGACCTGCAACTGGGCATGAAACCCCAGCTCCTGTTTATCATAAATACCAGAAATATGCTCTCAAGCAGCACTAAATAAAAGAACACTAAACCTTACAAAATGATGCTATATTGACTAAAGATTAAAGTTTAGTGAATTAAAACGAAAAGTTTTATGCAAAATAAAAGAAAACAATTGTGTGGTGTGTGCAGAGGTCTGCTGCACGAGCAGCTCTCGGCAATGCGAAGGTAGATCAGAGTCTTCCTCTTCCCGGTTCTCGGCAGCCAGGCCTGGAGGACTGAGGGGTGGAAAGAAAACGTCTTCTCTGCCGAGCCCTCCCAAAAGGAGCCGTCACTCCAACAGGCTCAGTTTCCACTGGGTTCTTTTGTTGATCATCGGCGGTATCAAAAACTCCGCATCTAGTACAAAGGAGAGAGATGGTGACAGGACACTTTCTTGGTGGCAGGAGCTGAGGCAGTAACTGTAAAACTGGGCCACTACAAGGCGACCATCAGAAACAAGTTAATGTTGCTGTTACCTTCCAACCTCGATCAGAGCAAACGCAGCGGGGATTCCATTACAACTCCAGGCACATGGGGGAATAGCAGAAAAATGTCCACCGAGTGATTCCAAGTGAAAGAATGTCTTACATTTCAAATGGGTGGTGGTCACAAGGCCATATTATAATCTATTAAATCCCATCAGACTATATCCATCTAAAATCTGTACATTTTACTCTATGTAAAATTTACCTCTACTGTAAGAGCAAAGAAACATGGGGCATGTATTCAATAAGTAAAGATACTGGTCAGAAAATACTTTACGTTAAAAAAAATTCTACAGCCGAAACCGGTTTGGCTCAGTGGATAGAGAGTTGGCTTGCGGACTAAAAGATCCCGGGTTCGATTCCGATCAAGGGCATGTACCTTGGTTGCGGCACATCCCCAGTAGGGGGTGTGCAAAAGGCAGCTGATTGATGATTCTCTCTCATCGATGTTTCTAACTCTCTACCCTCTCTGTAAAAAATCAATAAAATATATTAAAAAATAAAATAAAAAAAATTCTACAAGCACACTAATTGATAAAAATGTCCCTACTTAGAAAAAGTGGGGGGGGGGGGGAAATGGGTGAGGGAGCATTGTCATTGTTAGATAAAACTCCCAGACCTTTTCCAGTTAGATTTGTGGAATCTATTATCTAAGTATGAATTATATACAGGAAGCAGAGATATGAGAAACATGTCCATTAAAAGACGTTCTATCTTAGCAGGATTCATTATAAACTTCCAACAGTCTGCACATATGAGCCATTCAGACATTAAAACTTATTTTAAAAAATATTTAACAATATGAGAAAAATGCTCAAGAAAGTTTTTAAAAACATGGTTTCATATTATACACAAATATATGTATGCATACATATGACTAGAAATCATCAAATTTTAATTTTCTTTAACATACTTTTCTGTACAATCCAGACTTTCTCTACTAATCATATCACTTTTATAATTTCACATACAATTGCTGCTCTTTACTCCCCCCCCAAACAAAAACTATATAGATACAAAGACTAAAGGAGGTTTTACTCATTTAAGAATAGATATTGGGAAAGGCTACTTAAATAAGTCCACTGTCAATAAGGCCCATAATGTCATATTAAATAGTGATTAATAAACTTTGACCTAGATTTTATCTGTTTCTTAAAGAAAAAAAGTTATGAAAATATATTCTACCTTATTAAAAACTTAGGCATTTCAATAATATTTGATTCCTAAACTTAACTAACAATAAATACCAAGTACTGAATCTGGAGGTAAATAATTACACTGACAAAGTGTATGACAGCAGGACATGATGACTTTCATGTTTGAATTTCACAGTAACTTTTACAAAGATACACCGAGGGCTTTATCAATTTTTCCAAGGACTTCTCTTAATTATTTGAGAGTCAAATCACTTTCACTTGAAGTACTTATTTTGTTATCAATTTTAACAAGTCCAACTAGATTAGGACTTAAGCACTCCAATAACACTTGAATCCATTTTATAAAATCATGAATTTTTGCAACACTTGCAATCGATCTGCATGATGTTATACTGCGTTGCAAACATGAACAATCAGAGAAAATGCCCACTGATCCCACTGGGATGTATGAATGTACTTAACTAGTACTGTTAGCCGGAGAGGACTCACTGACAAATATCTGAGTGAAACTACTTTTGTGAGTATCGATAGTTCATCTTCTCTCTTCCTACAAATTCTTGTAGCCACAAGGACATAGATAATACGTACAAAGATAATGAGGAGCTTCAAACTGCTCAGCTGGAAAGGAGGTGCTCTGCAAGGAGCCACCTAGACTACTCCAGGGGTGACTGACGTGACCACCTGCAGGTCAGCATCAGGCCGGCAAGAAGGAAAACGGGACAGAAATTACAACTGTCTTAGTCACAGTACAAACTAAGTAATTATTAACCTGCCTCAGGTCTAAGATGAATTAATTGGTAGCACCTCAGAAATAAGTATGCTTTGGGATTGATACCAAAAGCAGCTTGCAGGGAATGCATGGTACTATCCATATACATGTGCTTAGCTGGGATGAAAGGTAGTTAGTGGTTTATTCCCGGTAGCAGCATAAGTCATTAAAGTTAAACTTAATTTGAACTCTCACAGGCTACTTCAAATGTCATAAAAATGCTATTATAGTTTGGCATTTAATTGAAAAATTTCAGACTGCTGCCTCTCACATGCTAGAAAATATAAATAGTGAAAACTGCCATTCTACACATATCTCTAACCTTTCAAAGCTAAGAGACTGGTATTCTTGATTAATGCACCTGAAAGGCAAATATTCAGGTACCAAATTGACCTGTCAAACGTTTCCATTCAACTTTCAAAAGAAAGCCTTTAGGAGTTTTAACTTTGATGAATATGTAATCTAACTGAGAATCACCTCCCCCCATCAAACAAAACATTTTAGGTATAAGTAAACAGGAAATCCACATGCAATGTTAATGGTCTTCGGATTTGCTTTCAAATTACACTGTCAATCCTAAAGATGATCCAGAAGGTTCAGCTCTTAAGGATTATGAAAACATCCCAAAATTGCAACTGTGAAACTCCTATCGCCAAAAATTATGATTCAGGAGAATTTTAAACTGTATGTGTAAATTCAATCGTTTAGACACCAACTTCAACTGTGGTATGCTGGTGTAGGCAAGAATAAGCCACTGTACTGACAAGTGTACAAGAGAACACTGAAAATAACACTATACATTAAAGTCATGTTGGATTCCCCACCCCCCCAGCTTCTCACCATTAGACGCATTAAACTCATTTTACTAAAGATGCAGTCTTAGATTCTCACCTTAAACTGTTGAATTCTCAACACATACAGAAAGATACTCCTGCTTAGTACTGTAATAATTCAGAGGGTAAAATACTAACCAAGAACAGGAGCTGAAGTCTTCTGTTGTTGATAAGAAGCCATGATACTGTTGGAAGTAGAATTGGGTCCCAGAACCTAAGCAGAAAGTAGACTGTATCAGCAAAGATGACCTTATACTTCTGACAACTGCAAAAGGCCAGACCTCTGCCAGCAGGAAATAGCCCGTCATTTTCATTGGATAGTAGCAAATACAGTAATTCTCTTTCCTATGTGATTTTAATTCACCTGTTTCTCCATTTTCAACTCAGACCTCTATATCTCCTTTCTACCAGAAGAACAAGGTAATAATGGGTTAAAGAAAAGAAAATTTAGGTACTTCACTTCATGTGGAGTCTGACTCTCACGTGTGCGGGGTTCCCATACATATGTCTGTATTAAGTTTGGTTGTTTTCTCTTGCTAAAGAGAAAGGAAAGAAAATCTACAATATGCGACTGATTCTTTCACATGAGCAAGTCTGACTCTGAGGGAGAGGGAATAGTACAAAAAGCTATAGAATACACAGTATCAAATTGTACTCAGAGATTTGTGGGAATTCTTACAATAAGATAAAAAGGTGCATACCATTGGGACAGAGGAAAAAGGCTACATGTGTTCAAGGTAAACAAGGGACTTCCAGAGCTGCACAAGCCTGAGGGTGTGCATGCCCCTCCCCCACCCCCGTTTGCCTCCACTCAGTTCTGCAGGGTAAATGAAGTGCAGGCAGCGCCCCCTGGTGGAAGGCACCCTAAACAGCAATGACATGCTCCAAGCACCCCCATGTGACTTATGGTATCCTGCACTTATGCCATTACCATACTTTAACAACCAAAACCAAACCACAATATGCCTGGTCACTTTTCCTAAGAAACTCATCAAGTTGGTGACTTAGAAGTTAGTATGATCTGAATAGGGGAGGGGAGGGGAGAGAGGGAAAGAGAAGCATTATAAACTGCTAGTAGCTTTGAAATCACTAGTTTTAAAGGTGATCACATTTCTTCTAGGAAATACCTATTATAGTAAATCCAAATATTTGTGAGGGTAATGATTTTAGTTGCTTTTATTTTTATGGTTTGTAAAATGCTTTTACATCTCTCCTCTTATTTAACATTCAAAACATATCATAAGGTGTACAGGGAAGTACTATCCCTTTTGAGGAGTCGAGGCCCAGTGCACTGGTGTGTTTCTACCAGCCTCTCTCAGAGCCCCAAACCCACCCTTCCATACACTGCTGGGCTGGGAACTTGAGAAGACACTCCCTTGTCAGCTGCTCCCACCAGAGGGAGAGAGCAGGGCTGGAGGGAGGAGGAATCTGCTCCTTTGTCCGCTTCCTTTCACTCCACAGTAGCTATACACCATCAGCAGCTGCTCATTCGTGTCAGTTCATTTCCATACAGAGAACTAGCATCGTATGCCCCCTCAGAAATACCAGCCCTAGCTGGCTGGCACCCTCCTCCCAGAGGTCAGGAACCAGCTCAGCAGGGCCCAGCCTGCAAACCTCTAAATCCTAACAACCCCAAACTCTCCCTTTTGCTCTGTCAGCAGCTTCCCACGGTTACTGTCATTCTTGGTGGCACACAAACACCCCTCAGCATAATCAGAAGTTAACAAGTCAGATTTAATATCAAACAAAAAGAAGAGCAGTTGTATGGGCTTCCTTTAGAGAACTCTGATACCACCCCTAAGTCCGAACACTCCTCACCCCCAACTCCAAGTTCATCGAAGGCCAGGGGCAACTGTCTGACTGTCCCACATTCAGCAGGACAGTGTTCCATGCAGAGAGGAGAAATAAAAGGGAACACAACTTCAGCCACAGTGTAACAGTTGCTGTACAGTCAAACAAAATCTTAGCGATCGCTTCAACAGAAGTCTCAGATAACTGAGCTGTGGCAAAGTATGTTTTAAGGACAGCAAAGTCTTTTGCTTTGACTTGTAAGAGATTGTGTGAGTGACATAACCTGTGAAATGATGAAAAAATGCACCTTCTATCTTTGAGGAAAACTTACAGGTGTAACTGAGTGCTGGTGGCTGAGAGTCCAAATTTCTGGAAGGGACTTCTCCATTAGCTTCAGGGTATCTTCGAAGGCCTTCTGCAATTCTCTTCCTTGCTCATCGAACTCGAAGAGAAAGAGCACCTTTAAAATGCAGTGTATTTCATCTAGGACAGAAACGTGAGGGCGAGTTCAGTGGTGTCCACAGTTTCTCTCTCATATAAAACACATTTAACATCACATTACAGCTGCCATCTCCCACATTTTCTTCTCTCTTCCCCAAAGCGGGAGTCATTCGACACATCTACTACAACAGGAACACACACACTAAGGGCCCTGGCAGGAAGCAGGGTCCCGCAGCCTTCACCTTGCCTCAGTGCTCAGCTCTCCCAGCTCAGGCACCGGGATGCCAATAGAAGGAAGGAGGCTTTTGGGGACCGGCTAGGAAGGGCTGTTTCAGGAATGTGCCCTAAAATGACACTTCCTGTTGACAGTTTTGCTCGTTCCTCTAGTTGGAGAAATTCTGTCTGTCTGTGCTGTCCACTGACTGTCTGTCTGTGGGCAGGAGCTGTCAGTCAGTATTGAGCAGATACCTTTCAATTTTTCAATGCCCTGCACCACTTCATTTAAAGCCTCCAAAAGGGCCAGCTCCTCCAGGGGGTTTCCTTCTTTGAGGCTGTGCTTCTTCCGCTCGGCCTTACGGCGATTCTTCGATGACCGCCTGTTAGGAATTAGAGGGCTGTTTATAAAGGGCTCTTCTTGTGCCGAACATATTAAAATGTTCATGTTGGCCACTAACTTTCTGAGAAACCAGGCACCTACAGATGGTATCTGTACTTGGGAGAAATGGTGATGAGGTGTGAAAAGTGATTTAAAAAAAAAAAAAAAAAAAAAAAAAAAAAAAACCCACAAAACTTGGCAAGTCTTACAGGCAGGAATAAGAAAAATCCTAAAAAGTATTATCTGGCCTGATGCTTTCTTTGAAATACAGACGAAAATGAGGTCACATCTGATAATAAGAGCTAAACAATATACAGAACACTGAACTTGAATTTTATAATAAAAAATTTAAAGGCAACAAGATAAAACTTAAAATTTGAACATAATAAAATCTATACAAATCCAATAGTCCTTCCTGCCTTGGGTCATCAATATGCCATTTCTTTTGTCTGGGGCTCTCCCAGTCCAACTTTTTCCCCCCAAATGTATTTGTATTGATTTCAGAGAGGAAAGGAGAGGAAGAGAGAAATAGAAACGTCAATGGTGAAAAAACATAATTGATCAGCTGCCTCCTGTACACCACCTCCTGGGTATTGAGCCTGCAACCAGGCATGTGCCCTGACCAGGAATGGAACCATGACCTGCCTCCTGGTTCATAGGCTGACGATCAACCTCTTGAGTCACACGAGCTGGGCTCACCCCAACTTTTAAATGCCCAGTTCTAGTCGCCTTTCTTACAGTTTCTGATCAATTCAGTTGAATTATATCATCTTGCATTGTTCAGTCTCCCAAGTAAGGCTCTAACTGTTATAACTCCGATCTCCTTAAAAGTTTTCTGCAATCTTCACTACAACTAGCATATAGGTGATCAGTAACAAATTGCTACACTGAGTAAAAATATGATGATATATTTATTTCCTCTTCCAATCCTGAGTTTGAACTGAAGACTACAATCTTTTTTCTTTATAATATTTTTTATTTTTTCAGAGCCCACCCATTATAGTCACATAGTATTTATTGAGTGAATAAAATCAGATGTTTATAAATTGATATGCAGTGTGAGGTCTGTGTGGGCACTGGGTGAGCACACAGGCCATGAAGCTGCAGCGGAAACGTGTGAACACCAAGTCTAACCTATTGGATGTGCTGGGACAGGCCTTGCACAACTTCCACATGGCCTTGAATGACCTCCGGCTCCTGCAGCAACATCCTGGTAGAAACCAACCCATTTACTTGGACTTTCTCCATTGCCCAGAGTACGGTGGGTGTGATGGGTAAGCATGATACATACGCTGATATCCTGGAGTTGCTGTGGGAATATCTGCCACTCATGTCACTGCCGTTCATGACACTGCTAGTTTCAGAGTAGAGGTCAGACTGTTGACCGCGGGACGCCTCATCATCTAGAAAAGGACCAGATGCAGAATGAAAACTTCCTGCTAATGTGGGTTTACCTTCAGTGGGGTAGGTGGGTTATAGTTAACCAGGGCATAGCTAAGGATGGATGAAAATTATTACAAAGTTGATCTCAAAATGAAGTGAGATAATATTAAATACAATTATTACTATATACCAGTACACCAGTGCCAAACCGCTTTAGTCTTTTCTTCCTTTTTATTACAGCAAAGGAACTTTTAGAAATGAGAAGACTTATTTTATAAAACACAGTGGTCTAACACTCTGGCTGGGTGGGATGAGGGGAAGGTTTGGCACAGTTCTTCCCATTCGTGCTTGGTGCTGCTCCCAAGCCCTCCACACACACACACACACACACACACACACACACACACACACCCCGATACACAGCCCCCAAGGATTTTCACAGAGGCTTAGACTCCCCACGACACAGTACCCACACCGCAGGAGACACAATAAGCAGCCAAGACAAAGCGTGATGATGTTGTCCACCCCTCCCATCCCAGCACCGAGGGTTTCCATGTAACACTCACCCAGATAGACACGCTGCGCTTGCTCCTTGAGCTCTCGAACCACCAGTAAACGTTTTTTATGGTGACTGAAAGTGGTTGTCTGAGAGTCTAGAAAAGCCATGTAGTTTTTCTGGGCTGAGGGTGAAGATGAAAAATAATTTCAGCATCATGCTTAAGCACAGAGAAAACTAGAGGGGAAAGGTGAGAGCTGGAATTTACCAAAAAGAAATAGGTTACTAGGTTTTCCAAGGAAGATTTTTTTCCTAGTGAGTATTAACCCTCCCCGTTTTAAGAGAATGAACCAAACTGAGATTCCAGATCTTAGAACTCATCGACATCATCCTAGAATACTCTTACTACTAAACATTCAAAATCACCTGAACAGACTTGATACCTAACCCAAAACAGACCTGGCAAACAAAAGGAGCACAGGAAGCTATTAACAAACAGGAGGAAAGTCACTGACATGCTTCCCAAACACAGGTGTGCGGCCCATGAAGATGAACTGTCAGCGTTTTCCTACGTTCTCAACAGTGGGGACAGTTTAAATAAGAGCTGGCTAATGGATGCTGTGGGCTCAGGAAGGGTGCCTCAGTACCCGAATCCAGGTACCCAAAGTGAATGGTACAGAGAGAACCCTCCTCGTTTTAATTAGAATGGGAGGAGGGAGCAGGCTGGGTAGGAACGTCAACACATGTCAATGTCAGGAAGACTAGGCCTTACTTACACCTAGACTGCACTAAATATGGCAGCGCTGGAAATTCCAAAGATTTCCATCAGTCAAGCTGATGTCCTTTCCAGCTGAGCTTGGGAGGGTTGCAGTGACACCAGAGTACTCTACCCCTGGAAACACATATCTGCCCTCTAGAAACCAGCAACCTCATTTGCGAAAGTTCTTATTTTCATTTTGAAAAAAATCCAAACCTACAGAAAAGTTGCAATAGTTCAATATACATACATAAATCCTACCCAGAACCTCAATTTACCAATTCTTAACATTTTGCCATATCTTGGGCTTCCAGTTTTTACACTCTCTCTCTTACCATTATTTTTGTAGAATCTTTTAAGAATAAGTTGCAGATATGACCCCTTCTTAATACTTCAGCAGCTCTTTCTTAAGAATAAAGACATTATCTAATATTACCTAATATAAACACAATATAATGATTAAATGTGGAAATTGTGTATTCATACAATACTATTCCTTTCAAGATAATCATCTACTCCCAAATGCAAAGGTTCTCACTCCTATCTTATCACAGACTTTTCACCTTCAAATATTTCATGTGCTACCACCTAACTGGTTAGCCTGTGAAAAGCCCTGGTCAGATGTGAGTAATACACCAGAGGAGAATTCTGACGGACCCCATTTGACACATGAGCCAAGGATGTAATAACACCAGAAACGCTCTCCCACATCACCCCTCCACTTCCAAATGAGAAAATCTATTTAAATGGAACCCTCACCTTCTAAAATGGAAGGCTTTACGTTGGTTTCTATAATATCCAGCCTGTTATACTTGTAAACCTAAGAGGAAACAGACAGTAATTTCAGGCAGGATACATTCAAGTTGCCAGAGAGTTCAGACACTTAAGAAAGAAGTGGATCACTTCAGAGGAGTGAGCCTCCTATAAGACAACCACTGGAAATGCAACTCATTTCAGTAGAATACCGCAATATTTCACACTTAGAGGAGTAACTAATTCCCGACATCAAGAATAAATTTTTACATGGTTTAACACTTGTCCTTAGAGTGGGAACTGAACTATCAATTCACTTCACGAGCTCAGAGGGAAGGCACTGGGGCTGACCATCCCCCCTGCACTCCTGCTCTTTTCTGCTCAGCACCTAATGCTGGGAGGGCTGCAAACATTCCCCTACCAGTCTCAGAGCATCTTCCCAGGCAGCTCCTTCTAACAGCAAGAGCACAGCTTCTTCATAATCCTGGCAAAGGGACATTAAGACAAACAGCAGGTTAAGGGAGCAAGCATGTCAGAAGCCCTTCTGCCTCCCCAGCTATCCTCCGGTCCCAGTTCTATCCCTGGCCTGGCCTAGAGCTCATGCTCAGTACATATTGATCCGAAACACAAAGGAGGGCATGCATTCTGCAAAGAGCACAAGGTGAGTATCATATCCTATTTCCCCAAGCATCAAACCCACCAAACAGGTCTGCTAAAAAGGCCCACTTCGCCCTGGCCAGGGCTCAGTTGGTTAGAGCGTCATCCTGTGCACTAAAATGGTTTCAATTCTGGGTCAGGGCACATACCTAGGTGCAGGCTTGATCCCTCATCAGGGTGCATAATATAATTTATTTAAAAAGATAAAATAAAATTTTTCTTCCAAGACAGACCCCTCTGGATCAGCTGGCATGTGCCACAGTAACAGGCCCACACCACAGGTTCACAAAGGGACATAGTAGGATGTTTGGCTTACATATGTGTGTACTGTATTGAGATAAAAATCTGCTGAAGTAAAAGAAATATTTCTAAGAGAGAGCATGAGTGTAAAAACCAAAAAGGTATTTAAAGTCAATCACCTTGTTTGAGAATGATTCTTCCTTACTCTATTTTGCCAAATTAACATAAAAAGTACGACTCCCTTGAGATTTAATTTAGCACTTTCTACCAAGGTCACACCACTAGAACATATTATAGTAGAGCTCTCGGGTATTCTACATACGAGCACTCATATAGAGATATATTGAATTTAGATTTCCAAGTCAAGATGGGAGACATTAGGGCAAACTATCTCTGAACATCCTAATTATCCACTGTTGTTCTTTTTTATCACAATAAAAAAAAATTACCGATTGATTTAAGAGAGAGAGGAGAAAGGAGAAAGAGAGAGAAGAGAATATCAATTTGTTGTTCCACTTATTTATGTATTCACTGGTTGATTCTTTTATGTGCTCTGACTAGGAATTAAACCAAAAACCTTGGCATATCGGGGCGATGCTCTAACCAACTGGGCTCCTTGGCCAGGGCCTACCATAGTTTTTCAAATTTTCATGATCTGTAAGTCTTTGCTTGATAGCGGGGCACTTTTAGAAAGGATAGAGTGAGCTTACCTGGGCATACTGTTCCAAAACTGTGGCCGCCTCACTGTGCTTACTCTGCTCAACTAGCTTTCCTGCAAAGGTAACAAGAAGCATTTGACCACAGTTGGCTTGCTAAGAACAACAGTTCTACCAAAACCCAAGGTGAAATGGTTTTGGGTAGTACTATTTAAGTAAATATAGCTTCATACAAACTGGAGATTGAATTCTACAGAATACAAGTATACATTCCAATCAAACTGCTTTAAAACAGCATTTTCCTAAGTGCTGACTGTTCCAGAGGATAATAACAAAGTTAAACAAAATTTTTCTGCTAAAGTATTTAATTAATATCTCTTCATTATGTATCAAACTATATACTTTGTGAATTTCTTTAAGAGAAAGAGGCAGGAATACCATGGAGTTTATCTTGAATGGAAGTTATAATCTAAATTTAGCATGAGGTGTGAAAATCATGTATAATTAAAATTAGCCATGAAAAAGACATTAAATTAACTTACAAAGGCATGGATAAGGGAAGCTGACCTAGTAACTCACACTAATCCATTTTGTCCTCCTATTGGAAAAAATTGCTATTTGCTTGGTTGAACACTAGGTGGAGCTAGTTGGCTTATGCTTGGGGTCATGCAGTGTTGTTTTTATTATAGATCCTAGAATCATAGTCAGCCCAGTGGAGATAATCACACTATGAGAGGCACATAAGACCAGAAGCTGACTAAGGGGCTGGCAGATTCATGCCTCCCATCTCATGCTAACTCCTGGCCACATTATGACTGACAAAAACAGAGTCACCTATCTTTTCTTTCTTTTGCTGGCTCATGTAAATTAATAAAGTAAATGTGCACATGAAACAACTCTGCCATATAACATTTCTCAAATATTACCATATAATATTTCTCAAATATTTCTGGCCACTGTGTTCCCCACCATTTTCCACTAAACATCTAGAGGTCTAGGTGTTCACCATAAGGTAAATGCAAACTAAGATTTATAAATAATAATTAAAAAATCACAGATCATAGGTCATAGAGCTAGAAGGTACAAACTACCAAAAATACCAGTTTATAAAGCAGAAGTAACAATGGAGCCAAAATGAATAACTAAAAGGGCTAAAATAAAAAATTCTCACATTTATAAAGAGTTCAGCTTGAAAAATTGGGAGGGCTTTCTAAAGAAAAGTGATCTTACACATTTTTATATTTCCAAGGAAAAGAATAATTCAAATGAGAATATGTACATACATTTAACAGGATATAATTTGGTTTTTCAGGAATGCTTCCCCCCCCCGCCCCCCAGAGATAATATTAATAAAGAAGCTGAAACTGGTTTGGTTCAGTGGATAGAGCATCGGTCTGTGGACTGATAGGTCCTGGGTCGAATTCCAGTCAAGGGCATTTACATTGGTTGCGGGCACATCCCCAGTAGGGGGTGTGCAAGAGGCAGCTGGTTGATGTTTCTAGCTCTCTATTCCTCTCCCTCTTTATAAAAAAATCAATGAAATATATTAAAAAAATAATAATAAAAAAAGTAATATGTAGCCAAAACCAGTTTGGCTCAGTGGATAGAGCGTTGGTCTGCGGACTTAAGGATCCCATGTTCGATTCTGGTCAAAGGCATGTATCCCCGATGGGGTGTGTGCAAGAGGCAGCTGGTTGGTGTTTCTCTCTCATTGATGTTTCTGGCTCTCTATCCCTCACGCTTCCTCTCTGTAAAAAAATCAATAAAATATATATTAAAAAAAAAAAAAGAAGAAGAAGTAATATGCACAAGTCTCCTGGAAACGTAAGGGGAAAACATACTAATCAATCTCTTACTTTAAGCACAGGCGAGAGGACCAGACCCTCCTCTCACCTCTTCTCACAGGCAGACCTTAACCTTTCCTCTGCTCGAAGGAGTCAGACTTGGTATAGCCTTGCCTCTGGTCTGATGAGTCCTTAGACCCTGAAACCCCTAAACTGCCTTTGTTTCTAATCTGCAAATGCTCATGCATTTGGCCTCTTCTTTTACCTCATTACTGAAAATTGCTATTATGGTTTCCAACAATCTACTGCCTATACCGAAGAGCCTCACCTCAAAAATCATCTTTAGCTTTATATAGGGCACATGGCCATCCAGTTACATTCCATTAAGCGTGGCCACATAATGTTAGTTTTGGTGAATGAGATGGAGAAGTAACAGTGTGACTTGTAGGTCATTTCCAACTTAAAGGTAAGTGTGCGCCCCAAGGAATGGAATGAAGATTAGATTAACCCCACTACAGCTCTCTGCCCAGAAGAAGGCAGAGCCATACATCGGGAGGACCAGTCAGATGAGAGATAAACTTTTATTATACCATTGCATCTTAGGACTCCTGTTGTAGCAGTTTAATTTTTACTCTACTTAGTAAAGCATTCCAAATGAATTTTTATTGAGTATAGGACTGCATTAAAGTATGTTGCCCTAACTTTCTTTGCAAAATTGACAAAACAAACAAAAAATAAAAAAACCTCTGGAGAAGTTCTCATTTTGGGCAACCCTTTACATGTGTGCTTACCTGCCAGAGCTCTGCCGAGGGCAGCCAGCTGCTCTTTGCTCAGCTGAAGCTGGGCCGCCACACAGAGAGCCTGCTGCCAGCTGCCAGCAGCCACAAAGGCATCCAGAGCTTTTTGGTGGGCACCACAGCGGGCAAACACCAGCCCCCCCGGCTCATAGAGGTGCTCCTGCGTCAGGTGCTCCCCGTAAGCAATGCTGATATCCTGTGACAAGAGATTGAGGGTTGGTGAGGAAAGGTGACAATCATATTTAAGTTCCATTGTAGGCTGCCTTAGTTGCTATGCTTGAAACTATTGAATTTAGGGAAGTCCTATCATTGATCAGTGAATCCAATCATTCTTCCATTCAAAACCTTACTGATGATGTGCCATTTATTCACTTAACAAATAATTACTGGGTACTATTCAGGACAGTGACAAAAGATGCTGCAGTGCAAAAATAAAACCAAACCAGCAAAAAAACAAACAGTAACAAGAACCACCATCAAGTTCCTGCTGTAGAAATAGAGGAAGGATTTATTTGCAGGGGTCAAGGCCCAGGGAGTGGTGAGAATAAACCACATGAAGAGTGAGAAAGAGTGTCCCAGGCCGAGAGCAAGGAAGGCACCGTGGCCACCAGGCAGGAACATGTATGGAATGCCCAGGAGGAATATGCAAGAAGGCTGGTTTGGTAAGCAGAGAGCATGGGCTTCCTGACAGAGGAAACCTGAGTGTTTTGAAGGACGAGTGGGACTAAAGGAAGGGGAAGGCAGAGGGCTGGCAGAGGCAGTGGGTGCTAAAGAGGCGGTCAGGAGCCAGAACACAGAAAGATGTGAGCAATTTGCAGATGAACTGGAAATGATGGCGATGGATGAGGGCACAGTGAGCAGTGGTTAACAGCACGGGATCCGTAGTCTAGGTCAGCCGCTTCACAGCCCAGGTCCTTAGGCAAGTTGTTTTCTCGTCTATAAACTGCACAACACTAACATGTTTTTATGGGAATTATATGTTTAGCTCACCAGTGGGAAAGATCTGCACTTTGCAGGATGATATTATGGGGCAGAGAGGCCAGGCTGCAGAGGGCGGTGGAACCAGGGGCCCATGTGGAGGCTGTGTGGGTATTCCCCACAAGGAATCTGGGACAATACCTAGGTTTCTGGCCTGAGCAAGTTCTTCAGAGTAGGAACAGGTCAGAACCACTGTCTCAGATAAGAAGTTCAAGATGAGGCTAATTTGTCTGAAGATGAACCTTGAAACCAAGGACAGTGTTATTGACTCAGGACCCTCACTCTTTCCAACTAAGGCACAAAGCAAAACCAGGAGCACAACGTTACACACCACACACCTTGTGCTGCTGCGAGTCTGGTGGATATAACTTCAGAGCTTCATTATACAGGTTCTTATCCTTTATTAAGTTTAAGCATTCTGGGAAGTGCTCGGGTCCTGCAGGAATAAGATTCATACACACATAAGCTTAAGACTTGGAAGCAGAAAGGATTTCATTTTTACTAACCATCTCTAAACAAAATCAACAGGGACGATTTCTGCACAATCAGAAAATCTGGAGAAGAGAATTCAGGAATCTGAATTTCAATGAACACCACTGCCGATTCTGAGGTATTAGAAGAACTGCCTGGGATCAGAGTTCTACTTTACAGGACTTTTTCACACTACCTCTGACCAATGACCATCCAGCCCAACTGGTTCAACCTCCTTAAGAATCACCTGGGATGTGTATTAAACATACACACAACGAGTACTGCCCAGCCCTAGTGACTCTTCTCTGTCCCCCTCCCAGCCCTCAGGAAGGAATCGCAACTGCTGAAGCCAGAGGCTGCAGCCCAGGTCAGGGCCAGAGGATGGAGGGGTGGGGGATGGAATCAGAGCACCCGCCACTGCAATTGGCCCACCCCATCACTGATGAGTAAGTAAGACCGGCTTCCAGGGCACCGCAGTGGGCACCTCACAGACAAGCCAAGCTTCCTTCAGGTGTTTGCAAACACCATGAGAACAGTGAGTTATCTAATTTTGATTCTGAGACAATGAAGTAGATTTAGGAGCCAATCATTCTTAACCCAAAAAGAATCTGCTCTATTTCCCTAGCTGCAGAGCCCCTCAGCTCTTTAAAAAACACATGCTGCCGAAACCGGTTTGGCTCAGTGGTGGAGCGTCGGTCTGCGGACGGGGGGGGGTGGGGGTGGGGGGGTGGGTGGGTGGGTGGGTGGGTGGTGGTGTCGGTCCCAGGTTCGATTCTGGTCAGGGGCATGTACGTTGGTTGCGGGCACATCCCCGGTGGGGGGTGTGCAGGAGGCAGCTGGTCAATGTTTCTCTCTCATCGATGTTTCTAGCTCTCTATCTCTCTCCCTTCCTCTCTGTAAAAGGATCAATAAAATATATTTTAAGAAAACAAACAAACAAACAAACAAAAACCAAGTGCTTTATCCTCAGTTCTTAGAACATATAAAATCAGGTATATTTATGTAATTGTTAAAGATTTCAGGAGTGGAAATTGAAAGCAGTGTGTGTTTAAACTAACATTTAAATTTATACCTGCCTAGTTCCAAAGAAAATCTGAAGTGGAAATAAGCACAGTAATCCTCATACTCACCACATTTGCTGAGGTGGCCAATGGCCTTTTCATACCGTTTCAGGTATTTGTCAATGGTGAACCGCTGATAATTAGTTTCCATTTTCTTAAGTGTATTAAGAAATGGGAGATATTCTTTTGGATCCTAGAAAAAATTATAAATAGAACTTTATTGCTTGTGATATTTACTTATAAAAATAGACATATAATAATTATAGCAGTAAATCCAAAGCTACATAATTTTAAGAACATGTACCATATTAATATATTAATTACTTTTTATATAATACTAGTGTCCCAGTGCACGGATTTGTGCACATTGAAAGAAATTAATTAGAAGAAATATTTTAATCTCTATTCGCCCTTTCTCTATAATAGAAGTGTCAACCAAATTAATGATTGACAATGACAGATCAAAACACATGCATGTGATTGGCGCCAGTGAGAGATTTATATGTATTGTGTGTGTGCGAGTCAACTGAGCCTTTTATATATATATGTGTGTGTGTGTGTGTGTGTGTATGTGTGTGTGCATGTGTATGTGTGTGTGTGTGTATATATATATATATATATATATATATATATATATATATTAAACTTGCTTAATTAGATGTGCTTTTTGATGTAGCTAAATTTTTTCCAACCCAGTGAAGCACCCTAACTTCTCTTTGTCATAAGTATAAGGTGCCCACAGTGACCATTTCCGGGCTTGGCTGGACTGTGGGCTGCATTTTGCACCTTGGCAGCATTGGCTGCGATTTGGTGGGATGTCACTCCAGGGTGGTGGCAGGGCCTATATCCCACTTGGGAAAACTGAATGTTGGTTTGTCGGCACCAGGTCTGTGGTGCTATTTATTTTTAAATGGCCAGTGAGCATCATAGCAGCTCCTGTGTTGAGTGTCTGCCCCTGGTGGTCAGTATGTGTCATAGCTACCAGTCAGATGGACACTTAGCCTTTTACTAGAGGCCCGGTGCATGGATTCATGCATGGTTGGGGTCCCTCAGTCCGGAAGAGGACAGACTGGATGCAGGGGTAGACACGGTGCAGTGGAATACACAGGGGCCATCTCCTCAGTCCCTGGGCAGTGGGCAGAGAGGCAAAAATGGCTTACTGGAATGCCTGACTGAGGTAGCTCAGTTGGTTGGAGTGTCATCCCGATTGTGGGTTCAATCCCATCAGGGCACCAAAAAAGAAAAAGGACCGCTTACTGGGCATATGCCACCTTGACATCCTTTGACCAAGAAGAGTGAGAATTAGCCAGGTGAATGGGGAGGGTGAGAGGGGAGGCAGAAGTCATGTGATCCACAAAGGTGTGTGTGGCTAAGGCAACAAAAGCACTGCCTTTCCTCTGCAGGCAGAGAAAAGGGGACCACGTGAAGAGATGAGGACAGAGATTCCCAGGGAACAGATCACAGAGGATGTTTAAGTAATATTATGGCCTTTGAATTTCATGCTGGGGCCATAGAGATTATAAAGTGTTTAAAACAGAAAAATAAAGAATCAAGTTTCCTTTTTGGAAAGGTCACTCTGACAAGAGCAAAGAAAGGAAAGTTAGAGGATGAAACGAAGGCTGCACAACAGATAAAAAGGGTGCAGGCCCGGGCTCTCAAACATTTTGACTGTAGCATGCTAACGGGGACAGAGGCCCCGAACCTTTCTAATCTCTGTGTTCCTACTTTCCATTAGTAACTGAGCTACAAAACAGACCTGAATTGAAATACGATTCGTTTGTTCTATTTCCTTAATAAGAGAATTTGTTCGCACATATGCCTATAATCTTAAAAATAATCCCATAATTTTATTTCACTTGCTCAACCTAGCAATCAAAACACTTTGATAAGCAAAGAACTATGATAGAGAATGGCACTTAGAAGCGTGGACCCGGAGACTCTCAGATCTGCCTCCAGGCCTGTGCTCCGAACAATATCGGGCAGAACACTGCACCATTAGAAGAGGGATTCATGCTGCCATAATTACATAAACGAGAACCAAAAAGATAGCAAAGTAGCAACTCCACGTACCTTCTGTGACTTCTCAGCTACCATGAGGACCAAATCAAAGTCATAGGTCCCAAGAGAATGATCATATAATTCATTCACATCCACTAGCAGCAGCAAATACTTGAGGGCCTCTTCAGCACTCACACCATCAGGAACAGGGGTAGCACTTCCTGTCAGAAAACAAAACAGAGCAAAACCATAGGGCAAAAGCCCCCACACCTGGCATCATAACCAAATGACAAAGAAACACATTTCCCAATAGACAGACATTTCTGACTCTTTTGTACATGCAGCACTGAACAGAATGACACAGATCTTAAAATGGCCAAAGGCCACACGTTAAATCTGTACTGTGACACTGGTCCTGGTCGGTGCCCTCTCCCGAGCTGGGAGGACTGAGACAATCAGGCCCCGAAAACACTCTTTCTGTGAACGGGTCTCTACCTTGAAGCTCGTGTACCTTCTGCAGCACAACTTCCAGTTCTGGGGTTGTTTTCTTCACATGAGAGGTGAGGATGGACAGGCAGTACCTGAGGTCAGATGCGAAGAGCAACACAGGATGAGAAGGATGAACAGAGTAAGGACAGGTATGTGCTTGTGACATTCACAAGATGCCCCTAATGCGGCACACGTACTTGTCAGGGTCTATGCTCTCCATGGCAGCTCGCATGGCATCGCAGATAAGGTCCACTTTACTCCCCTCGAGACCCTTGGACTGTGGGACAGTGTCGGGATCTGGTGGAGGGTACATGGTAGTTGTGACATCTTCTTCCCTAAGAATAAGTGTGTATTAAAAGGTCACTAACTGAACCAGTCCCCCTCCTCAAACCATTCACATAAATCACATGAGACAATAAATAAAAATAGCTATTAAAAAAAAAAAAAAGCTACTGGAAAAGTTTAATTATAAAAATACTGATAGAAGATAAAAATGGAGAAATTTATTGAGAAATGAAAACACATCTACAAAAGACCTGTACAATGATATTCATAGGTGTTTTGTCCAGACAGCCCAAACAAGGCACAGACCAGGTGTCCATCAACTGGGGGATGAATGAACAAACTAGTATATTTATACAGTGGCATCCTATTGAGTGATAAATAAGGTGGATTTTGAATACATGTAAAGTGGATGAATCTCAAGATAATATACACTATGGGAAAGAAGCTTTATTTACATAGGAAATTAAGCATTCTGAAACCATTTATAAAGTTCCTGAACATGTAAAACTGATCCAGGGTGTAAAACTCCAAACATTGGCTGCCTAGGGGTCAGGGACTGACTGAGAAGGAACTTGGGGGGAACTTGCTGGAGGTTTAGGTTACAATGAAGTATACATTTGTCAAAACTCACTGACGGGTACATTGGTGATTGCATTTCACTATAAATACAACGGGACCCCGTATGCAAACAATGCACTCTAGATAGTGCTATGCAAAATGAAATACTGAGGTAAAGGTAGACTAATGTCTATAATTACCTTGAAATTAATCTAAAAATAGATGATGCATGAACCGGTGGCAAATAGTGATAATGCAAATACAGAAAAATATGAATTCTAGAACCTAGTGAAGCTTCAGGATTCTCATGTGACAATTCTCTCAACTTTTCTTTATCAAATTTCTCATTAAAAGTTGGAGAAATGGTCAATACAGACATAAGAAGATACAATTTTCTTTTTAAATTCATAAAAACAAAGTTTTATATTCTACCTAAAAATAAAGTCAAATAATAATTCTGACCTACGTACTTAAAGTCTTAGTTTTAAATACTGTTTTAAAAAGGAAAAATCCAGTACATATGGTTAAGAGTTATAGTGATAAAAAAAAATACTAGACATTAATTTTTCTCCTCTAGCTATCTATCTATTTGATTTCCTTAACCAGAAGAGAGAAAATCATGTCTACAATACTCATGAATTATTCAAAATACTTACTTCAATTCTGTGAAAAACAAATTAATGTGATTTACAGAATCAATTTGCTTTATGAAGGACTCCACATTTTCAAGAAACACCTACCCAAAAAAAAAGGACAAAACATTTTAGTTCAGATCACATTAGTTCAAGTCTAAAGTAAGCTAGAGTAAACAGCAGCGTGAGGAAGTTACCTTAGGGTTATGATCATAAATCAGGTTGAGATTAATTCTCAGTTTTCTCATGCATTCAAATGCTTCTTTAAACATAAGCCTGTGAAGAGAAAAGACAGAGAAGCCATTTCACAAAAAGCAAGCTCCCTGGACCCAGCACGTTTCCATTATGATACAAACCAGTTCTAAGGAGATTACAGCCCAAGTGCCCAATAACTGCTAATGGGTTTTCACTCTGAAATCACAGAATAAGATAATCGGCTACCAAATTCATTCACCTTCTGAAAAGGAATGATTTAATCATCATGACAGGATGAGGACTACATCCTCACAGTCACACTCATCATGGAACTTGGGTCTGTCTTAACAAAATAATGCAAAGCTTCTCCTGTACCGAGTCAGACCATGAATCATTTCCCTGCTAACAGTGGCTCAGGCACTTTGGGTCATGGCC
This sequence comes from Pipistrellus hanaki, assembly GCF_964339955.1. Classification (NCBI taxonomy): domain Eukaryota; kingdom Metazoa; phylum Chordata; class Mammalia; order Chiroptera; family Vespertilionidae; genus Pipistrellus; species Pipistrellus hanaki. The sequence continues at coordinate 17,446,632 of NC_140513.1, read as the reverse complement.
CCCCTGCGAACCTGAAAGCCGTGGGCCTCCTGCTAGAAAGACATGCAGACACAGCTGGTGCAGTGGCCCAGGTTTACAGGCCATCTGAAGCCAGTGGGTCCCCTTATGCCAGGAAGCCCTGATCTACACGATGAGCTTCATGATCCCTTCTGCTGGAAATGTCACTATACCATACGGCATTAAAATCAGTGTGGACCATGTCACCACAATCAATTTAATTAATAAATATTAAAAAGAAAAATCAAAGTGTAAAAAAAAAAAAAAAAAAAAAAAGCCTCTGAGAATCTGATTGGTGACATCTGTAATGAAGGTTTTCCAGACTTTTAGGTTTTAAATCTTGAAAGGATACTTATGATCTTCACACATAAGTCATAACAAGCTAACTAGTCCTGTACGCGGTACTTACTTGTCCAACCACTTCCGAATCTGAGCTAAAACCAGGGCTCGATGATGAACAACTTCTAAGTTTCCCCTTGGCATCTTAAAATATATAAATCAAAATAATAATGTTTTAAATTAAATAGAAAACATTTAAATACCCAGACTACACAACTTTACCTAACTTCACAGTGAACTACCACGCGAGGTAAAATGAGCCCACTTTTAGCAGAATCTAGTTGTGCTCAATATTTATACTGACTTTCCAGAAAAGCTTCCCTATAAGCCTTACTGGTCAGAGCCTCTATGAACACTCTTTTGTAATAAAGCTAACAGAACCTGGCAAGGAAAGACTTAAGAGTAAATTACTGAAAATGAAAAGAGAGCCTAAAATACAATCTGCAAGAACTGTTTGGTATTGACTGTCCAACAGCAATCAGAAACACAGCCTGAAAAATCAGCTTACCTGTAATATCAGCTTTGTGTCCTGGGGCACAACAGTGACAATGCGTGAACCCCTCTCCACCATCCGCAGTGTTTCCCCGTTAGACGCGTGACTGCTGCTCAGACCTGCCTGTAATGCTAGAGACAACAAGGGCCTTAAGAATCACTGTCATGACCAGGCACTCTCCATTACCTGCACCTGAAACTGCATGTTATCTGAAATACAGGAGAGCAGTTACTAACCAGGCTCCTTTGCTCTCCCACTCAACCTCAAGACCATCAGCCTTTGTGATAAACAGTTGCATCCCTCGAACTTGCCCTCTCTCAGAGCCTTCATGCATATTCTCACACAACTCATTAACTGACTTGGAAGACACAGGGAGAATGGGCAGCATCTTAGCGCTATGATCATACCAAGGAATGATTCAATTTCCAAGTTAGAAACTAGGAAAATAAATGGGGTTTTTCAGAATAAGGAAAATACACACACAAAGGGAAGTGGGGTTGAAGGTGAGGGGATGGGTGGGCAAGGAATAGAAGAAATAACAGCCAATTTCCTACAAACTGAGTCTTGTGAGCCACATGCGGCTCTTTGGCCCCTAGCGTGTGTTTGTTCCACAAAATACCATGTGCGGGTGCACACGTACAGTGCAATTGAAACTTCGTGGCCAAGGAGCAGAAGTCAGTTTTTGGCTCTCAAAAGAAATTTCAATCATTGTACTATTGGTATTTGGCTCTGTTGACTAATGAGTTTGCTGACCACTGTCCCAGACAAAGTCCTTCAAAGGGTACTGCGGAGGGTGGCCACAGTAAGAAAAGATTACAAAGAAGTCACAGCATATTGCTCACTTGGTATTTACTGGTAACTCAAAGTAAAATATTAATTGTATATTGAAATTTCCTGAACAATTTTTATCTATCTTTAGAATATTCTGCTTAAGGAAGGACTTCCTTTTCTGGAAGTCTTTGCTGACTGGTGCAGGATGATTGAACTGCGATGCTGTGCTGAGGTTAGGGACGAAGGAACTAAATTCTAATGGTATTCTCCTGTCCAGGACTCCAGTCAAAAGCCAAAGTAGGTGAAGAACTTGAAAGTCATCAAGACCTCAAAAGACAAAAGATAGTGTATTTTATACACTGAGAACTTACTTTTTAACGAAGCATCACTCAGACAAAAACACTGGCAGGTGTGAGAATGAGTCGTTAACAACAAAAACTCGTCATATACTGCAAATGATGTGATATTGGAAGCAACCTACAAGGCAAGGGAGATAAGGGGAAATGTAGCTTTATTACTTGGAGGCAACCCTGAAGAAGATCTGTCACCAAACCACGCCTTTATACCTCATTGTCATTGATGAAAAAGCGACACCTGTTAGTCAGACCAAGGACATATTCCTGCAAAGAAATAAAACTGAAATTATAAACAATTCTAACCAAACTATAATAGTTAAACCTAACCTTTCAATCACACAGTTCTACTGACCTGTGATTTCACATCTAAGTCTCTATAATCAGGGCTGAATATAGACATGTTAGATGTGGGTGGTCCAGAAGCCATCCAATCCATCTGCAGGCCCTGTCATTTCTATCTTCTACCTGCATCTCAAATATGCCACCTTTCTGCCCTCTCTGCCTCTATCCCAACAGTCACTTCCACTCTGGCTCCTTTCCAACCTACTCCCCATCTGGCAGCCAGAAAACCATGAAGCAAATCACATTATTCTGCTGATTTAAAGTTACTAATAATCTTCCTACCTTTGTTAATAAATAAAAAATCCACACTCGCTCCTTGAATAAGCTGAGCTCTTTCCAAGCTCAAGTGGTGTACAGTTCCTTGTCCCTGGAACACTCTCCCTTCCTTGGGGAGCTTTCTCTTCCATCACAGCTCAGTTCACACACCAGAACATAGAGCTTTCCACCAAAGTAGGTCCCGATTCCTCACAGCTACCATCTCCCACTTAGTCCCCAGCACCTCAACACTCTGTCAGTACATCCTGCTTGTTTTCTTCATTCTCCCTTTGGAAGGGCTAATTATATAATCTGTTGATAGGTTATAAAGTCCACAAGAACAAGGGTTTGAAGAGCTATTTTGTTTTATAACAACTGTATCCTACCACCCACCACAATTATAGGCATTTTAATATTTGATGAATGACAACCTACTGAATACTACTTTCAAGATTACATTTCTGTTGTTCCCAAAAGGTATTTAATAAAACTAACTTTGACTGTTCTGTACAACTGGGGATGAAAGTTTGCTAACTGCATTCTATTTTTAAATTTACAGTTCCGAGGAAGGGACTACTAAAGCCTGCTTGCCAGGCAACCTCTTAATTCCATCTCACAGAGCAAGCTGGGGCTCAGGGAACTGTACCTTCTCAATGTTGCCTTACAATTTAGTGGAGAACCAGGCTCACATCCAAAGTCCATATTCTTTGTACCTAATGCTATCAGATCTTGGATCCCTGCTTTTAAGTGGTAAATTTTTCTGCCCTGTGATCACTTACCTTCCCTCCAATTATGGCCAACTCAGTCTGTGTGCATTCATAAGGAATTTGAACAGGAAATCCACCCGGGTTCTTCCAGGGTTCAACAATTGGAGAAGGTGATTCTGCAGGATTAGCAGATGAGGTTTACCAAGAGCTGATCTGCTCTTTGTAAAGCACTGTCTCATTAATACTTACTAAAACACTTAACATGCAATTTGGATTACTTTCCAAATGTATTCTGGAAACTCATTAGGGTATTCCAATTCATTACAAGAGAAAACAGGTAGTAAACACTGGCTGCCCTGGCCTGTGTGGCTCAGTTGGTTGGAGCATCATCCCATGCACTGAAAGGCTGTTGGTTCAATTCCCCATTAGGGCACATGCCCAGGTTGTAGGCTTGATCCCTGGTAGGGGGCGTTAAGGAAGAAACTGATCAATGTTTTGCTCTCACAGTGATGTTTCTCTCTCTCCCTCTCCCTTCCTCTCTGTCTACAAGTCAATAAAAAAAATTTTTTTTAAAAAGAAAACACCAGCCAATCGTTGCTATAGCTTAACGTTTTCCAGAGAAGTTAAAAGACCTTACAGTCAATGTGGCACAGACAAGATACAAGTCATGTTTTTAACAATGAAACATCATATAAATCATAAATATGCTTTTCTAACTGTGATACTCACCCCAAAGGTACTTAAGTATCTGACCACCAGCTAGTTGCAATGCTACTGTCTTGGTCTTGGAATTGCAACATAAGCTGATTATGACCCCATCCACTGTCACAGATGAACTGACAAAAGTAATCAAAAGGAGAAAGGGGATGTGAACAGATCTAGTTTTTCTCAAAAGTAGTGACATTTCAGATTTTACAAAACAGAAAAATAAAACAAGCAATTTCCTTTTAGTGTTACTCTGCTTATTTCAATACAACATACACGTCACACACACACACAATAAACTACTGCAATCACAGATAAAGCGATTACCTGTCACATCACACTATTTTCCACAATACACATAAACTGGAGTCTACATTGTGAAGTCCACCATTCCTATTCTGGCAGCAACTCATTATAACTTACTGCCACTTATCGCCTTCATTAGACATACCTGGTACCAATATTATTTCTGTATTCTTAAAATATAAACTACATTAATGAAGCAGTTCTTTGAATAAGATGGTCTGTAGGAACATAGAACACTCCCTATCACTATCATATTCGTTCATGGAAATCATGGAATTCGTTCATGGGGAGAGGGAAAATGTGCTGTTGCCATCATATTTCCCCCCCCCCCCCGAGTCAATGAAGGATACATCTTAAAGAGACTAGATATGTCTTAAAGGAAGTGAAAGAGATAGCGATTTAAAAAAAATGATTCCAATGCTAACATTTATTCAAAGATTTTTTAACCAATTTATGAAATACCAAAATGTCCTAAGTTTTATGAGGATAAATTAACTGTCAGTTAAGAAAGCAGACTCTGGAGCTACTCTTCCTGGGACTGGGGTCTCAGGCAAGTTATTACCTTCCCTGTGCCTCAGCTGTCTCAGCTGTAAAATGCTGACAGTACATATTCCAAAGAGGTACAGTGAGAAATCCGTGAGTTAATAGTGGTAAAGCACTAAGAAGAGTACCTTTTACAAAGACAAACTGTAGTATGTAAGCTATTAAGAGCTGCAAGCTAATCAAGGGACTTTATATTCCTCAAAAACATTGATATTGTATATGAACAAGCAGTCTTTTTTTTGAGAAACAAAGGTCAAAGCAACAGAAATATATTTTAAATGACTTTCTCATTACCTTTTCAGTAAATGAAATGACTGCCTCTAGCTTTTTTCTATAAATAATTTTAAATTTTATGTCTCATCACTATGTTGTACACCAAAAATATAATATTGTTTGTCAAGTGTAATTAAAAATAAAAATAACTTCTTAAAAAATAATTTTAAATTTTGAAAAGTAGAAATTTCATAATTTAAACATGTCTAATGAAAAATGCTCTGCTTTTCAAAAACCTTTAAGTGCTACATGTAGCTACAACATTTTCTGCACCGAGACATATTCACAAAAAGCTTTTAAAAATATAAAGAGTGCCAAAACCAGTTTGGCTCAGTGGATAGAGTGTCGGCCTGTGGACTGGAAGGTCCCGGGTTCGATTCCGGTCAAGGGCATGTACCTTGGTTGTGGGCACATCCCCTGTAGGGGGTGTGCAGGAGGCAGCTGATCGATGATTCTTTCTCATTGATGTTTCTAACTCTCTATCCCTCTCTCTTCCTCTCTGTAAAAAAATCAATAAAATATTTTTTAAAAAATAAAAAACAAACAAAACTATTTAAAAAAATAATAAATAAATAAAAATATAAAGAGTTATGAATCAAGATTAGGAGTTTATGACTGCATCAAAATGTTTGATGCATACAATGAGGAAAGGTTCCTAATTTTGCAATAAGGGTTTTCAGAGTTTAAATCTAAGCAGATCTTCCATTACAAATGAAGCTAGAGAGTAATATCAGTGTAGGCCCACGGTGCCAAGGGTGACACTGGAAACCTGAGGATTTCCCAGAGCTGCCCAGACAATACCACTTATCTACTGCACAACAGGGCTTGCCTTACAGAAATCAGCATTCATGAACTAGACGCAGTCAGGGATCAAAATGAAACTCAAGGCTAGGGGGGCAGTAAAAAAAAGAAGAAAAATAGAGACTTTTCAATAGTAATGCATCAGGTGCCAAACAGAATATAAAGAGAAAGAGGCCAGACATCAAAATACAGCACATATAAATAGATCTTTTAATAACTAACAAGGGTAATCAGAGTGACTGATTCTCATGGGCTAGCAATTGCCTTGCTAGAATGTAAGCATATGCTCAATTATAAATTTTAACACACTTCAAAATGTTTTGCCTCATCTGTTGGTATTTGTCCGTTTTTCACCACTTCTTGACACATTTTCAGCCTGTATTTTGACATGACTCAAAACTAGACTTAACCTCTTGCCAAGTGTGTCAAACAAGGAAGCTACTGCCTCTTAACCTACTTCATAACTAGAGTTATGCTTTTCTGTTTTGTCCTATGCTCATAAAGACAAAACAGAAAAGCATAACTCTACCTATTACCACATGGAACACAGAAGGGCTGTGATACCTAATAGTGAGCTGTCCTTGCTGGTCATCTGTCTCTGAAGAGGCCACGGTGAGACGGTAAATGACGGACTGTGGGCTGGACGGACTGTGGTGTACAGCCAGGAAGACGTCTTCTTGGATCCAGGTGAGAAAGCTGAGCTTCAGTGGATTTACTTCTTGATCTTCACCATTCTCAAATTGAATTCTGTTTTAAATATTAGAACAAAAAAAGAATATCCAAGAATGAAACTTTAATACCACCGAGATTTGCCTGAATGAAGGAAGAATGAACCACCCTGTATACAGTCAACACCTAGTTATTTGTAGGGGCAAAACCTGAAGTGATGTCAAATACTAAAACCCCCAAAATACTGTTTGTCTGGTTCGAAAATGTGGTTTCTGTTTACTTAATATTGTTTCTTATTCTCTGAGAGCTTTAGATTTATGAATCCGACCACACAAGAAAATTACCTGCCCCGGGGTTGACCCTACACTAATAAACCCAGAGGTTTTCCACTGTCCTACTTACCAGCATTCAAACCAAATTGCAGCAGCTAGTTAAACTTCAATAGAATGGGTCCTTTCCCAAGCATCCCACACCATAATGAACACGTTAACTTGAGTCTCTCTGCCTCTAAGATCTTCTTCTGCGGTGTTTATGCAGCAGAGGACAGTGCTGTTTGCTGCCTCATGCAGGAACTCATAACGGTCACTTTTTGCCTTTGAGTTCGAGCAGCAAACCCTCAGGGTGCATGAAGGAGCTGGGTCTCTAGCCCAAACTTCCTCCTGGACCAGCTCCTAGGACTCAGCCTCTCCACTGCATGCAGCCCCATGCAGGAGCATCCCCACCTGGGTCTTGACGACATTCTTCTGCCCACCACACCCAATGGTCCCAAGCCTTCTCTGCAATCCTAACCTAGTCCTAGTCCTTCTTCAATGATTGATTAGTATTTGCGTCCTTCATGAAGTCTTCTCTAAATGAAACTAACATTCTACATTGCCTTACACTTTCTTCCTCTAGTGATTTTAAGTTTGTGAAATAAAATCATCCATATAAATGTTTTTTGAAAATTTTTAAGCATTTATGAATCCGACCACACAAGATCATAACCTGTGTATGATTTAGGCAGCCCCTAAATCATACACAGGTTAGCTACATATATACATTTATAAAATATATTGCATATATTTAAGAAACATTCAGTTATTTGCTCTAGTTAGTTTATTATTACTATTAATTTAAGAATAAATGCTCCCAGGAGACAGAATAGAGCAGGAATTGAGAGCACAGACTCATCAAGAATAGACTCAAATCCTGGATTCTCACAGAAATGGCATTATAATTTATAAATTGGCTTCTGGGTCATTTTATAATGCCTACAGTGTACCTGAGGTATTCAATTATACCTAGTCATTTCTAGTATTATTTCCATGGGAAAATGTATTGTGATTTCCAAAATGAGCCTCAAAACACAGCACCCAGAGGTTTTGGTGTAGGAGGAGGCAAAGACAGAGGCTGCTAAAGGTCAGCCATATGTGAATAACCTAGACATCCTCATTTAGGTACGTGAATGCATTCTGCCCTGTCATTCATCTCCATCTTTCCCATGCAATGTTTCCCTGGAGAACCAAGGACTGTTGAGAAGAATGGACTTTAGGCCGGTTTATCACTTGGGCTCTCCTGCACCCATCATCCTACATGACATTCAGAATCCAGGTAAGTGGCTTCCCCAAAAGGGCTTAAAAACTAGCACCCAGGTGTGGTATCCACTTGTTCCACTCAGCAACAAGCACAGGACAACTGGGTAATTTAGGAGTAAATGCTGGCTCCTTCTGTTCCCAGACGTTCCCATTACTAAGAACCACCTACTTGTATCTCTTTTCCAGATGAGGTGTCTCAACGGAAACTTTAAATCCACTTCCACCCACAGCTCCCAGTTTCACCGTGGGATCCACAGTTGAACTATCACCTAGAAAACAAAATTTCAAATTCAATGATATTACCCTATCTATGAACACTTCTCCTCATACTAAGTTTATGGGGTTCTAGAAGTCAAACTACTTTACAAATAAAGCAATCTAGAAAACAGTCACATCTCAAATTCTTTTTAAAATCTCTGCCTACCTTTTAGGCTTAACCAAATCTTCTTTCCTCAGTCACAGTCCTTGCTGTGCCTCAGCAAGACCAGGGGAGGCCTGCCCTCTCACCCCAGTGCACTGCCCCAAGACCATCTCTCACCAACCTGGCATCCTTCATCAAAAGATATTCTCTTTCCATTCTTGATCCAGTTTATTCACTGTACAGCAGTCATTACAACCCTTTAAATAACTGAGTCAGAACACCACACACTTCTGCTCTCCACCCTCTGGAGGCTTCCTGAATAACACTGAGGTAGTACCAGAGCCTTCGAGGCCCCTTCGAGGCCGACAAAAGCTGTTCCTGTCACCTCTCTGACTCCACCCATCCACCCTCCCCTTACCTCCTCTGCTGCAGCCTCCCTGAAATCCTGGCTATTTCCTACACAGAGACAAGCACCTTAGCCATTGCTCTCTACTCTGCCTAGAATGTTCTTACCCCAGGCATTCGCATGGCTCCCTCTCCAATTGCCACTAGGTCTCTGCTTAAATATCACCTTCACATAGAGGATTCCTGACCACCTAAAAGCAAAGCCACCTTTCCCTGCCAGCACTTATCCTCATGCTCTCCCATACCCTGACCTTGCTTATTTTTTTCCACAGCATTTACCATCTCATAGACTTTAACTAATTTACTACCTTTCTCCCCAATTAGAAGATAAACTCCACAATTGTATGGACTTGAATAAAATGTGTTATATGAGAGACAATCAATAAACATGGAGGGGGAAAAGGAGCAATAACTGGGGACACATAAAATGTCTCCTATGCAAATTCTGGCATCTAATATGTCTCTACTGGACTCAAATGTGCACTACTCACCTCCAAGTTGTTCATTTGTAATACAAGCTCTTTCCCTTCGGTTCAGTAGCCCTTATCAGTATTCTGACTTGTCCATTCTGAGACCTCAAACTGGAATATTCTGACTTCAACATCAACTGCCAATCTTTCCTTTAATCCTAACACAATGCATTATTCCTCAACTTTCACTGTCACTTGCACAACAGCTGACGTCCGCTGCTTCTACACAGCAATTCTGACTCTCCCACCCACCCTCCCTCCTGCTGTGCTCCCCTCGCAGGTGAGCTGTCCACACCATGGCCATTGTCTGAAATCGCTCCATGTTTGAAAGGCTAATTTCTACATCCTACACTCTAATAACAACTCCCACAACCTTTTCCCAGGCTCTTATACCCAAATACGCTACAACATGCTCCTAACTCTCAAAGGCTTCCAGCTCCCCACTTGGTATTTTTCTACAGACACTTCCCTGGCTCAAACTCTCACCAGCTCCTGCCTAGTCACTCAGAACAGCCTCACTGGTATGTCTGTCTCCAGGTGCCCACACCATGGCCTGCCCGCACACAGACACCTGATACATCGCCCAAGAGCGGAGGTCTAGTCTAACCTGCCCTATCTGATCATGGGGTTGTAAGTGTCAGTATCATGAACGCAGGGTGCTACAGAATTTCATTCTGGGGAGATAGAGTTGAGTTGTTCTAAAACTGACTGTGGTGATGGTTGCAAGACTGCATATATACTAAAACCATAGAGTTGTACACCCTAAATGGATGAGTGGTATGAATAAAGTTATTTTTTAAGTGAATATAGGATAAAATATTCTGTACATAGTAAAACAATAAAAAATATACAATCTTAAATTAGTATCATCTAGTAAGCACCACAAAAGCTTAGTACTCTACATCTGATTCTTTTAAGCTAACAAAACTAGCAGTAACAGTCGTCGAGTATAAAGACAATCACTTGTTTACTTTTCATATTACAGGTTGATAAAAAAAAAAAATCTACTTCGAAAAAAAGTTAATTTTTACTTTTTCTGATTTTCCTTAACAATGAACACATTACTATTACTTTTTTTTTTAACGCTATTAAGAAATAAAAAGTTTGCCGAAGCCGGTTTGGCTCAGTGGTAGAGCGTCGGTCTGTGGAATGAAAGGTCCCAGGTTCGATTCCGGTCAAGGGCATGTACATTGGTTGCGGGCACATCCCCAGTAGGGGGTGTGCAAGAGCAGCTGGTCGATGTTTCTCTCTCATCTCTCTCCGTTTCTAGCTCTCTATCTCTCTCCGTTTCTCTCTGTAAAAAATCAATAAAATATATATTAAAAAGAAAAAAAGAAAAAAAAAGAAATAAAAAGTTTAAGGAGAACTGTTATAGCATTTATAGAGTAAAACTAAAATCAGAGAAGCTGGAGACATATTCTAGTACAGTAATTCCTTGCTTAACACCGGCAATGGGTTCTGTGAGTTTAGACAAAATGATATGTAACGAAATCTATTTTATCATAAGGTAAGTGGAATAAACAAGAGTTCCTACATAGCATCTCATCAACGTTCCAACAAAATGACACTGAAGGAAGGAGGGCCCACTGTTATTGTTAGTATATACAGAATCCTGCTGATTCAACAGAAAATCTGATTAGCAGGAAATTCCAATCCAAATTAGTTAATTTTAATTATTCTATCCTAGCAGCTAGCTATCTAGATTGTACTCTGAGAATGCATCAGTTATTTGAAAACAAGGCCACCAGTGCCATTTGCCTGTTTAATTTGTGACATGAACATAGAACTCACAACTAAAAACAAATGTCAGGTTTTCCCAGCCCATCAGGCAACTAGGAACTGAGAGCAATGTAGCTGTGGAAAACAACTGATTAGAAGCTACGGCACCTTAGTTGGACTTCCTGTCCATGCTTGCTGAAGCAAATTGCAAACCCGCTGGCATTCTGTCCTTCATTATAAAAAAGAAAAAATCCAGCCCAACCAGTTTGGCTCAGTGATGGAGTGTCATTGACCCATGAACCAAAAGGTCACTGGTTTGATTCCTGGTCAGGACACAAGCCCAGGTTGCAGGATCAATCGCCAGGAGGGGGCGTGCGGGAGGCAGCTTATGGATGTGTTTCTCTCTCATCAATGTTTCTATCTCTCTATCCTTCTCTCTTCCTCTCTAAAGTCAATGCAAACGTTTAAAAAAAAACACAAAGAAGTCTATCGGTGACACAATTCCTAGGAGTGTTGAGATCAACTGAAAATTTGTGCAAAGGCAATGAAAACTGTAAAACACATTACAGGAGTAATAAGATAGCGTCCTATTTCCAGGGTTGGATGTTATTCTTTAAATAACTGACTCTTTCACAAAAAGCAAAGGAATAGCTCTTATAACCCATAGTAAGACTAAAACTTCCCCAAAAAGACCCCCACAAGCCAATTAAATATCATGACGATAAAGATATTAATGATAAATTTCAAAATTTTTAGAAACGCTAGAGCGAAGGCAACATCAAACCATAACTTGCTTTTTAGAGGGGAAACCTGACTCAGAACGTCTCGAAACAGTTCTAAGCATACCATATTTATAGACAGAAATCTGGTTGCTGGCATCGAGGATGGCGAGGTCGTTACTCCTCTCAGGGCAGGAAGAGAAGGTGACTTGATTCACAGGCTCTGGGAGCAGCATTCGATGGGTGTACATGGGAGGTGGAACTACACTCTGCCGGAAGACTGTCACCAGTACCCTGTCTGCATGTGACAGAGAAGGAGGAGGAGGATCAGGCACATGGATGTTCAACTGTGAATTAAGGCATCAGAACAGCACAGTACTACTAACAAATGATGGGGGTAGGAGATATACAGCAATTCTTTAAAATAATTTGTGGTGTTTTATCATGAATAAGCTTAAACAGCGTGTAAGGGAGGAAGGAAATACCATGGACTCTGTATCAGGCTATTGTCACCTCCAGACCTGGAGAAGTCCATCTCTGGTCTTGGAGGTTTTAGGAGCAGGAGTTAGGACAAGGTCAAGAGATCAGAGTTCTAGCTTTGGCTGCAACCGAGCCAGACTAATGCCAGGAAATCAATGCCTTTAAAATCCTTGAAGCACTTCCCTCTGCATGGATTTGGTAATAAAGCATATATGATTAAGTCCTCTACACAGATCATATGATTATTAAATCAGTTTTATGACCACTACATAGAACATGAATTAGTACAAGCAACTCACATTACTATCTTTGAAGCAAGGATCAATGAAAATCTGAGTCAGGGCAATAGACAAGGCTAACACATCCAAAACCCTAACATGACTGTGCCTCTTCTGCCCAGGGTGAGAATTTTCAATGTCTTCAAAGGCGGACCAGTAAACATGTGAAGACCATGGATGCTGCACAGTGAGGAATTGGGGTGCGAGGTGGATGTGGGGAGGAGGGACTATGGTAATCAGGAAAGTACATGCTCCAGCTTTAGGAATTCTCATCCAAACAAAACAACAAATAAGTAAAGATAAACCAACCAACCAGCCAAATAAATATTCCCCATTGTTTAAACCAAACCACCACTTCTGGAGGCACCGGCTCAAGGGCCCCCTCCAGGCTCACAGACACCTTTTCTAGCTGCTTACTTCCATCGATGACGGCCACGTTGGCCATGTCGCTTGAAGTATCCCCCGAGCTCCGGTCGGTCATCCAGCACCAGTCATAGCAGAGGTAGTGCCAGCCCTGACAGAGAACATGCAGCCGGTACGGGCTCACCGGGTCCCACATCAGAGACACAATCTTGCTCTTCCCGCAGGCACTAAAGATCAGACTTTGCTTGAGATACCAGTGATAGTTCCCCACAGTCCAGAGCTGAACTGCAAGAGAAAATGAAAGGAGGCCTCAGAGGCTGGAGGACGAGACCTCATACCATTTGCTAGAGGGGGATGGGACAATCTTTTCTTTTTTGAAAGTCCCTTCCTGCTCAGCCTCTCCATTAAAACAATATTAACAATAACTGGTAAAAGGCAATTTTCCATGAAGACAAAATGTCAAGCACAATAAAATCAGAAATGCATGTTTATTTTTGCCTCTACCTTCAAACTTTTTAATCATGAGGATGGACGGCTAAGACAAGACAGTGTTTTAGTCAGTTGTTTTTTTCATAAAGAATTAGAAAGAAGATTAAAAGTATTAAAACACTCAATCCAGAAGTACTGGACTAGTACCACTATGTTCTATTAAGCTTAAGTTGCTTAATACTTTCTCCCAAGTGCTTTGCATGCAACTAGATGCAAGGCTCTCTGGTATTAATTAGGATTCAGCAGTCCAAAGGGAGATTAGCAAGCAATTATCTTTTCCAACATCTATTAAAAGCAGAGACCTAATCCTGGAGGGTAGGGAAAATGGGAAGATGTTGGTCAAAGGATACAAACTTGCAGTTATAAGATGAGTAAGATCCAGGGATCGAATGTACAGCATGGTGACTACAGCTAATAATTCAGTAACATTTACTTAAAACTTGCTAAGAGAGTTGATCTTAAATGTCCTCACAACAACAATAAAAATGGTAATTATGGTGAGGTGAATCTCATTGTGGTAAACTTTTCACAATATATACATGTATCAAATCATACATTGTACATTTTAAACTTACACAGTTGTATACCAATTATATCTCAATAAAGCTAAATAAAAGATCTAATCATGTCAAGTCAAAACCAACTTTTATTAAACAGATGACACATAAATGAAGCTCTTGATTATATTAAGAAACCTATTTTCTCTAATTATCTCCCAGCTCACGAATTCTTAATTCAGTGATCACAGTAAATCTAATCTAGTTCTCTAACCTGGCTATCGCAATGCATCTCTCTAGCAGTGAGTTGGTAAGCTAGACTTTCTGCCCATGCTGTGATAACAGGTATCATGGCTGTGCTTATGTAACACATATCCTGAGCATATCACAGTGCCTTGCCTGCCCTTGACACCCTGTGCTTCTCAACCCTGGCTGCATGTTAAAAGTTATCTGGAAGCATTGTTGTTTGTTTGTTTGTTTGTTTTTTTACTTGGTTTATTTATTATTCTAATGCTTTTTAAAAATATTTTTCTATTAAATTTTTATCTGTGTACATATTTTAACATTGCTCCCCCCCTCCCCATACAATTTAAATATGGATAGTCTTTATTTCGATACAATGAATCCACTAAGATGAAGCCTGGAAAGTGTTGTTTTGTTTTCTAAAGGTGCAGCCAGGGTTGCCCAGCTGGGTGTGGCTCAGTGGTTAAGCTCAACCTGTGAATCAGGAGGTCATGGTTCAATTTCCATTCAGGGGACATGTCCGGGTTACGGGCTCAATATCTAGTTTGGGGCATGCAGGAGGCAGCCAATCAATGATTCTCTCATTGATGTTTCTATCTCTCCCTCTCCCTTCCTCTTTGAAATCAATAAAAATATATTTTAAAAAATTAAAATTAAAAAAAGTAAAGTTGCAACCAGGGTTGAAAGCCACTGGGTCAAATGAATGAACGAGTGAATAAAAAAATATTCAGTGCATTATTATTGATAATGAAAAAGTACAAAACTTTAAAAGTCAAACAGAATAGGATTTAATAAACTGTGGCACAAATGAATATTATCCAGTAATTAAGAATAATATATAATAGATGGATACCTGAAGTGGAAATATGTTTATGGCAGCAGAAAAGTAAATTACAAAAACTGATGCATCAAACATAACAAAAATGAGATCATGGCTATACTGAAACATATCAATAAAATCTGGAAGATGAGAAAATTTCAATAGTAATTTATTAAAGAGACAGAATTACGGATTAACTATTTTCTTTCTCATCTTTATTGTTTAATGTTTTCACTTATGTATGCACTAAAAAATACCTATTTACACAATTTAAAAGGTATAGAAACAATTCTTATATCTAATCTAATTTCTCTTTCTCTTTCAGAGTAGTATTGGTCAACATTGTGACTTCCTGCAGCAATACCACCTAAGAAAATAAATTACTGGTTACCTGTAATGGTCAATTTTACATGTCAACTTGGCTAGGCTATGGCACCACGTTGAATACTAGTCTAGATATTGCTGGGAAGGTAGGAAGGTATTCTGTAGATGTGGTTAACATACACAATCAGATGACTTTTTTTCTTTCAATTTCCTAAAATTATTTATTATTGTGTTAACACTGGTTGGTAACATTGTATAATTTTTCAGGTGTACATTATAATTTGACATCTATCTATACTGTAAAGTGCTCTCACCAAAATTCTAATTTCTACCTGTCATCATAGATTTGATCCCCCTTACCCATTTCGCCCTACAACAATCAGCTGACTTTACATAAAGCAGATTATCCTCCACAACGAGCAGGTTTCATCCAATGAATTAAAGGCCTTAAAGATAAGGGTTTCCTGGAGAAAAAGGAATTCTACCTCTAACATGTAACGTAAGATCCTGCCTGTCTGCAGATTGCGGGCCTGTCCTATAAATTTCTGATAAGACTGAAACATCAACTCCTACCTGAATTTCCAGCCTGCTGGCCTGCCCTGATTCTGTTTCTCTAAAGACCTGTGACTGATGCATGACTGAAACCATAAATAATCAAAACCTAACCATCTCCACCTACCCCTCTCCACCATCTTTTATTCCACTACAGGACTAAGTAGAAGGGATAAGGGTAACTCCACATCTATTTTCAACTCTATTTTGTGGGGCAAAAAGGCTGAAACAGTGCTGTCTTACCATAGGCTTTTAGAGTAGAATTTTCTTCCCTCGGAAGGTCTTCCGACCAAACTGCAAGCACAGTGGAATCTGCATTCCAGAGCAGGTAATTTACCTAGTAGGGAAAACAGACCTGTCATTGTCCTTTAACTATGTATGCACAAAATCTTTGATACCTGAATTCCCTGTTCTCACAAACCAAACAACCCTCTCCTGGAGCAGACCCCTAGCTATAAATTATTAACCTACAGAGTCATTAAACAAATCTGTGTAATCTGTCCTCTCATGTAGAGGACTCTAAAAAATGCATTATGCTTAAAGATTAAAAGAGATTTAACAACCAAATGCAAGTGACATTTAGTCGATCAAGGACATTTGAATATAGACTAGGGATTAGATAATACTAAGGAATGATTACCAATTTTGTAAGCTATAATAATGTAATTGTGGTTACTTATGCTTATTTAAAGAAAAATGTTCTTACTTGTTAGAAAAAAATATTAAAAGTACATTTCCTAGAATTAAAAAACAAAAACAAAAAAACACCCTAGGAAATAAAATGAAAATGTGTGTGTATATATACTTGTGTGTGAGACAAAGAGAGAGGGGATAGATAAAATAATTTTGCAAAATGTTGTTATCTTGCAAATAATATGTACATAACAAAATGTTATCTTGCAAATAATATGTACATGGGAGTTCATCCACCTCTTCTCTCCACTTTTAGTATCTTTAATTAAAGAGTACCTTTGGATGTGTATCTGCTCCAACAAAGATCCTAACGGTACATAAGATGCTTAAGGTTTCAATGTTATGAGTGAAAGGCAAATTTATTGCTGGAAGAATTGTACTTTTGTCAAAATAAACAATAAAAACCAGCATTTCTATTTTCTGTCTATGTTTTATGTAGGTGGGAAAGAAATACCACTTATTCTTTAAAAATCTCTAAGAAAAAGAATTTCTCATTTTTAAGAAGAAAAAAACCCCCACAAAAGAACTTAGTTATAAGAAGCCACTATTTCTATTACTATGTACACAGGAGCTTCTATTTACATGCATGTCCATATCCAATATAAACCTTCTCTATAGCTGTGGGAAGTCCCTAAATTTGATTCTGAAACAACTCAGGCACCTACCTTCACCTCGTCTTTGAGGAAAGGAAGCATGAACTGTCCATGGAGAAGGCCATTTTTCTCAAAAAATACCACATCCTGCTGGTTGGGTTTATCTTGTGTGGATGCAATCAAACTGCCCGAGGGCCTTAAAGCAAACAGAGAGTTAGAAGGCCCGCAAGTACATGCAGCTGGCTTTAAAAGGGATAAAATTAGGAGAAATGGTCTTTTTTAGCAAAAACAAAAAGCATCCGAGAAGTTTTAAATTCTATGTCAGTAGGTAAGCAATGAGAGACTATGCCCGCCCAGAGGAGAGTGCCCTTTCCTAATTTGCACAAAGCCTCCACTTGCCCCCAAAGCCTCAGACTTAGTTACTTGGTAACTTTTTAAAAAGTCAATATCTTACTTAAATCATCCTGTAACACCATAACCTATTTCTCCTTCAAGTAGATAACTCCAGCAAATATCCCATGCTCAGGTAGGTAAAAAGACTTCTCAGTCACATCATCTCTAGGTTTTAATTCAAATACATTTTTCTCTTTGGTCTATCATCCAACTGCTACTCAAATACTGGTGGGAAATGAGATATCTAAAACCTACAGACCTAGTGGCTTTGCTTATTAACCGATGCTACTGAGACAGTGGATGAGAACATCCTCTCTCTATTTTAAGGGCAGCCACAATCACAAGCAGGCTGTGACCAGACAAGCGTGCTGGATCATGCTGGATCCACCCTGCACATTCCTCAGCAAACAGATTCCCTTGGTGTGGGAGACTGTGCACAGGAAGGAAGCCCTCTTCCTAGTCCTCACCAGAACTCCTCTGCCCACTGAGCTGTGCATACAGCGACTTCCCTTCTAAGCACCATTTTCTGCTTTATACAATGGCTTCATGGAGACCCTGCCTATAACCTACAAATCATATGGGTCTCGGAATTGTGAGGTCTGTGAAGGAACTCAGAATCTACTATTCAAATTGAAATCAGACTCCAGGGAACTAAAAAAGAAAAAAAACATATAGGCTTACAGCCAAATGAAAAAAAGTAATTCTCTTTTTGTGTTATATAAACACCCACATTCAATAGGCACCACCTCTACCCCCATTCCAAGAATCCTTTTTTTCTTTATTGATTAAGGTATTACACATGTGTCCTTATCCCCCCACTCATGCCCTCACCCCCTGGTGTCTGTGTCCATTGGTTAGGCTTATATGCATGCATACAAGTCCTTTGGTTGGTCTCTCTCCCTTCCCCCCACCCTCAGTTCCGAGAGCTCTGAGGAAGGAATGAAAAGATTTCTACTCCCACTCACTTCCAGGCCAGAGCTGGGCCCAGTCCTGCCACAGGCTCACTGGTTGACTGTAAAGCAAACTCACGATTCCACACTCGGACCTTCCGAGCCCCTGTGCAGTAGGTAGAGAGAAAACAAGACAAAAAACAAACAAGCTTAAAGCATTAAGATAAGCATTGTCAAGTCGGAACTTTTCAAACACCCTCCCTTATTAATAAAAACTGTCATAGTTTTATTACAATCTAAACAAATTAATCTTGGTAAAAACTTGTGTCCAACACACAGGAGGCTGGATAAAATAGCCTCAAAGAACTCTTCTAATTCTTAGTTCTAAATTCGTTAACATCTAAAGTAAATCTTTATGTAATAAAACTCTCAATGACAAAGAAAAAATTGCCCTGGCCACTAGTGTGGCTCAGTTGGCTGGGCGGCATCCCATGTAAGACAATGTTGCCAGCTGGGTTCTCACACACCAAAAGGGTGCCTGGGTTGTGGGCTCAATCCCCAGTGGAGATTGAGTAGCAAGCAGCAGATCAATGTTTCACTTTCACATTGATGTTTCTTTCTCTCTCTCTCTCTCTCTCTCCTTTCCTCTATCTCTAAGAATCAATTTTTTAAAAATCTTTAAAATGCTGAGTATCACATAAAAAAAAGAGAGAGAATAAACTTTCCTGAACTTAATAAGATAAACTTTTAGTTTGTTTAACTGCAATTAATTTCCATACCTGTCTCTGGGCAAACAACACTCACGGCAAAAAACTGTCCATCACCACGCCAGGTGATTTGTGGCTTCTGGTCATCCCAGGGCAAAGCAGACTCAATCTAAAGAGATAAGAAAAGACAAATGTCATTGAGGGCCTTCAATAGCCCAGAATCAAACAAGCCTCAGGCCATTACATGTCAATCTTTCATTCGCTATTAAACTACCTAGAAAAAAAACCAGCTTCATAGAAACCTCAGGAACTCTTCTAATAAAAGGACCCTTAGATGCAGAAATCATCAATAGAAGAGAAAAGAACTTCTAACAAAACGAAATTCTTCTTTGAGCATTTAAAAAAAATGGCCTTCAAGCAACAGGAAAAAAGCTACAGATCGAGATATTAACACCAATGAGTTGAGGAATCTACCAGGTAACTTTGACAAGAAAATAAATGTTGTTTGTCTAAATATAAATAGAAATTTGTTGTGTAAGCTTCACAACAGTGCACAGAAGAGCCGAGCCAGAGTAATCAAGGCAGCAGCAATGATGAAAACAGTCCAGTGCCACTTGCATCTCAATCCTGAAGGCCTCCAAGACAGAAACCAACTTTTCGGAGTTGGGGACAACTCCGCCTGAAAAGCCATCATCCATTCCTCTGACAGGTTAAGTCAAAATGGTGCCACAGTCTGCACCCCAGGAAATACACTGGCAGCCTAACCAGAATCATTCTAGGCGAAACAAAACCATGGTATAGAACACAAACTTCCTAAGGTGCAGGGTTAAAAGATGAAATACGATTCACAAAATGCAGCTAGAAATAATGAAAGATAAAAAATGGTACATGGTAGGCAGTGTATTACTGACTCAGCTACACTAACGAAAGAGTAAGATGCAAACTGACCGTACCTTCATGACACCCACCAGCCAATCACAAGTATGCAAATTAACCCAACAAAGATGGTGGGTTAATTTGCATACACAGGCACTGAGCACCCTAGCCGCACCAGGCCTCTGGACAGTGTGGGAAGGTAGAAAGGCCGCTCCCGGTCTGAGTGAAGGCGGTACTGGCAGCCAGGGGAAGGAAGGCCCATTGTTGCACAAACCTTTGTGCATCGGGCCTCTGGTTTATACTATAAGAGCAGTTCATGGAAATTTCTACATACAATATACACACAATGCTTTCATTTGCTCAGGCCCCAAATCATCCTCAATTCTACTTTCTCACACCCCACATCTGATCTATTATTAATAAATCCTGTAGCTCTACCTTCAAAATGCATCCACAATGAAGGAAAGTAAGTTTCATCCAAAAGGAAAAAATCAGGAAAAAATATCTGATATCTCCATATGTAGGAAAGTATAAAAACAGTTCTACATATTAGGAAGAGATACACAGAGTGTTTTATTTCTACCTGTGATTTATTTTTTACACTGAATATTGGTTATAATTATTCCATACGCTGAAAAATAAAAAAGATAAAGCCAATGGCAACAAAAAAGAAAGAAGGATCTTCCTAGGATGACTCATTCCCTGAGGTTTTCTGAAGTGTCAGCTTTATAAAGCATAAGACATCTGTCCCTTATTAGCCTCTAAGTGTCTTTATTCATCAGATCAACCTTACCATTTGCACCTGAAAGGCCGCTTGCCTGCCTTCTGATCCGTGGAACTGGGTCTCCTTCCTGCCCCATCCAACTGTGATAAACTTGTCTAGAGAACAAATGATTGAGAACATGCAAGACAACCAGTGAGCTAAATAAAATTCAATAAAAGCAGTTTCATTGCTAGTTTCCAAGAAGTTAGGGTCTGGTAATTACTTGGATGCTCCGAGACCTCTCAATAAATGGACCAGCAGTCAACATTATGAAAAAGGTGGGATTAGCTAGACCCAGGGTACTTTCCCATGCAAAGGTTTGCTGGTTACCATCTATCTCTATGACTGTCCTCAAAGCTGAATGCCCAGAGACCCACCCTGGGTCCCGTACTCCTCCAGGACCACACCTGCTCCCTGAGCAAGTTCATCTACTCCCCAGATTGTAAAGACTCCTACATGCCAATGCTTTGGCCCCTTATATTTGCCGCCTTCACATAGTGATACCAGGTAGCCCTGAAACAAACCAAAAACATAACTCACCACCTACCCCTTACAGTCCAGCACTTCCCACCTTTCCTCTCAAATCCTGGCACCTTTACTCCCACCACCTGAGCTTCAGGCTGGAGTCCCATTAAACTTTCCTCTTCACCTTACAGACCCAAAGCCTACTATAGTACCTCCTAAACCGGTATTTCTCTCACTGGCTAGGGCAGGAGAGGAACCATGCACACATATTCCAAAATAGTTGCTCAGATAATTCCAAAATATGTACTCCCATCCTCATTGAGAATCAATTTTTTCCTGAATTTATTACCTCTTTTGGGCCCCATACACACCTTCTTCATCCCTCACCTATATTCATCTGGCAACCTCTTACTAGGTCACCCTTACTCTTCCCTCTGTACCAATCACTCAATCTTGTATCATCAAAACCTTTAATGGCTGATCACCTATAACTCAACATCCAAATTCCCTTCCTACCAAACGTAATCAAAATCCATCCTTGTTATTTCATTCCACATTCACATACTGGCAACCATCGACGCTTAAGTATTCACAGTTGTCTGAAAAAGTTATAATGTGTAAAAGGCTTCTGGGAAACATTTTGCCTTGGAATGAGTTTATTCACTTGTTTGAATCACTTCTCTACCCTCTACCCTCATTTACCCAAGACCCATGGTCGGCAAACTGCGGCTCACGAGCCACATGTGACTCTTTGTACCCTCAAGTGTGGCTCTTCCACAAAATATCACAGCCTGGGAGAGTCTATTTTGAAGAAGTGGCGTTAGAAGAGGTTTAAGTTTAAAAAATGTGGCTCTCAAAAGAAATTTCAATCGTTGTACTGTTGATATTTGGCTCTGTTGACTAATGTGTTTGCCAACCACTGCCCAAGACCAATTCAGCCAAGATTCAGCTGAGGAAGCCACATCTGAGAAGCCTTCCCTCTCCATTACTCCCTTCCTCCCCTTATGCTACCCTGATACCTGCACATCAAGTCATCTGTGAACTAATGGGACTCCTTAGGAGAAAAGCCAAATTCTCTACAGCAACTAACACTGCTGGGTTCATACCAACCCCAAAATTATTACTGAACAAATAAATTACTTTAAATGAATAAACGAACAGCCATTTTCTAAATAATTTCTTAGAGTTGGTGGAATAAGGAGGCATGAAATTAGACCTCAGCCAAAGTTAAAAATCTGTCTTGTTTTCTCCCCAAAGTTGTAACCCAGAAATGGCCTCCTCATTCTAGCTCAGAGGTGAGGAACCTTTATTCTGCCAAGGGCCATTTGGATTTTTATAACATCATTTGAGGGCCATACAAAATGATCAACTTTAACAATTAGCCTGCTATATTTGGTCAAACATTTAATTAACTCATCCCTAATGTGTTGGCAGGGCCAGGCCAAATGATTTCGCAACCTCATACAGCCCAT
The DNA here is from genome assembly GCF_964339955.1 of Pipistrellus hanaki. Lineage (NCBI taxonomy): Eukaryota > Metazoa > Chordata > Mammalia > Chiroptera > Vespertilionidae > Pipistrellus > Pipistrellus hanaki. Next base: position 17,423,929 of record NC_140513.1, on the reverse strand, counting down.
GGGCTGGGCATTCCCTGCCTCTGTCTAGCCAGTGTAGCCCCTTTCCTGGGTTATCAAGATGACCCTAAGCATAGTTTTCTATTCCCCAGGTTATTGACAAAGCTAACTCTCAGACTGGGAGAGGCTCTGAAGTATGCCTTTCAAGATCGGGAGTGTATCAAAGGAACTGGGCGATCAGACACTTAATGAACTGAAGTTCAAACATCATAGTCCTCTGAGTTATGGCGTGGAGATTAGTGCACAAGACAATGATCAAACTTGAGTGGAACGCAGGGCACAAGACATTTCAAACAAAGCTATACTCACTTTCACCAAAATCATCCTGATGGATCTGATGTTCCATGATCGGTTCAAAGTCTTTTGTCATCATAATCAGAGTCTGTTGACCTTGAAGGGGCACAAACAAGAATGATTTCATTTTCATACAAATCTGCCATTCCGTAAGTATCAATGGCACTGGAAGTGCAGAGCTGGTGTGAAGGAGTTTATAGACAGAACAAGACAGAGAGAATTCAATCTAAGTGTTTGACTTTCATAAACACAAAGAGCTTCTGACGTGGTGCTTATTCTCAGCTATTTATGTTGTAAGGCTAACATAAAAGTTCTCTCTAAATTATAACACTGGTATAACTGTTAAAAGAAAAATTTGAAACCTACACAGCTTAACCCTGTGAGATATTAGGAGCCATGTTTGATAAAAGTCAGATGAGATCAATGACAAGTTTACCTGTAGCAAGAAGCACCAGCTCTTGGTCGGGACTCCAACTCATGACTGCGATACCACTGGCCACACTCCCTACACATTCCAGCTGAGACAGACAGAAAAAATAAGAGATTAAAACCCCACTGTCTCAGTGAAAATTTACTACAACCATAATCAAAATAATTAAAAACAAAACAACCATGAATTTACTCAACAAACATTTATTCAGTATCAGGTATTGAGAGACTAGGCATGACACAGGGCACAGGAAGTGGATGTGACTATGGACACATCATTCCTCCCACAGTTATCTCACGAAAGAGATGAAAAGATGACTCTATAGTGGGATTAGAGATATAATTGAGGTTTCTGGGAATTAAGTTAAGGCTCAGAGCAGGAAACCACTAGTGGCCCAGGAATTCAGGAAAGCTTTTCTGGAAAGGTACCTTGAAGGGTGATAATAGGGTTAGGAAAAAGACATCGGGGGAAATGCAATATTAAGGCACAAAATTAAAAAAAAAAAAAAAAAGCAGTTAAATAACAGCTGCAAGTAGAGCATAAGGCGCGCACGCGTGCGCACGCGCGAGCACACACACACACACACACACACACACACACACACACACACAGAGGAATGATGGGGGAGGGGAGAAGCTAAAAGGAATTTGGGGAACACATAGTGAAAGGTCCTATATGGTACAGTAAGAACATGGATTCTGTCTTGCATACATTGAAAAGCCACAAATAGGGAGGATTAAAACCATTTGATTAAATTAATGGACAGGAGGGAGCTCAGTAATCAGGAAAAATTGCTACAGAAAATTTTGAAAATAAAAATACCTTTTAAATATGAGAAATACTATTTAAGTTGTACTTGATATCTTTGATATTTCTTACCATAAACTGAAAGTAATATTTATTACTGCACTAAATGCAATGGTTAAAAGCAAAGGAATCAGATTTAGACAGCCAAGTTTTCATATCCCCTCTGAAAACGATGACTTTGGCCTAGTTACTTGAGCTCTCTGAGCCTCAACTTCCTCTAGTTTTGAAGAATCAGAAAACTATCTATTTCATAAGATTGTATATTAAATAGATTACTCTTGAAAAGCACTTGACAAAGTGCCTGGCACATTATAAACATTGAATAAATGTCTACTACTACTATCATTGTATTATAGTAATACTGCAAGTCTCATTGCACAATCAATGTTAAAGAGATCACACTCATATTGTAATCAAAGAAGTTTAAAAAGACTTAGACTATTTTAGTGTGAAACCCTTGCTGTTAAAAAGGTAAAGACAGAAATCCAGAAAGTCAACCTTATGCTAGAGTAGAGAAAGAGGCTAACGGTTGAAATCTATCTCCTTTGGCAATCATAAATATTTCAAAGACTTTCTAATTGAGAAATATAAATTACAACCCAGGATCAGATTTTGATAAGAGGTAAACTACACCACACAAGCCTGGCCAGGGTGTTTTTGTTTTTTTTCCAGGTTGTAATTGTTCTGATTAACAAACGCAGTAGACAAAACTGAGTTTTAGAAGAATCCTGAAATACAGCTGAAGCCAACAATTTTTTGTAAAGAAATATATATTGCAATGACTGTAATTTGTAAAATGCTTAATTAGTACATTGCCTGGACATTTAAACTTCTATGCAAAACAAGGACCTGTTGGAGGACACGTGACTCTTGCACTTACCTGGAGCGTGCTGAGATTGCACAGTATGACATCTCCAGACTCCGTGGCCAGGCACACAGACTCCTGATCCAGCAAGTCCTGAATACCAACAATGCGGCCACTTCCATCTTCCGGGAGAAAGCCTTCTGCCACTAAAGAAATTTCGTTTCTCACCTTCCATCAAAGCAAACACATAAGCAAATTAAGCCAATCTACTTACAAGAACAATTGACAACATTTCCAACAAAAAAACAAAATGCTTTTTAATGCCTCACTTATAATATAAAAGCTTTCAAAGAAATTTTTTATATATAAAAATAAAAACTTTCACTTAAGGACTCTCATAACCCTACCTATCTTTAATAAGAAAAATAGTTTATGCAACATTTTTGATAAGCAGACATAAAATAAAAGCAAAAAGCCTGGTCTCTTAAAAAATATCCAATAAAACATGAAGTTAAAAACTATTGCTTTATTTTTTTTTTTCTTTCTTTCTTTTTCTGACTATGGTTTCCTGAGATTTCTATCGATGGAGAGAGGGGACTAAGAATGTAATCACCTAAAATACATTAGTAGCAAAATATAAGGGAAGATATTAAAATCAATCCAAATAGCTTTTAAATATATACAGGGGTAGGCAAAAGTAGGTTTATAAGTGAGTACATGACACAGCTTATTCTTTTTTTTTTTTAATTTTTATTGTTGAGGATATTACAGATATCCCACCATTTCCCCCATCCGCCTGGCTCTCACCCCACCCCAGGCCTTCACCATACTATTGTCTGTATCCATAACAAGTTTTTTGGTTAATCTCGTCCCACTTCTCTCCCCACTCCTTCCCTCTGAGATCTGCTAGTCTGTTCCATTCTTCCATGTCTCTGGACCTATTTTTGATCAGCTTATTTTGTTCATTAGATTCCACATATAAGTGAAATTGTATATATTTGTCTCTTTCTGATTGGCTCATTTCACTTGGCATAATAATCTCCAGGTTCCTCAATGCTGTCACGAAGGGTAAAAGATCATTCTTTTTGTACAGCTGCATAGTATTCCATTGTGTAAATGTACAATGGCATTTTTATCCATTCACCTACTGATGGGCACTTGGGCTGTTTCTAGATCTTAGCTATTGTAAATAACGTTGCTTTGAACACATAGGTGCATATATTGTTTCTGATTGGTGTTTTGGGATTCTTAAAATATATTCCCAGAAGTGAGATCACTGGATCTAACAGCAGTTACACTTTTAATATTTTGAGGGTTCTCCATACTGTTTTCCATAGTGCCTGTAACAGTCTGCATTTCCACTAGCAGTGTACTAGGATTCTCTTTTCCCTACATCTTTGCCAGAATTGGTTGATTTTTTTTATGGTAACCATCCTGTCAGGTGTGAGATGGTACCTCGCTGTCATTTTCATTTGCATCTCTCTGATGATAGAGACATGAGCATTTTTTCCTGTCTCTGAGTCAACTGTATATCCCTTTTGCAAAAGTGTCTATTCAGGTCTTTTGCCCATTTTTAAATTGTATTGTCTTCCTCTTTTTGTATAAGGTCTTTTTTTTTTCTTTTTTTTTTTTTTTTACAGAGGACACTCATTTTTAGATATTGTTCTCCGTTTTTAAAAAATATATTTTATTTTTTACAGAGGAAGGAAAAGGGTTAGAGAGCTAGAAACATCTGATGATGAGAGAGAATCATTAATCAGCCGCCTCCTGCACACCCCCAACAGGGGATGTGCCTGTAACCAAAGTACATGCACTTGACCGGAATCGAACCTTAGACCCTTCAGTTTGCAGGCCAATGCTATATCCACTGAGCCAAACCGGTTTCAGCTTTTGTATAAGGTCTTTATATATTTTGGAAATTAACTCACCAGATGTAACACTGGCAAATATGTTCTCCCTTTTGATTTTGTGATATCTCTGCTGTGTAGAAACTTTTTGGTTTGATATAGTCCAATTTACTTATTTTCCCTCCATTTCTTTGCCCTAAGAGACGTATCAGCAAAAATTCTACTTGAGATGTCTGAATTTGATGTCTCTAGTTTTTTCTGGGATTTTTATGGTTTTTGCAATTTACATTTAAGTTTGTTATCCCTTTTGGATTCATTCTTGTGTATGGTGTAAGTTGATAATCTAGTTTCTTTTCTTTTTTTTTTTTGGATGTACCTGTCAAATTTTCCCAATATCATTTATTGAATAGATTGTCTTTACTCTGTTGTATGCTCTTGCCTACTCTATCAAGTATTAACCATATTGGCATGGGCCAATTTCTAGGGTCTCTGCTCTGTTCTACTGCTCTATATGCGTATTCTTATGCCAGTACCAGGCTGCTTTTATTGCAATGGCTTTGTAGTATATTTTGATATCTGATATTGTGATCCCTCCAACTTTGTTCTTCTATCTTAAGATGGCTGTGGCTACTGAAGGTCTTTTTTGGTTCTGCATAAATTTTTGGAATATATGTTTTAGATCTGTGAAATAAGTAGAAGGTATTCTAATGGGGATTACATTGAATCTACAGATTGCTTTGGGTAGTATGGGCATTTTAATGATTAATTCTTCTAATACATGAAGAAGGTATATTCTTTTACTGTTTGTATTTTCATTTTTTTTTTTTTCAATGACCTATAGCTTACCGAGTACAGAATTTTTACCTTTTTGGTAAAATTTTTTCCTAGTTTTCTTATTTTTTCATTGGAATGGTAAATGGTTTGTTTTTAGTTTCTCTTCCTGAGAGTTGTTTATTGGTATATAAAAAATGTTATCAATTTTTGGGTGTTGTTACGTACTTTGCAGAAATGTAGTTTTTTGGTAAAATCTTTAGGGTTTTCAATGTACAATATCATCTCATTTGTGAATAATAACAGTTTTACTTAACTCCTTTCAATTTTTCTTCTTGTCTTATTGCTGTAACTAGGACTTCCAGTACTATGTTGAAAAGGAGCAGTGAAAATAGACAGACAATCTTGTCTTGTTCCTGTTTTTAGGGAAAATGTATTTTAGTTTTTGCTCATTGAATATTATGTTGGCTGTAGATTTGTCATATATGACCTTTATTATGTTGATATTTTGAAGCATACTTCTTCTATTTCCACTTTGCAGAGTTTTTAATCAAAAAATGGGTGCTGGATTTTGTCAAATCCACCATTCTATGAGTCTATCGATATGACCATGTGATTTTTACCCTTCATTGTGGTTATGTAACATAACACATTTGAGTTGTGAATAATGTACATGCCTCACACCCACAGAATGAATCCCTCATGCTCATGGTGTACAATCTTTTTAACGTATTGCTAGGTCTGTTTTACTAATATTTTGTTTAGGATTTCAGTATCTATGTTCCTCAGAGATATTGGACTCTAATTTTCTTTCTTTGTAGTGTCTCTATCTGGTTTTGGAACTAGGATAATGCTAGCCTTATAAAAAGGAGCTTATAAGCCTTCCTCCGCTTTAATTGTTTAGAATACTTTGAGGATGATAGGTGTTAGTTCTTTTTTGAATATTTGGTAAAACTCCCTTATGAAACCATCCAGGCCAAGCCTTTTGTTTGCTGAGAGGTGTTTTTTTCTGTTTGTTTGTTTGTTTGTTTGTTTGTTTAATTGCTGCTTCAATTTCATTAATTGTTACCAGCCTATTCAGGGTTTTCTTTTCTTTTTTTTTTTTTTAAATCCTGAAAATTTCTTTATTTTTTTTTTAAATATATTTTTATTGTTTTTTTTTTCACAGAGAGGAAGGGAGATGGAGAGCTAGAAACATCGATGAGAGAGAGCCATTGATCAGCTGCCTCCTGCACACTTCCCAAAGGGGACCTGCCCGCAACCAAGGTACCCGCCCCCGACCGGAATCGAACCCGGGACCCTTCAGTCTGCAGGCCGACGGTCTATCCACTGAGCCAAACTGTTTTCGGCCTATTCAGGGTTTTTTGATTTTTCCTCATTGAATTTTGATGTTTTCAGGAATTTGTCAATTCACCGAGGCTGTCCGTTTGTTGGAATATAGGTGTTCATAGTATTTTCTTACAATCCTTTATATTTCTGTGGTGTCAGTTGTTACTTCATTTCTTTCATTGCTGATTTTATTTATTTGGGTCATCACTTTGTTTTTTGATGAGGCTGGCTAAGGTATTTATCTTTTTTATAATCTTGTTTATCATTTTGAAGAACTAGCTCTTGGTTTCATTGGTCTTTTATATTATTTATTTAGTCTCCATGTGATTTATTTCCACTCTGATCTTTATTATTCCTTTCCTTTTACTTCCTCCGGGCTTTTCTTGTTCTAAGTTGTAGGGTTAGATTGTTTATTTGAGCTTTATCTTTTAAAAAAAAATTTTACTTTATTTTAGTGAGTTTTTACAGAGAGGGAGAGGGATAGAGAGTTAGAGACATCAATGAGAGAGAAACATCGATTCAGCTGCCTCCTGCATAGTCCCCACTGAGATGTGTCTGCAACCAAGGTACATGCCCTTGACCAGAATCGAACCTGGGACTCTTCAGTCTGCTGGCTTTTTCTTGCTTCTTGAGGGGGGCCTGTAATACTATGAACTTCCCTCTCAGGTATGCTTTCACTGTGTCCCATAGATTTTGTTCATTTTCATTCATTTCCAGGACATTTTTTAATTCTTCCTTGATCACATTGGTAACCCATTTATCATTTAATAACATTCTCCTTAGTCTTCGTGTGTGAATGTTTTGGGGTGTTTTTACTAAAGTTGATGTCTAGCTTCGTACCATTATGATCTGAGAAGATGCTTGACATGATTTCAATTTTCTTGAACTTGTACAGATTTGTTTTGTGTCCTAACATGTGGTCTATCTTTGACAATGCTCCATATACACTTAAGAATGTATCAATATATTCTGGCAGAAACCAGTTTGGATCAGCAGATAGAGCATCAGCCTGTGAACTGGGGGGTCCCAGATTCTATTCCAGTCAAGGGCATGTACCTTGGTTGCAGGCACATCCCTAGTGGGAGCTGTGCAGGAGGCAGCTGATTGATGTTTTTCTCTCATCGATGTTTCTGGCTCTCTATCCCTCTCCCTTCCTCTTTTATAAAAATCAATTAAAAATATATTTTAAAAATGTATATTCTGCAGCTTTGTGGTGAAATATTATGTAAATATCAATTAACTCCACCTGATCTAGTGCATTATTTAGGGTCATTATTTTTAGGTTTGGGGTTTTTTTTTTTTTTTTGGTCTATAAGAACCACCCAGTGATGTCAATGGGTTGTTAAAGTCCCCTACCATGACTGTATTGTTGTCTATCTTCCCTTTACAGTCTCCAGTAGTTTTAAAAATATATTTAGTTGCTCCTATGTTGGGTGCACATGTTTAACAGGGTTATATCCTTTCGTTGGAATGGTCCATCTAGCCTTATATAGTAATCTTCTTTGTCTCTTACGGCCTTTGTTTAAAAAAAATTTTTTTTTTTATTGATTTCAGACAGAGAAAGGGAGAGAGGGACAGAAATATCAATGAAAGAGAATCATTGATTAGTTGCCTCCAGCACACCCCCCACTGGGGATTGAGCCTGCAACCCAGGCATGTGCCCTTGACCAAAATCAAATCCAGGACCCTTTATTTCACAGGCCAACGCTCTAGCCACTGAGCCAAACTGGCTAAGGCAACATTTAACATTGTAATTATGATGTGTCTTGGTGTGGGCCTCTTTGAGTTCCTCTTTTGTTTATTTTTTAACTGCCGAGATCCCAGGCGCGCACCACACAACCAGCTGCTCACCGCGTGCCCCCTCGCAGCTCTTTGGGTTCCTCTTAACTGGGATTCTGTGTTTCCTGAAATTGTGTAACTTTTCCCTTCACCAGGTTAGGAAAGTTTTCTGTCATTATTTCTTCAAGCAAGTTCTCTATCCCTTTCCACTTTCTTCTCCTTCTGGTATCCCCACAATGCAGATGTTGTTCTGTTTCAGGTTGTCCCAAAGTTCCCTTAAACTCTCCTCATGCTTTTTAAATGTTTTTTGCCTTTTGTTTCTCTGAGTGTCTTTCCACCTTGTCTTCCAAAATGCTTCATCAATCCTCTGCTTCATCAATCGTGCTTTTAATTCCTCCCAGTGTATTATTGATATTAAATAAAATATGCTTCATTTCCAATTGGTTCTTATTCATGATTTCTATAGTCTTTTTCGTGCTGATGCATTTCCCACTAAGTTCCTTGTAGTTTTCACTAAGTTTCTTGGGCATCTTTATAACTATTACTCTGAACACTATGTCTGGTAAATTGCTTACCTCCATCTCTTTTAGTCTTTTACTGGAGAGTCCTCCTTTTCTTTCATTTAGGGGTTCTTTGTCTTCCCCTTTAAGTTGTATCTTTTTGTTTGTTTCTATGTATTAAAATACCTGCTATGATTCTGGTCTTAGCAAGGGTGGTCTTTTGTAGTAAATGTTCTGTTAGACCAATGGTGCAGACTCTGAATTACTGAGCTGCATGCTCTAGTAGTAACCCTTATGTGATTTGGGCTCTTCTGTTGTAATTGGGTCTTGACCATTGTTTTCCCATTCATTGGTGAGATGTCCTCTCAGGCTGGATAACTGTGATGCTCAAGCCTGACAATGCCATGCAGGTGCTGACAGAACAAAACAAAACAAAACAAAACATACAAAAGAACCCTACAACAACAGCAAAAACAACCCCAAAAGAAGAGAGAATTAGGAAAAAGAAAAGACAACAAGAATAATAAACAAAAAAGATACTACTACTACTAATAATAATAATAAAATAAAAATTAAAGAATACTAGAAAAGAGAAGGAAAAGGGAAAGAAAAAAAGGGGAATATTCATGCAATATAGCCAGCCACTGATGCTTCCTGAGATTGCTGCCTCCTGAGCTGTATCCCAAGGGGTGCGGTAATTGCCTTTTCCTAAGTTTTTGTATAGGGAGGGCCTTTTGCATCTCAGGAGAAATACTGCTGTAATATGGGAGAATAGGGGTGGACAGCACAGGTATCATGGCAACTGTCCTTCCTGCCACACTCCTAACTCCTTCTACCCCTGTCTCTCCTCAGGCAACTCCAGTATGCACCTCCCACTCCAACAAAACTTGGGCATGGAATTCCTGAGCTCTGGCGGTCTGAAAAAAGTGGCTTTGCCTCCAGCGGCTCTGCTTCCTGGGTGATATAAGCCAGGCGCTGGTTGCTATGTGGGTGGCTGTTGCCAAGCTGCTCAGCGCTCTGACTGTTAGAAGCTCTACCCCCGGTTGTTGTGTGGGCAGCTACTGCCCAGTGGCTCAACTGTCTGGCTGTCCTAGACTCTCTCCCAGGGAACCCTCCTCACCCTTGGCCCGTGGCTCCTGAAAGCTCAGCCAAAGGCTGCTCTCAACCCTGCCCTTCCTACAAGTCTAGAGGCGGTTTCTGGCCTTCCTTGTTTAAAAGTCTCTTCCCTCTTGTGTGCATGCATGGGCCTGGCCAGTGGCCATGGACAACCGTGTGTGTGTGTGTGTGTGTGTGTGTGTGTGTGTGTGTGTGTGTTTGTGTGTGTGTGTGTGTGTGTTTGAGGGCATATGTAGGGAGGTACTTAGAATGGGATTGGGGGGATGAGGACAATTATGTGATACCATAATCAATAAAAAAAAAAAATGGGGAAAAAAAATAAAATAAAAATTAAAAAAATAAAAATCTCTTCCCTCAGTCTAAAGCAGGTATGTCAGGGTGAGTATTTCCCACTTTAGTATTAATTCCGGTTAGATCCTGGGAAAAGGTAGGAGAAAGATCCTCCTACTCCTCCACCATCTTTCTTCCATCCAGAGTTTATTCTTGTGTTACTACTTATTAATTATATTATTTTCCACATAAACAACCATTAACCTACTTTTGACCCATTATATACAAATATATAAATATAAATATATATATACACATATACATACATATATACACACACACACATATATATGTGTGTGTGTGTGTGTGTGTGTATATATATATATATATATATATATATATATATATATATATTATATGCACTCAAGATCCTGGAGTAGATTCTGATTTAATTGGTATGAGATGGAAGCTGAAACAAATGGCAATTTCCAGTTTCCAGTTGAGAACCACTGTTACAAAAAGTACAAGGTAGAAAGGGTAAAAAGTAGGGTACCCACATAAAACATGAAGTCAGAGTTTTGCCAACTCACATTTAAAACAGTAGCAAAGTAAAAGGTAGGTCACTATTTAAATTACAGCTAATATGACATCACTGTAAAACAAAGGGAGTTCTCACTTAGGAGTATAAAAAATCAGTACAATTTAAAGACTATCTGGAGGAAGCAAGTTTGGAAAAAAACAAGTCAGTGCTCATGCCAAATGCTTGCATTCTCAATCAGTAACTCACTTCTCTTGTGACAGGGTCCACTTCTATCAGTCCATGTTCTGAGCCAATGAGCACTGTGCTCCGCTCAGTTCGGAAAGAGAAGCATTGAGGTATCCCCGGAGCCTGAATATCCCTGAACTCCAGGGTCCGAAGTAACTTCAGATTTCTCATGGTGAAGCAATTCCTGAAAGAAAAGTACAAATATCCATTGATAAAACACTTCTAAAACAAAAATATTTAACATCAGTTAGTCCTCTGTAAATTTGAAAGAAGAAAATGAACGGGAAAACATTTTATTTTTTTAATATAAGGATAACTTATAATCCAATAGATTTATAAAATCATGTAAAATACATATAAATATTTGAAGAAAATCTGGAATGAAATTCCTTTAATATCACTAAATACATTTATTTATAAGCTGGGATATACTTCCATTAAAAAAGTTAAAATTCAAATCAAAAGTGGAAGTAAATATAAGTACATACTGTTCTAAGAGGGAAAATAAGACCGGTAAGATTATTAACAGTTTACTTCAAAATGATAACCAATGTTTGTTTAATGACTTGATATAATTACTTCATGTAATTCAACTTTCCTGGCCTGGTTTTTACCAGTGCAAGAGTAAGGAGAGAAAAGAATGATAAATAGGAAACCTACTTCAATCTGACAAAATCAGACTTGCTTTAATGTATATTATCTAAGTGAAAGAAAAACAAATATTAACGTGCTGGGTATTTACATTCTGATCCCTCAAAGGTTTATAACTGGAAATCCCTCAGTTATGTTAGGAGTGGCAATTACACAAACCACAATGGCCTAAAGCTATCATATTCTAAGATAAACCCTCTTTATCTTGGCATTTCATACATATGACATTGAAAAAGATGAGGTAATCCTTCTCCTACACAGCAGATACTGTTAAGGGTAAATTGAAGGATATAATATCTAAAATGTGGTTTAAGAGAAAGGCAAAACCATGTATGGTGGAAGCAAGAAAAAAAATCAAGGTAAACAATGGTTTTATAAGCTTAGGTGATGTTTATATTCAAGAACTTCTAGAAATTATTTGAACCTGTATTATACCATAAAGGTTTTAAGTTTAATTCTACACAGAAAGTTTAGACTTTCCAAACTATATAAAAGTTACATCCATGATCTTTCTTTAAACATTGGGATGACCACTGGTATATATCTGAAAGGACTGGTAGATTTGAGTTGAGAGACTGCCTGGCAGGTCTGACTAGAGGGGAATAAACAGGTGATACAGTACCAAGATGTAAGGACAGACAAGAGGGGGACCAGATGTGTAGTTTCAGGGCTCTTTCGTTCTAGTTCACCTAATAATAATAATTATTTTTACTGTTGCTATGGTCAGATCATCAAAATATATTCATATCCCTAGTCCCTGTGACTGGTCACCAATAAACCTGTGGAGCCCCGAGGTAAGAATCTGGAGGGTAAAGACAGTAAGAGCTGAGAGAAACCCACTATTTCCTGTTAGCTTACTGTTCCCATCCCTGCTGCCCCAGCAATGGGCTTTCATCCTTGCAGGGGCCTTTGATCCCAGGCTTTAGTACTCCCATGACCAGCCTCATCTCCCCATCCCTAGAGGAACCAGCAATAACCAGGCCCCTTCCAGGTGTCTGAAATCCAGCCACAGGAGGGCTCCTCCTCTGAATTCCAGAAGTCTGAGTCCTTGCTTTATGAATGCCTCTGCTCCATGATAAATCCCCAGGGATTCCCTTGTTTGTATCCCCAGCCCTAGCTAAGTGTTGTAGCTAGTTCCTCCAATAGCTATTTAACCAGTTCTTCATATTAAATTCTGTTCAAATAATAATGTGATTTCTGCTTTTCCAACTGGACCCCGGCTGACAAATACAACCAACAACCAGGAGTTCTCAAATCACTGAGCTTCCAGAATCACCTGCCAAGGTGAGCTCATCATTCATCTCCCCACCCCCCAACTCTCCCCAACTCAAAAAGAACTTCTCTGAATGTTCACACCCATCATCCTTACTCCCTTATCTTCTCCAAGTTTCCCCACAACTTGCAAGGACAGCAAAGGAGTATCCTCCAAACTTCCCGGGACCTCAACTTATTTATTAGTACCCTTTCTCTTACGTCTGCAATCTCCAACTCCTAGCCCTCAATGATTCAACTTTTTTGTAGTCAAGAACTCTCTACACGAGAGATCAATCCTGATCTCCAAAATATCTGACAACTCCATTTTCTTCCCTTGCTCCTCTATACATCTCTTAGCTAATTTATGAAGCCCCTGATTACAAGTACTAACAGGCAGATCACTAATATGCTGCGGAGATGGAAACGTCTAGCCCTGACCCTAAATTGGATACTAAACCCACATTTTCAACCTCCTGATGTTACTTCAAGAATGTCTCACAACCACATCAATGCAACCTGGGAAATGAAGGAAGTACTTGCTCTTTCCCCACCACATGTTTTCCCTGTTTGGGGACACGGCATTTCTACTCTCTCTTGTTCCCCAACTTGAAAACTGCCTACTTTCTGCTCCCACTTTTCATTCTAAACTATCCACTGGTTACCACCGTGGTTGTATTCCAGTATACAGCTGGAATCCTTTATACAGTAAGTACCCAGTCAATCCCAAGAACTGGTGGTGTGACCTACATGACACACAGAAAGCGTCCTGGCCATGTGGCTCAGTAGGAGAGCTTGGGCCTGCAAGACGAAGGATCGAAGTTCCTTTCTCCAGTCAAGGGCTTGTACCTGGGTGCACGTTCGCTCCTGCACCTGGCTGGGGGGCATGCTGGAGGCAACCAATCAATGTGTCTCTCTCACATAGGTGTTTTTCTCTGTTTTTCTCTCTCTCACGCTCCCCCTCTCTAAAAATCAACGGAAAAAAGTATTTTCCGGTGACGTCTAAAAGCAAACCATGGAATGAGAACTTGGTAAGTGCTCCAATCTGAAAGACAAAAAATGATTCTGTCACTGCCTCCAAGAGGCCACAGCTTAACGGTATAGAGGGCCATGTAATATACCCCATGAGATGGAGAAGCACAGGGACATCACGAAAAAGTCCCATTCACGAGAAGGGACCCGCCACCGTATCTGAACTTCTAATAACCATCGCCTTTTATCGCGCATTGATTTGCTCTCGGCGGTACTGCCCACTCCTGCAAGGAATCCGTAGGCTGGGCAAAGCGTGCGGCCGGGAGGCAGGGCCCTCCCCCTTGCCCAGGGCCGCAGGTGGAGGCAAACCTGCAGAAAGAGAACTTCAGGCTCGAGGGGCGACTGGGCCTGCACGGGGCAGAGGTGCGCGCTGGGCGTTCCCGGCATCAGGACCTGGCGGACCGGGAGCCCCCGCCCCGGGAGTCCCTGGAACGCTCACCTGGTGCCGCGCTCACTCACAAACAACGGGGCGTCCCTCGCCTCCGGGGCCACGCGCGGCCGGCCTCCCGGGGTCCGCCTGGGGCCGCGCACGCGCCTCTCCGACCGCGGCTCCGAGCTCTCGCGGGCGCACTGGGCCTCCGGGCCACTGGGCCCCCGGAGCCCCGAGGTAGTGAGTGGCTGAAGCCGGCGCAGAGGCAGCCGATGGGACAACGACTGGCAAGCAAAGCAGGCCGGACCCAGGCGGAGCGGCGCGGGAAGACGTCACTCGGCTGGAGGGGCGTGGCCGGCCTTTTCCGCTGGCGGCCCCAGACAGGCGGAGGAATGCTATTGTAGTCGATCCTCACGTTTACGTAAACCCCAAAGCCCCAATGGGTGGCGTCGGTGGGCGGGGCCTGCAGGCCAGGGTTGCAGTGCGCACGCGCACGCCGCAGGCCGCGTGCCGGAAGGACCGCCTCCTCCTCCGGGCCAGCATGGAGGAAGTGCTCGGGTCTCCGGGGGCGGAGGGAGCGGTGCCCGAGGTCGCCATGGCTACCGAGCCGGTGGCCGTGGGGCCCGCGGTGCCGTCACTGGTGGATCGTTACTTCACTCGCTGGTACAAAGCGGGTAAGTGGGGATGATGTCTATCTCTCCTGAGCCCTAGGGGCCTGATGCAGTAGGGACTAGGGTGACAGCCACGCGCGTTCTCTCTGGCATTTCAGCCCTACGATGGAAGGAATCTAACGTGTGTGTGTGTGTGTGTGTGTGTGTGTGTGTGTGTGTGTGTGTGTGTATTACTTTGTTTAGGCAGGAGGGAATGGGTATTTGCAAAGGCTGAAATGCCAGCAGAGCGCATTCTGGGGCTGGCAAGCGCTGTGCGAATTCCTGGATGGGTTGCTGGCGAGAGGATGGTTGTCTAAGGTGAGGTTGGCAGGGGCTGGATGGCCATCTCCTGGGTGCCTGAAGGGTTAGAGCGGCAAACCCTTTAGGGAGTGGCCATACAGAAAATGGCTTAAATGATCTGGTCGGAACCAAGGTAAAGACTGTAGAGATGGGGAGAAGGTGGGTTAGAATAGAGGCATTTAGAAAACAGAATCTAACCATTTTGTGTATTGCCTTTTTTTTTTTTTTAAGTAGGTTTATTAAAGTTGGGGACAAGGAAATAAGGAAGGGCTTAGGATAAAAGCGACAGGAGAGAGAATAGGCGGGGCTGCTTTGGCTCTCTAGAAACCTGACTGGAGAGAAGTGAGCCTAGGCAGGGTGCTGTCAGCTCTCTGGGTCAGAGAAAAGGGGGCCTTGGGAGCAGGTCCAGGGGTTAGCTTGGGATGAGCTGCCACTGCCCATTGCTCCCCTGGTTGCAAGTCTCCTGATGTTCCTTAGAGTTTTGATCAGGCCTGTGGGGGAAGGGATAGCAAACCAGAATCCAAGTTTTACTAAAAGAGAAGCCGCGGGCATTCTATACATCTGCCACTTAGTCATTGGATATTTTGTTGTTTGCATATGCAGTGCATATCGGTGGTGGAAACATCGTTGGGTTCCTTGTTCTAGCCCCATACTTGCTCCATTGCATTCAGGAATAACAGGTGTACTCATTTTTTAAAATACTGTAGCATAGGTGTTATTAGCCAAATTTTGGATGACTTAACTGTCCCTGTTTACCTATGACTGAGAGAGTTTCCGGAATCCGAGACATTCAGCGTTAACATCAGGACAGTCCTAGGCAAACCAGGAGTTGGTCCCTCTAAAACATACACTACTGTATTGTATAAAGAATGCATTGCTAGTCTCATTTTTCTAATAGAAATAATGTGTACTCATTTTAAAGCGAGGATAAAGCGAGATGGAGCAAAGAATCATCACTTAAATGATGAATGAATGACTCCATCTGGGCCACATCTCTTTACTTTATAGCAAGCCTTTTTTTTTAGGTATATCTTTTCAAGTAATGAAAGGATACAAGTGATTGATATGTGTACAATCTTCATAATTTACTATCTCTGCGAACCAAGGAAGTACTATACAGTAAGTAGTAAATATTGACTCCACAACCTCCTGACCTGTTCATTCTTCTAGATGTCAAAGGAAAACCCTGTGAGGACCACTGTATACTACAGCACTCTAACCGGTAAGCAAATTGGGAATTTTAAATTAAAAAAAATTTTTTTTCCTGGTATAGTAGTCTGGTATGGTGTTGGATTGAACTAATGTTCAATAAATGATCATTTTTCACTGTGTTGAAATAGTATGATTTATGATATGAGTTAGGTTGACAAGAAGGAGCCTTTCGGTGCCTACTCACATTAAACAAATGTGATCATTCAAATGGACCACCATGCCCTCAGTCAGTTACTAAGGCCTGATGTAACCAGCCTTTGCTTAATCATTGAATTGCCAGAGCCCCTGGAGAAGGCTATGGTGGAGGTCTAGGTGATATCCTGTATACATTGAGTAGCCAGATTATTATGATCGCTGAAGTGTGCCTGTGTGTGTGTGTGTGTGTGTGTGCATGAATTCATGCATGGATGGGGTCTGGCCAGGGGGCCAGAGGGAGGGGACATGGGCGATTGGCCGGCCTACTTGCTGGTCAAACTCCTGGTCGAGGGGACAATTTGAATATTAGCCTTTTATTATATAGGATATACACTGAGTGGCCTGATTATTATGTGTTCAGAGATCATGCCTGACTACTCTCTCTTCTGCCTCAGTGCTACCTGAAGACCTCATACTCTTCTCTTCTCTGGGAAGTATATAAAACCACATTTTCTCCCATTTTATTATTGCATTCCTTTCTACAGAAACCAGAGGAAAATGAGGGAAATGATAGTTTGACTAAACAAATGTCAGTTCAGATCATCTTTGGTCATGTGTTATATGAGGAAAAATTATATCAAGCAGTAATCAGGACCAATTTTTGCTCCTTATAGAATATGTGTCATCACGTTGGCAGAATCTCATCCAGTTCTTCAAAGTGGAAAAACAATTAAAAGCATTTCCTATCAAATCAGTACCAACTGTAGCAGACTTCAGAACAAGGTCTCGGGGAAGTTTAAACGGGTATGTTCCTATAATTCTCCCCTTAAATCCTCTACTTCATAGTAAAGATAGATCCACTCAGTCTTAGAATCCAGTGATGTATGCTCACCATCCTTCCTTGGCAGTTTGAGATTGCTGATCTTAAGAAAACATTGACCCTAGAGAAATTCTCAGACCAAAAAAATGAGGTATTTCAGGAGGTATAGGGTCTGTCATTTCAGGTTCTATATCACCACCTGTCACCCCCAGGATGAAGGGGAAGGTGGGCTTTTGAAAGGACAACTCGAATACCACTATAATGAGATACTTTGTCCCTCCCAGTTTTGTTAAACCAGCTTTTGAGTTCTGTAAAATTTAGGTGACCAACTCTACACATATTTCCACAAGTAAATTAAAAAAGGACAAGAACATTTCCTGAGGTGTAGGGGGGAAAAGCAATTGTGTGTTTTTTTAATATATTTTATTAATTTTTTACGGAGAGGAAAGGAGAGGGACAGAGAGCTAGAAACATCGATGAGAGAGAAGCATCTACCAGCCGCCTCCTGCACACCTTCCACTGGGGATATGTCTGCAACCAATGCACATGCCCTGACCGGAATCGAACCCAGAACCCTTCAGTCAGCAGGCTGACACTCTATCCACTGAGCCAAACCGGTTTCGGTAAAAAAAGCAATCTTAAAAAATATATAGTATTTGCACCTTAGCATTTTCCATTGCCTATTTCATACACATATAGCCACACCCTCTACTTCCACATAACGCTCGGTTGTACAAAATGCTATCTCTACCCTCTACAACCCGAGGCAGGATGAGCACGTTAAAGGAGAGGATCACTTTTAGTAGATCTATCACAGAGGATGCTTTAGGTCCTTCATGTACTGAGTGCGTACTAACAATTTCTGCCAATAACCCTCACTGTGCCAGAAGACCCTTGTTTATACTCCCCTTTGTTGGCCTGAAATCCCCTAACGACGTGGCTTATGAGTATTGATATTTTCCTCACCTCAGGAAACATGCACTTAGAAAAGCACGGGCTATTCTTAAAAAGACAAAATCTGCAAATTATAAGTAAAAACACTTAGTACTTGTGAAAGTCCTGTGATAAATCTTCACCCAAAATAGTAACACTGTTGTTACTACTGAAGAACAGAGAGAGAACAAATAGAACCCACTGCAGATAAGTTTTAATTAGATCTCAGCACTGCCTGCCATTTAGTCTTCCAAGGGAGGTGATAAAAAGGAGTCAAAACACTCTGCTCTTTTGACATAGTCCCAGTGGTAGACAAGCCCTCTGGAATGAGTACCCCACCCTTCTAAAGGTGGGGAGTCCCGCCGAAACCAGTTTGGCTCAGTGGATAGAGCTTCGGCTTGCGGACTGAAAGGTCTCGGGTTCGATTCCGGTCAAGAGCATGTAACTTGGTTGCAGGCACATCCCCAGTAGGGGGGTGTGCAAGAGGCAGCTGATTGATGATTCTCTCTCATTGATGTTTCTAACTCTCTATCCCTCTCTCTTCCTCTCTGTAAAAAATTAATAAAATATATTTTAAAGGTGGGGAGTCCCATGGACTAGTATTTTGAAATGAAGTATCCACATGCAGAGGAATGAAGCCAATGTGGTACATAGAAATGTTGTACAAGAATGTTTTGAGGGGTAAAGATCATAAAGCAGAGCAAATTGACCTCAAATGTCTATGTTCACTCTGGGAAAAATTCCTGGATGGGGGAAAAAGAGCAATACACGAGACATGGCTGCCTCAGTTCCCATGAGCCTCCTTGTAGATTTTTGTCAGAAACTCCCCAGATATGTCCATAGGGTGTGGAGTACATGAAACAATAACGTGCCTTAGCATTCTAACAGATGTCAAAATCAGATATTGCCCTAGCTAGTTTGATTCAGTGGATAGAGAGCATTGGCCTGTGGACTGAAGGGTAGCAGGTTCGATTCTCTTTTGTTGGCTCAATCCCCAGTAGGGGGCGTGCAGGAAGCAGCCAATCAATGAATCTCTCTTATCATTGATGTTTCTATCTCTCCCTTTCTCTCCGAAATCAATAAAAAATATGTGTATTTTTAAATGTGGTATTTATTTCTGGGTTATAGGATAATGGGTAAATGGCTCTTATTTGCTACTTATAACTTACCTATTTTCCAAATTTTCCTCCAAGTTCATTACTTGTTAACTAGAAAAACATCCCTTTTTCAAACCATCTTGGAGAAGGTCGGAATCTTAATGAAGTTAACTTTGTACAATATTGGTGTCACACTCTAATGTTGAATTTTCTATTATTACTTATTGATGGACTTTCCTACACTGTTGAAACCTTTATAGCTATATGCAGCTTTTTCATTTGAAGTTCAAAAAATATATTCTTAATCTTTAAACTACCTGTTATCACATGTGTCTTAGTTTGCTTTTTCCCCTAGAACCCAGGATGGTACCTGGCCCATAGCAGGCACTTACATGTTTAATAAATGATTTTTAAAACACTAATTCCATAAATATATCTTATGATGACACTGAGGACTCCCTCTCAAAGGAAAGTGAAAATGTATATCAATTAATTACTTCCTCCCTTTCATTTTCAGGGAGCACAGTTTCTAACAGAACTTGCACCTCTGTGTAAGATTTACTGCTCAGACGGAGAAGAATATACTATATCTAGGTGAGTTACTATTTAACCACAATTTAGGAGATAAAAAAGGAGGTAATATTCTTTTTCAAGACAGTTCTTTTTTTCAATAGCTGTGTTAGAGGACGACTGATGGAAGTGAATGAAAATATTCTCCATAAGCCTTCTATTCTTCAAGAGAAGGTAAAGGGGGAGAAGTATGATCCCATCCACATACTTTTCATCTGATTTTTGTCATATGACAGTACTAAATGTTCTGTTTCCTTTGTAGCCATCCACTGAAGGTTACATTGCCGTTGTGTTGCCCAAATTTGAAGAAAGTAAAAGCATAACAGAAGGGTTACTGACACAAAAACAGTATGAAGAAGTTGTGGTAAAACGCAGTAATGCTCCAACAGCCACATCGTGAGGACTGAGATGGCATAAAAAAGCAATGCGGCACTCGATCCAGGCACTGAAGAAGTACCACCGTGTGGCAGGAGCGTACTCCGCAGCCAGCCTTCTGCAGGGAAGCCTGTTTGTTTCCCCCCTTTCTCTTACAGGACAGGCCTGGGTTCCCATTCGTCTCAGACCTGCCCAGCCATGGACCTAGCCTGCTCCTCTTTTGCTCTTCTCTTTCTAAAAAATGACAAGCAACATTTCTGATAAAAAGGAGAGCATTTGGGGGGAAATTTGGAAAAGAAGACACAAGTTTTAAAGTAGCAAGTAAAAATAGTCTATGCATCCTATAACTCATTAGTAAATACTACGTTTTGGCATACTTCTGTTTGAATGTTATGGCATGGTTAGTTGTTTTTGCTCAAACTTCCATCAGTTTGATGGCAAAGGAAACAACAGCTGACCTTTCTTCCCCAGCGTGCTTCACTGTGACTCTACCAGAAAGTCTAGTCCCACCCCTTCTGCCCCCAGTCCTCTCCAGGCTGTAGTAAGAGGCTGGGTGTAGATGTACCTTCTCTAGTCCTTATGCCACTGGATGTCCTTCTCTCTGAGGCAAAGCAGAACTAACACTGTGGCTTCTTCTATGAGGAACAACATGAAAAGGCTTTGATTTATGAAAGCATTATAATGCAGTACATATACATTAATAGTGATACAGTAACAGTCTCACACTAGCTACAGGGTAACAAGAAAGGAGAAGTTACTGTAATTCAAAGACAGGCCTTTGAATAGAACAAAAGCTTTCGCATTTGAATTAAAAAACAAAACTGAATTTATGTTTTAAGATTGTATACTTGTTTATACTTAATTTTAAATAAAAGACTTTTAAAATGTTATTTTTTAAAGGCTGAAACATGTATGTCTATCTGTTTTTAAATCCAAACAGTTGTTTATACAGAAGGAATCAATTGACATGTAAATTCCGTTAGTTCCCTATCTTATGCTGTAGAAGTCCTAAGTCATCCCTTCCCCACCCGACTTGAACTTAAATAAGAGAATATTATTTCAGGTCTGTAAAAGTATCTTGTAAATAAAATTAAAAAATTATTTCTGACTTACAAGAAAAACTTCTTGTAATTTAAGTGCCAGCATGACTGTCACCAGGTATACCCACCAGGCATGATACAGGTGGTAACTCTGCAAACATCTCCACTGACCCTGCTGTGCACTGAGAATGTATCAAACCAGCAGGCCCTGGTTTGGGCAGCACAATGATTGTAAAAAAAAAAAAAATTGTATATTTTATATATAACTAACTACCTTTCATCATTCACCATTATTTCTATTGTAATTTAAAAATATTTTGGTTCCAGGGAATAAAAATCATGCTTTATGATTTTTATAAAGAAGAGGCACATACAATTCAAGTTTTCTTCAATAAAATACTGACCACCTAGTTTGTAGTACTGTGCGTCTTTGGAATCTTGTGACTGTTGTGATGGCTAACCCAGATAAGACTCGGACAAGCTTATAAAACTAGCCAATTGGCAACTGGCATGTCCTGTTAAGATTTCAAAGCTTTGGGATACAAGCACTATCACAAGTCCAAACCAAAGCTAACTGCATTATATCAGGTAGGCAGGGCCTATAAACCTTCCATCAAATCCCACCCCACAAAAACAAGAAAGGCTTTAAACCCTGAAATTAAAAAGAATAAAGATGTTTATTTGTTTTACAATGAACATTCCAAGAGCACTTATATAAAATGTATGGTTCAGAATTTATTTTAAACCGCTTCTTAGTTCTATCATTCTCTTATATCTTCCATTCCATCAGTCACTACTGAAGACAGTTTAAAAACTACTTTTTTAAAGCCAGCACAATAGGTTCAGGATTCCAGCTAGTGTTCAGGGTAGACAGGCTGCTTGGCTACAACTAGAACTAAAAGCCATCTCCTGTGAGTTCCTCCAGGATTCCGGGGCGTGAGCTCTATAACCCAGCTTTGCGGGTGGAAGGGCTATGCATCACAACAGATGACCTTGGCCTGTGAAAAGCTTGTTAGAGAACAAAAGTGCGCTCCTCGCATGGATGGTCTGTGACAGCGGGTGGCCAAGTGGCCCACTCACACTTAGAGGGATTGAAGAGGAGTCCACAGGCTTAAGAAAACTGCTTCCAACCAGACTACTGTGTATTTCCAGCTTAAATTAGTGTTCTAGATGATAAGCTTAAATAAAAAACGGAAAACAAAGTTAAAATATGCCAAAGGTGAGCACATAATCAAAATAGATTCTTTGGATTAAACCGTCATTAAGACAGCTGGGATATTTGGCTTGATTTTTAAAGAATATTGGTGGCAATGTCTCATTTTAAAAATCACACTGCTATTAGAGGTCTAGCAACTACCACAGCACTTCATTGTCAAAAAGCCACGATCGGTGTCATGATCAGAAAATAAAGCAGAACTTCAGTGTTATTTTCTTTATAAAGTGACTGAACTCCAAAAAATATAAAAGATCATTTGCTTTAAAAATGTCAGCTTTGCCATATGGTGTTCCCGAGATCTGTCCTCAAAAACTTCTCAAGTTTTACCATCCATGGAGTCTTTATTCGTGACTGAGACCCATCTGTTGTTTTCCATCTGAAGCTGGAAAGAGTTAACATAGTTAATTTATTCTTTACTTTCAGAATGAAATTTGTAAAATTAAATAACTATTTTCTTTTGCATTGTCCTTTAAACTAGTTTTTAAAACGTGAGAAGATAGAAAACTATCTCACCTTCTTTAGTAGTTTAAAGCAAAGGGAGAGAAGCTGAACCAAAATAGCCATCATCGATCTTGTCTTTGTAATACATTTATCAACCTATAATGACAAAAAGTGAGCAAATCAAACTCCTTTACAATGGTTACTTCAAAAGACTTTATCACCATTTAACTTTTAAATGATAACGTTTCTCCATTATGGAACTTTAAGGGTTCTTGATAACCTGAGGCCCTAGAACACAGATGCAAGGATTGTTGCTGGTTCTTGTGCCCAGTTCATGAATCCCCAAAGAACGGATGGAAAATCAACCTGTTCTACTTTAGGCTATTTTGGGGCTTCTCTAAGCATTTCAAATAGTGGCAGTGAACCCTCTACTTTGTAATTCCTCCGGCACCCTGCTTTGTGGCACTCCAATTAATTCCCTATGAATGGAGCCTCTACTCAGGAGTCTGTGCCTTAGACATGTGCTGACGTTAGGATTTAAGGGAAGTGACTTAATGCTATGGAATTAGGCATATCAAAAAAGCCGATTTATTAGGCGAACCAACTGCTTCTTGGGGTCATTTAGAACTGCAGATAATAGGTGACTCACATTCATGGCAAGAAAAATAGAAATAAATTGCTCTTCTGTGGTTATTAGCTTTTTATTTGAAGAAAAAGGGCAGGAGGCTAACCTGCTAAAGAAGTGCCCAGGTCTCAAGTGCCTCCCTGGATAGCCCACCCTCACTGATACCTTTAGAAGCCCTTGATTCTGCACAGGTGTCTTGGTTATTGTCTGGAGCTGGTGGCATAGAGGGATTAGCTTGTTTATTTCCAGGAGAAGCATAAGCTTGTCGTCATCTTTCAGCTGAAATGTAATTTGGGAAGTTATAACATAACTCCAACAAATTCTATCTTTCAATCTTAAATAATATACCCCCAAAGTGGGTATTCATGACATCACCACCAACACATTACCTGTTTTGAGAAAGCTTGTGCACTTGAAGCAACCTTTAAGCCCTCTTCAGCGAAAACCTAGTGGGAAGAAAGAAATATAACTACTTTCAATGTACATCTTCTGGATAGTTGGCAGGAAAAATACTCATAAAAGGCCTGTCATGGTGCACATACGTTTTCCGTTGCACCCAGGAAAACACAAGATTTCAGTGGTATCCAGAAAGTTGCTTCCCCTAAGGAGGTTCCTCTACACCTGGACACTTCCAAGCACTCGAGGGTCCATGGACCTATGATACTTAGCAGTACAAATTGTGTCTGAACTTCTGGAAGGATCCAAGCTCACCCTGTAATACCCCTAATTATAAAAGGGTGACGAATTTTAGAACATGAGCCGATAAGGCTTAGAACATCCCTACTTCCAGCTAAGCAAGATAAAATTTGTCACCCACACACATTCTTTAACCAGCCACTTCAGGGGAGCAATTCAGATTGGTTTTTGCCTGTTCACCACACATTTCACAACCCAGGAGGAGAACAGGATGATGGGGAAAAAACAGTGACAAATGAGTTGGACTGATAAGAATATTCAGTTTAAGTGAAAGATACCAGGGGAGTAAAAAAATGAAGACTTAACTTTAAATGGCAGCAGTAAGAATGAAGTGAACAGGACAATCTGAGAATGATTTGTGAGGAAAAAAACAACAAAACAGGTTTTGCTCATAAATTTCCATAGATGAGAAATATGAATGCGGCAATAATTTTAGGGATAACTCACTTCTCTGTCCAATAGCCTTAACACATGCTGTCATTAGATAAACTGATCTCAAGGTCAAATCATCCTTTGCATCCTTCCCTCTCCTTTAAAAGGAAGACCAATGAGTTTTATACCGAGCTTCTAAACAAACGGATTGATTCACTCATATATTCCTCCTCATTCTACATTACCACTTTCTATTTTACCTATCTCTTCTTCCCTTCTAGCCTATAAACCTTTTGAGTGCAAGATCCACATCAGTCTCATAGTGTGTCTTGGTGTTTTTTTTTAAAACCAGCATTTTTGTAATTCTTTTTATTATTATTATTATTATTGATTTTTTACAGAGGGGAAGGGAGAGGGATAGAGAGTTAGAAACATCAATGAGAGAGAAACATCGATTAGCCGCCTCCTGCACACCCCACACCGGAGATGTGCTCGCAACCAAGGCACATGCTCCTGGTCGTAATCGAATCTGGGACCCTTCAGTCTGCAGGCTGACACTCTATCCACTGAGCGAAACCGGCTTTGGCGTGTCTTGGTTTTAAAACCACCGTAAAGCTGATTACTTCCAAACCTCTCTCTCCATTCCTGAACTACCCTGATATCAGTCTTTAGCAAAATAATGGTCAATTTCCACCCTGTAGATCTGGTGTAGTCTCTTGGTGTCCCCTATCTCAGCAAACAGCACTACCATTTACCCTGTTGATCAAGCCAAAAAAGCTTTATAATGTAGTCAGATCATGCTACCTCTCCTCAAAACCCCCAAAGAGTTTTCCTTCACACCTGGGGGAAGAAAGTTTCTTCCGTGGCTACAGAGATGTCATATGTTACCAGTTTCTTTCCGGCTCACTCCATGTCATCTACACTGGCCTCCTTATAGATTCCCCCAGCCTAGTTTCATACCTCAGGCAGGGCCTTTATACTTGTTCTGTCTGCCTCAAATAGTCAATCCCAGGATATTCATCCATCTCACTTCCTCAGTTACTATCTCTATGCAGATATTACCTCCTTAGAGATGTCTTTTCTGATAGCCCCTCTATCCCCTCTCTGTGCTTATCTTACACACTTTCATCTCTAAGTCCTTACAAACGGGCATTATATACTCGTTATTGTCTATCTCCTTCTATTAGAATGTAAGCTCCACGGAGACAGGGGCTTTGTTTTGTTCACTTTTGTCCATAGAGTCTGACCCACGTGTCCAGGGTTTGACATATGGTACAAACTCCATCAATAGTCAATGAACAGTTTATGTTAGCAGTTTGTAGGCAATTCCACAGGCATCAGTGTCAGCTCACACAAGAAGAAGGTGAGGAATGGATCTTCAGCAGTGAAATACCTACTTTGCTGTGTATGACTTGGAATGAATCTAGAATTTATTCCAACTGTTTCAAGAGAAAAAACTCATTTCTGTAAAGTCAACTTTACAGAAAAATCCAGAGAAATATTTCTACAATTCTTCTGACTCAGTGGACAAACATCCTCTCAAGCTGCACCTCCCTTTCCTCGAGAGGCCCAGGGGGAAGCATGGGGAGGCCAAAGAAAGTGGTATAAAGGTGATTAAACTGACAGAAGCAAGAATGCTCTTGGTTCTGGAGGGGCGGACAGACTGACATGAGAGTCGGGAAGATAAGAAGAAATCTTGTCATCTGCTTGTCATTCTAAAGCATCTACCGAAGCGAGAAGAATTAGAGATGGGGCCATGTGCAGTTCCATTACACACCCAGGGCACAAGCGTGGGTGTTGGTATACCTGTCTCTCCCTGATTGCCCCAAATCATCAAGAATATGGAAGAAAAAAGGAGACTAACGTGTACCGAGTCTGCTCTGATAGTCTCAAGTCTATGACTGATTCTTTCTTGTATGTTATCTCATTTAATCACTAGCATTCATCTAAACAATAATGAAGAGGCCAAAAAGCCTTTGAGCATTCAGGAAAACATGAGAGAAATGCATCTGCTGACAGCATAGTTTCACCTACTTGGGATAACCTAAAACTTATTATGTCATCTATTGACTATCAAAGCCCATTCTACTTTACTCCTATTATATTTAAGGGTATGTTTTCAAAAAAAAAAAAAAAAAAAAGCTCCATAAAAAGCTACATCAAGCTCTCTACTTTTCTTTCACTCTCTGTAGTACACATGTGTGCATAGGTAAGCACACAAACATGATACCATAATTATTTAGAAATTAGTTATTATCCATTTTAGCCCAGAATTGAAGTAGCAGCAAAAAATGGAAATAAAACTTACCTCTAATTGATGAATTAAATCCTGGGAAGTTTTCAATGGCCCCTCTCCCCTGAAATAAATGAATTAATAAGAAGGTAAGAAAAAGTCATTGCCTGGGAATTGGTTTTGCAACATTAAAGTAATAAAACATTTTGTATATTAAGAGATCCCAAATTTTGAAGAATAAAATCATAAATATTATGATTTTATTCTTAAAGCAACTTTAATTATTATTTCTTGGACCCTTAAAATTTTTTTTTAAATATTATACATCTTAATTTTACAATTAAAAAAAAACTTATATATCACAAATTATATTAAAGTTTTATTTTTCCTATTTTTCTCATTTCTCATTCCAATTTCAACTCAAGGAGTTCAGTTGTCTTTGATAAAGTATGTTATTTAAGTTTCAATTCTGAGTCTGTAAAATAATCGTAATAATATTTGTGTACCTCATCAGAAGGTTAGGGAGTATCAGATTGAAAACCACCAAGAAAAATTAGATCCTACAAATGAACAGTGAATTACCACAAAGAGCAACACAATGCATGAATCTGGACTCACAAGGCATGAGTTGGGAGGCTAAGAAGTTTATATAAACCGTTAAGACAACATTAAACAATAGCCTGAAGAAGAGCTATAAAATTACCCAGGAAAACTACAAAACTGGATACTGCGAGGTCCAACAGATAAGTCTCTGAAAGAAGCAACTAGATGAGATTGGTAAACCACACAGTCTTAAGGGAAAACAGAAAGAATTGGAGAAAAAAACAGGCCTACTAAATATGCTGGTAGAAAACAAAGCCAGCTCGAGGTTGTACAATTCTTTTAACAAGACTTGCCCAAACAGCACAAGGTGTTATCTATCCATCACAGAATCTGATTTCCTTGTCCTAAGATTCAGTGTTCCAGTCCAATAACCATCTTCGAGCAACAAGTCCCATTCCACAGAACTTGAGTGTTCCCTCCCCCTCATAATGCAACCCCTCATGCTTCCCATCTCTGAGTGATGCATGTCATCCTTTATCAAAAACCACTATTCTGACTGTGAAGCAAAAAAAAAAAATGCTGACCATATCATCCTGAAACATTCTGAAATAAGAAACAAGAAATAAAAGGGGAATGGCAAACAGGAAAAAATCTACTCATGAAACTTTTCTTAGGGCAGATTTTATATATCAGACTATGTTCATTAATAATGTATTTCTCCAGTTTTTATCAGTCAAAATAAAGTTTTTTAAAAGATCTGATTTTTATCACCATGAGATTATTAGCATGATTCCAGCCAAAAGTAAAGATCTTTGTTATTTCAGTTTATCTATGCACATTTTCTTGTTGAGAAAACAAAGGAGTTCTATTTTACTTTCTTTTGTAGACTTGACTTAACAGATTTTTAAAAGATATGAACTAAAGAAGGTCATAGTGCTGGGAAGACTTAATCCCAAGAGAAGCTCACTAAAACAATTAAGAACAAAGGAAGGAAATCACCAAAGAGGAAAGGTCACCAATGATGGAAAATATGGTAAGGTGTTAACAAATGACTGCTCAACACAGAAAAAATGGCTCAACTGTCATTTTTCCTTTGCCCTCCAGAAGAATGGTTTATCTTAAAAGAAACAGAAGACACACACAAAAGGGAAATGAATGCTGAGTCCTCAAATTCTTTCCACTAGTACACATCCCTCCCTCATGTTCCCATCCCACTGAAGAGGTGGACATTTATTTATCCTCTCAGACTTTCTGAAAATAAATTGGACATGGTAGCTCTTTCTTTTCTTTTTCTCTTGAAAGTAAAGCTACCTTACAAAGATTCCTGCTCTTTCAAGAGACACAGTCTGTTCCTGTGGAGTAAGATTTCTTAATTATAGAATTTAATTGTTAAAATCTACCAGCCTGTGGATATAAATTGCATTGTCTATTATCAGCTTTACCAGTATAAATGTAACTGCCCCCCATCTGCCTAGTCCTCTGCTTATTTTTGTATTTTGTTCCGACGCTGGGTAAGGAAAGGGAGCTATTTATTGAGCCCCGATGCCCACACAGTAGTAGAGAGCCTACCAACTTTAATCAAGCAGCTTTAATCTACCAACTTAGATTCCAGACTAAATGGGTTACATTTCAGAATACTGAAACAACGTGCAGGTGTGAACCACTGCTGACAATATTTCAAAATCAAAATGAGTAAAGGAGAGGCCATAACATTAGATAGATTGAGTACTTTCTGGTTCTTAAAGATAAAAAAGATAGATTTCAGAAAATTAGTGAAATGTTTGAAGTCATTCCAGGAGAAAATTCTAGAACAGACTATTGAGCTGATAACTGATATTTAGCAACATGGTATTACTATCATATACACATACTAGTATACATTATTATACCATATAGGAAGGTTATTATAATGGAAGATTTTGGAATATTTGCTCAAGAGTCTTATGATAATTGCAAAGTTATTGAAAATCTGTGCTACACAATAAACAGTGACTCACAGACATTTGGCACTCTGTTGAGGTGGTAGGCCTAATGGTTCTATTATTTGATCTGTTTCTAATCAATCATTTATATAATGATTTAAAAGGCATGTTTTGTAAACTTACTGATGCTGGCTGGGTTGATGTATAGGATAAAAAAAGTAGAATCCAAATTTTGAAAAGAATGGGATATAAACCTAGAAGAGGATCCCTACTACATCTAAGTCTTAATCGTGTTCTTGTTGCTTTCACATAATTGACATAAGAACGACATATATAGACTTCTACCATGCATACCAAACTGACTCAACCTATCAGTGATTTAACATGGCATTTTTTTCTCTATACTAGATATTAAATTGATTTTATTTTATTTATTTTTATTTTTTTATTTTTTAAAAATATATATTTTATTGATTTTTTTACAGAGAGGAAGAGAGAGGGATAGAGAGTTAGAAACATTGATGAGAGAGAATCATTGATCAGCTGCCTCCTGCACACCCCCCACTGGGGATGTGCCCACAACCAAGGTACATGCCCTTGATCGGAATCGAACCTGGGACCTTTCAGTCTGCAGGATGACGATACTCTATCTACTGAGCCAAACGGTTTTGGCTTAAATTGATTTTAAAAGATCAAAATATATTTACCTAGTAAATAAATATACAGAATAGGCCATCTTGGACATGTTCCGCCCATATCGAACAATCTCATTTTCCTGATTCTCCCACTTCTCAATCTCGCAGTTGGCATCGGAGGTGAGCAAACCCAGCTTAAGTCCAAGCTTTGCAATCTTGGCTTTCTCCTATAAAATATGGAGAAGATATTTTATTCACAATAATTTTGTTATTACCGATGTAAGAGGGAGATTAGAAGTAAGATTATGAAAAAGAAAAAGGTCTCACCTCAGAGTCAGACTTCTCTGGCTTTAATGATTTCAGATTTCCATTATTCTTCTGTGACATTAAAAAGATCAAGATAAAAGATTAAGGTCACTGTGAGGAAATACAATAGTACTAGAAAGCATAATAAGACACCTGTAATAAAGTTGTAACCTAAACATTTTCAGCACACACTTCTTAAAGTATATTAAGTTGTTTAAGTTAAAACAAAGAACTGACTGCAGGTACTCTGCCACTATGTGAGCTCAGCTTGGAACAGGTAGGTAGTTAGAAGTCTGGGGTGAGGGAAATGGAGCAGAAGGACCAAAGGACTTGGGCATTTTCCCAGAGTCGTTATTATAATTATTCTTCTGAAATGATGTAATAAAATTAGCTACCCTCTGTAGAGGTCCATCTGCCCCTAGCGTTATGATTGGAATTCAACGCCTGTACCTGATGTGCCTTTGAGGGCTAAATTTCAGCACCTCATTTCTCTGACATTCTGATTCCCAATTCTTCACCCAGCTTGTATGGAAGATTATATACAGAATTTAGGTTTAATATTTGAACCAACATGTTGGACATGCCCCTATATTTGAAACAGCAAATCTGTTTCTATGTGAGCTATTGGAACTCAGAATCTATTTCCCCTGGGAAAGCAGAAAACACTGTCCACCAGTTAGGTTACCAGGCTTACCCGCAGGTGCCTATTGACTAGACGGATAGAAAACACTACTCATAGCAATGGTCCTTTGAAAAATATGTTCAGAAGTCCTCAGTGATGGCAGACCAGGTTGGACATCCCTCTCAAGCTGAGATCTGTTGGGAGCTCCCATGGTTGGGACAGGAGTTCCAGAACAGCTGGGTCCAGAAAATGCAAGGAAACTTTTTTTAAAGGAAACAGTTATTTAAACAACTAGAGGCCCAGTGCACAAAATTCATGCACAGGTAGGGTCCCTAGACCTGGTGGCCCTGATCTAGGCCTTCTGGCTGCTGACCAGGGCCTCCTTTCGTTCTGCACTGCCCTCTGGTGTTCAGGGCACTTTATAGCAAGCGATTGAACTCCCAGTCTCCTGATTGACCTCCCAATGGGATACTTTGAATTCAGCCTTTTATATATATAGACACACAATCACAATCTCTTTCTCTCTCTCTCTCACTGAGAACACAAAATATAAATTATAATAAAGCAAAACACTCACGTTCCCACTTAAGAAACAGATCATCACCAACACTTCTGAGGTATAGGTGTACCTCTCTGTTTTTGTTGCCCTCATTATTACCATGACTTATTACTTCTAGCCAGCTACTGTGTCACCAGTTTTACTGTAGAGCTAAACATCCCCAACTTTTCCTTTTTTTCTACTCCATAGTTTATATTTGCTCATTTAATATAGCCCTTTTGAGGTTTTCTAATGCTCCTTGCATTAGAAGAATTGGGAGAAGTTAAAGGACAGAAACTAAGTACAGGGAAACTATAAGGTTACACACACACACACACACACACACACACACACGCTGCCTCTTATGTTCATTAGAAAATAAATGGAGATGATCAATGATCTCTTTGGCTCCTCCTTGTAAAATTGCATCATCTGTATCTTCTTTCTTAACCTAGTAGACTACAAAGCAATTAAGAAAGCATTTAGAAAATACCTACAGGTTTTTAGGTTTTATTTTATTTACAATTTTATGTACCATGTTTTCTTTGAAATTGATTTCTGTTTTCATTGTTTTTAGGTTTACTTTTGCAAATTATTGTTAAAGTATTTTATGAAGATACAGGAAGGGAATTGCCTGAAAAGGTACAGAAACCATCTTACTCATGCAACAGAGCTTGCCATCTAGTGGACACTACTTTGGAATGCAGTAAGGTACATCAGCTTCAGTTATATAAAGCTGTACATTTCAAGTCTCTAAATAGAAATAGCATGGCATAATGTCATCAAGGTAGGAAACATTAAGAAAGTCCCTCGTCTATAGAAAATGATTACAACATGACAATGTGAATTAGATAAGAGATTGAAGAACAAAAAGACCTCTGACTTCAGATTATGGCTTCTTATTAATCATGCAATCTGCTACCTATTCCCTCAACCTCCAAACCCAACACAAATAATCAAAATATGAACTGAAACTAGACTTTACTCAGAATAACAACTATGAGCAATCAACATTTAATATCCAATTTTTAATGTCAGTTATTGGGGGCTGAGTTGCAATAGGCAGCAAGAGCATAACTGAATTCTGAATAAAAAACATTCTGAAATGTACAAAACTACTTACCAGGGGCT
This sequence comes from Pipistrellus hanaki, assembly GCF_964339955.1. NCBI lineage: Eukaryota > Metazoa > Chordata > Mammalia > Chiroptera > Vespertilionidae > Pipistrellus > Pipistrellus hanaki. The sequence goes on along the minus strand of NC_140513.1, from coordinate 17,391,502 downwards.
TGGGAAGTGAAAGGTAGCCATACTTCTCTCCTACAAACAACATATAGAACTTAAAACAAATTTTCTATTATTCACATCTAATTTAAAAACATTATTAAATAAACAGGAATGTCAGCCAATTTGTTTTAAAATGTTGGCTATTAATCACATATGATTGAGAAATAAAAGTGTAATTTGATGGTGAACACAGAGACTGTCAGCAGTGCATCTTTTTTTTTTAAATATATTTTATTGATTTTTTTATAGAGAGAAAGAGAGAGGGATAGAGTGGAAGAGAGAGGATAGAGAGTTAGAAACATCGATGAGAGAGAAACATTGATCAGCTGCCTCCTGCACACCTCCTACTGGGGATGTACCCGCAACCAAGGTACATGCCCTTGACCGGAATCGAACCTGGGACCTTTCAGTTTGCAGACCGACGCTCAATCCACTGAGCCAAACCGGTTTCGGCCATAATACCTCTTTAAAAATGATCTTAATAAGCATGAGAAGAGGGCATAATCATACTTATGGATAATTAGCTTAGGGGAGCAATCCTATGTTATCTACCCTTGTGACCCCCTGCAGTGCCCATGATCCTGAAATGTTCACACTTACTCTCCAAAAGGGAAAAAATAGCCAACTGTTTCAGTGTTTCTTATTTCTCTAAGATACAAAAGAATTAAAGAAACCAGAAGGTAGGGATAAATAAACCCGTAAGAGAGCCTTTATATAGTCGGGTCTGCTACGTTCCCACTCACAGTCCCTAGTACCAGCAGTTCCACTCCCTGAGGCCCTCCTTCAGCTACTGTGCTTGGCTCTGCTCCACATTCCTGCCCTCAGTGAGACCCAGAAGGCTTGACGATCATTGCAAAACTGATCATTCTTGCCAAGTAAGTTGATAAAATAAAATAAAAAAGATGAATCTGAATCATTTTATAATTTTTTCCACACAAGTCTAATTATTGCCATTAATTTGAAGCAGAGCAAGAATATATTGACTCAATTATGCTTAGCTATTATATCAATTTAAGGAGGCTATCTCTGATGAAACATGTTCTAAACATTAGGAATAATTGGAAAAACAAATATTTAGGGAGCACATACTTGGTACAGATATTTGTTTTACAGAATTATTTTCAAAGCACTAAATCCTTTGTTTAATACAGCCTAAATCAAAACCATAATTGTGCCCTCTTTATTTCTGAGTTTATACTTCAAGATCAATTAAGCTCACCATTAAGTCCCAAAGGCCCTCTTATCTTACGAGAGTAACAAAATGATTTCTTTTGAAAACCTAAATGAGAAGTGCTGTTCCCGTTTTTAATATTCAGAGCTTTTCTGCATCTCTACAAAATAAAACAAATTCCCCAGGGACATGTAAGCCTCATCATTTCATTTCACTGAAGATGTGCTACGTTACTCCCTACGAGAAGGCTAGTTAGCTTTTCTGGGCTCAACAGGGGCTCTCTACGACATACTTGATCAGAAAAGAAACCATGTCCCCAGAGCCACTTAAAACGAATCCCTAACCACTGGACAGTCAGATGATTGGCTAACCTCGGGAGTGGGATTGACAGATTGAAATCCAAACCCAATCGTCAACTTCAAACCCTTCTTTACTTTCACATTCAATCACCAAATCCTATCAATATTATTTGTAAAACTCTCCTGTTATCAGTCCTCTTATTTCCATGTCTATTACCCTCGCACCATCAACTCTTGTCTGGATGGATCACTTCCATGTTCCAGACTCATGTGTTCCCCAAATAAGCTTGTATTTATCCACAAGCATGTTCCTCTTCCTGCACTCCCCATGTCACTGACCAGCACCCTATGCATCCAACCTGCCAGGTGATGACTTACACGCAGGGCTATGAGACAGGGCTACCACACATCCTTAAAAACTGAGCTTAGTCATGTGAACTCTAACATGGGTCCAACAGAACCAAGGAAATGCAGCTTCCTTAAAGCGGGGATAGAGTCTGCAAGCCAGGAGAAGGCTTCTTCCTGACATCTGTCTAAAATAATCTCAAGTTCTAAATGCTGCTACATATTCATCACTAAGGGAAAGTCAAGTCTTTATCTGGTCCCTTCTAATATGAAGGCTACGGAAGTTTGGTGAAAAGACAAAAAGATCAGCTCTAACTGGTTTGGCTCGTAGAGCATCAGCCTGTGGACTCAAGGGTCCCAGGTTCGATTCCGATCAAGGGCATGTACCTTGGTTGCAGGCACATCCCCAGTGGGGGGAAGGGAGGGTGCAGGAGGCAGCTGGTCGATGTTTCTAACTCTCTATCCCTCTCCTTTCCTCTCTGTAAAAAAATCAATTTTATATATATCTATATATATATATTTTATTTTTTTTTAAGATAAAAGACCAGAAGACAAATATTGATTTTTTTAATTCTTTTTTTAAAATACCCTTTTATTTATTTCAGAGAGGAAAATAGAAACGATGAGAGAGAATCATTGATCGGCTGCCTCCTGCATGCCCCACACTAGATATCGAGCCCACAACCTGGGCATGTGTCCTGACCAGGAATCAAATTATGACCTCCTGGTTCATAGATCAACACTCAACCACTGAGCCACACTGGTCGGGCTGATTTTTGAGTTCTTAAAACAATCCCATGAGGCCCAACTGTGAAATGTGAGTGTCTTGAGTAAAGAGAACAATGACTGAACTCTCAGAATGACTCAAGTATGAGAACACTTTCTCATCGCTTAGCATGTTGTTTGCCACTTAATTGGTTGGTTCCATGATAGTTGCAAATATATCTGATAATTTTCCCAATTGTGAGAGTCAACATGTGCAGGGCAGAGCTCTGGTGGCTATGACAGTTGTAACATGAGTTATTACAGCGGCAGAGAGAAGTGGGATCAGAAGAATACCCTCAGCGCTGGGTGGCAAGCAGTGGGCAGGTACAAGGTGAACAGGCAGGTCTGTCGTAACCACAGAGCAGGCAGAGCAGCCCCATGACAAGGACTCAGCCCAATCAATAACGGCAAACTCAGAGTTGGATTTCGTGGGGTAAAGCTTTTCTTAAGAGCTTCATGATAAAAAGCAAGGATAAAGAAAGGCACTGTAGGAAATTAACTCTATCTCAGTGAACCCCACATAAAGATGTCGTCTGATATCTTTACCAGTTAAATAGTGGGTGTTCCATGGATAGAAAGCAGCAGAGTTTTTTCCTCCTAAAAAGGAATTTCTGTTTCGCCCTAAGGAGGTTAAAGTAATCCTGAAATTTTTTTTCAAAAATAGGTTTTTATTGATATTAGACAGAGAGCAAGGGAAAGAGAGAGAGAGAGAGAAAAACATCGATGAGAGAGAGAGAGAGAGAGAGAAACATCGATCACTGCCTCCTACATACCCCCTACTAGGGATCGGGCCCGCAACCCGGCATGTGCCCTAACCCGGAATTGAAGCAGCCACCTCTCTGGTGCATGGGACAATGTTCAACCAACTGAGCTACACCAGCCAGGGAATTCCTGAATTTTTTAGGATAGGTTACCCAAACCTAAAGAAGAGGTCTATTACATAATATCCAGCTTGAAAGTCAAAGAAACCACAGTGACCATGTAGTCTAAAATAAGTCTGTGACTTTTCCTGTGTCAAGTCTGGCCTATCCGCTGTGGGTGCAAGTGCTAAGAAAGGCTGGGAGCCACTTCTCTTCCTTTCCTAGCCAAGTCCGAGGGCTAAGAGATCATTCTCCTGTAAATGCGGCTCAGTTACCTCACTTTACCTTTTAATGCATGAAGCTTGCCTCACATAAAAACCCATGTAACCATAAATACTTTACCCAAGCATCAAAATGATATGCCATTCAGACTAGCCCTCACAGAAATCTTTAGATGTACAAGCATGGTAAACTTTTATTATATTTTATAAATTATGATATATCTATAAAGTCTATACCATTCCGATTTTTTTAAGCATATCAGCAATTATTCTAAGTAAATATTTTCAAAAATATGTTTGAATGTCCTTAATCAGTAAAAAAATATCTAATTTGATATTATTGTGACTTTAAATGCATTTTATTTTAAAAACTAAGCATGCTTGATACTAACAAAAGCCATTTGAAGGGAAAATTATATAAAAATGCAAACAAATAACAGGACACACAGCACAATGGGAAATAAACAAAAATCCCAGTTGATGTTAAAATAGAAAGTAAAAATGATGCCCTCCTGCACATTGTACGGTGTGATTCTACATGTTGTAGAAATAATGAACTTACCCACCATAGGAAATATTCCCAGGTCAGGTGGTCATCAAGGAAAACGATTCCATCCAAGTGGAAGGAAAGCAATTCAAAAATCAAACAACTACATTCATTTCATTATGAAATTAGTAGAAATAAATCAGATAATCACTGAGTTGCAGAAGATATTTGTACTAAAACTAAAAAACAGTTTAGAAGAAACATAAAATGGCTTAATGTCAAGAGGAAAACTAGAATGCTAATATTAACTCAAAGAAATCTACTACGCTGTTGTACAACAAACTTTACTGCTTCGATGCTAAATAAAGGACAAATATTATTTTCATGATTTTTTGTGGAAGACATCTTACTATAAAAGTAACTCAGGATATGACAAGATAATTCATTTTGCATCTGAAGTGTGAAATTGAAAAACTAATAGCGTTACAATAAAATAAATATATTTCAATATGTGGACAGTCTCTCACCTCGTTTCCCTTCAAACACATCATTGATTTCTCTTAGCAACGTTGACATGTCACTAATTTGGGATTCCCATGCTTCACAAAATACATCTAGGTTTTCTTTAGCAATTTTACTAGTTGGATGCAATGTCAATGTTTCAGCAGCAGAAATTATCTGAAGAAATACAATATAAACAAGTGTGATTTTCAAAATCTTAGCACTTAGAATCAATGCAAGACCAAACTTAAGTGTGTACTGTCCAAATCAACTCAATATACAACTATGAAGTAATTTCCACTGATAAGCCTGTTGGCCAATGTGGAGATACATGGTAGGACAAAACTTACTGTTTCTTATAACCCTATCTACAGACAAACAGTATGTGTTATTCTGTACAAACCTTGATTTCGGGACTAACTATATTTTGTGTGTGTGTGTGTGGGGGGGTGTGTTTTGTTTTTTATTTCGAGAGTACATTTATTAAAGTGGGGACAGTGAAACCAGGAAGGGTCTAGGATAGAAGAAGCCACAGGAGAGAGAATGGGATGGGCTGCTTTGGCTCTCTAGAAAGGTTATGGGAAAGAAGTGAAAAGAAACCATAATTGGCTTCTCTTGAATGAGCCAATCTCAATCCACAATGGACTGCTGTCAGCTCACTGTGGAGTCAAAGAAAAAAAGAATTTGGGGGCAAATTTAGGGGGGTATCCTGGGACGAGCTGCCACTGCCCATTGCTCCCCTGGTTGCCAGTCTGGTGGGGACCTTCAGAGTAGTAGTAGTAGTAGTAGTAGTAGTGGTAGTAGTAGTAGCATTGGTGGTGCTGGCAATAGCAGTGGTGGAACAGTAGTGTCGGTATCAATAGTAGTGGAGTAGTAGTGTAGCTAGATAGCAGTGGTGGTGGCGGCGGTATTGATATTATACGTGGTAGAGGTAGTAGTAGTAACATATGCACACAACTATGAGTACATTGTAGATATATTCTTGAGATACCATGTTAGGTGTTTGACATACTACATTGATATTAATCCTCAAACACAGACAAGCAGCCCTCGCTGGTATGGCTCAGTTGGTTGAGTGTCCTCCCACACACTGAGAGGTTGCTAGTTCAATTCTGTTCAAGGGCACATGCCTGAGTAGCAGGATGGATCCCCAGAAGGGGGCGTGCAGGAGGCAGCCAAAGGATGATTCTCTTTCCTCATTGATGTTCTCTCTCTCTCTCCTTCTCCCTTCCTCTCTGAAATCAATAGAAATTTTTAAAAATGAAATTTAAAAAAAAAAGGAAGGTCGACAATGGCCATGCGATGGTTACACCTCCACAGTAAGGACTGGACTGTATGAGCAAGGAAGAAAGTCACTGGAGAGCTCTCAGAGACTGGCATGTCAAAGTTATGCTAGGTTCAAGGAAACTAGAACTAGAATGCTTCTCCTGGGGGGCACGGCTGCATGGGCACAGGGCTGACAAGCTGGTGGCAACCTTATGAGCAGAACACGGTCCCCATCTGCAGGGAAGGCAGAACTCTGGGCTGGCCAGCCAGGTTTTATCACTGCTGCCCTCCTCACTGGAGCCACGGAACAGCGTGTAACCTGCTCACTGTGCCTAGCACTTTAAAGGAAATATGAAAATGGCATTGCTAAAGCAGAGAGCTCCAGAAATAAATATAAAGTATCCAAGAGGCATGCTCTATTTCCTAAATAGACAGATTTCCTAAAAATCCCTTTGAGAGGCAGATGGCAAAGACTAGGTAAAAGCCAAGGTGATGGGCACAGAAAAAACTTCTCAAGTTTAGAAGTTGACAACAGGCTCTATCATCATCGTGGGGAAGAAAATCCGGCTTTTCCTAATCATTGCTGCAGTAGAAACAGAAACAGAACTGCGACCAGCTGGTTGCACACAGGCAGGAGGGTCACATGCTCTTTTTTTCTTCTTCTTCTTCTTTTTTTTTTTTTTTGGTCAATCCTTACCCGAGGATATTTTCCCCATTGATTTTTTTATAGAGAGTGAGAGGGAAGGAGAGACTGGAATTGAACCTGGGACCCTTCAGTCTGCAGGCCGATGCTCTATCCACTGAGCCAAACCAGGGAGGGCGGTTTGCTTGTTTTTTGTTGTAGTTGTTTATCTCCTCTGTCCTTAAGAATAACGGGGTCAAAATGTGAATATTTTTATGGCTTGTTCCATAGCGATAGCTTACTTTTCAAACATGTTACAACAACCCACAATGTCAACAGCTTCGTTAAAGGAGATATAAACTAGGCTTCCCTTGAATGAGCCAATCTCCGGGTTGGCAGATGACCAGATAACCCAGAGGAATGCCAGCTATGTTCCGGCGCTGTACCTAGGAAAATTCCAGAGTCTGCATTTCTCTCGGTAGATTTGGCCTGTAGTTAAGCAGAACCACTTTCTCCTCCTTGCACACGATCTGTTATGACACTCAGACAAAACTCACTACAGAAGGAGCAATCTGCTGCTGGGCGTACCTGCTGGCCAGTCACCTGAAATGTCTCTTCTGCATGGACACAGGTTATTTCGAGAGGCTCTGTCCCAGATACGTGGCGCAACAACCGGCAGGTCTGCAAGAGAGCATTTCTGCATTCAACTTCCACGTTCGCGTTCTTCACAAGGCAGACTCGTTTTATAATTTATAACGACAATAAAACACGAAAACCCACACACACAAGTCTTTACATCAAGGAGAAGTTATCATAACTACATTGGTTACTAACAGAGTCTCGAGGAACAAGTAAGGGTACAGACATTTGTTTTTGTGTCCTGTCTGATCATGGCAAGGTGTTCACAGACTTCTCGGACCAGGAGCAACCTTGGAAAGGATCTTGCAGCGCCCACGCATTTTATGTATGAAGACACCCAGCTCAGAGAAGTGACTTGCCCAAGGTCTCTAGGCTAAACTACATCAATTACTAAAAGCTAAGTATTCTTCCTATCAACAAAAACCACTTTCCTTCATGGGAAATTAACTAACGTACTTTTCATTGGAGATAACACTGGATTAGGCAAGACCGATGTAATGAGTGGAGAGCCCACCATTAATATCAGCAAAAATTATTGAAAGCCTTGAGGCTTGAAGCAGAAATTTAGAAAAAAAGTATGTTTTCATCTTTTAAAAAGATTTGCTGCAGGAACCTTATAATTACCAAGTTTGCTTACAATCGTAATATTCGGCTTATAGACAAAACAGCATCAAAACTATTTTAAAAGGAGATGACTCTACACTCATTTTAAGAATGCTCCTGCCCTGGCCGGTTGCTCAGTGGTTAGAGCACCAGCCCTCGGACCAGAGAGTCTCAGATCCTATTTCCAGTCAAGGGCATGTACCTGGGTTGCAGGTTTGATCCCTAGCTCAGGTCAGGGTGCATGCAGGAGGCAACCAATCAGTGTCTCTCTCTCATTGATGTTTCTCCCTCCCTCCTTCCCTCCCACTCTCTCTAAAAAATCAAGGGGAAAAATATCCTCGGGTAAGGATTGACACACACAAAAAAATAATGCTCCTTAGCAGTTTTAAGATATAATCAAATGAAGGAGAGGAAGCTAGTCCAGTTGATCTAAAGGTTTCTTCAGCCCTAAGTCTTTGAGATATGATGAGCAGGGTATATTAGAAAATCTAAAGCCAGCTAGATGGCTCATATTTGTGCATTTATATGCATGTGGGCTAAGTCCTACCTTTTATATACAAGATATACATGGGTTGAGTATGTATTTTTTTTACTAGCAGATCAGATGTCAGACATTCTTAATAGGTGGAAGGCTTAGAATATCAATTAATAATTGGAATGATAACAAAGGTGGCAGGTAAGCACCAGTAACACGTAACAGAGATTTGGGAAGAACAGGAGAGGTTCAGAGAAGGCATTTTGTACTGGATGGCTTCTCCTTGTCCCTCCATATTTACCTTCCTTCTCTCTCAAATCTGCTTTTGTCCTGGGACACTGACCTGCGTGGTCTGCAGCTATGTTTGGCCGGTGGGAACCCCCAGCAATAGACCAGCAGGCATGAGGAGAGTAAGGGCCTTTAGCCCCATGTCCTTTCCCTGTAGGGTCACCTTGGACTGTCTCTATGTCTAGTCCTAGAACCACCTCTCAAGGTGTCTCTCTGGAAGACTCCAGGCCCTTCCAGTCTCTAATAACCACTCACCCCCACACCCTACCCCCATCAGGGTGGGCATGAGGGTGACACCAGCTCTGCTCTCACCCCAGTTACTGCACTTCCATGGTCCCCACCCCCCACCCACCGTGTATGCCACTGTAAACAGCTCCTTTATTAAACCATCTTTAGAGGATCCGAACTTGAGTGTGCCATTCTTTTCCTGCTGAGACCCACGGGCTCAAACAGAAACAAGGTCAGACAGTGCTTCTGCCTCCATAGCGCTACTCAGAGACTGAGATCCCGGGAGAATAAGGAAAAGATTACTAAGAAGTGCTTTTGTGGGTTCAGGTAATTTGGGTTGTTTTGTTTTAGAAGCCAGACCGCTGAAAGATTGGCACAGATAAACATAATACCTTTAGAATTCCAAACGAGAGAGAAAATGCTCACAAAAGTTGCCCCAAAGCTGCATTGCGTTAACATTCCCTGGTGATCTACAGCGACCGTTAAGCCACCATTTCTGGAACGAGTAAACCGATCACTCACCTCGACAAGCTGCTCTTTCTGTTCTGAGAATTTACAGGCATACTCAGCCAACCCTTCTAAATTGCCTTCCACTCCGGTAAGTTTTAACGCTTTCAGAACCACGTGGTCGGCATGGTATTTTAACAGATCCGCTGCCAGCTGCGTTGCTGTGCTGTGAAGCTGCAGAGGTGGGGGGTTAAGGGGGATGAGACAAACAACAAACCATAAGACTTCGTGGGCAAGCGCCTCAGAATCACTTTCAAAACCAAAGACCTCAACTCAGTCCCAGTGGGAGTGGACAGTTCCCCGTGGTGACGGTAGCAGTTGTGTAGACCTGGGCTGGTGATAGAACATCTGAGAGGCCCCCGTGTGGGAATTATGCTGTTTGCAGAAAAATGAACTCGATCCCTTGTTCATTCTATTATCAATCAGCTCTTTCCCACATAGCTCCTCTCTCACCTTAAACAAAAATGCTTCTGCTACTCTTCAAGTTAGTGGGGAATAGAGCAGTATTACCACATGGTATCCAAAGTATTACAAAAAGAAATCAATGGTAGTTTGTGATCACGAGTGAGTGTATTTAAATATTTTTATTGCCCTAACCAGTTTGGCTCAGTGGATAGAACGTCGGCCTGTGGACTGTAAGGTCCCAGGTTCGCTTCTGGTCAAGGGCATGTAGTACCTTGGTTGCGGGCACATCCCAAGAGGGGGATGTGCAGGAGGCAGCTGATTGATGTTTCTCTCTCATCGATGTTTCTAACTCTATCCCTCTCCCTTCCTCTCTGTAAAAAAATCAATAAAATATATATATATAAATTTATTGACTTTAGGGAGGAAGCAGGGGGGAGGGAGGGAGGGAAGGAGGAAGGGAGGGAGGGAGAGAGAGAGAGAGAGAGAGAGAGAGAGAGAGAGAGAGAGAGAGAGAGAGAAATATCAGTGATGAGAGGATCATTTATTGGCTGCCTCCTGCATGCCCTCAGGCATGTGCCCTGACAGGAATGGAACTGTGACCTCCTGGTTCATAGGTTGCACTCATCCATTGAGCCAGTTTATCAGACTTTTGAAAAAGGATCAATGTGGGATTTAGTCAATAAGGTAGTCACCACAATGTGATTGAACACCTGCATCACGGCAGGCACTGGGTTAGAGCCTGGGCCCACATGACAAATAGGACACCACCCTCCCCTCAGTGGGGCTACAGTCTATCTATAGTTGTTACCCAGAACTTTATTCTTAACACCTGGGTCGCAGGAGATGTGATACATAAAAGGGTAATAAAACCGCCAAGGTTGTTTTTGACTTTGGAGTGCATTTTAAGCATGGCCCTCTCACATGGATCTCTTTGGGTACTATTAACTACAAAGTCTTCTTATACTGACCATAAAAAAAGAAATGTGATAGGCCCTAGCTGGTTTTGCTCAGTGGATAGAGCATCGGCCTATGGACTGCAGGGTCCCGGGTTCAGTCAAGGGCACATTCCCAGGTTGTGGGCTTGATCCCAGGTAGAGGGCATGCATGCAGGAGGCAGCCAATCAACGACTACCTCTCATCATTGATGTTTCTATCTCTCTCTCCCTCTCCCTTCCTCTCTGAAATCAATAAAATTATAAACATAAAAATAATGTGACAGGTTATTTTGGGGTTCTCCAGAAAGAGATCACTTTTCATAACACTGTCCCCAGAAAAAAAAAAAATCTGACCTTGAGTGGAGCCCATTTGAATGAAGTGATTTTCCCCCCCTGGAAGTAATCCAATGTCAACTCAGATTACAGGACTTGCTATTAAATTAACAATAGGCAGTCCACATTCACGCAATCAAGTGAGAATAATTAGTCTGAAACAAAGACATTAAAACGCCCCCCTTTTTTCGGAAACAAAATACCACATGAGAATTCTAAAAGAGTTTGTTTAGCCACCAAGGCCTCAGAGAATAGTTAATGCCAGCCCTTATTTTACAGACTATGAAAAGGTGGAGTCGCTTGTCCAAGGCCACACAAATTTTACAATTTATGACCAACCCTAAGGGAGGAAGGGGGAATAAAATCAATTCGTAGTCCATGCAATGTACTGACAACAGCTTTTTAACATTATTGCCTGTAATTCTTACAAGATCCCAGGTTGTTGTTGTTGTTATACCCATTTCAGAGGTAAGGAAAATGAAGCTTGAGGAAAGCCACTCCGCCTCCGGGATTTTGTGCTCTTCAGATAGTCATCTTTCTAACAATAGTTCGGTTGAAATTGAATGGGGGGGGGTGGTGGTGGTGGTTAGGGTTTGTTTAAACCATAGAAAATGGTATCCTTCTAGGTCTAATAGGATGTGAAAATGAAGATTTCAATAGAGGTCGGTACCAAGTAAGATGTGAAACCGGTCACCATGTATATAATTTTTATTGCTCAACAATATTTCGTGTAATCACACCAAAATCCGTTTCATCAATTCCCAATGATGAAATTTTAGGTTGTTCCAGTTTGGGGCCATTATAAGTAGAGCTACTATGAGCATTCGTGTACAAGCTTTAAGACGATGGCACCAATAAAATGGTGGCTTCAAAATAACGAAGTCAAAGAAAAACTTTAAGAAATTATTTTCTGTGCACAGCGACATACTAATGCATTTTCTACATACCATACACAACATGAAAATTTCCAAAGAGTGAAAAGAGGCTAGATTTCAAACTATACTTACTTCTTTCTTAAGTTCATTGAGGCCATGACTGATTTTCAATATACTGAGTTCCAGCTCTTCAGCGATGCTTTTTGTTCTCTTGCTTTGCTAACAATTTAAAAAGTATATACATAGGGTTACCTCATCTTTTTCATCTGATGACTCCAATTTTACTTGAACTATAAATTATAATAAATTTTTAATATCATTCTGTGCATTATAAGAAAAGTAGATTTTAAAAATTCACCTGCTTATGGTTAGAATAGAAAATAGAATTTTAAGTATTTAGTTATATTTTCCCACTCTAACTATACATGGGTTAATTTCTAAACTCTAATTTTCTTCAATAAATTCATCATGTCTAAGACTCAGCTATTTTATTGATATCTGTGACTAGGATGCCCATCATCATTCTTGACCTAGTTAAAAATTAAAACACGAATCCTTTTCAAGTCCTTACACCTTCTCAGATCACACTACCTAATGAGACCCCCTTCTTATCCATGCTAACTCTCAGTCTAAGTCGTCATCCCGGTATGCCATTCTTTTTTATTCGTTTGTTTAATGTCTGTCTTCCCCACAAGGCATTGGTAAGCTCCATGAAGGCTGCAATCATATTTAATTTGCTCACCACTGAATCCACAATCCCTGGCACAGCAAATGGAAGGAAGGAAGTGTTCAGGTCTTTGAATGAATAAATCCAAGTGAAATGTCAATATCCTCAACAAGCCATCTTCATTTTTCTCCCTGAATAAAAATTCATCCCCCCATCACGCCCCCACCGAAACCAGTTTGGCTCAGTGGATAGGCCTGCAGACTGGGGGGTCCGGGATTCGATCCCAGTCAAGGGCATGTACCTTGGTTGTGGGCACATCCCCAGTGGGAGTGTGCAGGAGGCAGCTTATCGATGGTTCTCTCTCATCGATGTTTCTAACTCTCTATCCCTCTCTCTTCCTCTCTGTAAAAAAATCAATAAAATATATATATTTAAAAATCCATCCCCCTTCAATCCTCTCAACTCACACATGGTCTGTCTGCCTCTTTGGATGCTTACATCTCTCTGTACTTGCCTCACCCCACCCCACATTCTTCTCCATTGCAAAACTCTTGCAGGCAAATATTTTATCTTCTTCATCTTTAGATGGCATATAAAAAGCACATGGTAACAACTGAAGTAGATGAATGCGTGAACAATACATCTGGAATGCAGAACTGGAGATGCCAGTGCTTGTAAAATATCTGAACGGTGCTACTTGCAAATCTAAGTACTAATAGAATAAGATTCCCAACGCAGACAGCATTTCCTCACAGAAACGTTTTTCCCTGAATGTTGGGCTTACACATTTAACACAAAGCAATCTATACTTCAGATTAGATAGCCCACAGATCATTCAAACTAGACAGAAAATGCTGCTTTCATTCCTGACACTACTCTACCCTAGGTCAAGTTTTCCTGCTAGTGTGAGCATTTGCCATGCTGTGATGCCCAAAAAATAGGAGAGAAATCTTCATTCATAAATGAATGTATTAAAGGAAGTAGGCTCTGCTCTGTTCAGGACAATCCCAGCACATTCACCCTTCCTCTTCATCTTTACTGCCAAAGCTTTCCTTTAAGATGCCCAGATTTGTTCTCTCCATGCTGTATGTCCCAGATTTCTTCTCTCCATGCTATATGTTGAAAACCACATTGAATACTGTTTTGATGCAGCAAGGTCTAAGAATAAAGGTCCAGTATCATCTCAGGCTTCTGTCTCTCAATGTTGTAACCCACCCTCTGAAAGGCACCTGCTCCCTGTGCTGTCCCACCTCTGCCAGCCTTTCCCTCTCCTGCCCTGAGAGCTGCCCATGTTTAAGTAGACCACTAGCCTATGAAGGCTCTTTCAGAGTCTGCCCACAGACTGGGAATCTGTGTGAGGGTGAGCAATCTACCACCGGCCAGCTGAATCTACCGTCTTCACTGCATCTGGACCTCAATAAGCTCCCTACATCATTGTGTCTGCAAACCAGCTGTCCTCAGAGGGAAGCGCTGTGCACATCTGAGTGCCTCAGGTAAGACTCAAGTCCCAAGACCCTCAAGGTGGGGACTCCTCTGCTCCTCACTCTGAAGAAGCATTTTGGGGAGGAATATTCCAGAGGTGAGCTTGGTGGAAGAGCAGAGACAACAGGTGAACTGTGACAGTGACTGTGGCACAGAGTCCAGACTGGCCAGGATGGGACACAGGCTGGGGGTGTCAGGTGCTCTGAGTGCTGCGCTGATGGTAAGGGAGCTTTGACCAAGCAGGAGGGAGACGACGGATGAGACGCCCTTGCCTCCCTCTGGGCCACATCCACATCCCTGGTGATGTGCTTAGCGCCCCCATCTCTCACAACTTTAGGGGAGAGCCACTAGACAAGAGTTACTTCTGTGGAAGCGGGTCTTACAGCGTGCATCCACACGGAGGCGAGCTGCTGGAGCTCCGCCCGTGCGTGGGCCGACAGGTCCAGGATGCGCTCCCGGTGCTCGTGGCTGGTGTAGGCGGAATCGGTGAAGTCCTCCGTGCGCTCCAGGATGGCTTCCAACGTCGCGGAGAGATTCTCCTTCGACTGAAAATAAAGGTTCTCCCGGAGAGCTTCTATATTCATCTGAGAACAAAAACAACGTACACCCACGAGTCAGTGTTCCCACCTAACCAAAAGGGGCCGTGGCTTCTGGCAGTGCCCAGGGAGGCACAGCAATGTCTTGCCTGATCTGGGGGCTCAGTGGGGAGCAACCTCCAGTGATGACTGCATTCTCCACTAACCCGGGAGGACACAGAGCTCAGGACACACCCCCCCCCCCCCAAGGCCATGCAGAGCCTCGCTCCCATAGCTGTTAACACACATTCCTGTGAGGTCAGTGAAGACGAAGGCAGGAAGAGCATTAGCATGTAGCAAAGGCAGGAAGAGCATTAGCATGTAGCAAAGGCAGGAAGAGCATTGGCATGTAGCAACTGGTAGAAAACGTGAACCCGCCTCCACGTCAAGGATCTGCTTCTGAGAAAACGCTGAGGCAAAGTCCTAGAAAAGGCTACACCCAAAAAAGAAAAATGTCCTGAGCCCAGGGGAAGGGTGTGGAGGGTGGAGGGTATGGGAAGGACTGGGAAAGGATTCAATTTTTCCTTAATTAACTCAGCAAAACGCGACCATTTTGTCTTATGACCCCCAACAGCACCTCCCTGCCCAGTACCCTGGGCCAGGGGGCCCTGGGTCATCTTTCCAAAAGGGTGAAGCTTCTGATACTGCCCCCCTCTCTACCTGGCTCCTCACCAGCTATGAAATCCAGTCCAACCCTCTATGGTAAAACACAAAATCCCCAGGGCCCTGCCTCTATATACCTCTCTAACAGTCTCTCTCACCCCACGCGCACTTCACCACCTGGTGCTTCGAGTCCCTTCACTGTGTGACAGTGTCCCTGGACAGCCTTCCTCCCTGTCGGTTTTCTAAGATACGCTACGCCATCTCTAGTTCATGAAACATATCACAGCAATGACTGTGATAATAGGCCCTGGCCAGGCAGCTCAGTTAGTTAGAGTGCCATCCCAATAAGCCAAAGTTGTGAGTTTGACACCTGGTCAGTGCACATATAAGAAGCAACCAAGGAATGTATAAATAAATCAGTGGAACAACAAATCAATGTTTCTCCCCCCCCCCTTTCCCTCCCTCCCTTCCTTCCTCTATCTCCTTCTCTCTCTCAAATCAATTTTTTAAATATTACATAAGAAATACGGGTATAATAATATTCACCTAAAAAGGGTGTTAGAGATTAAGTAATATTTATTAAGAGCACAGCCCCTAAAAATAAAGGACCTTTCATCCCATGTTCCTATTTAGACTTTCACACAATTAAAACTCAAAGCGGAGGGTCCAGGATGGCAGTGGAAAAGGTGGGAGTTACACTCACCTCCTCCAGGAACCAAAGCGGAAACACAACTAAACCATAGAACAATCAAGCTGAAAAGTGCAAGTGCAGTAAGATGAAAACCATGCCATCCCCGTCCTGTCACAGCCCTGAGGATCAGAGAGGTGGCCACCTGGAGGCAAATCAGTTCATTTCCGAGGGCCCTACTTTTCCCAGCTGCTGAATAAGGGGTTGTGCTAGCTGATTTCCTAGGGCCCCTGACTAAGAGGTGGCTCTGAGTCAAAGAACAGCTATACCATCTCTCTGACTTCTGAGGAGAAGTTCTGCCCTAAAATGATGGGATTCTGGAGTCAGACTTGCTAGTTTCAGATCCTGACTCTGGCGCTTCCTAGCTGACAAGTATACTTCGTAATCCGTTTCTCAGTTTCCCCAACAGTCTATGTCAGGGTGGGGAACCTTCTTCCTGCCAAGGGCCATGTGGGTATTTATAACATCATTTCGTGGGCCATACAAAATTATCACCTTAACAATCAGCCAGCTATGTTTGGTCACATATTTAATGAACTCGCTCCTAATGCCTTGGCCAGACCAAACGATTTTGTGGGCCTAATATGGCCCACGGGCCCAGACGTTCCCCACCCCTGGCCTATGGGGATAAGAACAATAGTTCTTGTGACATACACATACATTTAAAGAACTCAGAACAGAGCTGGCACACAGTAAGTGCTCCACAAATGTTAGCATGTATTAAGGCTCATTTAAAATTTTAATTATCATAAATACTATTACTACCGTGTTTCCCCGAAAATAAGACAACCTCCGAAAATAAGACATAGCGCATGGAAAGATAAGACATCCCCTGAAAATAATACCTCACGCAACTTTGGGAGAAAAAATTAATATAAGACACTGTCTTATTTTCGGGGAAACAGGGTACTACTACCATCTCAATTATAAGTCCTATATCCCAGGAAAGAGAGAAATCCCAGCAGAAATGATTTGCTGTCTGTCAGTATCTGTGGATGGTGTAGCTCTGCTCCAAAGTCTTGGTTAGGGACAGACTTCTAAACAGATGATAGGAGGCTACTGCAAACCATACAGCTAACCAGGGTCCGAGTAGCTGGGAAAACCCAAGACCAGTGTTCTTTGTACATTCCACACTAAGCCACGTGTTACTGGTTATTACGTTTGTACCTCCTGGCATTTTCAAGAGAGAAATATCTGCCTTTGTGAAGCCTATATTCTAAAATATTACACAAAAATAAATATATTCCATAGAAAGAATGGAATAAATATATTCCATGGAAAGAAAAAAAAATATTCTAAATATATTCTAAATATATTCTATATTCTAAATATAGAATAAAGCATGTATTCTAAAATATTACACAAAAATAAATATATTCTATAGAAAGAATGGAATAAATATATTCCATGGAAAGAAAAAAAAAAATCAAAATATATTCTCTTAATTCTTACCTTGAATTCTTTTTTTTTTTTTTTTTTTTTTTTTATTAAATTATTATCTGTGTACATATTTTAACATTGCCCCCCCCCCCCATACATACTTACCTTGAATTCTTTAATTCCGGTAAAAATACTGATGGCTGCAACGTCAGTCTCTCCATTGGGCTTGCAGTCGGTCACAATTTCAATGACCTTATCCAGGGCCACTTTCATTCGGTCGAATACCCCTTCTTTGTTTTTATGGGCCGATTCACAGTTGGGATGCCTGAGACATGTCTTCAAAACAAGTGAAGCTTTTTATTTTAAGATCTGATCCAAATCCCAACACACAAAATCTTACGGAGAACATGTCATGCTAATAAAAATGGTTCTTTACCAAAATCTCCCGGGTCCCTGGCTCCCCCAGCTGCTTCTCCTCACTAAAAGCGGAAGCAGGATGAGTAAAAAGCGATAGCAAGGTTAAGTGAAAAAGGCAGAGTGCAAGACTATATCTTTATAATTCAATAATCAGTTTACTTAAAATTTTGGGGGGAAAAAAACCCCTATCTATATCTTTATCATGATTTAAAAATATTTTTAAATGTAGTCTTATGTGTGTAAGAACTGAAAAACAATGAGGAAAAATGAACAGGTGAGATGTGACTGTGGATATATGTTTGCCTTTTCAAAAAAAATGATATAAATGCACAACTACTCAAGGGCCAGACACTAACAGAGGCTGCCACCTAGGCTCCAGATAAACCTGTTTTTTGTAGCTTTACTGATCGCAGCAGAATAAATATTTCTGAGCAGAAAAGGCAATTCTAAACACACTGCTAATGAGATGTTGACTAGTTCATTCTTGAATTGTACCAATTTGCTGGCCAGCTGCAGTTTGGAGTTACAAGCTCTTGATTGACAATTGTGTTTAAAGCAGGATAAGGAATTAGAGATATGAATTTCCAGAATAAACAAACTAAGGGCTGACTTGACACTCCAGTCACTTAACAGATTCTAACTTGCCTAGCTTGCGCTTGAGATAGGTGTGCTGGCTGCCCAACGAGACTGGCAAAACCCTGCAGGCAGTAGCCACGTGGGGCAGGCCTCCATTCCTAGCACCTAACCCAGCACCTTCTGCTTAGCTGCTCAAGCAAAGCTGACTCGGAGGTTAACTGCAGTTTGGAACCGGGGAAGAGAGTGAGCATTCTTGCCAAAGAATAACTGAGATTCAACTAGGAGAGCCTATATTCCAATGTGTCATTGTGATCACCTTTAAAGTGTACAATATGTAAATTAGGTGTACTTAATGAGGTTCTCTAATTAATTTGCAGTACAGTGAAACAAAAAGTGTCCTTACCTTTGAAGCTGTGAGAAGCATCATCGTACACTTTTCAAGAACTGCCCTCGCTGCTGCCATTTTTGCCTTTTTCTTTTCATCTTTCAGATCCTAAAAAGAGAGTGAAATCACTGAGCATGCCAGGGATATGGGACAATCCAGTTTCTTGAAAAATTATTTACTCAAGAGTGACAATACTCAACGGTGAAGTGGCATGGTTAAAAAAGTGACGTGAAAAAAACTAGAATGAAGTTTCACAAAGTGTCCCCTCTTCCATCTGACGACATGCACAGAACAGAGGGGAATAAAACAGCTGCTCTTCGCCAGGACGCAGAGCCAGGGCTGAGCCTCAGGGAGGTGCTGCCATGTGATTACTCTCTGGTGGCCGGCCACGCCTGGCACTCTCATGGCCTCGTGGACACAGCTCACTCCTAACCAGAAACGATCACCCCGAGCTTTACTTAAATAAAAGTGGCTTATTTACTGAGCACCCGTGGGCTATCGTTTCCTTCAAAATAGATACTTAGAAGGCAACTCTTTCCAGGGACCATGTCTGATGAATCCCATCGAAGTACTAATTCATCTCGATATGAGGTTGGTTTGTCCTACACTTAACCAACCTGCTGCTCTGAAATGTTTGTTCTTAGGCTGTTTCGCAGATATATATAATCTTCCCCAACTAGATTATGAACTCTGAGGCAAAAACTGTATTTTGAAATTTTTTTCTTTTGATTTCTCTGCACAGAGCCCTTGATGGAATGTGTGCTTATCACAGAAGTATCGAATAGTACTTATCCAATCTAGAACCAACTACTCCTCATAATGATTTGGTTATGACCATCTAATCCAGAGGTCAGCATATATTTTCAATAAAAGGCCAGATAATAAGCTTTTAGGTTTCTTGAACCATATGGTGGTCTCTATCACAACTACTTAGTCCTATCACTGTAGTGTGAATACTGTCCCAGATAATACCTAAACAAATTAGGTATGGCTCAGAGGTTAGAGTGTCAAGCTGCGCCAATAAATTGTTACTTGTGGACACTGACATTTAAATTACATAATATTTCCACCTGCCACATTAGTCGGTCTTTCTTCATTTCAAGTTGAGTGACAAGCCCTTTCTTACAAAAAACAAAGACTCAAAGTTTGAGAATCATTTGCCTTTTATTTGTAAATTATTATAGTAGATTCAGAGTTATGCCTATAATATCACTCATTCACTTGCATCCCAATATAGCTTTCTTTGGACCAAACGTTAATTTATGCCACAAGATCACATCCCAAAGGACAGTGTCCTACCTGTGAATATCATCCATCATGTATATCAAAAGTAAAAAGTTGAGGTCACTTCTAAAATTTCCCTTTGTCTTTAACATATTGAACAGGACTTCCTGCAAAACAACCTGTGGGCCTAGCTGACAATGCATCAAGCAGGTGTGCCACACAAGACACTTGTAAAGCCACACACTGTATCATACTGTGGATGGTGATGGCAAGTGAGGGGCAAAGATGGCATCTCAATCTAAGAGGGCTGGTCCACAGGACGAAACAAAGGCCGCCATAAATCCCAGATGGTCCAGGAATCACCACCACATGGTCTGGCACTTCCCAGGCCAATACCCACCTCCCAACTCCAGCTACAGCCTGAAAGTTCACGCCCCAGACCACCACCTGGGGGGCTACACCAAAGCACTCCAAGAAAAGGTTGATTACTATATATTCAACCTGTTTACAAATAACCTCCCAAGGAAAAGTCAGTCCTAAATATAATAGGGTCTTCCATCTTCCTAAACTACAGTGTCCAGTCTGAAATGGGGAACAGACTTATAAAGAACTTCTATTACGGTTTCCTTTGAAAACTATAGGTTTTAGACTCAGGCATAACTGAGCCCAATTTACTAGAAGAGTGACCATGGGAAAGTTTGTTATCTTCTCAGATTTAGTTTCCTCACATTCACGATAACAATACCTACTTCACAGGGATGTTTTGAGAATTAAATGAAATCATGGATATTAAGTACCTAACACATAGCCAATGCAAATAAATAATGAGCCCTGATTGAAAAGTGAAATGGAAAGTTTCACAAAAGAGGAAGTACTTGAATTGGGCCTTGAAGGCAAGACTGACCTTCCCCAGTGTGTGAGATGGAACAAATAACTGTTATTTGTGCACCAGGAAAGTGTGCATGTACTTGAAAACTTTAACATGTGGTAAATACATACATTTTGTCTATCTCCAGTCAGATGTGCAAACTCCACCATTTCATTTCCAAACTGACTGAATATCTGGACGAACTCTTGAAAGCTATTCACTTTCTCCAGTCTTTCCATAGTTGCAAGAACCTGCAAACCAAAGAATATTTTATTCTCAGGTATAGGCATACCAGAGACTAAGAGGTCAGGACTGAGGAGAGAGAGGGAAAGAGAAATTTAAATTGGAGGCGACAGCGGGGCTCAGAGAAGCAGAGGCAGATCCAAAGGTGAGAATTATCGAGGGGACAAGTTGTTTTTAGGATGGGGAGACTTGAACTCACTTGAAAATCAAAAGGAGAAAGCATAAAGGAAAGGACTAATATGCAAGAGAATATCCAAGAGAATATCCAAGAGAAGAAATGGTGTATGTAGCGAATGCTGGAGGTGAGGACCAGTAGGACTATCTTCCGAGGACCCGGAGGGGGTGAGGCTAAGAGACCGTACAAATTTTAAGGTCAGTCAACCAGGCATGGGAACACCCTTTTTTCTGAGAATAGGGGAAGGAAGGAATCTGCAGAGTGGGGAGTAGAAAGGGAGGCTTGGGGACTTCAGGAGCAGGAAACAAGGTGGATCAGACAGGAACTGCCTGTGTTAAAAGAATTCATCGCCAAGAAGCTTTGGGCAGCCAGGGGTGAATAGAGAGCATGAACCTGTAGTAGAGGCAACAGAAAATGTCATGCATATTCTTTTTTAAAATATATATATTTTATTGTTTTTCACAGAGAGGAAGGGAGAGGGATAGAGAGTTAGAAACATCGATGAGAGAGAGTCATCAATCAGCTGCCTTCTGCACACCCCCCTACTGGAGACGTGCCCGCAACCAAGGTACAAGCCCTTGACTGGAATCGAACCTGGGACCCTTCAGTCCATAGACTGACGCTCTACCACTGAGCCAAACCGGTTTCGGCTCATGCATATTCTTGACATTAGAAATAAAGTAAATAGCCTGGCTGTTTTGGCTCAGTGGTTAGAGTGTCAGGCTGCAGACTAAAGGGTTGTGGGCTGGATTCCAGGTCAGGGGTACGTGCCTCAGTTGCAGGCTTGATCCCCGGCCCCAGTCCCTGATGGGGTGAATTCTGGAGGCAACTGGTTGATGTACTAGTACGTGTGTGTGTGTGTGTGTGTGTGTGTGTGTGTGTCTTTCCCCCTTCTCCCTCCCTAGTACTCTGAACATCAATGAAAACAATATCCTCAGGTGAGGATTAAAAAAATAATTTAAAAATTTTTTAAATAATAAAAATAAAAAGGAAAGTAAATAGATGTGAAACAGTGTTTCAAATACTTTTTCTCTAAAATAACACTGCTGGATTAGCTTTAGTCCGACCGAGCTAAGTAAAGAAAACACAGATATCCTGTGTTTCCTTCTCTCTAATGAGGATATGATGGATGCTTGGCGAGTTAATCTGCCCGGGCCGCTCAGGAAGTCCCGGCGATTCCACAGATAAGGCAGGTTGCCGCCACGGAGCAGAGCGTCTGTCTTTCAGAGACCGGAAGGTGGTTTTCATTCCTCTAACACTGCCCGATCCATTCACCTCTCCAATTTCTTCCTCTCTTTAAACTTACACTTCTGAATCACTCCACACTGGTCAGGTCCCTTAAACACGATTGGGCCCATCCCGTCCCTGGCTGAGTGCCTCCTTGCCTAGTGCATTATCCAGGGAAACAAGTAATAGTTACCACCCCCTCCCTCTCTCCCCCCCCCCCCTCACCCCCCAGCTTCCTGGATGACCGAGGAGCACTGTTATCTGAGACACTGGAAGAGTTTAAATCTATTCTCAAAGGTTTGTAACTTTTCAGGAATACTCAGGGACTTTGCATAGGAAAATTCTACAATGTGAGTAATTGTGGTTTCTGATGATTGTTTTCTTGAGCTTCTAAATTGTTACTCTCTGAATTGTAAAAAAGGGTACTGAGAAATTCAGTATTTTTACCAACTAGGTTTCTACTATATACATTGTCATGGTGTTCAGTGGACAAGCATTGCTAAATTACCTGCAGTTAAACCTAAAAATAACAACAAATTTTGTGAACAACCCTGGAAGACCCAGTATGGAAACAACAGGCAGGGAAGTACCTTATTTCTCGAAGTTATTATCTGCTTAATGACCACCCGGTCTGCCAGCAGCAACACTTTTGTCACTGAAGAAAGGAGCAATCTCGCAGCCTTTATAACTCCCGTTTTGTCTGTGAAAATGGTGATCTGGCCACCAGATTCGGGGTGACGCGGGGTGCTTACATCTGTAAGTGCTGCAATCGTTTCTCCTAACAAGAAAGGCAAGGAAGAAATGTCACATTGGGAATTAAACACACTTAAGTTAAAGTCCAGATCTTTCTTGTATCTTGAAGGCATCACAATGCCCATCTCCATAACCTGAAGGCACCTGAGTTTTTGTGGACGCCCAGGGAGAGAAGACAAGGCTTTGGGCCCCAGGGAGAGGCACCTCAGTGGAAAGGGGGCCTGGAAGAATCATCCATAAGCAAAAGGAAACAATAAGGGAAATTATCTGTTGGCCAGCCTGAGCTCTGGGTGGAAAGCAAAACTAAAGGAGAGCGTTCCTCCTGGGAATTCAGTCCAGGCCGCCCCTCACTCAGGCTTGCTGTTTGAACTGATACTTCCTATGACACCCGGCAGGAGCCATTCTCTAGAAAATGTTCTTCACTGCTGCTATCAAAAACTTTATATATTTTTTTGTTTTTTGAAAACCTTTTGACCTTGAATAACAATAGTCAATCTATAAAACAATACAAATATTTGTTCAAAAATGAAACAAGTGTGAAATTGTTTCTAAACCTTATTTTAATAAGATTAGAAAAATGAACTTTTGCCCTGGTCAGGTGGCTCTGATGGTTGGAGTGTCATCCCATACACCAAAAGGTTGTGGGTTCAATCCCTGGCTGGGACACATATGGGAGGCAACCAATCAATGTTTCTCTTTCTTTCTCCCTTCCTCTCTATCTAAAAATCAATAAAAACATATCCTTGGGTGAGTATTAAAAAACAAACTTAATTATCTTGCAATGTTGATCTTTTAAATCCCAAACAGACCTGAGTGCATAATAGATTGATTTTCTCACAAATTCACTCTTTGTCAATAGCGTTACATACACCCACCATGTACCAGCCTATGTGCTCAGGATCCTGAGTAAAAGTGTGACATAATGAAAGTCAAGGCTAGACCTAATGGAAACATATAAAATACACCTGAAAGGAAAGACTTAAAGTCAAGCTACTATTTCAATTGTGTGTGTGAAGCAGTAAGGATCTTACTGGGATGAAGCCATAGGAATATTAAAAAAAAGAAGAGGATGATTTGGCCCTGACCAGGTGGCTCAGTTTGTTGGAGTGTTGTCCCTCATACGAAAAAGGTTGCAAGTTTGATTCTAGATTAGGGCACATACCTAGGTTTTGCGTTTGATCCTTGGTCAGGGGGTGTATAGGAAGCAACTGATTGTTTCTACCTCACACTGATTTTCTCATATTCTCTCTCTCTCTCTCTCTCTCTCTCTCTCTCTCTCTCTCTCTCTCCCTCCCTCCCTCCCTCCCTCCCTCCCTCCCTCCCTCTCCCCCCCCCCCCGCTTCATCTCTAAAATCAATAATCAAATCCTCAGGTGAAAATTAAAAATATATATATTTGGGAGATACTGATAAAATAAAATATAAAATTAGTACCTGAACAGTTGATAAGGAAAGGAAAGTGAAAAATAAAAATAGCTTCAAGGCTGCAAACCTAAGTTACTTAAAATCAGAAGGGCATGGAAAGGGAGAGGATAAATTTAGTGTCAGACAACAGGAATTTAAAATGACAATGGAAAGCCCAAATGATAAGCCACTTCATGTGGATGCTGAAATACCATGGCAACCGCTGAAGCTCTGCTAGTAGGTGAAGTCTGTGATCGCCAAGCCCCCAGGGATGCCCACCTCCTGGGATCTACATCCTTGAGTTTGTCCCTCCCACGTCATACGAGGTTTAGTATGGCAGTTTAATGGTATGTCATTTCCAACATTGAATTATTAGGCATCGAGGTAGCCATTTTGGTGTTCTCTCTCTCTCTCTCTCTCTCTCTCTCTCTCTCTCTCTCTCTTTCAGAGGGGTGGCAGCTACCATGCTGTAAGCAATTGTTACCATAGAGAGGCATTCAGGAGATGAAACTGAGGCCTCTGGTCAATGGTCCAGAAAGACGTGAAGCCTGCCAGTGGCCTTGAGAAGGAGCTGGGAAGCAGGCCCTGCAGGCAGTCCACCCTCAGATCACTGCAGGCTCAGCCACACTGTGAGTGCAGCACATGAGCCAGACCCAGAGCCAACCAGTCGGCCACTCCCCGTGCCTGGCCCTCTGAGAAGATGTGAGGTAATAAACGTTTGCAGTTGAAGTTGCTAAGTTTGGGTTAATTAGTTACACAGCCATAGGGAGCCATTACCAAGTTTTATGCAGCCAAATATGCAGAGAAAAGCATTTAGCATTAAACCTTATACACACCGAGAGGGGCGGGGGAAGAAGTGTAAGTTGGCGTCTAACAGCAAGAGCTGAAAGGACGAAAACGTTTCCTCTGGAAAATGTTACTTTTCCCTGTGGCTCCCCATCGCCGAAAGTGTTACACATGAGCCTGCACATATGGCAGCATTTAACCTTTCTGACTAAGCCCCTGGCATTGAACTTCAAGTACGTGCGTTGGTCGCTTCTGGCCTGCTCCGCCAACAAGGTTCGGTGCTCCCTGAACATGATGAAGTCGTGCCAAGTGTAGACGGCTCAGAAATCAGTTCCCTGAAGGAGCCACAGAGCTTTCTTGTAGCTCCACGGCTGTCATCTCCGACGTATGTGTAACTCGCTAGTGTTGCATCTATTCTCCACCTCGTGAATGGCTACAAATTCATGTCACCCGGCACCTCCCTTTCCTTTAATCTACAACTGACTTCTAGCTACTCACTGCGCTGGGGGTGCTTTGTGCATTCCCCCTGCTCTTTCCATGGCCCGGACCCTGCCTTGCTGCAGCCTGGCTTACTGTAAACCCTTCCCCGCCTTCAGTCTCCCCTCTCAGTTAGCCTTCATGTGTTCATTCCCTCCCTATTACCAGAAGTTTTCTAACACAAAACAACAAGTCTTTCATCTGGCTCAAAATTCTTCCAATGACCATTTGCAGAATAATACCCACAGTCAGTCATGTAACATACAGAACCATGGCTGAGCTGGTTGGCCTTTCCATGTTTACTTGGGCTTATCTCCCCCACTCCTCTCCTCCCCACATGGTGATTCTCCAAATCACCCGCTCCCCCCGTCAGGGGTGCCCGTGGAAGTAAACAGTGCCATCGTTTACCCAGCTGTTCATCCTCCACACCTAGACCCTTCTTCCCACCACATCCCACCACTAAACTGTCAGAAAATCCTGCCAGTGTCACCTAGACGATATAACCAAATGCCACTTCTTTTCCCCACCTCAAAGGCTATCCCTGGTCTAAGTCACCACCATCTATCACCTGAACGGCTGCAACAGCCTCTCAACTGGTCTCTCTGATTTCACCTCTTAGCGCCTAAAACCCTGTTCTTCAAACAGGAGCCAGCAGTCATCCTTTTAAAATGTAAATGACATAAAAAAAATGTAAATGACATCAGATCACCACCCTACACAAAACCTTCCACTAGCTCCCCTGTTACGCTTACAACACAACCCGAGGTTCTTACCTTTGCCTAGAAGGCCAGCCCTGGTTTTCTTCTTCTTTTTCCCCAGGTATCCATATACCGGTAGCTGGGCAGTCTCTGCTCCAATGTTACTTCCTTAGAGGGGTTTCTTGATACACACACCCCCACCCCATCTCAGTAGTTCTCAACTGGGGACATGTGAGGATGTCTGAAGACATTCTGGGTTGTCACGATGGGAACAGAGGGGACCTACTGGCAGCTAATAGGTAGAAGCTAGGGATTCTGCTTAACAGTCGACAATGGAGACTTACTACCCCCAATGAAGGATTATCAACAAACCATTATCTACCCCAAAATGTCAACGGCATCTACTCTCTCTGAAATATAATTCCTTTGGTTTCTTAACCCTTTCTGGGCTTTGTCACTTTATTCATGATAACTATCACTAATCGACCTCATATACCTACCTATTGATTCATTTGTTTATGGTCTGGACAGAGGTGTGTCTCCCTTACTATACCAGAATCCGAGTTCAATGAAGGCAGACTCTTGACTAATCTGTGCATGGCTAGATACCTGTGGCCTAGAAAAATGCCTGGCATAGAGCCAGCATGCAGTAGACACAAAAATAGCTCTGGCTGGTGTGGCTCTTGGTTGGGTCTTGTACGCATGCACCAAAAGGTTGCTGATTCAATTCCAGGTCAGGGCACAAGCCTGGGTTGTGGGCTCGATCCCCAGTCGGGAGTATGCAGGAGGCAGCTGGGCAATGTTTCACTCTCATATCAATGTTTCTCTCTCTCTCTCCCTCTACCTCTCTCTCTAAAGAATAAAAAACATTAATAATAAAACGTATTGCCGAAACCAGTTTGGCTCAATGGATAGAGCGTCGGCCTGCGGACTAAACGGTCCCGGGTTCTATTCCGGTCAAGGGTACGTACCTTGGTTGCAGGCACATCCCCAGTGGGGGGTGTGCAAGAGGCAGCTGGTCGATGTTTCTCTCTCATCGATGTTTCTAACTCTCTATCCCTCTCAATTCCTCTCTGTGTAAAATCAATAAAATACATTAAAAAAATAATAATAAAGCATATTTATTAAAAGAATAAATGGATAAATGATACTTTCAGACCTAGGGCTTGAGCCAAGAGAAGTTCTGTAGACCTAGAAGCTAATCCTGTCCTTCTATGTTCCAGTACATGTAATAATTATCGGGCTAAACACAGTGCACATCTTTACTCAAAATGAGACAATAATTGATAATCTTGTCCAAAGCAGTACAACTGGTATTAGCACACTTCAATATCAACATCCACATACCTGCTTGTTTAGCTTCAATACAGGCAATAGTTATTTCTTCTTTCAAATCCCAGTTTTCATTGGCTATTGCTTCCCCTACTTTAACAAATCTTCCAACTGCCAAGTTGACGGCTTGTCCTACACGCTGGATTGCTTGCAGGGTTTTATCAGACTTTTTGGTATTATCTTTGTGATTAATAAGCGTGGTAATCTAAAAATAAAAGACAAAAGGAACTTGTTTAAATTTTATTGCAATCACTTGTTTTTAAAGCAATATCACAAAGGCCAAGTACATTAATCCTGGCATCCTGGATCACCTAACAGACCCAATTCAAAGTTTAATGCTTCAACCCAGAGGGAAACAGGAAGCATCCTGCATTGCTCCTCAGGACAATGCTCCCATTGATAACAATTCCAAGTTTATGAGAGGGCAGATAGCTTGGGTATGAAGTTCCAGAAGCCCTCCAGGTATTTCAACAAATCTTTGAGACAGGAAACAAATAAGAGAGGCTAGATCATTAAGTTCAAAGTATCCACAGAAAATCAAAGCACTTCAATTCTAGTTTCTTTTGCTATTACTTGAGTTACTATGAATAGAAAGCCTTATTATTATTTACTGATTTTCAAGAGAGAGGAAAGGGAGAGGAAGGAGAGAGGGAGAGAGGGAGAGAGGGAGGGAGGGAGGGAGGGAGGGAGGGAGGGAGGAGAGAGAGAGAGAGAGAGAGAGAGAGAGAGAGAGAGAGAGAGAGAGAGAGAGAGAGATTTGTTGCTTCACCCATTCATGCATTCATTGACTGATTGCTATAAGTGCCTTGACCAGGGATCGAACCTACAACCTTGATTGTATCAGGATGACACTAATCAACTGAGCTGCCCGGCCAGGGCTAGAGACAGTATCTTCACCTTGCGTTCCACTCTACTGCCTAGCACAAGTTCATAGCTTGTACAAAATGATGTCATACATGTTTACTGAATTCAGTAGATATTGAGAATGACCATTATAACCTATGTTCTCTGAGTTTTGTTGTAGCTCAAAGTAAATGAAATACCAAGAGTCTGAACACTTGGTTCCAGGCCCTGAAATAAAATACAAAAGGTGATAAGTTAAGCTGGTTGAAACAAAGATAAATCTTCAAAATGTCTTATAAAATTAGCACGTGAACTTTGCTGACTTATAAGAATATTTAAAGAATGTTACATAAAATATAGATCCTAAATAGTAGATGGCCATGGAACATAACTTTGAACTGATTTCTATAAATATATCAACAAAGACCAAATGGAGAATTAAGAGAACAGGAAGGGAATCACTGTCTGGGCAATAATTATGTGCCATTCTATGTTATGGTATTAATAGTTTAGAATCAGGAAGGCCTGTGTGTGAGCCTTGACTCTGTCCGGACTAGCTACATGACCTAGGGAAATGAATTTACTCTCTTTAAATGTCCTCATCTATAATACTGGTTTTCAAATTTTAAATACTTCCCAGATGCCAGACCCTAAGGATGCATCAGTAAACAAGACAATTACAATCCTGCCTCTGTCTGGTTAACTGTCCAGTAGAATAACAATAATATATATATAATATGCAAATCAACCAAATGGCAGAACCACCACAATGACCACTTGACCAGTCACTAGGAGGTGCACTGACCACCTGGTCAGTAGGCTCCGATCACCCGATGGCAAATGGGGAACCAGGGGTGGGGAGGGGTGGGGCCTGCTGCCAGCAGCCAGGGAAGATGGCCCTGACCAGAGGCCAGGCCTAGGGACTGTACCCATATAGGAATTTCATGCACCAGGCCTCTAGTTCAATTACATAAACTATATTTGTTGCACACCTATCATATGCCAAATAAAATTCCAAGCAATGATCAAACAGCAATGAACAAGAAAGGCCCATGCTTTCATGGAGTTTACATTGTAATGTCGGGGGACACAATAATCACATAACTAGGTAAACAAAAAATCTTAAATATAAGTGCTATGCAAATATTAAAATAGGAAAAGTGTTAGAAAGTATGTGTAGCTGAAAGTAATTTCTCTTCCTTTCTGAGAAAATGATATTTAAGTTGAAATGTAAATGACATCAAGTAGCCAGGCTGGCCAACATCAGGGAAAAAGTATTCTAGCGAAAAGAAATCATTGTTTTAAAAAAGAGGGGGGTCCCCTAAGGAATGAGGTAAGGCCAGAAGTGGTTAAGGTGGGCCAGAGGGCAAGTATAAGACTGACATCCAACTGGTAGGCAGAGACCGGCTATGAAGGCTACGAGTGGGAGTCAAGTTTGTATTTTCTTGTAAGTGCAATAGAAGCAGGAAAGTGATAGACTCTCTAGTGGTTTTGATGTGTGTCCATAGAGTCTTTGATATTTCACCTTTCAAGAGCTGGAGCCTCATTCCTCTCTCCCTAAACATGGGCTGCACTTGGAATAAAGCAGAAGTGATGACACGCTACTTTTGAGGACGGGTCATAACGATACTCCAATTTGCATCTCACTCCGCTCTGAGATTATTCACTTTAGGAGAGCCAGTTGCCCTGTCATGAAGACATCAAAGTTTTAGAGTTTTCAGTGTACACATCTTTCACCTCCTTGGTTCAGTCTACTCTTAAGTATTTTATTGTCTTTGATGCTATTGATAATAGAATGGTTTTCTTTATTTCTTTTTCAGAGATTTTATTGTTAGCATATAAAAACAACTGATTTCTTTCAACAATAAATATTTTTAAAATAAAAATAAAAGGAAACTAAATAAAAACAACTGATTTTGCAAAAACTGGTTTGGCTCATGGATAGAATGTCGGCCTGCGGGCTGAAAGGTCCCGGGTTCGATTCTGATCAAGGGCATGTACCTTGGTTGCGGGTACATCCCCAGTAGGGGGTGTGCAAGAGCCAGCTGATTGATGATTCTCTCTCTCATCGATGTTTCTAATTCTCTATCCCTCTCTCTTCCTCTCTGTAAAAAATCAATAAAATATATTAAATTTTAAAAAAATAAAATAAAAACAACTGATTTCTTTCAACAATAAATATTTTTTAAATAAAAATAAAAGGAAACTAAATAAAAACAACTGATTTTTGTATATTGATTTTTAAAAATTAAATTTATTGAGGTAGCATTGGTTAATAACATTAAATAAACTTCAGGTATACAATATTATACTTTGATATCTGTACACTATATTGCATGTTCAATATCAAAAATTTAGTTTCTTTTTATTACCTTAGAAACCAAGAAGAATCTTTAAGCAAGAAAGGATCTTAGAGAAAAATCTTTCAACTTTTTACTATTATATTGAGATATGGTCCTACTATATCCAATTTATTGAGCATTTTCATTATGAAAAAATGTTAAATTGTGTCAAATGCTTTCTGTGCATATATTGAGATGATCATATGATTTTTTTTCCCCTTTCGTTCTGTTAATGTGGCATATCACATTTATTGATTTGCATTTGTTGAACCATCCTTGCATTGCAGAGAGGAATCCCACTTGTTCAAACTTTTATTTATTATTTTTTAAAATATATTTTATTGATTTTTCATAGAGAGGAAGAGAGAGGGATAGAGAGTCAGAAAACATCGATGAGAGAGAATCATCGATCAGCTGCCTCTTGCATACCCCCTACTGGGGATGTACCCGCAACCAAGGTACATGCCCTTGACTGGAATCAAACCCGGGACCTTTCAGTCCGCAGTCCGATGCTCTATCCACTGAGCCAAACCGGTCCCGGCAAGTTCAAACTTTTATTTATTTATTTATTTTTTATTCCAAGTTCAAACTTTTATACTACCCTATAATGCTTCAAAAAAATCCCAATGAAGCAGGTATTTCCAAATGAAGAAATTGGACATCATGAAGAATAAAGAAATTAGACATCAAGAAGACATTCTGCGTCTAGACATTCTGACTCCAGAGCCTAGCCTCTTAACCATTTAGCCATACTGCCTTATCTGCCTTTGTTTATAAGAGGATTAAATGAAATGATCCACATATTGTGTTTAACAAAGTACCAAGTTTATAGCAAGCACTCAAGGTATATTATAATTAGCTCTCTTATTTAATTCTCAGGCATTATTAAAGATAAGAAAACTGAGGCTGAGTGAAGTGAAGATTTGGCTCACACAGCTAAAAAGTGGCCTCATTCAGAATGTGAACCCAAGTTTGTCTGACACCAAAGCCCACCCAGTACTCTCCTTAGGTGGAGGTTTTCAATCTTCCTGATTTTTTTTTTTTTTTTTTTTTTTTGAGGGTGGCAGAACACTGTCTTCAAAATAAAATATTACCTAAAGCCATTAGGTTATCATGTCACAGAGGAGTTGCTAAGGGTGAATTTTGCGGGTGACTGTGGGCCATGCTGCTGGGAAGCAGGGAGACAAATATGAGCCCTTTAGCATTAGCTTGGTTTTTCTCCACATCGGATAGACTAGGCTTAACTTAGTGCTCTGTACAATTTTACCTATATGCTCCCCAACATTCTAGTTTAGCACCTCTTAGTTGGGATTCAGGAATCTGTGTTTTAACAACTCCACCAGGTGATTCTCATCATGAGAGAAGGTTGGGAAACACTGGACTAGGGAACTCTCCAGACCACCTGGGGAACCCAGGGCTTGATCACCATTGATTATTCAAAAAAACCACCTGGGAACAGACTCAGTTTGTCAACCCTTCATTTACAAAAAGCTTTAAACTTTCAGTCATAAAGAAAAGAGTTCCTGCAATTAGGCTAAAATATCAACTATTGTTCAGTTCTGAAACACACACTTTGCTTTCACTACAAGCATCCTTCCCGGTGCATAATTAGGTGTGGCTGGCTGTCTTCCTCTTACTCCAAGCAGAATAGAAAATGTTCCAGTCCAAATAGAGGCATGCCTTTAAAATTGACAGAGGAGCCAAGTCAATTTATAAAATTCCTTACTAAGAGGTCTACTTATATCCTAGAATAATGACCAAACTTTTAAAAAGGGAGGTTCAAAAATTATTTATGTTGTTTTTTTTTAAAAAAAAAGGGGGGGGGGATTAGAAAAGCCTAAATAAATAAAAATCACCCATAATTCCACTATCCCATGAGCATTTTGGTATGATTCTTTCAGTCTTGTTTTATACGTATACATATACATATACATATACACATGTAAACACACAGTTTTACAAAATTCAGATCAAACTTCAATTTCTTCATCATGCAAAAAAAAAAAAAAAAATAGGTAACCTGTAGCATTAAGCACAACAGTAGCAAGTACTATTTTATGTGTTTTGCATGTGTTGACTCATGGAATGGTTATATCTCTAGGAGGTAGATATTCTTACCACCCGCATTTTGCAGATAAAGAACCTAAAGTTTGATGAGGATAGTATTTGCCCAAGGTCACAATGAGTTGCCTTCACTCTTAATCACTACACTTGCTCTTTCCTCCAGGATTATCTTAGGGATCAAGGGAAAGACAGCTGATGAGAGTGCCTTGTACATTACATAATGCACCAAAAAAAATATATCAATATATATATTTTAGCTACTGTTCTGCAGAATGGGAGGCGCCTTATATTGGGAGTCACAACCTGGAGCTGCCCTGGCACTCGCCTAGAGCATACCTGGTTGAGCCGGAAAAGAGGGCAGAGAAGGGGTCCCTGGGGAAGAAAGAGAATCTGATACAATGAAGAACTCTGTGTGGAATAAAAGAGTAAGAACTAGGGCTCACTTGATACCTTCTAACCAACAGTGTCAAGAAGTACCCATCTCTGACAAAGCATACAGTTGCACAAGAGCCCGATCTCTGGTGTCGCCTTGCCTGGGTTTGAATTCCGGCTCTGCCGTGTGGCAAGTCATCGAACCTGTCTAGGACTCAGTGTTCTCACCTGTGAAAACAGGAATGGTACGAGCACCCGTCTCACCAAGTGGTTGTGGGGAATACACCAGTCAATGTAAAAGTGTACAACACCTCGTGACTGGTAGGTATGATACTGTTTACACTTCTAGCATCTCAGGTTTGCGGTGTTATTTTTGTTTCCTAGGGTAACTAACAGTAACCTCTTGAGTGAAATCGATTTTCTTCGTTAATTTACTGATTTTGTGGGGAAAAAAGAAAGCAAAGACCAGGAAGAAAAAAGAAAAAAAAAGAAAAAGAAAAAAAAAAAAGGCAGTAGCCAATACCTACAAAAGAACACAGACTTAATTCCCTGGGACCTGAAGAATAAGACAGCCAGCCCAGGGCAGAGAAGTTTGCCTCTGGGTTTAACTCCTGGGCCTCATACTAAACCTGACAAGCTCAGGGGAAGCCTGCATGGCGGGCCTTACAAACCCAGTGACTGAGAGTAAACACACAGGGTGGTCTGAACGTAAAAATTCCTAACTAATAGCGGTCAAGGTGGGTAGAAACGTGTAGCATTCCTAAGGTGTGTTATCTTAGATGGGCAAAGACAAGAGATTAAAAAACTGTCTCTTGTCTTTGCGCATCTAAGATAACATACCTTGGTGCTGTGTTCTGTCCAGTACCCACCACGTAAAAGAAGTATGTGTCTCTGTTTTGCTTTTTTATATAATCTCAGATTCCCTACTTTGCTTTCTCCCACCTCCCTAATCTACAACCTGTGGATTTCATGTAACCCTCACCTCCCCCCTTATGTCTCCTTTGATTCTTTTATCTAATAAAAGGGTAATATGCAAATTAACCATCACTCCATCACAATGATGGTAGCACCCATAGCCACAAGATGGTGGTGCATAGTCCCCTCAGCCTGGCCAGAGCACCTAGTCCTTGGGAGCAGCCTCTGGGCAGTGGCTGTGGAGGGTCTCTGGAGGACAGGGGGCCGGCCCGCAGCCTCTGTGGCGAGCGCAGGCCCAGAGAGGAGATGGCGGGCCCACCTCCCACGAAATCGGCTTGGCTCCCTCCCAGCTCCCATGGAAGCAGCACGGCTCCCGGTGGCTCTCTGTGGTGTCCTCTCATTCCCACCGGCTCCCGTGGAAGCGGCAGGCAGCCTACTGCACGCAATAACGCGCGATGAGCTACTAGTGTATAAAATAAGCTGCAAAACTGCCATCCTCCAGAGCATTTCCTCAGTCTGTTGAGATTTGGCTTCCTGGCAATTGCTGTCACTTTAACTCAAATGAACTCCTATGAGGCTTTCCTTAAGGCTGGACATTCTTCCCTCACACTCATCAGTAAAGGCTTAAAATCATTAGACATAGAAATCAGCTAATTGACTATAGAAACCAATATGAAAGAAAATACACCAAATCATGGGAGATGCTTTAAGAGTAAGAAAAAAAGGGGCAATTATGCTTAACTTTATACACCACTGCAGCATTTGAATTTTGTGTGTTTTATCTTTGCAATTAAAAACACACATATCTTCACATACAACAAATCAGCAAAGAGGGGCCGCTATGTGCCCTGGTTATCTCCAGCTTAGGGAGACAAGGATCCTGAAAAGCTTCCAGGGCCCCGAGGAGAGAAATGGGAAGACAGGGCCAGCTACTCAGAACTCTGAAGGGTCCGCACAATGGAGAATGAAGCAAATCCATCACCGACAGGAAAAGACCAGTGGGTGGTGGAATAACATTCCTCAGCAGGGTGGGGCTGTGTGGCAGATCCCCCCTTCCCTTCCTCCCATAAAAACATTCTAAGACTCGGAGTGGGGGTTCTGACAGGAAGAATAGAGTGATTATTAAAGGAGGTGGGGAGTTAGTCTGCAGAAAAGATGTTTGGGACTGAGCCCACAGCTTTTAAGAAAATGGTCTGCGTTAGAAAATATGTAGCAAATGAGTGCGTATAACATAGGCATGTACAGTTTGAAGAAATGAAGGGAAGACATATGCAACCACCGCTGAGCTGAAGAAAACACTGTCAGTACCTCGGACAACCCAACTGCCCGTGTGTCCCTCCCTTTCTACATCACTCCCTCCCCTGGAAAAGAACACTGGCCTGATTCGGTGCTCATTCTTCCCTTATTATAACTACTGCGCACGTGTTATATCCCTAAATGACATATGGTTTTGTTTTGCTACGTTTTGAACCTTTAATTTTTTTTCACTCAATACTATGTTTTTTGAGACCCATCCCTATAGCTAATTATACCCATGGTCCATTCATTTTTCTGCTATAGAGTATCTCATGAGCACAGCGCAATTTATTCAAACATCCTACATTTGGGTTGTTTCCTGTTTGGGGCCATAAGAAGTAAAGAAAGAAAAAAAGGCCAAAATTCTAATCCATGTCTCTAACACACACACAGGGGTTTCTCTTAGGGGTATGGATCCAGTTTCATGTGCTTCTATTTAGATAACCAATTGCCCCAACCCATTATTATTATTATTTTTAAATATATTTTTTATTGATTTTTTTACAGAGAGGGAGGAAGAGAGATAGAGAGCTAGAAACGTCGATGAGAGAGAAACATTGACCAGCCGCCTCTTGCACACACCCTACCAGGCTGTGCCCGCAACCAACGTACATGCCCTTGACTGGAATCAAACCTGGGACCCTTCAGTCCTCATCTGAGGTTATTTTTTTCCATTGTTTTCAGAGAGTGAAAGGGAGGGAGGCAGGAGGAAAGTAAGATAGGAACATTGATGTGAGAGACACACATCAACTGCTTGCCTACCCTACTCACTCCGACTCGGGGCAGGGGCAAACCTGCAATCCAGATACATGCCCTTGACAGGGAATTAACCTTGCAACCCTTCAGTGCGTGGGCTGATGCTCTAACCACTGAGAATACTGGCCAGGTCCAGACCCGTTTTTAAAAAATTTCCTTCCTTTTCCCACTGACAAGCAGAGCTAATTCTGTGACTTACCAAGTTTCCATGTATGTGTGGATCTGTTTCTAGGTTCGCATTCTATTTCACTACTCTATTTGTCCATCTCTATCTTTATACCCATATTGTCTTAATTGGTGATAGCTTTATAACAACTTTTGAAATCTGGTAGAGTAAGTCCACCCATTTTGCTTCTCTTCTGGCTATTCTTGGCTCTTTACTCTTTCATGTAAATTTTAGGATTACCTTTATCAAATTCTACCTTTAAAAATCCAGCTAAGCCCTGGCCGGGCGGCTCAGTTGGGTGGAGCGCTGTTCTGTACACTGAAAGGGTTGCAGGTTCAATTCCCCTTCAGGGCACATAGCTAGGTTTCGGGTTCGATTCCCTGTCAGGGTGAGGTAACTGACCAGTATTTCTCTCACCTCTCTCTCTCTCTCTCTCTCTCTCTCTCTCTCTCTCTCTCTTTCTTCCTCTCTCTCTACAATCAATAAAAACATATCCGTGGTGTGAACTAAAAAACTTTTTTTTTTTTTTTTTTTTTTTTTACTTATTGCTATGATGTCAACTGTAGGTTTTCTGCAAATATACTTTATCAGGTTAAGGAAGTTTTCTTCTGCTATTAGTTTCTTAAGTGCTTTTTATCATGCTTAGAAGTTGAATTTAATTGAAGGCTTTTTCTGCATCTGATAGGAAAATACATCTCTTCTAATATGTAAATGCAGAAAATTGTATATAGTTGTGTAATATTGATTCAACCTTGCATTCCTAGAATAAGGCCAGTAAACCTGACCTTCTCGCTTGGAGAGTCAGAGAGGTGAGATGGCATCAGAGTAGAAACTCACTAAACTGTCCAATGCTAGCCCTTCTTGTTCACCTCAAGACTCTGTCTCCTCTATGGCATCGCTCCTGACTCATCCATGCCTCCTCTGAGCTCTTAGAGCATTTACTACTTTTTAAAAGTCTATTTTTATTGATTTCATAGAGGAAGGGAGAGGGAGAGACAGAGAGAAACATCAATGATGAAAGAGAATCATCGAGTGGCTGCCTCCTGCGTGCCCTCTACTGGGGATCAACTCCAAAACCCAGGTATGATGTGCCCTTGACTGGAATCGAACCCGGGACCCCTAAGTCCACAGGCCGACACTCCAGCCACTGAGCAAAGCTAGGGCTAGAGCATTTACTATTGACAATGTTCATTTGACACTTGATGTGCTATTCTGTACACCTGTTTCCCAGCTAGAATACAAGACCCTCAAAAAGCAGCAATTTAGTAAGCACACAACAAATGCTTTGTTAAAATTCTTGACATATTTTTTGGATAAGATGATGAAGCATGAGTTGCATAATAATGCAGCATCCTTAGAAAAGGAGATTCTTGGACACGAGTTTTCTAGAGACCTGCAGCTTTAATCTGCTAACATTCACTGAAACTTACACATCAACTTTATTTAAAAAAATGTTTTTATTGATTTTTAGAGAGGGAGGGAGAGGGGTAGAAACATCAGTGAGAGAAACATCCATCTGCTGCCTCTTGCACACCCTCTACTGGGGATCGAGGCCGCAACCTGAGCTTCTGCCCTGACCAGGAGTCAAACCTGTAATGACTTCTTGGTTCTAGGGTTGATGCTCAACCACTGAGCCACACAGGCCGGCAAAAAAATCCTACTTAATTGTACTCCACACGTTCCTGTTTTGTTAATAGCGTTCTGGCTATGCTTTATACTCTTTTTTTTTTTTTTTTCATGTTAAGCATAATTTAACTTTCTTCTTGTTGAGTACAGTCTGTCATTAGGATCATCAGTTATGGTATTGTGCTAAAGATATTGCTGTGGCTATAGAACGTGTGGGATGCAGAACCTCAGCTATGGGCCTGAATGAGTCTTTAATAGGGAAGGAAAAAAACTGGCATTTCCCTCTTTGGCACTGACCTCCAGTTAACTCTCAGCAGCGATTTATACATTCCTCCTCCACTCTCCTCCTCCCTCCACCCTCTTCTACCCCAGAATTACACAAGGCACAGCTGTAGGACTGATTTGATGGGTTTTTTTTAAGCAGTGATACTGTGAAAAGTTACCATTTCTTCAGATTACAGCCTTCCGGAGCTTGTTTTTCCATTGTAGACTCTCTTCTCTGAACCTGCTCCTAGCTGACCTCCTCGCTGCTTCCAATTGCTAGAAACGACGCAGCACAGGCAGTCGCTAAGACCCTAGACCCCGGAGCCAGGCTGCCTGGGTTCAAATCCCAGTTTGACATTTACAGTTCAGTCCCATGACAAGTTACTTCACTTCACTATTTCTCCATCTCCTCAGCCATATCACGAGAATAAACATCTATCTACCTCACAGGATTGTTATGACAATGAGTTAATATTTATAAAATGCTTCGAACAGGGCCTGTCATAGAGTCAATGGTAAATAAATGAACAAAATCCTGTCAACTTGAACTCCCACCACGCTCTTATTTCCGTGTCTCCTTAAACGACTCCCCTGTGTCTCCCTGGGGGTTGTGGTCCTATTGGTGGTGGTGGTAGTCTCTGGAGGGGAGGGGCGGTGCAGATATAACTAAATGATCCTAGCAATCCTTCCCAGGAGTCAGTGCTGCCCTCAAACATGGGAGGGGTGGGGGGAGGGGAGCTTGTCAGGTGTATCTCATTACCCGCTTTGTCAGCCGGCTACAATGAGGAAGAAACATGGAACAGTTCATTGAATCAGCATCCCAGGGACCTAGGGACATGTGTGACTGCTGACTTTGAGTGCTGGCAGGAGTGGGATGGAGAAGAGATGGCATTTAGAATTCTGTGGACCAGCTCCCGGCTTCCCATCACAGAACAGAACACGTTTACAGAAGGGACTGGCGACCAGGTGTCAAAGGATGCTGTAAGAAAGGGTTGTTGTTGTTTTTTCTAAAAAACTGAGAGTCAGGTAGTCTCGAAGATTCCCTCCACCTCGAAGATTTCGGCAATACGAGTG
Source organism: Pipistrellus hanaki (assembly GCF_964339955.1). Taxonomy (NCBI): domain Eukaryota; kingdom Metazoa; phylum Chordata; class Mammalia; order Chiroptera; family Vespertilionidae; genus Pipistrellus; species Pipistrellus hanaki. The sequence goes on along the minus strand of NC_140513.1, from coordinate 17,352,003 downwards.
AGTCATCAGGACGTTGCATTCTAGTCGTGAGTCACACACCGCCAACGCGCGCCCCCAGGCACAGGATTCTTCACACACACACACACACACACACACACACACACACACACGCCCAGCACTTGGCACACAGCTCATCCAGGTGAGGAATTCGAGCCCTCGGGCGGCCCACGGCTCGGCCCGGCTCACGGTAACAAAAACTTCTCTAAAACTAAGCGCATCCATTAGCTGCTTCCAGACTTCTGTTAGGACCAGCAAACACCATAAACCATAAAGCCCAAGTGGAATTTGGCAAAAAAGGGGGAAAAAAATAAAAGATGTGTATCCTGATTAGCTCTCAGACAGCCCTTCACTTCACTCTCCCGAGGCGGGACAAAAGCCAGCGGCGGGAGCAGGCAGGTGAGGGACAGGGCGGGCGGCCCGGGAAGGGGAGCCGGCGAGCCGCACGCCCCCGGCGGAGGGGAAGGGACAAAGGCCCGGGGAGCGCTGGAGCAGGAGGCGGAGGAGCCCCCGCCGGAGCGGCCAGCAGCCCGGTCTGAGCTGGGAAAGCAAACGTGAGCGGCAGCGGGTTAGAAAGGGGCGACGAGGAGGGTCCCTCTGTGCCAGCGGGGGGCCCGGCCAGGGTCCTCTCTGCCTCCGGGAGCTGGGTTCCGCTGCCCTCCCTCCGCGGGGGGCTCGCGGGGCCCGGGACGCCCGAGCCGCAGCCCCGAGGCGGGTCCGGCGGGTCCGGCCGGGGCGCACCTGCCGGCCGGCACTCGGTCCGCACCGGGACCTGCGCCCGCCGCCGCCCCCGCGCTCAGCCCCCGCCGCCTCGCCTCCTGATGTCGGGGGTGGGGGAGTAGGGGGGAGTCCCGGCTCCCGCCGCCTCTGCCGCCGCGGCGGGTCCCCAGCCCGGACCGGAGGGCGGACACACACGCCGTGGTGCGGGCGCGGAATGTGGGGCAGCGCTGCCTCCGGCCGCCATCGCGGGCCGCGGCCGCAGGAGACGAGGGGCCGCGCCGGGAGCCACTTTACCTGGGAGACCAGCGGGAGCAGCGTCTGCTCCACCGAGCGCGTTTTGATCTCGAGCCCCGAGTCGAAGCCGAAGCTGGACGGGCCGGAGCCTGGCATTGCCCCGGCGCCGCCGACGCCCGCGGTGCCCGGAGAGGCGGCCATGGCCATCCCCCGGGTCGCACAGCTCGGACGCCGCGCCACTGCGGGCCCGCCGCCTGCCAGCCAGCCCGCCCGCGGCGGCGGCAATGCACCCGCGCCGCCCGAGGCCCCGCCCCGTCCCGTCCCGCTTTACCGTCGCCGAGCCCCGCCCCCTGAAGGCCCCGCCCCCACTAGCACCAACGCCCTCTGATCGGCTTCGCCCCGAAGCCCCGCCCCTAACCCGGGCCCCGCCCCGCCGGCTGCTTTACCGCCGCCGAGCCCCGCCCCCTGCATGCCCCGCCCCCACCTGGCACCAACGCGCTCTGGTCGGCTTCGCCCCGAAGCCCCGCCCCTAACCAGGGCCCCGCCCCGTCTGTCCCCGGAGACCGCTCTGCAGTGGTTCCCACGCACGTCTCGACCCATTGGAATAATAAACAGGTCACCTGGGGGCCTCCCGCGGCCTCTTACCACGACAAGGACAACCGTCCCAGCAAAGCTTCCGGTCCTGGGACCGACGAGTCGTTCTCCCATGCGGCGACAATTTGTAGAAGCTGCGCTTGGGGTGAAACTAACTAGTGGGACAGAACCAGAGTCTAGTCTGAAGGGAGGGCATTTGCCTTGCGGCGGGAATTCCACCAATAATAGGACTTCAGAGGTCCCATTTCCCCTCCGCGCGGCACCTTTTGCGACTTTCTCACAATACCTTGAGCTGGATTGAAGATGAAATATTTGATTTTGCAATTAAGGAGTATTGGGTATCTTTCAGAATTACTCCTGAAAAGGAAGTTAAGGAGAGCATAGGAAAAAGCTTCACCTACAGTTCAACACTATTACTTTTGAAAACTACTTTTCAAAATTATTTTTCTCCTGTTACCTAGCACAGAACAGTTTCTTAACAGCTGCTCATTGCCTGAAACGATCATCAGTGTTTACTTCTGGCTAAACTCGGTAAGGGTAAGGCTGAGAAGCACAGAGCCCCTGCGGGATTGGAATGGGAGAAGCTGAATACCCCTTGCCTACGGATTCCAGGGCGAAGCCAAAGGAGGTTGTCAGGAGCACACTCGCTGGCTCTCAAGGGGTCTAGTCTAATGCAACAGACTAAGAAGCACATAGAAATGTTTTGTGAACAGGCATCATCTGCCAACCAGAAACCATTAGAGTAGAAAAACTAAGTGACTGGCCCTGACTGGTTTGGCTAAGGGGACAGAGCGTTCGCCTGCGGACTGGAGGGTACCGAATTTTGAGTCTGGTCAAGGGCATGTACCTTGGTTAATAGCCTATCCTCAGTAGAGGGTGTGCAGGAGGCAGCTGATGGATGTTTCTAACTCTCTATCCCTCTCCTTTCCTCTCTGTAAAAAAAAAAAAAAATATATATATATATATATATATATATATATATATATATATATATATATGTATGTATTTTAAAAACTGTGTGGCTGGCTAGTCCACCCTTACAGCTCAGTCAGGATCATTTCTCCATCCGTAATGTCAGGTTGATGAGCTGAACACCACCAACTCGAGGTGTCAGCAAGCTCTTTGGCAATCATCACCCACAGGTGTTTCACAGGACTTCCACTGTGGGTCCAGCTCCATCTTCCAGTTTGGAGCTGCCTGGCATAGATGCCAGGGCTGCACCTATGTCTCTGGTCTTGAATATCGCCATAACTTAGGCTTATTTTGCTCATTCAAAAGGTACAGTTCCTTTATACAACTCCCCCATGCTTACTCCTCAGCCATCCACCTCATCATTTCCTTATCCACCCACCTTAAGGCCACCTTATCCTGTGTACTGAGGGTTCCAACCTCAGCCTTGGATCCTTTTACCTTTTTAAGATGCCCAGCATCCACTCCCCACATGCATCTTCCTTTGTAAGTGACCCTTATTTCATAAAACTTCAGTGTAAGCAGTGGTGCCAAAGGAGGAGATTAAGACCCAAGAGACAGTGTATTTGTAAAAGTCTGGCTTCACAAAAGATCAAATTTCTCAACATAAATGAGACTAAGTTTACCACCAGATTCATTCAACACCAGTTATTTTATTTCAAAATATAAATATTTTACATTTACAAAGTACTTATATCAGTAGGTTGTCAAAGTAAGTTAAAGCTAAGAAACACCATTTGTGAGAGAACAGAGGTGTACTGTATTAGAATATTCTTTTTTTTACTTTCCCACCATCTTATCTCTACTTTGAGAATGCAGAGATGGTACATTTTCCAAAATTACATAAGCAATCACAATTATATATCCAATTTTGGTTTCAAAGTCAAATGGTGCCTGTTACACACTCCAGTCACCTAAACAAATTGGCAGTGCAAGGGAGAAAAGGAGGGTTTTCTTTGGGATAGCTGTAATAGCAGTTAAATTTTGAGTCACTGCAATAAAGAAGAAACAGTGTTTGATAATGAGCCAAAATGATGTTACTTTTAAGAATTGCTTTCACACCTTTCATTGTAAAATATAAAGCTGGAAGAACAACAAGAAACCAGGTGCGAATAATTCTGGACTTGGAGTCAGAAATTCTGAAACTGAATTCTGGCTCCATTACTTTGTGTTACAAACTTCAGGGGGGAGAAAAAAAATCACAAAAACCTTTCTGAGCCTCCAGTGCCTCATCTGATAATACTTAACACCTGCCTACCTCACAGGGTTGTTATGAAAGCAATCCGAAAACTATAAAGTGCCATACAAAAGCATTATTACAATGTAATATCAATATATCACCACTGTATTTGCACATTAATTGATCCTTGAAAAACTTGCAAAACTAAACACGAATACTGATTTTATGCACCACAGGTGGTAAGACTTTCTATACATATAGTTCCGAAGGGCAAATATGTTTTCTTTCTAGTATTCTCAGTAAACTTTGAAATTTGTTACGATTACAGGGTAACATGGTAACATATTTACCTTTCAGAAATTCCACTAAGGTTGTCTTCCACAAAAGCTGTAAACTCACTGCAGAGCTATGTTTCCCAAAAGGTAGTACTTTTGAGATACTCCGAGAAAAGGAAGCATGGGGCCGCAGTTCAAGGTCAAATAAGTCTAAGTAAATCCAGTCTTTGCCCCCTCATCAATTCACAATATATACTAGCAAGTCAAAAACTCTGAGAAGTCCTACAGAAAGAAAACCAACCCAGCATGTCTCAGTTTTAAATGACCTTGGCGTCCCCTCCCCATGCACACTGTATTCTCTGACACCATCTAATAACATCCATTTGAACAACTGCTACAAGAAAGACGTTTTTCCAAGAGCTAGTTGGCTAGGAGGAAAAGGGAAAGGGAAGTAGGACTGGGAGAAAAAGAGAACTGTGCTCTACTCTGAATTCTGTTACTAAGTGGCTGTGTGTGTTAGAAAAGCTGCCTGGACCTTGGGATTTGTTCCCTTCTCTAAGAAATGACAGAGCCACCTCATTATATAAGGCCCATTCCAGCACAGAATGGTCAGTGATGCCAAGAGACAGTTTAAAAATAAAAGAACTGTCAATCAAGTCTATCAAAAGATACCTGCTCAGTGTTTCAGAGTGTATGCACATTTTTTGCAGGTCCTCAGTAAATTAGTAAAATGGATATAGTTTGATCGCAAACTATATAAAGGCAACAAGTTAATAAAAACAAAAGTACTTATTTTTAGCTGGAACTAGTATTTGGAGGTTTACCGTCAGAAGCTATTTCCACTGTGAAGTGCCTACTGTAAAACTCTTGTCAGGGTCTTGGGAGACCCTCCGGTCTGGTAAGTTCCGAAGGGGTTTTTTCCTATAAACCTGGGATGGAAAGCTCTAGATAGCTCATCTAAAAATTACTTTGCTCTAATCTAACTCTCATGGCCTGAATTTCTGAGTATTTCTTGCCCAGCAGGGACACTTCCTGAAATGCTAAACACAATGAAAGTGAGAACCAGTGGTACTAGGAAGTCCGAAGGGTCACTGATGGGTTCCTGCTAAGACCAAGGTCAGCCAGAGGATTTTATCTGTAAGCCCTGGAGCAGCCCTTTTAAACTGGAATAAACAGCTGCCGTTTCCAAGAGCTACAGAGTTTGTTTAAATATAGCATCTCCATAACAATTCTCGGGTATCCTCCCAGGCCCAGGGTCGCTCTACACCAGCCTCAGAGGTCAAGGGAGCCCTCTGCCAGCTCACCCCCTTTAATGGAAGGGGGTGTTAGGATTCCTTGCAAATGGAAAAGAAATAAATAAGACTGGAATCTAAAGCAGTCGGACAGAGATCACTTCCAGGAACAGAGAGTATGGTAAGAATTTTGGAACTGCAGGAAGACTTATATATGGAGTTTATGCTGAATTCCACACGCCTGTTCTCCAAGAAAAAGAGGAGCAGGGTTGTGTGGAGAGTTTTTATCTCCTCCCTTTAGTTTATAACTGAATAATGAATGCGAACTTAACACTAATCTTTAATTGAGCTGTAAAATGCAAGACACTGTGATGGGATTTCTGAACTCAGTTTTTACTGAAGCTACTTCTACCTCATCGATGCATTTTCTCCCTCTTTCTGGGTCAGATCTCAACTGAGAACCTGAGGGCTGAAAATCTTTAAAACTTGAGCTGGCAACTCCTACCTTTTCATACCACTTGATCTCTCTGCTCTGTGAAGGTTCTGCACAACCTCACTACTCCTTAGGGGCATGTTTGTGAGGGTTCCAGGAAGACCTCTCCTAGCCGGCCTGCCTCCCCGTCCTTCCGCAGCTGCTGGAGTGCTGGGGCCACTTCAAATCCTGCTCAGGCCTGGGTAGCACTAGGGCACCTCTGTTTCTGCTATTCCAGGGTGATATTGCATCACTGCTCATTTTGGCAGCTCTAACCTAGTCTCTTAGAGCTCAGAGGTCCCCCCTCCTCTTCCCACCCCCTCTACCAACCTGGTACTAAGAATAATTATAACCAGCAATAGCCACACATTAGCTCAAGTTTAGTTTTTTTGCAATATCAATTTGGACCACTAAAAGCACTTGGAAAAAGCATAATCTGTACAGGCACCCAACTCATTGTGTACAACATTACCTCTTGTGAATGCGTGCAAATTACAGCTATAAACTTACCAGTACACAATTAACAGATACAAACCCTATTTATTTTTTTACCCCTTTAATGCAAATGTTTTATTTTGGCAATACACATGACCTAGCTAAGATTTACGAAAGAGAAGGCCTGCTTAGGAGTTATCCCCTACAGCACCCTGTCAGTGCCTGGCTTGGGCCTAGAGTTTGGCAAACTCTTAGCAAATGTTTTACTGAATAAATGATTAAACAACAAACTAAGGAAAATAATTAATTAGTGGACAAACGTACCATCGGTGTTATATCAAATTGTAATTGTTAAAGGGTTCATAGGAAAAATTAGAGATGTGCACATAGTCTACTATATAAACAAAGACTTCATGGTAGCCTCTCTTCTAAATGGAGTTTTTCTTAATATCAGAATAAATTTAACTAGTTATACGAACTGTGCTTTTTAGTGAAAAAGTGTTTGAGATAAAATAATTTATACTTTTAAGTGTTTTCCAAACCGGTGATCTCTGATTCTTAAGAAACCTTTCTCTTCCACATTCCCCTGGGGGCAGAGAGAGAGCCTGAGGACTGTCCTATATGATGGCAAGGGCACAGAGCCAAGAGCTGGGTTCTACTCCCAGCCCTCAGTATCAGGAGGACAAATCCAAGGACACCTATTCTACTAGCATCTCACAGCACGGAAAACTGGAAGGAAGTGGAAGAAACACTATGGCATACGCAGAGTTTGCAGACTTACGGAGTCAGAAGGTAGGAGGTCAAATCTTACTGAACTTTATGACTTTCAGTTTGTCAGTTTTCTGAACCTTAGCTTCATCATCTGCGTGAAACTGTCATAAAACAACATAATGCTGTATGAAAGGTTATGTGAAATTGTGAAATAATTACAGGCAAAGAGACTTTTTAAAATGTAAAAGCACTATCCTGGTTATTGTGATATCTGATAAAATTCAAGAAATTACAATGTTTTTCCAACAGGCATTCATCTAGAGTCTCATGTGCAAGGCACTGTGCTAAGTGATGGGAAAATACTGCATAAATATAAACTTCTGGTCTGTAAGTAACCAAGTGGCAGAATTCCAAATGGAGAAACGGGGATACATTTAACAAATCAGAGTACTGATGCACCTGAGATCTTTTCACTTGAAACATTTGGAAAGAAAAAAGAAAAATGACACACGAATTCTATCACCTTGTTACCATTAATAGCAGCGGACATGTATTTCACTTCAGTGCCATTGGTCTGCCAAGTTTTAGAAATTTGGCAACAGTGCAATGTGGGGATGGAGGCAGAAGAAAGGAGAGAGAGAACTTCAATCAGTCTGTCTCTCCTTGGGTTGCAACACACAACTAACTGAACTTGAAGTGAGCCACCTGCTCTTCCACGGGCGGCTGGTTCTTCCTTAGAGAGGACCATACCTTGTGGGAAAAGGGTAGCAGACACATTTTTCCTGCTCAAGCAACTACGTACTCCAAAGTGAAAGCCCTTTTCGTTGAAAAGTGACCGTCGTAGAAAAGTTTATAAACAGATTTCTTAAAACAGGAGAAAACTTACATGTATGTCCTTTTTAAGTGTAGGCAGTTTAGGGCTCTTAGAAAATAACTTTATAAATACATATTATAATATTACAGATAAGCAAAGGGGGTAAATTTCAAGCCATGGTGCCAGTGTATACACTGAAACTCTTAAGTAAGCAACAGTTAGGTGAGCAAACCACACCTGGGAGCTCTAACACTGTGCTTTAAAATGCAAAGCAGCTCACAGCAAGTTCGCTCTTGCCCACGCGTTCTGCAGGAAGGCCAGGAGACTCCGCTTCTTTCCCCGGCTCTGGGTGCCAGGCACAGCCGAAAGGACAGGAGACACAGCTGAGCTGAACTCACAGTCAAGGTGGAACTTCCTAGAGAAATCACTGAAGTCGAAGCTGTGTCAGTCCACTGAAGATTTCAGATCTTCAGAAATGTCACGGAAAGTCCTATAAGAAAAAATAAAATTCGTTTTGCTTTTGAAAATGAGGTGGTAGGAGGAATGAGATACTAATAAAAGAAAGGAAAACCGCACCTAACCAGTAAATAAATGCCATGGAATAATAACTTATTTTTATAATCTGAGAGCCTTGATGAGGTTATAGAGTCATTTTTCTTTAATATTATCATGAGTTGATATTTTGAGTATTATTTCAAAGTATGCTAGTAACAAGAACTCCAGAGTTTTGTTTTGTTTGTTTTTTTTGCTGAGTCCATTATCTTCCATCCAAAAAAGTATTTCTCTTGAAATTAACAACCATGTGACTATGTTCTAGTCAATAGGATGAAAGTGGAAGAGCAGTGTGACTTCTCATCAGTGTCCTTAAAAGAGAAGGGTGATCTTCCCTCCCACCCTCTAGCCAGCTGAGAAGTGTACACAAGGATATTAGAGAAAAACACTGGAATATCAAAGATCAAAAGCCAAGTGAGTAAGTTTTATTACAAAACAGGAAACCGGACCCAGCAGAGTCCAAGCTCTGAGGGATATGGTTCAGGGCAGGAGAAATGAGGTGAGGTCTTTTCACCAAATTGCCTGGTACTGAACTGTCTGACCCACATAGGCAAGCTAAGTGCGTATCACCAACTGGCAGGTAGCATCCAGGCTGTATAGTGGTGGTGTGCTGCACCTATGAGGCTTTATTTGATAAATAATGTAAGAAGGAACAATGTGATGTAGTTATGTGACTACAAATTAATACAGTATAACTTGAAGACTTAGTAGCTCATCAGGACTGTAGTAGCTCATTTGCCTTTACTACATAATTTATATGGCCAACCTAGGATTATGTCACCCAGTCAGGCCTGCATCTGTAATGGCAGCCAACTGGCCAGGTCAGAGTTTATCAATGAACATGAGCCCAAGCACCCACCTTAGAGGAAAAGACCTCACATCAAGGCTGGCAGAACAGCAAGGAGGGAGGCTCGGCGGGATGATGTGGAACAGTTATACCAGCCCTGGACTGCCTGCCTCTGGACTGTTTTCAACCTCTAGCTCTTTTAAGTCATTTGAGTTCTACTGACAGTGGTTTTTTGAGTTTGTTTGTTTTGGGCTATATGAAGCTAAATCTATCTTAAAGGGCACAAGTGTGAAGCAGAAGTTCATTGCCATCCTTTTAGCTAGAAGTTACCTTGCTCCTTTACAGCAGTATCACCAATCAGGACCCCAGAAAAACATCTGAGCTCAACAAGCTAGTTTTCAAAAACAATTTTAAAGTCTTCAAGTTATACTGTATTAATTTGTAGTCACATCACTACATCACATTGTTCCTTCTTACATTATTTATCAAATAAAGCCCATTTTATTTTCATACCTTATAATCAAAAAGATTAACTTTCTCATTAGAAATAGACCTAAAATAGAATATAAGAAAAGTGTTACAAAGCTTCAGTTAATCACTCAGAGTTATGGATACAAAAGATGACAAAAAGTTGTCGTTAGATACAAATTACTTAAAAATTTGCAAAGCAAATAATTTTGAACTTCAGGTGCAATTCACTTCCATGCCACCGCTTACCGGTACATTTTTTGTCTTCCCAATTTTCAGTTCATATGCATATTTAGGAGGGTGAGCTAGAGAGGGCAGAGGTAAATTAAAGACTGACCCTTTTATGCCGGGAATACTTAAAAATCAAGAGGGGCGCAGGTAAAATGGTACAGGAAAGAGATTACATCAAGGATGCTCAATTGTCTCAAGGTTTTTTCAATGGGTGGTACCTTACGCCTCTGAAGCGTGCCACTAACTAGCACAGTTCTGCTTCCAAAGGAACAGTTTTGAGTAATGGGTGAGCTTCCTGGCTCTGGCGTTTCAAAAGGGTTTGTGTGTGATGTGGCCAAAACCACCATATTGAATATATGCTGATGGGCCTAGGAATCAAAATGAATTGTTTCCTTAAATAACTTTTAACTCTGAGAAAAATTCCCCCAAACTACGATTTATATATGTACACACTAGAGGCCCAAGGCACAAAGTTCGGGCAAGAGTAGGTCTCCCTTCCCCCAGCTGCTGGCACCAGCTTCCCTCTGGCACCTGAGACCCGGGCTTCCCTCACATATTACGCTTTTATTATTATAGATACTTTATACATATTACTACCTATCAATATGTCTCTTAATCAAATCAGGGCTTCTCAATAGCATCACTATTGACATTGTTGGCATTATAAGATGTCTACCAGAATTCCTGCCTTTTTCTATTACAGTTGTGACAATCGAAATATCTCTAGACATTGCCAAATGTCCCTTAAGGGAAGCAAAATTACCCCCTCCACAACCATTGCTCTAGATACCTATTTATTTATATACCTATTTTTCATAGCGCCCCCCAAATTTGTGTTTTAACACCTGTATAGAGGCTAAGATGACTACCAAATGTCTGATGACCATCTCAGGCAGTACTCAAGTCTGGGAACCCCTGGAAAGGCTTCACAACCAATAACCAAAAACTGGCCAATACCAAACAGCATTTCCAACACCCAACAAGTTTCTAAATTCATCTCTGACATCTTTTCAAATTTCTAAGTTACCTGCAAGTCTGGATCTCTAATGAGACAATTCCTCAGACTATGAATGAAAAGTCCTGCCTCAGGCAAAGAGGCATAATATAAGATTAAGACTGTGGTTGGCCTGGCGACTGCCTTCTGTTGACAAGTAAGCTTAGCCTTAATGTTGAAATTCATACCTTCTGTTCAATGCTCCCTCCAGGCCAAGAAAACCTCCAAATGCACTCAGGAGAAAGGAAATTAAATTAAGCAAGCTGAGAAAACTCAGTTACTGAGTTTTTTAAGTTACTGAGAGTTTTCCATCTCAACATTATCTCTTCTTTAGATGTTTAGGTTGGTGAAGGTGGTGTGTGTGTAAAACCTTATAGGCATAACATTGATATTAAACCACCTTCCAATTTTCTCCTGGAAAACAAACTCTATGATATAGAGATGCAGAAATAATTTCTTTAAAAAACATTTTAATTGAATTTATTTAAACTAAAATTACAAAACAAAATCAGGTCACTTGCCCTGCATCTGTCCCACCTCCTGCAACTACCAATCTGTTCTCTGTATCTGTAAGTTTGGTTTTATTTTTTAAAAGGACTTATTTTTTTAATCCTCGCCTTAGGACATGCTTAGTAGAGAAAGGAAGGGGAAGAGGGAGAAAAAGAGAGAGAAAAAGAAAGAGAGGGAGAGAAAAAGGGAGAGAGAAACTGGTATCTATCCTCTGCGTTCCATATGCGCCCCAACTGGTGATCAAACCCACAACCCAGGTATGTGCCCTGATAAGGAATCAAATTGGCAACCCTTCAGTGCACAGGGCGACGCTCAATCAACTGAGCTACTCCAGTTGGGCGGTTCTTTTTTTAGATTCTGCATGTAAGTGAAATCATAAGGGATTTGTCTTTCTCTGATTTCTTTCTGGCCTCATCAAGAGGCACGGAGCTAACTAATTGCGAGGGCTCATAAAATTGCAGCTCTCTAGATCAGGGGGGGGAAAAAGAAATAAAGACTACATTGACATTATTTCTAAAAATGGTGAATGTCTTATCTAAACTACCAAATTACAGTCTTCTTTCCCAAACCATAGGATTATTATGCTCCTCAGAACCAGGGTGGTGGAACCAGCCTTGCAGGATGAGCGGGGACAGAGGACAGCTGTGAGCATTTAGAGCTCCTTTAAGGGCAACAATGTGCAGTGTGGTTTCCCATTCACAAGTCTTTGCTCATTGAAAAATGTTTGGGGAACTGCTTCCCCTAAAATTTCAATGTGATTTTTAGGAAGATTCAGTTTTATGTAAATCTTTAAATCTTTTCTGATTTAATAACTCAGGAGCTGTTGACTTTTGGCCTCCCAGAGAAGCAGATAAACTTTGAACATTTGAAAATAAAAAACTAATGAAGAGCATTAAGTGACGAATTTAACTTCCATTGGCTGGGCATAGCTGAGTGTGTATTTCCTAAACCCGCCCCAGCAGACAGGTACAAAACCCGTGATCACTTTTATATCACATCATCACTATTACACATACCTTCTCTTCTAACAGATATGGAATAAACTTCTAAGGCTGAGATTTACTATGCACTGTCTGTCTTTTTCAACCTCAAGGTTACACTGCAATATTCTTTTTTTTTTTTTTTTTTTTTTTATCAAATCTTCTCTTAGTTTCACTAACTTATTAACTCATCAAATTTTCACTAAGCACTTTCTATGTGCCAAACACCATGCCAGGAATGGTAAGAGTGGTAAAGGAGTTAGACACAGCTCCTACTTTCAGAAAGCTTACCAACTGGTGAGAGAGACAATTAACGAAGCGCACATGTATACACTGTGTATTAAGTCCCAATAGAAGGAGTACAACATGCTATGGGGACACACAGCAGGGACATCTGACCTAGTCCAGTGAGTCCCAGCAATGCTTTTCATTAAAAAGGCACTTTAAGTATAGACCATGATACTGGATTTGGCTAGAAAGCGGGTAGCATTCTATACAGAGGGGAAAACAAGTGTAAAGATGACACTGACCTCAGGGAACTAAAACAAGTTCAAGATGGCTAGAAAATAAAACGTAAGGCGGGCAGCAGAGAGAGGAGTCTGCAGAGACAGACAGAAAGAAGCCATGAAAAGTTTCCATTTTATCTTGAAGGCCATATAAAGCCACGGTGGGAATTTTAAGTACAGAGGAGCATAGCATTTACGCTTCAGAAAAACCAGAGAGGCTTTGTGGGGGTGCAAAAATAACTTTCCTCGTGTTAGCATAGGTAGCTGATATTAACGGGAGCAGAGGGAATCCAACATTGTTGAGATCATCAACTGAGGAGCTGAATGAGATAATAAGCCTGCTTCACTAGGAAATTGCAGCATTCATAGGCTCCCCAGGGAACCTCTGCATCCTACACCCTGGGGACCTAATCCCTAGTTACCAGGGAAGGGGGAAGAATAAAAAGAGCAGGAGACATTCCTCTGCTGGGGACAGGCACAGAAGCCAGGTGGCACGGGGGAGGTGCTCCTGCTTTGAGGCATGCTCAGTAGGAACTAAGATGGTGATCACAAGGCCGCAGAGCCCAGCCTGGGAAAAGGACTGGACTGGATAAGGGACAGAGCACCCCAGAAGATCTAGAAAATGGATAGGGTAGGGGGAGGGCCCCGTGCCAGCCCAAGAAAGACTGGGAAGTGGATTGGTTATTCTAAAAGGGTGCCTGGTCCTTCCCAAGCCCGAAATAATATAAGCAGCCTAACAAGGGCATGTGGGATCTCTCTCTCTCCTTCCTTCTCTCTTCACCCCTACCCTCCCCAACATACACTCGCCCTATTTACACATTCTCTCTTCATAACAGCCACGAAGCCCTATCAGCCACCTGTGGCCCCACAGCCACAGACTCCAAGCGCCAGCCAGGGCACAGCTGGGAACAGAAGCTAGCCCAGGGGGATGGGGACGGAACGGAACCAACAGCACAGAGGAAGCACCTCCCCCTGGAGGCTGGCTTTTGCTCTGAGCCCGATGAAGACAAGGCTGGACTTGTTTCACAATGTTTTTGCTTCTACAATAAATCCTACCACTACCCCTGACCCTCCCATATGTGGGCACCCAGAAAGCTTTCCTTTTTGAGTCCATGAGAGGACCCCATTTCCACTGGCAACACTCCCGCCTCTAAATTCTTCTAACTGCACTAACAATCAAATTAATATAAGAAAGAGCAACAGGAACCGTGTCTACAATTTATTACAGGTGTACGCTTGGAGTGTCATAAGATATAAGAGATCCAAAGATACACAGGACACCGGAGGATGACATGCCACTCTGGACAAAGGAGGGGAGGCAGGGGTTTGGGATTTCAAAGGAAACGCAGGTAATTCATAGGTAGCCGAGAGGGGGCAAACCCCTGGTAACCAATTCCTGCTGGGCCACCCGGAGACAGTGTGGCTCAGAAGGAGACTCAACACACAGGCTTTGCTAACTGTCTGCCTGTCTGCCACATTTAGTGTGTAATAAGATGCTAAGGTGATGTTCCTTTCCTTCAAGCAGGTTTTTCTATCTGAATTCCTTTAGATTGGTAAGGAGGGAAAAGTCAAAGGTTCTTTCTGAGTCTTCTGTTTCTTAATAACTAGCTTAAAATCATATCCCAAAAGGTATATTTTGGGTGGTAAACTTTAGTCTCCCTTAGCGGCACTATGGAAAGTAGACCATATGGGGAACCAGACTAGAGAGGCAGGGGCGGGGGAAAAGGCCCCTGAGGGTAACCCCAGCGCTGGATCACCCCACAGGGAACACAGAGGGCTGCACAGATTCAAGAAATGTGCCAGCAACAGAGTCAAAGGAGAGGCAACAGTCAGCAGAGGTTGAGTCCAGTAGCTCCCTAGTAACCAGATTTCTCTCTTCCCCCCTCATTATACCAAACTAAGATGATGGAAAGTACATCCCAACTGAAATTCTGAGGTTTAATGTAAAGGTCTGCAGGAGCTGTAATGTTTTGTTTTTTTAAAATATATTTTTATTAATTTCGGAAATATTAATGATGAGAGAGAATCATCGGTAGGCTGCCTCCTGCACACCCCACACTGGGGATCGAGCCCGCAACTGGAGCATGAGCCCTTGACTGGAATCAAACCCGGGGCCCACTAGTCCGCAGGCCAACGCTCTATCCACTGAGCCAAATTAGTTAGGGCAGGCGCTGTAAAGTTTTTGAAGAACATCTTTATATCTCATTTTTCACAAACATGGAAAACTAAAACAAAACAACTCTTCAAAACAGCAATGAGTCAGTAATCATTCTTCCCTAGAGAAAGACAAAGCTGAGCTCCTAAAGGACCACATTTGATCGTCACCTCTGGGAGGGTCGGGTGTGACAGAAGGCAATGGAAAACGATGCCGAGAACAGCATTCCTGGAAGTTCCTGGGGTAGTCTCCTGCTTCCTCCTTACAGGGTTTTCTGAGCTTGGATATTCAGAGATTGCTGCTCAGCCTTTGGTAGGAGTGAAATGCATACATCAAATCAAGTCTGATTGTCCTGTCCAAATATCAAGAAAGCACTCCAAGCCATATGATTGCAGGAGTGTTTTTATCCTTTCAAACAGCCCCAGTGTTACAGAGAAGAGAAAGGGATAGGTTCTGATTATGACTTAATCAGCCCGAAGCTGTCGGAAGCCCAATGCTGCGCGACATTCACCACAGCACATGCTGCTGCATTCACACTAAAGGGAGGGAAGTATATACGACTTCTTAGTATATACTCATTAAAGAAACCACTTTCCTACATCTCTCCTTAGCTGGACAGTTGGTCATCCGTCTGCAGACAGATGGCAGTACATAGAAAGAGTCTTCAAATGGGTCTTTTCAGTCCCCGGTGCCTGCATCTGCAGCTAGAAGGTAAGTCTGCCTAATGAAATGCAACCATCCACCTGCTGTTATCACACAGTAACATCAATTCCCAGGAGAAGCCAAACGTTCCACAGCTCATGCCTCAGTAGAGACTATTGCTTCACAGCCCATTCGTTCCTTCCACTAGGAAGTGAACACATTCCAAGTTCAAAACACTGTGAACAGGTGCTGTGGATACATCAGCTACTAAAACTGACATGGCCCCTGCAATGGCAGCAACCACAGTCCAGTGGGAAAAGAAAAGTAATTGAGTGAATGCTTATATCTTGAACATGCCATCAACCTCTAGGCAAAAGATTAGAAGATCTTTCTCTGAGGAATTTACTGGCCCAAAAAGGGAACCGCAAAGCAATGTCACCAAAGGCTGCACAAGGCAATGGCCCTACCAGATTTATTGTGGTAACATACTTAACCCACTCACAGCTCTTGACTCAAGAGCCCAAAATATCTGGTCTTTGATATCATGTTTGTGTTAATACTATAAAAATGAAGAGCTTTTACAGATATAACTAAGGTCTCAGTTGGCTTTAATCAGAAGTATGACGGGTGGGGCAGGCTTAATAAGGTGAGCTTTTTAAAAGGTTTTTAGCAGAGACAGAAGTCAGAAAAACACTCTCCAGCTGGCCTTGAGGAAGCAAACATCCCTGTATGAATGGCTGGAGAAATGGCCTACAGGAGCTGCACGCCTCAGTTCCACAAGTGCAAGGAAATAATTCTGCCAATAATGAACGAGCTTGGTAGAAGACCCCAATCCATCCATAAAAACCCCAGCTGCAGCTGGCCCCTTGACTGTGGCCTTGTCAGACTCCAGGCAGAAGACCAGCTGAATTGTGCCTGGACTCCTGACCCGTGGGGACGACTATAATAAACGTATGCTGCTTAAAATCACTAAATTAGTGGTAATTTGTTATGGATTATAGAAAATAAACCAGACTGAAAAATAAAATAAAACAGCAGACATGGAAATCTCTATGGCAGTTTTAGAAGATAAATGACCAGAGTGTAGGTGCTGAAACACCTCTATCCTGCCAGGCCACTCGGGTCAAGAAGGCAGAGATGATCCCGCTTGAACTCACCGCTGACTCTGAGCAGGCCACGGAGTCTGGTTTGCCATGGGCACGGAGTTCGTGGGACTCACTAGCATGGCACTGTAGATGTTGGAAGCGACCACAAGGATGCAGAGAAGTATGGGCCCGATGATTGCTCCTTCCAGGCCCAGGTAGTATGCTCCGCCAGCCACGGCCAGGCCTGTCAGGTAAGGATGGCCGCCTCTGGAGAAAAGAGCACACAGATTGGCTCATGGCTTCTAACAAACACAAACCCTGGAGTAAATCTGTATCACATTCTCTAACACACCAGTCATTCTCCAATACACCAGGCCTTTGACTGCTAGTATGTTACCGCTCTCTTCAGATTGTCTCAATGTGGATAACTGAACACTGTAATAGCATTGAGACGGAAGAATTTTCTTGTTTACATAACATGTCTGACCTCTGCCTTTCATATAGGTCCAGCAACTGAAGGAGTGAAGTCAGTAATGTTAACAGGTAGGAACCTTGCACGCACTACGTGGCTGCCTGAAGTGGGTTAATGCCGGCTTGCGATTGGTTATATCAGTCACCTGTTAAGTTTACCTCCATGAAGAACAATTAAGCGAGCCCAATTTAGTAATTAATTAATTAATTAATTATGGTTTTTTAAAGATGATGACAATATAAGAGCCTCCCTGTTATCATAGGTTAGACTTCTTGGCAACTCCCAAAAGTATAGTTTTTAGTGTAGGTACTGCTAAAAAACCTCATGACGAAAAGATCTGTTGGAAAACCCAAGATTTTTACTTCACAAGAGAGTCATAATTGACCTCCAGCATATCACAATATCACTGACATAAATGGAACAAAATGATAGATTATAGCAGCACAGCACAATGATAATGATAACAAGGGCCGCTGCCGTGAGGGGAACTGGAAAAAGGTATGTTGTTTGTTTCTAGTTTTTAAACACACATAGCTATAACAATTTAGTGAGGGGCAAATAGCTATATACCCTAGAACAGTGGTTCTCAACCTTTCTAATGCCATGACCCTTTAATACAGTTCCTCATGTTGTGGTGACCCCCAACCAGAAAATTATTTTCGTTGCTACTTCATAACTGTAAGTTTGCTACTGTTAATGAATCGTAACATAAATATTTTTGTAAATAACTTGTCCTTATATAATTTCAAATTAGCTGAAGGGTGTACTCTTCAGACCACATCTAACCTTATTGTGATGATAAGTTTTACTGAAAGAAAACTTACTACTAGTATGATAGTCTCAGTAGGCTGTATCCTGAATTTAAGAAGCTGATTAAAATTCAACATCTGGTGACATCCCAGATTCTCATAAACAATGTGAATCTGAATATATAACTAAATGAACATCATCAGCAAAAGAGCAACACAGCAGAACCTAAAATATCAAAATCTACTACACACACACACATACACATACACACACACACACACACACACACACACACACACTTTGATATTATGTGGCTCAAGTTTTAAATTTAACCTGTCCCCATCAAACAACCATACTATCTAACATCTTAAATAAGAGAGCTGTTTGTCAAATATTTAGCTTGAGATTTGGTTTTACGTGGAAATCACCAGACATACAACTTAATAATGTCTTTTCTCCAAAAGCAAAGACTTTCTGAAAATAATCACAAACTTGTTACTTTGAATATTTAATGTACATCTAGTAATATGTTTCTTAGGTTAAATTGTTCACATTTTTGTTTTAACTCGGGGTGTTTTTTATTATAAATTATACTTACAAAATACCAAAATACCTTGCAAACAATATTAATTATATTAAATTAAACTCTGATTACATAGTGGAGAACACAGACTGTTACTTCACTAAAAACTCCCACCCCCTGCCCTTTCTCCCATCTCCAAAAGAAATATAAAAACTCTCCTTTAAAAATGCCACAGAAATCCCTGGACATGATACCTGGAAGCTCTATAGGATACTTACCCCGAAATATCAGAATAGATGGCAGTATCTACAAAGTATGTTGGCAAGAGATGAAAAACCAGCAGTAAGACGGCTTTGCATCCTAGGCCTTGTGTAAGCCACAGGTCTAGAACTGCAGGGATTGCTGCCCAGTATGTCCCCAGAAATGGTACTGCTCCAAGGATGGCTGCTAAAGCTGGTAAGAGATTAATTAAGAAATGCAACTGAACATCATCAGCAAAACAGCAACACAGCAGAACCTGAACACTAACTCCTCCCATTTGAAAATTTCTACCAAAACAAGTTAAACAGCAACTCAAAATTTCAGGGAAAGCTATGTCCTTGTTTAACTAAGTTTGCTAGTTACCGTATTTTTCGGACCATAAGACGCACTTTCCCCCCCCCAGAAGTGGGGGGAAAAAGTCCCTGCGTCTTATGGTCCAAATACAGCCTACACATATACTGTAAAAAAAAAGTTTTTTTACTTGCCCGGCTCTGTGTGGTCTGTGTGTGCTTGCCCGGCTCTAAAATGGTTCTAAATGCTGCTGTTTACTTTACAGGGTTGATTACATGTGCTTATGACTGTGATGTTGGGTTTTAATGCACATAAAATATTTTAGGACACTATATGTTTCAGAATCTTTTTTTCTTCATTTCCCTTCTCTAAAAACTGGTGCGTCTTATGGTCCGGTGCGTCTTATGGTCCGAAAAATACGGTAAATGGTCTGAAATCTTAAAACTTGATATTGAAAATCTTTCTAAAATGTGTGTCTACTTCATAAATCTATTTTTTAGCAACTAAATTTCTGTATCTTGTGGTTATTTTGAACCAATGGCTAGTTAATTAATATACACTCCTATAACATCGCTATAGAACATTGGTCAAAATTGGTACTGAGTCCAAAGCCAAATCAGTTTCTATAGCTCAGATATGAGTATTAGTCTTTACCTTGATTCTAATTTAAAAAAAAAGAAATGTAATTTAAAAATAACAAAACACCCAGCTTGTTGAGGATCTTACTGAAGCTTGTCTCCTTCCAGAACATCACATTAAAGCACTCTACAGAACCAAACCGGTTTGGCTCAATGGATAGAGCGTCGGCTTGGGGACTGAAGGGACCTGGGTTTGATTTCGGTCAAGGGCATGTACCTTGGTTGCGGGCATATCCCCAGTAAGGAGTGTGCAAGAGGCAGCTGATCGATGACTCTCTCTCATCGATGTTTTTAACTCTCTATCTCTCTCCCTTCCTTTCTGTACAAAATCAATAAAATATATATTTTTTTAAAAAGATTTATAAAGCACTCTACAGAGACATGGGCTCTCCTGATTAAAAGTCAAGCAGACGTGGATTCCAATTCTGGTCCTAACCATGAACCAGCCCTGTGACTTGGAAAACTTTGGTTTCCCATCTATATGACAGGGACATTACCTGCCCTGCCTGCCTCATAGGGCTGTCATGAACAACCTCCATGTGCTGTCAGAGGATGGCTATGTGAAAAACAAAGTAGGGAACAACCTGAATGAACTTGGGAATGTAAAGGAGGATGGGAGCACAGACCCGAGTAGAAAAAACTGGTGGTAGAGGCAAATGTGGAAGGCAGATATATTTAGGAAGACAAGCAGCCACAGAAATAAAGGTAGAAAAAGTGGAAGGAGAGGAGCAGAGATAACACAGAAAAGTAAAAG
The DNA here is from genome assembly GCF_964339955.1 of Pipistrellus hanaki. NCBI lineage: Eukaryota > Metazoa > Chordata > Mammalia > Chiroptera > Vespertilionidae > Pipistrellus > Pipistrellus hanaki. The sequence goes on along the minus strand of NC_140513.1, from coordinate 17,331,771 downwards.
ATGGTCATTAAACCATCCTGGTGCGTATGGAATGTGGGTATTATCAGAACAGACCTCAAGAGGTGTGGGGACAGTTTGCAGGCCTTTAGAAGCATTCATCTTGCCCAAAGGACAATCTCCTTCATGGGGCAAAGCTATTTGACCAACTCACTGCTTCCTGCCAATCAGTTCAGTTCAAACACTTATTGAGTGCCAATTATGGTTGGTGGTGTGCTTAGTGATAAGACATTCATTCATTCAACCAATAGTACACAGTGCTTCCTATGTGCTGGGTATTATTCTAGCTTCTGGGGATACAGCAATAAATTAACATGACAAATTGTATTTCTGTTCCTAATTTGGACTAGATTCGATCTCAAAATTTTAGTATTTTCAATTTGGGGAATATGACACTTCCCAATGTATGCAAAAAGGCTGAACTTTTCTTAAGTAGAGGGCAGTGAAAGTTATGACACAGTCGTTACCTGATGGTATGAAGACAATATTGATGCCAAATATAGTGTGAGTCAGCCAGGTATACAATCCATAGAAGCCAGCCATTTTGAGGGAAGCATCAAACACCCCTCTAGAAGGCCCAAAGATAAAAGGAAAAGTAAGTAAACATAGTATTTCAGAAAAATCACTATTTCTAGGCTTCTAGGCTTCGGGTTACAAATCTGTTAACAGCTTCAATTTTTCCAATGCCTGAGAATGCTGTTTTCATTCTAACAAAACATAAAGACTTCTTTTAAAACCCAGAAATGTTTTCTAAACTACTCTTTACATTTCTTTCTGATGAAAAGATAAGTGGACTAAAACACCTTTAAATACCTTACACACTGAGATAATGAATCAACTTTTCACTTCTAAAGCAGACCTTTTACTGCCAAAACAAGTGAAAAGAAAATTAAGCGTGAACATCGTATTTCTGAGGATACAGTTAAACTCTAAGACCTCTAGGCCGTGAGCACCCTCCCCTTTGGGAAGAGCAAGGGAGGGATAACAGAACTTGTACTTAGCAGCCTTCCTTCTGTTAACAAAATTCCCCACATTTCTTCAACTATTCAACCAAGCCCACAAAGTAACTTCTGCAGATGCTAACTATCAAAGAATGCATGTCATTGGGAGAGAATTTATGAAAGAAAGAAAGAAAAAAAGAGTAAAAAGAAAACCAAACATATTAACTCCAAAGTAAAATCAGAGACAAAAATACAAGAGGTGTGGGGGCAATGGGATGTTAAGGACACATGTGTAATACCTTAGTCAATAAAGAAAAATAAAATAAATAAAATCTCCCTAAGTCATATGCCCTAAAAAAATAAAATACCTATCTATCTATCTATCTATCAAAAACCCGTGGTCCTAAAGCTATAAAGACCAAAGACTGGGGCTGGTGGGCAGGGCTGTGAGCATGGCAGGGCAGCGGGTGGGGCTGGGCGATTTTGTGCACTGGGTTTCTAATACATATATATATGGGGTAAAAACAGATGCACATATTCGGTGATTAGTAGGAATGAAGTACAAAAAAAGGGCAGTCTCAGGCACTCCATTTGTGCTTTTCAAGTGGAAAATTATTAAGACAGTACGGCGTCAGGAGCAGCAAATTTTAAGTTATCGCAAGGCATCACAAAATTACAAAAACCAGGATTCTGGAGGGCATGGGAGAGGAACGCTCACATACTCATGAGAAGGAAAAGCTCCCTGCAATGGAAAAAGCAGAGGCTGGCGCAGCAAAGATGGCACTGAACCCACGAAAGGAAAGCTTTTCCAAAGTAGCCCAAGAGGTTTCCTGTCATGTCAGAGCAGTCAAGCTCTGGGACCTCCTGATTCAGTCATTTAATAGGGTTTGGAGACACGGATTGTGACAGTGGCTCCCCAAATGTGAAACCTTCTTTGGCACCCTGACCAGCAGCTTTCACTCAAGAAGTTCTTAAAAGTGCCATGTGACCTCTGACAATAAGTTCACAGATTAAAGTGGTGTCAAAAAGACGGAAAGGAGTGGAGATGGCCCACAGGAAATATAAAAAATGTAAGTAGTAACTGAATAGAGGAGACAGAGGAAAAGGAAAACGGCAAGGGGAAAGAACTGGCAGTGTCTCAAAGACATGGAGAAGCCCAGCATGGAGGGGCCATGGAAGAAAAGGGAACACATTTAGTTTGGGCAATGGTTAGGAAAAAAAGGAAGATGAGGTAGCTGGAAATAAGAGACGAGGCCTAAGAGAGATACGCCAGAACGGGTTACTCACAGAAACAGATAAGCTATCCCGAGGGGAAAGCCTGGAGAAAATGGGGCAATGGGCTGTGCGCTCCAAGGGACCAGAGACAAATAAACACCAGCCAGAGATAACGAAATCGTTTCTGGAGTGGGAAGAAAACCGCTGGAGTGTGGTATTCCCAGAGACCAAGGGAAAAAGCAGCTTTTGAAAAGGAGAGGATAATAACAGACCAAATACCACAGAGAAATTAATGAGAATTAAGTCTAAGAAAAAAGGTACAGAATTTGACTAGAACGGGGGGGGGAGTTGATGAGAAAAGATATAGTTGTAGTGCTTCCATCAACCTTACGTTATTTAAGAAATGTTAAGCCAAAAGTAAGTTGACATCACAGGTACAGTAGAATGTCACAACTGAATCATCTGCTGGGGTGGCAAAGAGGCAACACTCAATCCAAAAAGGACCGCTTGCAGGAAACAGCATGGTCCTCTTTTTCTGTCTTTGAGAATATTGATTGTTCACGATTTTCTCACTAAGGCACTGTTTAAGGAGTTTTGTGGACCCTAAGTGCATTAGATATTGTTTGCAGTTACTAAATATATTCATGCAACTCAATGAGGGAGGAAAAGACAACATATTGCCCCCTATCGTATTATTATACTTACGATCTGGTACACAAGCTTTATAAAACAGCAGAGGAAAATCCTCTAACCATTTACTAAGAACATTTTGACACCCTCAAATTCCTAGCCGTTTTTCTTCTCTCTTTTTTCTGTCTCAACTTGATTGAACTATAATTTATAACAGTAAAACTCACCAATTCTAAGTACATAATTCAGTAAATTATGACAAACGTAAACAGTTTCATAACCACTGCTGCAATCAAGATATAAAACATTTCTATCACCGCCAAAAGTTCCCTCACACCTTTTCATAGTCAATCCCTCCCTAAACCTGGATCTCTGAAAGCCACTGGATATGCTTTCTGTCACTACAGTTTGGCCTTCTCTACAGGAGAGTCAGGGAAGGAGACATGAGGACAGAAGTCGGAGAGAAAGAGATTGGAAGATGCTAAGTAAAAAAATTAACAAGGGATTGTTTCAATTATAGAGGCAAATAGCAAACATTTGTATCTAAACACCAGTTCTATTATAAGCATATTAAAATAAATTTAGTAATTTTTAAAGCAACACAATGAAAAACTAAATACAAGACAAAGTTTTTTTAAGGTCATTTTCCTTGGAAACTTAAAGAAGTAAATGGTTAGGTTTATTAGAACAATCTTTAACCAAGTAGGTTAAATAAACAGTATATTTAATGATTTGGTTATTATTTAAGAACTCTAGCTAATTTAATTTCCCAATTATCCATAAGAAAGTCTATCTCTCTATTCCAATATTAGGAGAGATATCTCTTCAAATAAATGAAAATACATTTTCTAACAGCTTTAAGTTTTCCCTTACACATTTCAAATAAAGGTTTATAACCTTAAATCATGAGTATTTCTTTCCAATGAAAATACATTTTGCTCCACGTAAAAAATGGAAGTACTGATTTACCAAATGATCAACACTGATTTTTTTTTTTAAAAACCCAAACACTTTTAATCCTCCAAAATTGGGGGAAAGACATGAGAAGCGTGTTCACTTTCCAAATGAAAACCTCCCAATACAAACATCCTCCCCACTGGCACTGAAAAGCTGCAATCCCACAAGCAAGAGCCATACCCGTGTGCATGCACTCATGTGAAAATATCACACACACTAAATTGCACTGAGGCCGTGAAACATGCAACTTAGTAATGTGCAATATCTCCACCAGAGCAAGCAGAATGGGAGCATCAGGGAAGAAGGGTATGATGCAAACATTCTTGACACAACATGCTCTAAGGGGAGGAAAATGGTTTGGGAATGAAGGATGCATGCCACTGACTCAAAACTTCATGAAATGAAAACCCAACCACAAATGCATTTAATTTAGAATGCTTATGCAGAATTGTGAGTGACAATTAAGGTTCAAAAATTCAATGAGACAGTGATTATAAAGTAACCACATATTTCAAAAGGCAAAGCCTGAAGAACAAAGACATGTTCACTGTCTGGTCATGCAATTAACTCCCAATTCCAATTCCATCTTTAACTTACTAATGGACCCCATAAAATGAGTTTAATGAGTGGCTTAACTGCAGCATCAATGATGACTAATGATTGATGCTTATGAAGTCTGTTAATCACTGGTAATTTGCAGACTAAACTACACTCTCAGGACACTATAATACTATTTCATTATCATCTGTACAATATTTTTCCTCTTGAAATGTTTCTCTATGAAGAGCTATGTTCCATCATGAAGACAATCCTTCAGAATGCAAAGTTTGACAGAAGCTCTTAGAACTAGAACTCACTGCCTTCATATACATGAGAAGGATCTTCAGAGGCATCTATGTAAAACCCATACATTTTTCTTTTAAGTCTTGAGTTTGACCCAGAAAAAAAAAAATAGACCGAAAGCACTTAAGACTGCTAAAAGTCATCCTGAATTACAACCTTTAATTTATATAATCTGATATATTATAGCTGTAGTTAGAAAAATGGCCCAAGCTGTAATAAGCTCTCTAGTTTTGTACCATTATCTTCAGACTCACAAAAACCTATCAGTTTTGAGACCATTAGGATGGTACTAAGGATTGTTAAAAAAAAATTTTTTTTGGCCAAAGCTGGTTTGGCTCAGTGGATAGAGCGTTGGTCTGTGGACTGAGGGGTCCCAGGTTTGATTCCAGTCAAGGGCATGTTCATTGGTTGCGGGCACATCCCCGGTAGGGAGTGTGCAGGAGGCAGCTGGTCAATGTTTCTCTCGCATTGATGTTTCTAGCTCTCTATCCCTTTCCCTTCCTCTCTGTAAAAAAATCAATAAAAAATAGAAGAAAAAAAAATTCTGTATTAAAAATAATATGATAAAATGAATGGGTTTATCCAAGTATACTTTGGAACCAAGACATGGGCTAATGTTAGAGTGCATAATTAGTGTGTGCAAACTCAAGTCGACAAGGCAAATCTAATTTGTATAAAGATACTGTTTTCCTCATATCTCTGAAGATGACTGAACTCTTCTAATCTTAAATTCCCTCTAGAGCTAGACTTGAATTTTCAGCCATCAGCTTCATGTGTCCATATGAATAGTCTCAACAGAACCACAAAGTTAACTCATGAACTTCTCCCCAACCAGCTCCTCGTGGAATACCAGAAGGATTATGTGTTTTCACTATCCTGGCACAAAACATAGCTCTGCTTATCAATTACAAACAACCATGACATTAGAGTATTAAATATAAAGCAAAGGGCCGAAACTGGTTTGGCTCAGTGGTAGAGCGTCAGTCTATGGACTGAAAGGTCCTGGGTTCGATTCCGGTCAAGGGCATGTGCCTTGGTTGCGGGCACATCCCCAGTGGGGGGTGTGCAGGAGGCAGCTGGTCAGTTTTTCTCTCTCATTGACATTTCTGGCTCTCTATCTCTCTCCCTTCCTGTCTGTAAAATATCAATAAAATAAATAAATAAATAAATAAATAAAAATAAATAAATATAAAGCAAAGGATAACTTGGTTTTCATAACAAAGGATAACTTGATTTTCATGAGAGAGAAAAAACAAACAAACAAATGGTGACTCAATGACCCACATTCATAGGATGGTTAGTAAGTGTTCACTAAGGAAATAGAACAAGGGAAAATTCAAAAGCTGAGATTGAAAGACAGAAAAGCTTTTGTGAGAATAAGAGTCGGTGCTAATAAAGACTACTTTAGGAAAATAAGCTATCATATTTCTTGAAGTTCTCTATGGACAAGGTAGATTTTTTTTGGTAAATCTTGGCTTAAGTCAACTGACTAGAGGATTCTGCGACTCTTTGAGATGGTGGATTGACTAGCTTTATTCTACTGGGAAGACAGAAGATTATTTTCCTTTTTGGTAAAAAACTTTTTGGCAGATAAATGGCATTTAGATAAACTCAAGTTAATCTATTGCTGGAGTTTTCATCATTCATTTACTCAATAAAGATGATAACCAAGAGTCACACAGGCTGAAAAGGCCAGGAGTTCTTCCTGAGGAACAGCTTCATCCTGAAAGCTCCCCAACTTAGAGCCTTTACATGAATGCCAACGCTCTCTCCCTCACCCACCCCCTCCCCCATCCCCAAAGGTACCATAGTAGATAAGAACTGTGTGTTTTTTTAAAATCCAAAATGAAAAAAACAAAACAAAAACACTTTGATTTCTAATCAAGGATGCAAGATACTGGTGAAGACCTTACCCAAGCCTTGTAGTAGGAAAAAGGGAGAAAACCTACCAAAGTTCCCAGAGAGAAGGTATTTGAGGAACATCCAACCTATTGAAATGAGGAGGGTTTTCTGAAGATCCAAGGGTTATCTTCACTAGCTGGTACATGAATACATTAAAAAAAAAAGCCAAGAAAATGGTTCCTCCTCTCTTCCTGTTGGAAGCAGGAGAGTATTTTCCCCTGCTGTGACTATTCACCATGAGGACCTGGTCTAGCTTTGGAAGTAAATCTCATAAAGTTGTTGAATCTGCCCTATGACTGGGTCCCCTGAAATTTTTAACTTATCTACCATGTGCCTCCAGCAATTCTTAATTTTCCTTACCCTAGCACTGGTTCCCCTGGCAATTCTGCTTCTGAGTCTCTGCTCAGTTCTGCATCATATTTATGGAGTACACCTTGTAGAAAATATACTGCTGAATTGTTGCAGGGAGGAGTTGCTGATTTGTCTTTTGACTGCCATGTAGCTCTGACGACCCCATTTGCAATGAATTGTTGGATTATAGTTCGGAACAAAAACTATGCTAGATCAATCCTGGATTGGACTCTGCTCCCAACATGGAAAGAAAGCTCTGGACACTGGCTCTGATTTTAGCTCTGCTGAAGCCCTAGCTACACTTCTTCAATGACTGGACAAAGGGAAATGGGACTTTGGCAACAGGGATTTAATTCCACAGAAATAAAAATCACTCTTTCTAAAAAAAAAAAAAAAAGAAGCCAAGCTCAGCCACGGATTATCAGTCAAATCAAGATTTCTGCAGAAGACTGGTTCCAAGCAATGGTATATTTTACAAGCATGTAGAAATGCCAGCCAAAGATCCACTGTTCAATAGAAGCTTGCAACCACCTGGCCAATAACTTACTAGATAAAGGAGCTCTAATGGAAACCATGAGAAGTTAACATGAGTAGCTATTCATAAAAAGTAAATATGTAGGGGAAGGCTTGGGGTGGAGTGAGAGTTGGATGGAAGGGGATAAAAAGGGAGATGATGAGAGACATCTGTAATACTGCCAACAATAAAGATTCTTTTTAAAAAGTAAAAATGTGATGAAGCATTAATGATAAGTTCAGAGCAATGAGGGACAAGGCCGAGGCTTCAAAAGGCCTCTCCCAACTGGAAACAAGAAAAAAGAAAAGGGGGGCAGGAGCCTGTGACCTGAAAAAAGCAAGCGAAGAACAAATGTTGAAGCATCTCATTCAGAAAACAAGCCCGCAATACATGGATCCCAGAAGACAGGACGGAAGTTTCTGGCCAGAACCTACAAAGCACACAGCGACTATGACTTAAAGATAACCCAAAACTCCGCACTGCCAGTGTCCAAACTACCCCTGCAGAAGGCACAGCCTGGCTGCGGAGGGAGAGGAAGACACCCGGAGGCCACCGACACCCTCCCAGAGCAGAGCTGGGATTCCTGAGAACAGGAGGGTCCTGAGAGGTGAGGTATATGAGTGAGCAAGTGACGTGATGACTGGCACCCAGAGCAAGAGCCTGCGAAGGAAAAGCCAATGGGGACAGGCCATTAATCTCTGTAAACCGTGGGCTTGAGAGTAGGATATTGGAACTGATTTGAAGTTTTTTCTTAGCAACATTTTCACTGCTTATATAATCCTCTCAAAAGGAGATAATTTTTTTTTTTTTTTTAAACATCAGCAGTTCCCTCACTTGGTTAGCACTGAATGTTACCAGGAAGACTCAAGACAGAAACCGAACGGGCTTCTCGTGAAAAGAAGTTTCTGCGAAAGAAGAATAGCGTAAATGTTATCCCTACCTGATGGCTTCTTCCACAGACTGGCCAATAATATTAGAAGAAGGGCCTGGCTGAGACAGTGGTGTCAGGCATATCACCCACTTCACGGGCTTGTAGTACTCATCACTGGAACTTAACAGATAAAACAGTGTGGTCAGGAAAATGATCTGCAAAACAAAGGACAGCATCTCCTAAAAAACCACATTTGGAGACTACAGGAAGGACACACCAAAGGCGCCAAGAAGATGCTTCCCTGTGGAAGGAATTGCGATGTGTTCTATCTGTACGTACATACCAGAGAGAGCACGAAGTTGAGAAGGGCCGTCCCGCTGTAGAAGAGGATGGTCAGGAGCGTGGTGACAGTGGTGAAAAGCAGGCTCACGTTTCGGCTCATAACAATCCACAGAGACTCCAAGATCTGAGAGGAAGAAAGCTGAATATCAGAACTAATCCTCAGGAAAGAAGGTATCTGTGTGCCTTTAATACAGTACCATAAATTGAAAGGGCAAGAACTGGGGAAAAAAAAAATCATCTGAAAACATTTGAATATTGATTAGGAAAGAAAATGATTACATAAATTATGATGAATCTATTCCAAATAATATTAGACAGCCATTAAAATCATCTCTATTATGACCATTGGAACATATTTTGTGATATAATGCTAAGTTTAAAAAGCAGGATAGGAAAATTTTAGATAAATTTAGATAGCATGATTATAACTGTAAAAATGGTATGCATAGGAATAATACCAATAGGAGAATATGTCAAAGTGCAATCATAGCATGTAGGTTCACAAGTGCGGGTCATGAAAATCTAGCATTTGATTTATTAGCTTCCTTCCACATTTCCACCTTCAACTTAACTTTATCTGCAACTACCACAGCATCTTCACTAAAATCACAATAAAAGAAATGAACAGACAGGGTCAGAGGCAGAGCTCTATAGCTGAAAATCGTTCCTCACATAAACAATGACCCTTCTATTAAGAACTAGAGTTCAGTTGATCCATCACCTGCAACTTTACAAGGACCAGATATTAAAATAAAGTTTATTAATATATGTTAACTATTACTAAAGGAAGATGTATATTGTCAATAGCACGCCTGGATGTTTTCCTATTTCTTCATAAACTTACATTCCTTTATGATAATGCCTGTTCTATTCTCCCTGAGTAATATAAAATATGGAAGCAAAATGACCAGAAAAACTTTTTTAAAAATTTTTAAACAACCTTAGTTTTCATCCCATAAACCTCACAACACCGTAAGGGAAGAAATGCAGGTGACACCATCTTTACTTTATAGGCAAACTGAAGCCCAGAGTTTTAAAAAAAACTTGCCCAAGGGCAGAGAGCTAATATGTGGAAATAGAACTCAAAACGTCTGATTTTATTTTGGTGCCTACCCTTTCCAAAACAGCAGCTCTGTTTTTTGTCATATGTTCAAGTTACACCATCTGCGCTGTGAAAGGCTACCCCTTCCTTTCCTACCTCAAATGTACCATTTATTAAAGCACATGTTGTTGTCCTCTGCATTTCCTGCAAACCTCAGCTCTGTCTTCATAAGAGAACTCTGGCAGGCTGGTCTCATTTACAAAAACGCCTTACATAAAATCTTGAAAATGTTTCACAGTGCCTACAAAAATATGCATGATTGACTGTTTGACCCTGCGGGATAAAGGGATGAATGAATAATGGCACTGATTCCAGAGACAAACCAACAATGCCCTTGCTTGTGATTTTGACAGGCATTCTTTTGGGGGGCTCAGTCATTCTGGAATTTTTATTAAAAAAAAAAAGAAAAAGTTTTGAATAGTTTCTAGGTCACAATGCTAGGAAATGCCCTGTGGTAATTCTTAAGATATTAACTGAATTCATTAATTGTAGACTGGTAGTTGCCAAGATCAAATAACCTCTCTGTATACTCAAGAGGATTGGGAAGTAAGGTTTAGAATATAAGGAAGAGCTGTTGGGCAAAGTATGATGGCAGAAAGAGACAGATAAAATTTCAAACTGTGATAGCTCTATTAGGTGAATGGGAGGAAGGGATAGTGTGAGTGCAGGAAGGAGGGTAGGAGCCAAAGGAGTTGTACGAAAACCCCGGAGGAGGAGGAGGAGGAGAGCACCAAGGGACTCGCAAGAAAGTCACATCTTTACCTGCATCTTCCATATTGGAAAGTCAAAAGATAGTATCTAAAATTGCAAAACCAAGAAAGAGCAGCGTAAACAGTATTTTAGAAATTCAGAGGTAAACACCCATAAAAAACTAAACTTGGGGTGGTGAACTCAACACACAGTACAATATATAGGTGATGTATTCTAGAATTATACACCTGAACCCTATATAATTTTATCAATCAATGTCACCCCAATAAGTTCAATAAGTACATTTTAAAAATAAAGTGATAAAATAAAACAGAATAAAGGAACTGACAGCTGTTTCTGGAGAATGAGACAGAAGTGGAGAAGCATGAAAAAATTGCTATTTTTTCCCCCACTTAAAATCTTAAAGCAGTTAAAATAAATAAATAAATCTTAGAGCATTTTTGGCTTTTCAACTATGGTCATCTATTATTTGGATAAAAATTAAATTGAAAAAATCTAGCATTGTAAACATCGATTTTTGTTAACTTGGAGCAAGTGTTTTCACAGGAACTTTTTTCTCATCTCTGTGAAAAGCCACAGGCAGACTCCCCACAAAGTACACTACAGAATGAAGAGCAGTCACTGAAACTTCACAGCACTGCTAGCTGTTCCTTGCCACCTCTAACCTTCGTAAAAAAAAAAAAAAAAAAAAAATTAAAAAAAGAAAAGGCAGAGGTGGACGGTGCATGGGGGAGAAAACCATATATCCATTTGCCAAAAGGGCTTTGCCCGCCAGAAAGGCAGCTCCCCCTGTAATGGTCCAGCTGGGGCCATTCTGGGCAGCCTCTGGGGACAAGGATCCCTAGCTCAGAATCTGAGAGCCGCAGCATCATGCATATGCTCCCTGGTTTAGCATCTCTTGGTTACTCTCCAGGCATATCAAGGCAACAACACCTGAGGTCTACAGGTTTTGGACATCTTTGTAGTGCATTCAGAATTTTCAGAACGTCAAATGCTGTGGCATTAAAAACAGGGTAAGTAAAGTCCTTTTAGTGGGTAAAGAAGACTGAAAGTGAGTGTTTCTGTTTTTACTTCCAAGTCCAGTTTAACTATAAATATTATTTCTTACAGAAAGAAACGTCTCGATGTTCTCGTGGACGAAGGACGCGATATCCTGCCAGTCCAGAATGTCTCCCAGCCAGCTGTTCTGACGGCTTATCTGCATCTTGTGTCCTTTGTGCCTTCCAGAGTGCGTTACGTTCTACGGGAAAAAATAGTTCAGACATTAAATCTCCAACTTAACCTAAAGACCAGAGAGTATAAATAACCTCTCTTTAGGTCCACTTAGCACTTTAGCAAATACACAAAAGTGAAAAACTGCATTATTTGAGAAACCAATTAAGAACGCCACCAAGACCTAAGAGAAAGTATTTTTCTGGTAATATGCTAGTTACTGCGTCTCAGCCTAGCTTCAGTGCTTCTCTCCTCAGTACATTTGTGGACACACGTTATTCCTCAGTGTGTATTCTACCGTAGACAAACACAGCATTTACTTTTATTTTTTCTTCCCTTTTAAATCCTCCTGCCTTTTTTTTTGCTCTCTTATTTTTTGCTTTCTTCCTCCTTTTCTCATCTCCCTTATTAATCTTCTTTCCAAGATAAAGAAACCAGAGGGGAGAGAAAGAATATGAAAAAGATCACTAATACAATGTTAAGTATCAATTATGTATCAATAAAGCAGGGGGGAAATGAATATGAAAAAGAAACGAGGGGAGTCTTAACTTGTTTATCTGGAAGAGAATTGCATTGTCAGGAATAACTAGGTTTGAAAAGGCTATGCAGAGCCGAGACCGGTTTGGCTCAGTGGACAGAGCGTCGGCCTGCGGACTGAAAGGTCCCGGGTTCGATTCCGGTCAGGGGCATGTACCTTGGTTGCAGGCACATCCCCAGTGGGGGGCGTGCAAGAGGCAGCTGGTCGATGTTTCTCTCCCATCGATGTTTCTAGCTCTCTATCCCTCGCCCTTCCTCTCTGTGGAAAATCAATAAAATATATTTTAAAAAAGAAAAGAAAAAGAAAAGGCTATGCATAAATAATTTCACCTGATTATTTTTGTTTTTTTAACACGGCCACTAGAAAAACTAACATTAGGAGGCTTGCATTACATTTCTCCTGCCCAGAGCTGGTCTAGATGATGAGATGCTGTAGCTGATAACGAACGGGTGGACGCTGCCATGGAGATTAACCGTCAATCGCTCTGACTTTTTGGGGCCTAAGGTTTAAGACCCTGTAGCTTAAAAATGTCAGTAAGTGAAATTCCAGCATTACTTAAGTCCTACTTAGTCATTGGATCTATAAAATAAAAGGACTTTATTAGTTTACCATTGAAATCCTTAGCTAAAATAACTTACCTTTACAAACCAAGAATGATACAATCTGTCCCAAAGTTCTAGTACCTGCTTTTCAATCACAGCAGTATTGTTCACCTTATCTCCAAGAATTTTATGAAGCTGGAAGAAATACAGATATAATCTGATTTAATATTCCAGGCAATAACCCAGTAAAACGAACACATGCTGGGTCCTTACATTTGTTCTAAATCAAACTGAAATGTTCCAGACTATTTAATTGCCTCTAGCCACACAATGTTCTTTTCATAAACTTTGCTCCTCAATATTCCCAGTAAATTTCCTCCCTTTCATCTTTTGCTTCTTTTTTCTTTCCTCTATCCTTAGGTCTCAAGGAGAGTAACTTCAAAAAGTAAAAGAAGACTACAAATAAAGCCATGATTACGAACATCTCTGAACATATCTGCACAGAGAAAAATCTTTCTATGTGACTCCAGTGCCCACCCATTATACTGAAGTCTCATGTTACATTTATCACATTATTAAGAATTGCCACAGAACTTGACGTGACATTTTAGAACCCAGGCTATGAACGCAAATATGCCCGTTGCTGAGAGATGTCGGGACTCCGAGTTATGACTGATTGGTCTGGCTTCAGGATGTATGGAAATCAAGTACACTTCAGATAACTTAGAGAAAGGTCATTTATTATAATACCGTACCCCACATTTTGTGTGTTATTACAACCATGTGGTAACATTAAAGATACTTTTAAAAGGACAAACACTGATTTGTAGACTTACTTTCCTTACTAAAACTAGCTGCTTCATTTTCTTTGCAATTTCTGCCTGTTTACATAGACATAATTTAGAATGCTGCATTTTCTTTCACATCATGAGCTTTTCATATTTAGTCTTCATCACTAACCTTCAACTTTATTAATGGTTTCGTGTTAGTTCATTATATTTTTATAGTATTTAATCATCACCAAATCACAGGACACATAGATGGTTCCCAATTTTTAATGTCACAAGTAACACTGCACATCGTTATACACAGTATTTTCCTTACTTCTAATGTAAGATAAATGTGCAAGAATCAAAGGAAATTAGCATTTTTAATGGTTCTTGCTATGCATTATTAAGTAGTCTACTATACGGATTGTACCAATTAACACTTTCAAACATTCTAAGGACCGAACCAATTTTCCCAAAGCCTTACAGATAACTGATTTTTAGGTAATTTAAAAGGTGTGAAGTGATAACTGATTATACTTTTCTTCTTTAGTAACAAGAACGACCATTTTCATTTTGGTTTTCAATGTGTATTTCCTTTAGTGTGGATTATTCATACCTTTCGCCCACTTGATGCTGGCCTTACAGATGCTTAAACCAGTTCTTAGACATATTTGATGCAAATACATCTGCCCAATGTTGTTCTTTATATTTAAGTGATTTATTCAAACACAAATCTGTGAATATCAAAGTTTCATCACATTGTACAATTTACAAATGGCTTTCACCTACGTTATGTGATCTTTACAACTCCATGAGTTGGACAGAAAATAGTTTTGGAATCATCTGTGTTCATTTGAGAAAACAGATTTAGAAAGGATCTATGACAGTCCCAGTTACACAGACAAGTGGCAGATTCAGGATGAGAAGTTCTCTCATATTCTTTCAACTCAAGCCTATATAACCTACGAACAAAGAACACCTAATAGAGCAAATTACCCCAAATAATTAAAAACCACAATTACCCTAGGCTAACTTCCTTTCATTTCTTTAAATTTGTCTTTTGCATAGTGTGACTGTCAAAGACTCACAGACTTCCTATTCCTAATTCTTTTTGTCACTTTCCTATTAGTTCGTGAAATCTCCCTGGAACCAGGAGAGTTCTATAATGTAAGTTACTGACAGCTCCTTTTCCAGATTGTCAGCACAGTGGCTTTACTGCAATAAAATACCATTTCAAACTGACATCTCCTTTAGCTGGCTCTCTCCAGGCATGACAGGGAATAACTAAAATACCATAGCTATCACAGTAAAGGAGAGTTCAGCACAGTTTTACAGCATGTTATAAAACTGGGAAGACGGGGCCAGAGCGAAGAGCCTACTAAAAGGATCACTAAAACACACCTACTGTTTGGGGTTTGTGACATGCTCTTTGCCCGAGAAGAACAGTAAAGCATTAAGGGCGGTCACAATGCCATTTGAAAACTGACTGACTGAAGGCGTAGCCGAGCCTCACCTAGGAAATGGGAATGACAAGTCAGCACTCATCTTGCGTGAAGCCTTAGCTGACAAAGTCCTTCTTGAACCATTTTCTTCTCTCGGCCTCTGTGACACAGACAGTTTGGGTTTCCTCCTACCTCACAGGCTACTCCGTATGTCTTCTTTGGCCCTGAGAACCTCGTTTGACTACCAAGCTTAGTGATCATTCCTCCCTAGTGCACAAATAATGAATCAGATCCATCTTGAACAAGAAGCAAATGGCCAACTTCTGAGCTTGTTTAGGCTATTAGCACTATTCAGTATGATCATGCAAAAGCTTTAATTTCACTGTATGTTGCTTGTTGACTTGTAGATATAAACCTATCTGCAAAGGGAAATTATGCTTTATTGAAGCAAGAAATCATTACCAATAAAGGACCTGCAAAGAGAGGCTCTTCCCTTACCTTGTGGGTTATCCATTCTCGTCCATACTGATACACATTGTTAGCTGCAGAATTGAGGGCTCTTTGGACTACCTGAGCCTCAGGAAGCCAGCTAATTTAAAATAAAGAAAGAAAATGAAAAACTAGCACACTTTTAGTGTACTGCACCCATAACTTTTTGAACTTGATGTATTTAAACAATCAGAAACTGACAAACTCCTGGACAGCCATTAACACAGAAATACAAATGAATCACACAGAAATCCTTGACTTACAGGCCCAATTGGCCTAATTCTAATATTCGGAATGTCTTTTCAAGCCTTATCTTTTGCATCCACTTTCCCCACTACCTCTCTCCATTCTGCTCTGCCATGTTTTTCTCTGTCCCTTCAGTTCTAGGTCACCTGCTTTATTCACACAGCACCAGAGGAAGTAGTTCTGGGACACTGATGGCCAACTTCTGGAATGCACAATGGCGGTTTTCAAACTGTGGTCCATGGACCTGCAGCATCACGACTGCTTAGAAACCCGGCCTAAACTCAGACCCACTGAAAAAGGAACTCTGGGGCTAGAGCACAGCAATGAGTACTTAAACAATTCTCTTAACTGTTCCTCACAATGTTATGTACTAGAGATGTCGACATCCACAAATTGGTTTGAATCTTTAGTATTAACGAGTTTATCATACACTCCACATAAACAAAATCTTTGTGAAGCTTTTTGCAAATTCTCAGTCAGTTCAAGTACTTCTCAGCAAGTAAGATAAAACTTTAGAGATACTTTTAAAAATAATAATCTTACAGTAAAAGGATATAAACAGGAAATTTAAATCTCTAAAGAGATGTGTTTGGGAGAAATTAATTTAAGTAGCTTTAAATTACTCTAGGATTATAGATTTATAGTGGTTTGAAGGGTCTGTTGTTTACTTTCAATTATCTGGCACTACATTTTTATGGAAAAATTAGAGGCCTGATGCAGAAATTCATGCAAGAGTAGGCTTCTTTCCCATAGCTGCCAGCACAGGCTTCCCTCTGCCACCCGGGACCCGGGCTTCCCTCGCAGCCCTGGCTTTGTCCAAAAGGTCGTCTGGAAGGACATGTGATCTAATTAGCATATTATGCTTTTATTATTATAGATTATATCCTATAAATATAGGATATAATGTGTGAGGATCCATAGAGACATCCAGATAGATCCTTAAGGACTAACAAATAGGTCCATTAGGCCTGATAACAAGTCTTGCTGGTTTCAGTGAAAACTCTTCACTAATGTACTCACAACAGGTGTCATTACAGCAGCAGGTAAGAGAAGCTGTCCTGAGGCCAAGTCAAAGACCTATATGTCTGTATGTACACACACACACACACACACACACACACACACACACACACACACACACAGTATATGCAGTATCAACACTACATGGGCCACAAACACAGAGCAACCTTGGGACCAACTGGGATGGGCCCTGATGGTACACTAACCACAGTCTCTATGTTGAGCTCCTTCAGTAGGATAGTCACTACCTCAGTCAATCACTAATTCTACTCTTAGAGGAAACCATCTTCTTACATTTTGGACTGGCCTGCCCTCATCTTTCTGGATAATAGTTAATCTATTTCACAATATAAACTTCCAAGAGAACAGCCCCAGTAAAGGAAACTTTCTAACATACCATGTGGCTCCTTAAGTTTTAATATGTAGATTATAATTTCAAATTCCTTAACCTTCGATCCTATTTCCTCATCTGTAAAATGGATATGATCTCTTTCTAGTTGGTAGAAAGTGGGTTCTGACTAATAGAATTGTCCAAGACAAGAATTAAGATGTGCTCTGACTGCATTTTCTTTGAAGCTCTGCTAAGGTGACCCTGCCCTAAGTCTTGTAATTTATCCACCAGCTCACCAAACACATCCACAGGAAATCAGGGCATCTACACAGGACTTATAAATGTGCTCCATATTGGAAGAAAGTAATCAAATGAAATCTTAACTGTATCCCCCCTAGGAATATCCACAGAATTTCTCACAAGGTCAACTGCCTTCATCAGGTCAGGAATCTACTGAATACTGAGATGTGCGAGAAGCCATTACTATTAATGTATATTCATCCTCACTTATTTGCTTCAAAAGAATCAGACCTTTCATGAAACAGCTTTTTAAAACTCTCCTACATGGAATGGTACTTGATCAGAAACACTGGATTTGAGGGCTGACTCTGCAGTTGATTATAATTTCAAATTCCTTAACCTTCTATCTTATTTCCTCATCTGTAAAATGGATATAATCTTTTCAACCTACTGCACAGTCACTGTGAGGAAGATAGGTCCCAAAGCAGGTGAAAGTACCTTGTAAATTATAAACATGCTATGAAGTGTAACTCTCAATTCAAATATAAGGTATCATTTACTATAAACGGTTTCCAAAATCTTAAGCACTTTCCCATCAATCCCTCTCCCAGATTACATGCTTGCAATTCTTTTGCAAAAATGTCAATTTCATCAAAGCTTTAGCAAACCCTATCTTTTCTCTTCCAAGGCAGTGCAGCAATGAAGACCAGTTCATGCAAACAGATACTGAACCTAGGTCATCCAACTCCATTTTTGTTTTTGTAAAATACAATAATATTCTTACTTTGCCCACTCAGGGTGATTTGCTAGAGTTTCATTAATCAAACTGCTTGTGACTTCAATCATGTGCACACTCTCTTGATGTACCTGCATCACAAATGAGATAAAAAGAATATCAATAAAAAGTAAACCCAACTAAACATTTATTCTTCTACACTTATTTTTTTAGTTTTCTATCTATTTATTCTCCCAATTATTATTGGAGCAATATTTTAGAGTCAAATAATTATACATCTTAGTTGCAGTTAATTTAGAAAGATGCATTGAACAGCTGCATATATAATATTCTATCACACAAACTATGGAAAATAAAATGTACATAATAGGTCCCTGCCTTCAAGAAGCTCAACAATTTACTTAAGCAAAAAATATGTAAACAGATACATACAAATACACATATACACAATAATATATATAGTTCACGTATGTAGTATATGTGTATAGACATATAATACGAATGTGTCTGTATGTACATATGTATATATATGCAGTATCAACACTAGATGAGCTTATATGCAAGATACACAAACAAATATTAGCAATTGAGTAAGGTCTCTGAGTAATAAAAACAAACAAACTGAAACTACTCCAAATTTACCTTGCCCAATAATCAGCAAAATAAAGGATTAAAAAAGGAGCAAGCCAATGTCAGGAAACAGGCTCTGTATGATTTTACTTTGTTTAAATTAGCATGTTGAGCATATGGTTTATCCTAGTGAGTATTCTATATTTACTTGAAAAGAACAGGATTCTGCTACTGACAGGTCATACTGACTGTTTTTCAAGGCTTGTTTATTCTTACTAATTTTCTATCTATTTATTCTCCCAATTGTTGCAAGAGGAGTATTAGTCAACCTATCTATAATCTTTGATTTGTCCATTTCTTCTTCTAATTCTGAATATTTTGCTTCATGTATTTTAGAGCTATTGCTAGAATATACACATTCATAATTACTGTATCTTACTGTAGTACTAACTCTTATCATTATTTGTGTATAGTAATATTTCTTGTTTTAATTGTTTGATATTAATATAATCATACCAGATTTATCATGTTTATAGTTCTCATGATATATCTTTTTAAAAATCCTTTTACTATCATATCTTTTAATGACTTTAATTTAAAATGTATCTCTTATAGATACCATTTAGTTGGGACAATGATAATTCTTTGCTGAGATGAAAGAGGAGTGTTAAGAACTAAATGTCTAAATTCCCCAAAATTCATTTGCTGAAATCCTAACCTCCATTGTGATGGTTAAGAGATGGGGCCACTGGGAAGTAATTTCAGGGGTCTTCAAACTACGGCCCGCGGGCCACATGCGGCCTGCAGAGGAGTCTGATCCGGCCCGCCAGGTTTTTTGGGCAGTGAGCGCAGCCGAGGTGTTACAGTAGGAATTAGTAGTTCATATAGTCTGGCCCTCCAGCTCTCTGAGGGACCGTGATCTGGCCCCCACTTTAAAAAGTTTGAGGACCCCTGTTAGGTCATGAGGGTGGACCCTTCATGAATGGGGTTAGTGCCCTTAAACAGTACAGGAGACAGGTAACAGTTCTCTCTGCTATATAAAGATACAAAGAAAAGAACATCCATCTGTAAACCAGGAAGAGAGCGCCCTCTTCACCAAGAACTCAACCACGCTGACACCTGATCTGGAGCTTTCGCCTCTACAACCATGAGAAACCCTTGTTGTTCAAGCCACCTAGTCTACATTCTGTTAGAGCAGTCTGAACGAAGATGGGAGAGGAAACATAAGCTGGAAGAACCTGGAGAGTGAGAAATAAAGGCCCTATGCTATATCAGCAGACAGACCAATGAGATAAGAAGGAAGGAGTTAGTAAAAAAAAAACTCTGATCTAGTGAACAGGGTATTAACTAGATTAGGAGTCATAAGACTAGATTATAGTTTTCCTATTGACAGAAGAAGCCACTTGTCCCTCTGTATTTCAATTTTTGTATCTGTATTTACATCTGAGGATTTTGATGATAATAAAATAATGGTGCATGTAAAAATATATTAGGTAAATTCATGGCAAAATTAGTAATACAAAAATTAAGTTATAGCAGTTATACATATTTATAAGCAAAATGACATTTTCCATACTGTCTGTCAGCTTCTTAGCCATACTACACTTCTAACAATTAAGAGTTTACTAGTGGTAATAGTAATTATTGTACTCTACCTTTGCAGTCAGGAGTAGGGCTAAAAGAAGGGTTCCTATTACTAACAAAAATATGATGAAAATGCTAATTATTTTGTCTAACATCTTCTCCAGCCAGATGATTATCTGCACAGAAATAAGAGAGGATTACTTAGCTATAAAATACAACTTAATAAAACACATATGCATTCAAATATAATGAAGACAAAATAGAATATTCAACAATGCAAAGCAAACTATGGAATAATGACTAAAGCACTGACAACTGTAAGCAACTTTATAAAATTAGGTATTAATTACTGCTGTTATATGAAGAGCTTTTTATTGTCACATCTAAGAAAAAGCAGTCAACAGGAACATAATCATTATATTATGGTAATTTACATTTATGTGATATGTTATGTTATAGTATGTTACATTTCAAATTATAATTTACTAGAGGCCTGGTGCACGAATTTGTGCACAGTTGGGATCCAGCCAGCCTGCACTGATCAGGGCTAATTGGGCTGGGCAGGGTGGGTGAAGAGGCCGAGGGCTGTTGGCTGGCCCACCCTGCCTCCTGATAAAACTCCCAGTTGAACTTCTGGTTGAGCAGACAATTTGCATATTAGCCTTTTATTATACAGGATAATCTGGTAAATATTTCTATAGAAAATAATGAGAATTAGCTGACCTCAAACCTTTTGAAATTTTACTGTCAATTAGCAAATATAGATGACTTTATAAAAAGTGTGATTTTTATAAAATAGGTCCTAGATTATATATACATAAATTAGGAACAAATTAAAATAGTAATTACTTTCAATATATGTTTTCCTTTTGATGTCATTAAGATTACAAAATCAGTAATAAAATGTTACGGTAATGATAAATACCGATCTCAGAATAATACTTACTCTGGGTGGGGAAAGGGTCAGGGAGGGATACAAAATGGGCTTCAATTATATAAGTTATGTTTTATGAAGTTGGAGGGTAGGCATATGAGTATTCTTTACATCTTTTACTATTTAAAATATTTATTGTATTCTACTGGAAATTTCTATTCTTTTTTTAAAGCATAAGCTTTGTGACAAGTTATAACTGACTGCAAATAGAAAATAACCATTAATGTAGTGGTTATTCCTAAATCAATAATTAAAATTATGCTCTACCTCAATGTTATTTGACATTCTATTTTGAATTTAACTTCTCTCATTTTCCATGATCACAAATAATCCTACATATAAAAATTATTATTTTCAGAATATATCATTCTGATAGATGTGTAGGATTCTTGCCATGCTAAGCTAGTATTTAACATTTCAAAAATACAATCAATTAGACTGGTGACTGCTGAAACACTACATTGCAACCCTCAACTCTAACATGAACTACAAAGGTGCTGATTAAGTTATTCTTTACTTAAATTTGAAATAGGCTCTCCAAACAGTGAGTTAAACATCCAAAAGCAAAGAATGGTTATTAAAAACAACAACACAAAATAACATGACTTCTAAAGAATTAATGTCCACTCAAGGCTCACAAGCTTGCATTCCCTTTATCTTTCATGAAGGATCCTGTCACCAAGAGATCAATACTACAGTAAACTCCAAGATAAAAAGTTCATCTTCTATCTCCACTATTACAGCTTCAAACAGAAGAGTTAGTTTTCAGTGCATGCCATCAAAGCATGGAAGACAATGCAGAGATTAAAAAAAATATTAACAGGTTTCTAAGATATGGAAGGTCAATGACATATTTTGAATGTAAGTTCTAAAATCAATGAAATGGAAGAATTTCACAATCAGAACCAACTCTACACATAGTTCTTGAGACAACTTCCTTAATAAGGGCTAGTGTTGTATTACTCCTCTTTGTTCCCCAAAACCTAACAGTGCTCAGTTAATATATACCTACATAGGCAAGCATAAATAAAATAATTTCAGAAATAAGACCAGATTTGTATTCACAAATTATAATTTTAAAAGTAACTCGAGAGCCTCCATTTTTCTTTTTTAGAAAAGTCGTTTCCTAAAATGTATTTTTAAACATAAATGATGCTCTATTTACAAAGTATAAATATCTAAATTTAGCCCTAGTTGGTTTGGTTCAGTAGATAGAGCATCAGCCTGTGGAGGGTCCTAGGTTCGATTCCGGTCAAGGGCACATGCCTGGGTTGCGGGCTCGATCGCCAGTAGGGGGTGTACAGGAAGCAGCCCATCAATGATTCTCTCTCATCACTGATGTTTCTATCTCTCTCTCCCTTTCCCTTGCTCTATGAAATCAATAAAAATATATTAAGATAAGTAAGTAAATAAATTTATGTCTGGGTATTTTTAACATATAAAACATGGAATATTCCAAACACATTATGTACATCAACATTACAAAATTAAATGTTGTATTTTTCAACCAGGGTAGAATTTTCTTATCACAAGCTGTAGAACTAAGGGTTGGAAGAAATCCACACTAAGAGTTACCTAAATAAAAATTTATATTCAAGGGATAACAGTAAGGGTTATCCGTTTCATTAAAAATTTAAAATAAAATCATTTATGAAGCTCAATTCATAAGTTAAAAAAAGTTGGAGGAGCTTCTATTCACATTATGGGTTAAGATTAGATTTAAAAACAAAACAAAACACAGGATGAAAAGATACAGCAAAAGAGAAGGAGAAGTCCTGATCAGGTGGCTCAGTAGGTTGAAGTGTTGTCCGAAACACCAAAAGATTTTGGGTCTGATTCCGGACTGGGCACATATGAAAGGCAAACAATTGATGTTTCTCTTATTTCTCTCTCACACACACACACACCTCTCTCCCTCTCCCTCTCCCTCTTCCTCTCTCTCTCTCTCTCTCTCTCTCTCTCTCTCTCTCTCTCTCTCTCTCTTCTCTCTCTCTCTCTCTCTCTCTCTCTCTCTCTCTCTCACACACACACACACACACACACACACACACACACACACACACTTCTCTCTCTCAAATCAATCAAAGAAACAAGAAACATATACTCAGGAGAGGATTAAAAAAGTAAAAAAGAATAACGAGAGAAAGAAAAGCCAAGAAAAAGAAGAAATAAATGTGGAGAGGGAATTGGTATATAGAACAAAAGCCCAAAAGAGGAGAAAAAAATAAACAAAATGAATACAAAACGTATATGGAGGAAGAGAATACCCTGAAAAAGTAAACGGAACAAGACTCAGAAGGAAACAGAAACTCAGACACAGAAAGAGAAACACGTGGAGGAAGCCGTGGAGAAGGGAAGGTGGGGGGAAGCCTGAAGGAATGCCAGGGGTGTGTCCCATGAGGCTGAGCTGCCCGTGCCTACTTTGGGCAAAGGAAACCACACCACCTGTCACCACTGCCTTGCTCACGGAAATCACAGTCCCTAGAATTTTTCCCGTCTTCTAGGCTTTGAGAAATCATTTTAGTTGTTAAACTTTATTTCCTAAAAGGGGAAGAGGAAAAAAATTTTAAGTGACATTCTGGGTGTTTCAAGTGCAAAAATTTAGAGATATTGGTGAATGTATATCAAAAGACACTCAAATTTCTAAATTCACTGGCTTTATTTATCAAGTTATTAAAAAGTGTCGTGCCACTACATAAGTTGCTATTCTATCATGAATGTAGGTTTTTATGATGCTTTTTAAAAAAAAAAAAAACTAAATTAAGCCTTGAGAAATCAGTTGCAATTTTAGTTAACCATAATATTTGTTCTCTTTCACCCTCATTTCTCATTTTTCTAATTCACTCCACTTGAGCTTGGAATGAATAGTAAATACCCAATGCTGCAATTTCTGACCTTGGATGTAATGTGATAAAATGATCTTCAACTTATTTGAGCGCTTTCCTGGAGCACACACCCTCAGAACTGCAAGCAGCTGCTCCAGCTCCACACCATGCTTTACCTATGCTGCATGGCATCGGCAAGGAAAAGACAAAAGTTACTCAATCTCTTAGGAATCTTTTAAAACTCACTCATTAGCCGAAACCGGTTTGGCTCAGTGGATAGAGCGTCGGCCTGTGGACTGAAGGGTCCCGGGTTTGATTTCGGTCAAGGGCATGTACCTTGGTTGCGGGCACATCCCCAGTGGGGGGGGGTGCAAGAGGCAGCTGATCGATGATTCTCTCATCGATGTTTCTAACTCTCTGTCCCTCTCTCTTCTTCTCTGTAAAAAATCAATAAAATATATTTAAAAACAAAACCAAAAACAAAACAAAACAAAAAATCACTCATTAGCTGTAATTTGGCTCATGAATTTTAGGTAATCTAACTCATTTAGCTTTAAATCAAACAAACCTAATGACTTTAGGTCTCCTTTCATCTTTTGAGGAAATTTTCTTTTCAATATATAGGGTGTCCCCAAAAGATGTATATATACACACTTTGAATAATTATAAAGGCAATGTTTGGTAAAATACATTTCATTTTCAAAGTTGAGCTACCAGGTGTTAAAGAATATACACATTTTGGGGAGACACCCTGTACATATACAAATTAGGAAAATACATTTAAACCACCTGCTTTCATCAAAGGGGGTGTGCAAGAGGCAGCTAATCAGTGTTTCTAGCTCTCTATCCCTCTCTCTTCCTCTCTTTAAAAAATCAATAAAATATATTTTAAAAAAAAAAAAGAAATTAGACTTCACAGAACATGACTATCATCTTTTTTAAGTTAAATATAAAATTTTGGAATACTAGTCAATACATAAAATTACCAATCTAGGAAATTACATAAATACTTCACAGATTTATCTTCTGAAATCTTCCTGTGTCACTTATTAAAAAATTAGCCACAAAGAATTCTCTTTCCTTTTTAGTAACTTATGGCCTACGTGCCCTCACACATCAAAGGAGTATCAGGCTAAGCCCATCATAGTGGACAAAAGGACTACACGACTGAACTTCTTACACACACTTGAGCAAGGAGACACTACCAATATCCTGAATAAAATAGCTTTGGGTTTTTAGCAAATTGTACTGGGACGGCCTCAATGCTTCATGACCTTCCATAGCTTATCATTAGAACTTTAATAACAAAAACTTAGTTTGACATACAGACAGAAGGCGTGAGAACAGAGATACAGAGAGAAGTTACAGCACCAAACAGCAAAAACCAACATCCGTGTGTTCATTTACCTTCTTATTTAGCCAGTGCCAGAGCTTGGGGGAGGGGAGGAAGGTGAGAGAGAGAAGAGAAGAACAGTAGAATATCATTAGAGAATGCAGTAACAGCATGAAAAGAAAAGAAAGTCACTGGGAGCATGAGGAGGAAATTATCCCAAACAAAAGAAAAACTAGAGGGGAAAAAACTGTTCTGCATTGTAAAGATATAGATCGAGTGAATGTAGTATTCCTTTAAGATATACAATGATTATAGTGATGATGATAACCACAAGCTTTGCTGGCAATTCAACAATTAAAAATACATAAAATAGTCGAAACTGGTTTGGCTCAGTGATAGAGCCTCAGCCTGTGGACTAAAGGGTCCCGGGTTCGATTCTGGTCAAGGGCATGCACCTTGGTTGCGGGCACATCCCCAGTAGGGAGTGTGCAAGAGGCAGCTGATCGATGATTCTCTCTCATCGATGTTTCTAACTCTCTCTCCCTCTCTCTTCCTCTCTGTAAAAAATCAATAAAATATATATTTTTTAAAATACATAAAATAACCTGAAAGCTTGTAGCCTTAAATAGATGAGAGTAATAATTAAGATCCTTTCGCAAATCACGCCCCAGAAAAATTTTCAGTCCCTGAATAAACCAATTTAGGTTCCCATAGTACGTTTTCATTGAACTCTGTAGTTGCAGCTTTATAGTATTAGTTATTTCACATTTTTTAAAGAGTAAAAACATTCTAGTGCGCATTTGGAATAGAGGACACCTGGCTAAAAGCAGGCCATACTAAGATTCTGTTACTATATGGTATATTTCCTTCCACCCCAATTTCTTAGGCACATATTTTTCTACAAAAAAGCTAAAGTATTATCTTGCCATCCCCCCTCCCCCCCACTTCATCCAAACCCCACAATATTTAGCACTATATTTACTAATGCTAGTTAGTGGACACATAACCTAAAAATCGATAAACACAGAATTTGGAGCATCAGTGCTGTCAGAAGTATAAATGCTAATAAAAAGTGTAATTTCATCAGTGACTGTGAATGCTCTTTGCAGCATTTTCCCTAAAGTATACCCAAAGCACGTCTAGGTATTCTTCAAACAATCCTCTGTAGGTGAATCATTTCGGAAACACTGGTCCAATCAATTAAAATTTAATAGAAACATGAAAAACAGATGTACTCCCTAAAGCAACAGCCCATACATATTATTATACTAGACAGAACATAAATTTGGCATCAATTATAATTAAACAAATATTCAGTGTGCAATAGCCATTTATTCTGATTGTTGTACAGCAGAAAAAGCCAGTTTTATTCATTTTACTGTCTGTTCCCTAAGAACAATAGATTGGCAAACAAGTTAGAACAAAAATGACAAATTTTTACAAGGCTACCCCTAACAAATACTTTCAGATTCCTTCAACTGACACAACTGTACAGTTTTCCTAAATGAAGGGTCCAAATACAAGTACATGATGCTCTGGTTTCTCTTCAGACCGCATAAATCTTTCGCCTTTTACAAATACAAGTACATGAAAACACTGAAAACAGGGTTTAATCTCTATCCTGACAGTGGAAAGACAAAGCATTAACTGAAAATAAGATACCATCTTTAATGAGTTTGATGTGCTGAATCTGTTCTCATAAGATAAAGCTTCTCCCTAATACAAGGGAGATGTGATAAATATGCTGAAATGTATGCAAAGTCTTAGACTCGTTCTTACTTAGAAAGTTGAAAAAAATTAGTAACAATACAAATAGGCAAATTTCAAAAGAAAAATATAAATATCCAGTAAGCATGTAAAAGGACGGTCAGCCTCATTTTTAATTTTTAAAATTTCAAACTATAACAATAGTGAGATACTTCTTTTTATGAAACGAAAAGGCCTTTTTGTTGCACTATAGTATTCCTTGGCAAGGGCTCAAGGAAATACATGTGGAAGGCAGCCAGGCAATATGCGAGAAAATGTATCCCCTGCTTCTCCTTTGACCCTGGATATTTCAATAAGCATTAAAAGATTTACTTCCTCCCCCTTCACACACTCGGTATTATTCTTACCAATAGCTACTCCGATTTCACCTGACAGCATTTCTCAACCTAAGTCATGAATATACCTGCTTAAGGAAATAGCTACTAGCTTCTATGGTAAGAGTCCAGCTTGCACAGCACAGCACACCACACAGAAAGACCTTCTCGATCCAGTCCCATCTCACCCTCCAGGCTTATCTCCCACTAAGCACTGTTCACAAAGCCCAGCCGTGACCAGCTTCTTGGCATGCCCTACACATCCATGCTGTGGAAGCCCCTGCTTTTGCACTGTCTTTGCCATGTCTACTCCTA
This sequence comes from Pipistrellus hanaki, assembly GCF_964339955.1. Taxonomy (NCBI): domain Eukaryota; kingdom Metazoa; phylum Chordata; class Mammalia; order Chiroptera; family Vespertilionidae; genus Pipistrellus; species Pipistrellus hanaki. The sequence continues at coordinate 17,304,187 of NC_140513.1, read as the reverse complement.
CTTGTGCTTCAGAATTCGCCCTGGCATCACCTCCTCTGCAAAACTGCCCTCTCCCATTACCTCACCCACACCGAGTCACTTTTTTGCTGAGAACTATCACTACATCTTGTGCACACTAGTACTTTTCCTCCACGAATCAGAACTACTATCACTTGCATAGAGGTTACTGTGTGCAGGCTCTAATCTGGGAACTGCACAGGTATTAACTCATTTGGTACTCACAAACTACTCTATGAGCTACGTGCTCGCACACTCAGTGTACTGATAGGAAAACAAAGGCACAGAAAGGTTAAGAAACTCATCCAAGGCCACACAGCTAATAAGAAGCTGAACTTGGATCTGAAACCAGAACTTGGACTCTTAACCACTAAACCTGAATCTAACCACCGTCTCTAAATTTTAATGGACGGCTGTCTCTTCCTACACAGAAATTCCCCATCTAGTTTTCTGTTGATTCATCTGTTTGTTTCCCCCCCCCTTAAGAACTTAGCACAATGTCTGACACATGGAAATTATTCCAAAAATATTCACTAAACTGAGCCACTACCTGGCTATAATTTTTAGGCAAGTCACTTACCTCTCTGGATTTCAATTTGGTCCTTGATATCCTATCCTTGTATAAACTATAATACTAAACTTTATATTCCACCACAGAATTAGATTTCAATTCCAGTATAAACACCAAATACCATACAATGGAATATTTCAGACAATGAAATAGATAAATTCCACTAAAACAGCCCAAGTTCTCAAAATACGTTACCTTGCTATCAACTTTTAACAAGAATTTCCCGAGTCCGACAATGGGCCAGGGCGCCAGCGCCTCCTGCCGGTCCTTCAGGAAGCGCTCCACGACCCGCCACCACACGGAGCAGCGCTTCCCCAGGAAGTCCACGACGCCAAAGTGAATGACCAGCTTTTTGAGGATCCAGACTATAAAGAGGACAAGAAATACATTTATGAACAAAATGCAGACTACAAGGTTATAACAGGAAAAGATCCCTTAAGTTTCATGTGACCTTTTTAAAACAGTAAAGCTAGTATTTAAGACAAGATAGATTTAAAAAAGGAGAGGAGGGAAAAAGTTCAAGGTATTCCAAATTGGTGGTATTGGGACAAGCAACCTTTCACACAATTCCCACTCGCTCTCATTCATAACACCTTCTTTGTGGAGTCTGAATCCCTGAGGAGTCAGGGATTCTTTTACAGCCTGTTTTGATCATGAAGATAACAGCAACTACGACCTACACCCCTCATACCATATCCCTTCTTGGGAAAAGAATACTAACCTCTGACATGTTCTAATCTCCTTGGCTATTATAGTTGCTGTTGCCAAATTTTGTTCTTTTTCTTCGATTTTTTGTGTTTAGTGACCAGGAAAGTAAAGGTATTCCACCACCCGCATCATGATTTTATACCACTTCAGGTAACGTTTTCATTTACGTTCCAAATTCTTTAAGTGATGTTGTGCTATACATCTGAATCTTCTACCAGGATTCAGAAGAGAAGTAGGCTGGGCACAAGCGGGGCTGTTACAAGTGGCCCGAGGCTGGGCATCGCACGCCTTCAGCGGGGACCATTCCCAGACACAATATGAAGGTGCCCTCTGCTGTTAGGCAATGCAGCGCCCTTCAATCAGGGGTAAAGCTTCCTGTAAAGGCCAACTAAGAGGGTGGTGGGACTAGAAGGCTTTATTTTTGCTTGACAAAAAAATTAAATTCTAGGTACACATAAAGCACATGTATTATATCAAAACTAGAGGCCAGGTGCATGAAAATTCATGCACTAGAGGGGGGGGGGTCCCCTCAGCCCAGCCTACCCCCTCTCACAGTCCAGGAGTCCTCAGGGCAGGAGGTGACCCGGCGATCAGGGGAAGGTGATGACGCCCCATCACATCTCTGCTGCTGCCACTGCCGGCAGCGCAAGCCTCGGCTGGCCCTAGTTACCTGAGCCTCGGGCAGCCCGGGTGGCTGGGAAACTGCCATCTGAGGCTTGCCTGAGCCTCAGGCCCACCGCTAAGCTACTCTATTTTAAGGTTGCCTGCGCCCTGGATGTCGGCTGAGCAGGTGACATCTGAGGCTTGCCTGCTGGCAGTGGCAGCAGGGAGGCTGAGGTTGGGACCCGATGCACCCACCCTCAGAGGGTAGGTCCGCGTGCCTGCCACACACACCCCCCCAGGTGGGATTGAAAGGGCTGGGGGACTCCGGTGGGGCTGAGAGGACTGGACGCCCCCATCTTGTGGCTATGGGCGCCACCATCTTTGTGATAGTGTTATGGTCAATTAGTATATTCCGTCTTTATTAGATAGGATAGAATCATATGGCTTTCATAAATCATTAAGCTAGGTCTTTGTTCCTGAATACCATGGTAATTTAAGGCCCACCTCTACTATGTTGTTCTCTCTAAAGGTATCTTTTAATCATGGTATTCAGGTACAACGACCTAGCTTAATGATTTATGAAAAGCTGTCTGACTCGATTTTGATAAAAAAAAAAGTATGACATATGTACAAAGAACTTAATTTTCTGTCAAATAAAAAGGAATCACGATTTTGCATACATTACAGTTCTCACAACCCACATTTCCATTGAATTAAAAATGCAATGTAAAATGCACTTCACCAAGAGCAGCTCTCAAAATTCAATCCTAAACCCCTAAACCCAGATTGCTAACATTCTCCTCCACAGAAAGGAGAAATATTAAAGAGAAATCAAGTAGCAAATTTCCAAAATAATGCTTATTTAAATGCAGAAATATGGTCATTTAATTTAAAAAGAGAGCAAAATGATCCCAAGTATTAAAATCCAAAAGGAAAAGGAAGACAGTTTCAATGATAAGATGTTGGTGAACGGTCACCTGCAATCGGCACTGGCAGCAGCTGCACGATCCACAGGTTCATCCAGAGCTGGACGGCGATGATGGCCCAGACGAGGACCACGAAGTAGATGTCGCTGGTTTTCTTCTCTCTGGGGAACGCTCCGATCTCCGGCCTCTGCGGGCGCAGCGTGGGCGAAGGGGAGGAGGGCGACGGTGAGGACAGTGTTGGAGGGGGTTCGCCTCTGTCCACGGTTTCTGAAGAGGGAAAGGAAAAAGAATTACCCACCATCTTAGTCCACATCAGTGAACAGTAACACAGAGTAATTGGCTACTCTATTTTAAGCCTTCAAAATGGACTCCAACAGTATGATTACATTGGGTGAAAAAATAAAAATAAAAAGATTTCGATGTATGTTTGCATATGCACTGAAAAATATGTGGTGAATTAACAATGCTGACAGTGTTTACATCTAGGGAAATTAATTAAATTTGTTTTTTTTGAGGGGGGTACTTTACACTGTTCAAGCTTTTTATGACATATCTTTATTAAAATAGACATCATTTAAACAAAAAAACTAAAGAAAAATATAACAAAATACAATAGCTGAGAATTATAATCCATGAAAATTATTCAAACCACATGAAGCAGCAAACATTAACGTATAGAATTACTATATTTAAAATGTTCTCTTTTAATAGAACTTGATAATAGGTGCATTTATATAGATATTTCTGACACAAGGTAGCTTTTCATTGTCATTTCACCTAAAATGGAGACAACCACTCTTAGAAAAAAGAACCCAGGACTTTGAAACATGTGTTCCTCTTAGAATGAGACAGAGAACAATATTTCTGGGGGTTAAGGAATTTTCCAATAAAGGAAATCATATTACATTATTTCCCATTATGCACTATTTTCTAATAATGCACTACTATGTCTCAATATAAGGCTATATTATTTCTATTTCCTAGTTTTACCAACACATACCATATGTATCAGAAATCATACAACTCTTAAAGCAGTATTACTTAGTATATACCATGAGGATGGAAATGAGTAAGATCCTAAAACTTGTATTTTGCCTGCCATAAATAAAATGTAATGACAAATGTACGTCCTATTTCAGAAAGTCTAGAAAAAGAAAAGAAACAAGAACACCCATAGTACCAGCACCCTGTCTGCCCCATGGTCTTCCCAGTGTTACGTAGTTGTGCCATGTTCTACGTACCCTTGTCCACATTCTCCCTTCAGCTGAACGTCAGCTCCAAGAGAACTAAGACCTTGTCTGTCTTGTTCTCCCTCCACTGAAATCCTAGCACATAGACTAGTACCTGACATATAGTAGGTATTCACTAAATATTTACTGAAAGAATGCCTTGCCTATTATTTCAAAATTTTCACAGGCAACTACACAGTAACCTTCTCAGTGCTCTATCACAGTGTTCCTTTTACCATTAAATGTTCAGCTGTGAGTAAATTTTTACCACTGATAGAAACAGCACCATAGTAAGCAAGCCCACCTCACAGTATTAACATTCCACCCTGAGGTTTGGGGCTAAAGCCAAAGCTAGTCATAAAATGCTTCTGTTTGACTGTGCTCTCTGAGTATCTTTATAATTTGAAAACTTCATGTTGGTGGATGTGGCAGACATTTAGAATAATAAGTCCATAATCAAAACACCATCCTCCCTTTGAAAACATGATTCAATGTGCAAGAAAAATAAGTTGTCCTACTATCCCAAAATGCCTTTTTTCTTAGCTGACCCTTTCATTCCAGGCTTTTCTAAAGTCAGTTCTTCAAGAAAAGCTTACTAAAAATATCCCTTAACTCCCAAACCTCTGGCTTTAATGGGCCCTTGGCACAGGCAGGGTGGCCTTTCACATTCCTGACCTCCACGTGAGCATGGAGCAACTTTAACGCTGATATAATCTACCAGCTGGGCCTCTCGGGAGCACCGAACCCAGAAGAACCAGAGGAGTCTGTTTTAAGGGAAATGGCCAATAGATTAAGAGCATGAGGCATGCAAAGCAAATGTTGAAAAGCAAGAAATGCCAGAGAAACAGTACAAAATTAAGAATCAAGATAAGAAACCTAAGAAGGTAAATAATTAAACAGATGAAAAAAGGGAGGTGAGAACAAAGATGGGGTAGGATGTAAAAATAGGAATCAGAGAGAAAAACAAAGGATCAGTAGATAGCATTTCTTAATTTTATATTCTATGTGTATTTCATTTTCAAGAAGAATTTTGAAGGCATCTGTCTATATAAAAGGCTAATATATGCTAAGTGTCCTTCCCTCCATCTGGGTAATGACATCACATAGCAATGCCCAGCTTCCTCTCCCTAGTGACAACTAGCCTCCTTGCAGTTTCTGCAGCCCAGGAACACTTTAGCCAAGTGGAAACATTTTACACTTTAACCAAACGTCTGTGAAGTGTTCTCCCGTGCCTCATCTCATGTGATCCTCACAGAAATCCTGGAGTAGCTAGATAGGAGACTCAATGGAATCCTTTTTTTTTTTTTTTTTCACTAGCTGGAAACGGAAATTTAGAAAGTTTAGAAACTTGACTCAACTGAAAAGTAAGAAATGGTAGACCTTAAAAATGACTTCAGATTTTCTCACTGCGCAGAATATAGTCAAACACTGCTGCAGTTAAATATTTTACCTGAGAGATCTATAATAATAATCTGCTTCCATTGATATTTACTTATGTGTTGCTGAAGAGAAGTTGGGGTGTTTCACTGGGCTGGAAAAAGTTTAGCTAAATCAGAAACCAGATCTAATTAAGCAAGTTTGTTCTATATCCTTAAAAGGCTAAGTTGGGCCAAAACCAGTTTGGCTCAGTGGATAGAGCGTCGGCCTGCAGACTGGAAGGTCCCGGGTTCGATTCCGGTCAAGGGCATGTAGCTTGGTTGCGGGCACATTCCCAGTGGGAGTGTGCAGGAGGCAGCTGATCGATGATTCTCTCTCATCGATGTTTCTAACTCTCTAAGCCTTTCTCTTCCCCTCTGTGAAAAATCAATAAAATATATTAAAAAAAAAAAAAAAAGGATAAGTTGGCTCGCACATGTACGATACATATAAAGCTCTCGCTGGTGCCAATCGAATGCATGAGTTTCCATCTGTCATTGATTGTCAATCGTGAATTTGGTTGACACTTCTATCATAGAGAAAGGGTGAATAGCATTATTAAAATATTTCTTCTAATTAATTTCCTTTTAATGTGCACAACTCGCACCAGGACACTAGTTCCTTCATAAGGTCAGTCACCTGCAGGCTGAGTGGAGGGTTGGTCTTCAGTGCTCGATTCATACCCTGTGATAGAGATGGCCAAGGTGGCCAGAGTAGAAGCAGCCATGGAGATAACTTGTCCTGGTAACTCTGCCCCTGTAAAACAAGCATGCATTTTTAAAACTTTTTAACGCAAATGAACAAAGTGGGAATTAACTTGCAAATTGAAACATAGTAGTCCTAAATTTTTACTAGCAATAAAATTTTTTTTAATATATATTTTTATTGATTTCAGAGAGGAAGGGGGAAGGAGAGAAAAAGAGAGAGAGAAATAACAATGATGAGAAAGAGTCATTCACCTGCTGCCTTCCGCACGTCCCCCACTGGGTACATCCCAGGCATGTGCCCTGAACGGGAATCAAACCGTGGCCTCCTGGTTCTCAGGTCGATGCTCAATCACTAAGCCACACCAGCCAGGCAAAACAAAATGGTTATTAATGATCCACCAGACCAGTGGTTATTTGCCAAGAAGAGCACACAGAAAATCAACATAGAGCCGAAGCCGGTTTGGCTCAGTGGTAGAGGGTCGGTCTGCGGACTGAAAGGTCCCAGGTTCGATTCTGGGCAAGGGCATGTACCTTGGTTGCGGGCTGGAAAAAGTTTAGCTACCGTAAATCAGGGGGTGTGCAATAGGCAGCTGGTCGATGTTTCTCTCTCATTGACGTTTCTATCTCTCTATCTCTCTCCCTTCCTCTCTGTAAAAAATCAATTAAATATATTAAAAAATAAAAATAAAAAAATAAAATAAAATAGTCTTTAAAAAGAAAAAAAAAAGAAAATCAACATAGAGTATCTGAAAACTATCAAGGTAAGATTAGGAAACTGATCTTATTCAAACAGGCATTCTAATGACTTCTGTCTTAGTGATATCCACCTGCACTACAAAAACCCCAAGGGTTTGGGCAAAAAGGATGACAAAGTAGACAGAAAACTCCAGGACTGAGAATCTAGACTGTCATGGTACTGGCAAAAAGTCCCAGCTAAAAATAGACATACAGACAAAGGAACATAATCTTGGGGCCCAAGAACTATAAACAAAAAAGGAAAGAGCATCCAAGGTTTCAAGTGTCCATCTACCCAGGGATAGGGCGAGCATTCAGAGGTCCAAGCAACAGGGATCTACGCAAGTCCAAAGCAGCAGGCCACTGACATCAGCAGCCTGGCTCCAGGGGACAGAAACTCATAATCCAGCAAAACGAAAAAGAATAACAAATCACATGTTCAAACTTTATCTGTTAATAAGCAATGGGTAGAATAACATTTTTTTTAAATCAGGGGAAAATATATTTTGAAACCAATCTAAATGAGACTTGATTCTTGTGTGTCCATTACTAATGTGGAAAATACATTTTCTTCTCAATGGTTTCCAGTATCATCTCGTTGTACTATTAGTCAGTATCAAGGATGCGGATATGTACCAGTAGGAGCTTCTCTGTGTCTCTTTAACTGACAGTGTCAGAAATGGGGAGTGGAAGATAAGCAGTAAAAAAAAAAAAAAATCTAGTTTATTCCTTTTCTCTTTCCAATTTGGACTTAACTGGACCAAACCTTTTCACTCCTATTGCATGCTGTCCTAAAACAATTAAGGCAACCACCAAGTCTTCCTGCGAAGAGACTTTTAGAAGGTCACTTATAAACAATTACCAATGTTAGGAGGAACGGATCCAGCTTCACTTGCCCGTACTTCTCAAGCTGGGTGTCCAGGCTACTAAAGATACAGCTGGTGTGTTTGCCTGGCTTTTGAAGTACTTCTCATATTCAGAGTAAATTTAAATGAGTAAAAGACATGAGACAGCATGCCTCAAGAGTCTACCAGGGCCTTGCCCATACTGTCATTACTAACAACAACGCTATTGCTCCCCTTTTCTCACAGGCTAAGGGAACACATCGAAGCCGGATTCCAGGTTTCTACCCAGTGAGACTCTGGGACCCAGGAGACAAGAGCACCTAGGTCCCGCCGCTGTGGTAAGCCAGGGGAGCCAACATAAAAGACGGAAGCAGCTGGCAATCACAACTGGGTTCAAGAGGATCAGCAGTCAGCACCTTTCCAGGGTGACTGACGCTTGTTCAAAGAGGCCGGTAAAGGGAAAGAACGCTAGGCTTAGGGTCAAAGACCTGGGTTTATTTATCTCTTAGCTCCACCAGTCACCAGCTAATCTCTGGGATGAAGTGTCTTCACCCGCAGAATGGAGATAACCATTCTTAAAAAAAAAAAAAGAGAGAGAGAGAGAGAGAGAGCACATTTAAAAGCATGGTACACATTTAACATTTTTTCTCTACATTATCTTGGGGATTCCAGGAAATACCAAGAGCTCCCAAGGTCTAAGGGAAAACAGTGGCAAGGCCCCTGGATTCAGAAGGAGCCTCTAAAGCTAACTCAGCAATGATTCACAAGAGGAGTTTTGTGGGCGTAATGAATTCTGAGGAAATCCAAAGGATTAATTCATTCTGTGAATCCAGTGAACCACAGGTCATAAAAGCGTCCACAGCAGCAAAAGATTCAAAGCTCAAAAGACACTGAGAGAGATGCCTACACAGGTGACTGGGATACAAGAGCAGGTCCTACAACGAATGGGGCAGTGGAAAGGACAGGGGAGGAATAAATGCACGCACACAATGGCAGTACACTGAAGCGGTCCTGTACTTAACTACACTATGGTAACATCTGCAGGAGGGAACGGATCATAATCAAAGGAAAAGGCTGTGTCCCAGTATGGACTAGGTCAGAGGTTGGCAAACTGTGGCTAGCAAGCCACATGCGGCTCTTTGGCCCCTTGAGTGTGTCTCTTCCACAAAATACCACGTGTGGGCGCGCACGTACACTGTGATTGAAACTTCATGGGCCATGTGCAGAAGTCGGTTTTCGGCCTGGGCGAGTCTATTTTGAAGAAGTGGCATTAGAACACTCAAGGGGCCAAAGAGCCACATGTGGCTCGAGAGAAGTGGTTTGCCGACCACTGGACTAGGGGGTTTGAGTTCTGATGCCTCAAAGAAACAGGTTCTAAGGACAAGAGAGAAAAAATACTCAGAAATTTATAAGAAGAAAAAAAGTTTGAAAGATTTATTTTATGATAAAGATTGTCTAGACTAGAAGTCCATAAAAGGATTCTAGATCAAGAATTACCTATTCCGAAGCAGGCTGGAATGAGAGCTGTTTGCTCTTTTAACTTATGTATAACCATAAGAAAGAAGCAAGGAACAAATGTCAGACACTGGAATAGCTGTGTGCTCCTCAGATTTATCTCTCCAGGCACAGCTTCCTCCCCATGGCTGGTCAACGAGGAAGTCTAGTCTGATGACCTGAGCACTATTGCTCCCCCACCCTCAGCTGTCCCCTTACAACTCATTAGAAAGTCATAACTTTAACAAACTGTTTTTGAATAAAACCATTTACAGCCAAAAATAATCTTTAAAAGAACCTGATGTATTAAACATCATACTAGAAGTTTTAACCATAGAAATCAAGCAAGAAAAAGAAACAAAGGGCATCCAAATCAGCACGGAAGAAGTACAACTATTTGCAGATGACATATTCTTACATATACAAAATCCTAGTGAATCCACACCAAAAAAATTATTAAAGCTAATAAGCAAATTTAGCAGAGTTGCAGGATACACGATGAACACGGGTAAATATTCATGACCATGGATTTGGCAATTAGTTCAAGCAACAAAATTGAAAAATTCACAAATAGGTGGAAATTTAACAACACACTTGAATCCATGTGTCAAAGAAGAAATCAAAAGGGAAATCACATAGTATCTTTACTCAGTGAAAATAAACACAACATATCAAAATTTATGGGATGCAAAAGAAGTTCTAAGAGGGCAATTTATATCTATAAAAGCCTAACTTAAGAAAACACAAAGATCTCAAATTAACCTAACTACAGAGTTAGTTGCTTAACAGGTAACGATTTCCTTTTGGGGTGATGACAGTATCTTGGAATCAGGCAGAAGGAATGGTTGCACACACTGTGAATGTACTAAATGTTACTTTAAAAATGGTTAATTTTATAAGTTATACCTCAATAAAAAATGCAAAAAAGAGGCATGAGATATAGTCTAACAACCTAAAATATTTTAAATAAATTTACTGTTCAGAAAACATCATAGGTTTTTAAGTATATTTAAAGCTATTTCATCATAGCATTTTTTTTAAAAAAAAAACAAAGCTACTCTTAACAGTAATATTAATAGATGCCTTATTTCTTACCAGAAGATTCTTTTCCATTCTGTTTTTCATAGAGGGTGCCCACTGACATCAGGAAAACAATAACCAGGAATACTGGAATTCTCCATGAGCCAGCCAGAGATGCTGCAAATTATTAAGAGTTAACATTTTTAATTTAAAAAAAAAAGAACCCAACACTTTAAAAGAACAATTTGGCATATATGTTAACAAAAGTGTTTCATAGGGAAAATGACAAAAAGAAAAAAATGACAGATGAAACCTAAATACCGGACTTTTCTAAGAGGCCCCTGGTCCCAAGGACTGGGCAGGTACCAGCCTACCTGCAATAGGCTTGTATCACGTGAGGAACAAAGTCCTCTCTGAAGCATATCCAGGTTTTAAGACTATTTCAAACTCAAAACGCCCAAGTAATCCCAGAATGACCTGCATCAGGCATCTGCATAAGGCATGGATCCTAAAGTCATGTGGCCTCACTTGATTTCCTAAAAATACTGCTAGAGGTGAACTGTCTCAAGAAAGGGGGGAACAGCCCAAAAGAGCACAGCAAAAAGCTTCCACGTATCCTCCCTGGTGCAGAATGCTAACAAGGGTCTACCATTAGCCTAGAGTAGGGGTGTCGAACTCAATCAGAGAAGGGGCCAAAATCTAAAATCCAGCCTAAAGCGCGGGCCGAATGGTTTACTGAACAGTCATAAACTGACAATGTCATGAACTGACAGCGGAGTGCAGTGATGACAGCGCGGTGCGGGCCACATTGCAAGGCTTGGCGGGCTGGATTTGGCCCGCGGGCCTTGTGTTTGACATATGACACTAGAGCCTTATGGACGTGCCTCCCTCCTCTGCCTTCCTCCAATTCAAAATGAGTCAAGTCATGTTTTAGGGGGTCTTGCTGATAAACTCCTCCAGCATTCCAAGTCAGCAAAGTTAGAGGGTAACCCTGCCCTCAACTCCGGGCTCTCAGCAGAGACGTATTTTCTCAATCAACTCTTTTTTTTTCCTTCCAACTTTTAACAATAGCTAGCTCTAAAAACTACTTTAAATAGGCTACCTACTACTCTTGGTTACTAATTTTGTTTTAAAATTAGAACTAAATATTTCCATAGTCTCAGACTTGAAAATAAGAAAAGTCCCTGAAAACTCACTTTATAGCAACCTAGCAGTCAACTCAGTGAACAGCTCAGTCCCAAATAACAGAATTATGTTGTGCAGCTCTGAGGCCGATCTTCCTTCTGCTGAATGGAGATTTTTCCCTCTGAAACTACTCACTGCTGTACCTCTCTCCCACACGTTTAAACCACTTTCTTGGGACAGGCTTCCATGTCTGATATCCTCCTTACCTCCACCTCTCCCCGCCCGAAGCCCAGTCCCCTCTCTTATCCAGAGTAAACATCTCCGGTTCCTTTCACTGTTTCTCCCGTGTGATTCTGAGCACCTCTTATCATACTTGACTGCTTATCTACATCCTTCTTCAGTACGACACTCAGAAATAGCCATGATAATAATCCAAGTGTGCTCTACTTTTTAAGATGTGATTATTTTTAAAAGGGCCTTTTTGTAAATGAGCATTCCGTTTAACTAAAAGATAGACATTTTAAAGCATAACATTTTCATTAAATTATTAATAAAATATTAAAGCAGAATATTTTCTAGAGATTACTTTAAAGAATTTTAAATATAACATATAACACTACAAAAAAAAAAAATCACTTTGATTTGCGTGGTCTGCCGTTGCTGACCTTAAGCTAAACTTTCTTAGAAAAAGTGACCCACCTAAATGAAAAAGCAATATAATCCAGACAGGAATTGAAATTGCTCTCAAGTAGCGCTCAGTGCTTGCATTCCACTTGAATGAAACAGTCAACAGATAGCCAACTACCAACGTCCAGATCTTAAATAAATGAAATATAGACACAGTTGTAAAATATATACACATGGAAATACATACAATTGTACAAAATGTGCAACCATCTATACCGCATGAGAGCTGTGGTCACAGCACAGAGAAGGCTGCCGGCAGGTGCTGCTATAAGGTCAGTCAAGTTTTAAGGTAAACAAGCATTTAAAATCCCATGGAGTGATGTTATTTAAATATTTTTAAGCAAAAATACATTCGTTTTAACTTAAGAAAAATTAAAGTTCAAAAACTATTATATGCATAAAGATCCTTAAGGTAAAATATTTCATTTTTAAGCCATGGAGTTTATGGAATTCTTTAACTTTTCTCTATAGATTAAGGTATTAAAAAAAAAAAAAAAAAAAAAAACCACAAGAAAAGGTTAAAATAATAATAAGTACTATGATTCCCATTTTACAGATGAAAGAAACTGAGACTTCAGGGAAGTGACTTGCCCAAGGTCACACAGCTAAAAAGTGACAAAGCAGGGATCAGAACCCAGAAATCTAGCTCCAGAGTCTGCTTTCTTAACCAGGAGAAAGAACAGTGGTGCTAAAATAAGTAAATAAAGAGGAGAAGGAAATGGAAACGACAACATTGGAGATATGGTTACAGCAGGAGGGAGGGGGATTTTTAGCTTAGAAAAGAAAAGGAAATGTCAAGATTTGATAGCTATCTTTAAATAGCTAGGAAATTCCTCTGGGGAAAGCATTAGACAATCTTCTGAAAATTTAGGTAGGATTAGGAAGCAACCCATTTTAGCTTAATCTGAGGATAAATCTTTCTAACAAACTACAGCAATCTAAAATTGGAATAATGCTACCACACTAAGAGTGTTTGAGCCAGGGCTGACCATCAGTCAGGGATGACAAAGTGGGAACATCTGCCCCTTAGCAGTGAGAAGTTAAACTAGAGGATCACAAAAGGTACAAACTTTCAGATTTTAAATCTACATTTTAAAACCAATCTCCAAGAAGTTTTTGTTCTTTGTACTTAGGAATCAGTATCACTATTAGGGAGAGAGAAAAAAAACAAACAAAAGAAACCAGACTACATACTTCAGATTTTCTAAGGGAAACTCATGGTCCAAAGTGAAGCATGTGTTTTCACCCAGTAAACCTGAAACTCCAGATCATCCCATTCCAGTTTAAAATGACCACTGAAACAGACACCTCTGTTCCACTTTTAGGAATGTTGTCTACAGAAGCACTGTACACTGTGCAGACAGATATACAAATGTTTAAAATACTAAAAAATTTATAACAAGCTAAAATGTCATTTTAGAACTATTTAAATAATGGTATCTCCAAAAATGAAACAATTATTCAGATTTTCAAAAACATGATGAATATCTATAGTCAATGATACACTATAAATTTGTGCAAGTGCAAATTTATAATGGTCAAATATACTCTCAAAATGCTAAAAATGTGTTCTCCCTGGCTGGTTGGATTTCAGGGTTTAATTTGCTTCTTTATGCTTTTCTTCAAATACTGAATTTTCTCCTAAGAGGATTATTATTTTTATAACTAGTAAATGTTAAAAAAACAAACAAACAAACAAACAAAAAACCACTTTGGCCTTATTTTGGATTTTTTACCTTCAATATTTTGAAGTATTTCCTCAGAAGAGTCACAGAATATTATTAGCGCAAAAAGTATGACCATTTATAAAAACACTTAGAGTTCCTATTAAACCATTACTTTAAAATGACCAATGTTTAAAAATGTTTACCAGGTTATCCTAATACAGATTCACAGTTAATATAATCTGGTTGGAACACTTTCTAAAAGGCATCTAGAAAAAGTCTGTATACTATAGCACTATTTAAAAAAAGAAGCATAATCTGTAAGTACTAACAAGGAAAGATGTCTACAATACAATGATAAATTAAAGACCAAGGTGCAGAGTTTTATACATATGTTATCCTCATTTTGTTTTAAAAAGCAAAAATCCTACACTTTATATATCCACATAGGCATAGAAATAAATTTAGAAGACTATTTGTCAGTAACAACAGTAACATTTGTACAGTGGAAAAGACAGCAGAAGATAGAGACAATAATTCGGTTTTACCATAAAACTTCTATGCTACTTAAATTTTTAAAAATATAATAAGCATGTTTTACTTGAGTCAATTTTTTAAGTTGCTAAATATTCTTTAAAAAACTTAAACTCAAAATAAGGATTTGGACATTCAATTTCCACACGTAATTTCTAGTATGGATTCCTAACTGGCCTTTAGGAGAGTTTTTTTATTTCTTTCCCGAAGAGATATGCTTAGCTTCTGAGCAAACCTGTTCAAGTATGAATTTTCTTCCCAGCATAAATCAATGAGCAAAGTGTATACACAAGAGGTCATACCTTCCCAAATGTACAGTGGTGCCTCACACAACGAACTTAATTCGTTCCAGGAGCAAGCTTGTTATGCGAAAAGTTCGTTATGTGAAACGTGTTTTCTCATAACAATACATGTTAAAAAAAATAATTCGTTCTGTAGCATAAAATATGCTAAGATGACATAAAAAAAAATATGCTAAGATGACATATTTTTATTTAGATACATCTAAAAACATAATTTTTTTAAAAAAAAACACACATTTTTTTAATTTTAAGACAGACTAAGTAGAGTCTACCGAATCTTGCACATCTTCATCCATTTTCTGCTTTTTGGCCGATGGTTTCATGAAAAACCTGTCCAAAGTTCGCTGTGTGAGGCGTTCGTTATGCGAGGCACCACTGTATTTTCTTTAAAACAATGTGTCCTTTTCAAAATATGCATTCAATGCTCGTTTTGAATCATTATATAAGGATCTGCATAATGTATGCTAGATACTATATTAAGACTGCATAAAAATTGGCAATGCACTACAAGTAAAGCAAACTAAAAACAAATTTTTAGTTAGAAAGTCACATTTGCCATTCACTTGACTTATTACCCATATATACTTCTCTGATTAAAAAATAGTAAATGCATAAACCGTAAGTAGATTCTGCCTTTTAAACTAAGTCATTGTTTTCTTTATTTTCATCTGGGCATTAACTAGAAAGACAACTTGGCTTGCTTCTGTTGCATGTTTCTGAAAAACAGTTTCCTAAGTCTTTTTTCTTCTTCTTACTTTCCTAAGTCTTGAACAAGAGAGACTAAACCAACAGACTTCTTCCCAAGTTATGGAGCCACAGCCCTCATCACAGCCCCCATCACCTCTTGCTTCCAGGACTTCATTCTCTTTTAAGACAGCTTAATGCTAACTTGAATAACTGCTCTCTTTGTGGTCTGGGAACTTGAGTCAAGAATCTTATAAAATCGAAATCGTTCCCTGAAATCTAAGCAAGCACTGGAAATCCTCCTCCTCACTGCGGCCGGACAAGCAGAAAGGCACCGGGGCTCAGAAGTGGCACTGAGTAGGCCTGGATGGCTCATGCGCACTTCCTGAGAGCCTCACCTGCAATGCTGCCGAACTCCCCACGCTGTAAAACTGAACACCAAGGAGCCTTAGGAACCCTCCAAGTACCAGAGCGGAGGCCTGGTCTGTTCAAGGTCGAGAAGCAAGTTACTGACAGAGCTCAGCGTAGAATTTATACTCTTCTCATCTTTCAGCCACTATTCTTTCCACCACGTGCTTCTTTATGAAGTGGAATGAGAATAATGCGATTATAGACCACCGAGAAAACAAACCTATTACTACTGCAAATATTGTAAATGGTCTGCGAATGTCCCAAGAAGTCTGAATTAATGGACGGAAGAAAAGCAAGACACTCCCAGCAAAGAAACATGGTGAAGCAGGGGAAGCCATGAGCTTTTCATATTTATCTGAACAAACCCAAGCCGCCACCACTAGGAGAGATGCCAAGTACCTGAAGGACTGAGTCACATGTGAGCATGGGCCAACAAGTTATTTTTTTTAAGTGTTTAGAAATCACTTAAGGAGTCAGTGCAATATCATAATATATTTGAAACTGTTCAAAAAGAACTACCCACACCATAAATGATTAGTCTTCACTGCAAGCAGGATGCAATTATTAGGAGACATAGGAAAAGAGCTAAGAGCCTACAAGTGAGGGGAAGAGGAACGGAAGGAGAAAGATAAACTGAGAACAAAGGGAAATAAAGGCAATGAAGTCGCTACAAAGGAAAACCGAACAGGAATTGAAGATAACTGAACAAGGATAAAAGCAAGGAACAGAGAGATGGCTAAGATTTCTAGTTGACTAGAATCCAGGGGTCTTTTGGGGAACACATGTGGTTAGTCCAATCCCTGATGTTCTTCCATTTTTCCCCTAATAACTAAAATCAAATCATATTATACTAAAAACTTAAACTAACAATTTAAACACAACGTACTGGAGTAAAACTTTTAAAAATCCTTATTGAAGGTCTTGATGACAAAAGGATTTCAATTGCTGACAGGTCTGCTGAATACAATTTACTAACAGAAAGAATAGCCCAGCCAGTGTGGCTCAGTAGTTGAACACCAACCTATGAACCAGAAGGACACGGTTCAATTGTCCGCCAGGGTACTGCCCAGGTTGTGGGCTCGGTCCCGGATAGAGGGCATGCAGGAGGCAGCCAACCAATGATTATCTCTCATCATTGATGTTTCTATCTCTCTCTTCCTCTCCCTGCCTCTCTGAAATAAAAAATAGATTTTTAAAAAGAACAAATTAATCTCTAGTCAGTCTTCTCACCTGTAAAATCCCCTCCTACTGCACAGGATTGTTGTGAGAATGAAATAACACACACGAAAGCACCTAATCCAGTGCCTGGATCATGGCTCAAAAATTGCATCTCAATGCCTTAGCTAGTTTGGCTCAGCGGACAGTGTCAGCTTTCGGACTGAAGGATCCCAGGTTCGCTTCTGGTCAAGGGCACATGCCCAAGTTTCAGAATGGATCCCCAATAGGTAGCCAATCAGTAATTATCTTTCATTATTGATGCTTCTATTCTCTCTCCCCTCTCCCTTGCTCTCTGAAATCAATAAAAATATATATTTTTTAAAAATTGCATCTCAACTGTATGAATTGTCAACTCACCAAATGTAGATATGTGTAAATGTACCTCAAATTTACAAGTTGTCCAAAAAGCATAAAGACTCGTTTTCTTTAACGGGCAGCCCTGCTTGGGATTACAAAATCAAACTGACTGTGAACTATGTGACAGAAAAGTTACAGCGTGGGACCCCTGACCAGTCACATGACCTATTTTCAGGTCATGTGTCAGGCCTTATTGCCTGAAAGCTGAAAACGAGTCACATGACCTATTTTCAGGTCATGTCAGGCCTTAATCAGCACTTTTGCCTGAGAGCTGAAAACGCCTTGTCTCTGCTTCCCAGGTACACCTCACTCCCACCCAACCCCCCACACCAGTGCTGAAACACAACTGCAAGCCTGTTTCTCTCAAACTCAGACCAACCTCCGGCTCTACTTTCAATTTAGTCCCTCTACCACTCCCTACTCAGTTCTAATGATCTCATATTGTCTCTTTACACCCTCCTCTCTCCCTTGCCCCAACTACTACAGCCAAATAGCTGAGTTTCAAGCCTTTTTTTTATACCATTAATTGTCTTGACTTTCCTCCCTACCTCTAGCACAGTGGTCAGCAAACTCATTAGTCAACAGAGCCAAATATCAACGGTAAAAGGATTGAAATTTCTTTTGAGAGCCAAATTTTTAAACTTCTTCTAATGCCACTTCTTCAAAATAGACTCGCCCAGGCCGTGGTATTTTGTGGAAGAGCCACACTCAAGGGGCCAAAGAGCTACATGTGGCTCAAGAGCCGCGGTTTGCTGACCACACTGCTCTAGCCTAATCAACCTTGGCCCTTTCTCCTCAGCCACAAACCATACAAGGGCATTTAAGTAAAATATAAAGATGAGGGTTTATGTTCAGTAAAACAATATTCAAACCTATACTGTATACTACACTGAGTTGAGAACACCTTTTTAAATATATTTTATTGATATTTTACAGAGAGGAGGAAGGGAGAGAGAGAGCTAGAAACGTCGATGAGAGAGAAACATGGGCCAGCTGCCTCTTGCACACCCCCTACAGGGGATGTGCCCGCAACCAATGTACATGCCCTTGACCGGAATCGAACCTGGGACCCTTCAGTCTGCAGATCGATGCCCTACCACTGAGCCAAACTGGTTTCGGCGCGAACACCTTTTTAAAAGTATCTAATTCCTCATCTCTTTCTGCTGAGAGTGACTGACAGAAATGCTTCATTTTCCTCTACTCATGACCATTTACCCATGTATTTAACTTCTTATTCTAGTATGAAAACACACCACATCCATTAGGGCTTTCTTTTCTACCCTCCTAGAGTGCAGTGGATAAGATACTTGGCCTTGGTTACAGTAATTTACAGTAAGTTGTAATATCAACAGTCAAAAACTGTTAGCAGACTCTATAAACGTGTCTGACTTTTGACAGGATTGAATTTCTTGAGGATCTAGGAATCCGGCCAAAATAGTCTTTCTATTTCTTAACAGCATATACTATTCTGCTTTCTGTGTAAGAGGCATTCAACGAACTTTTACTGAACTGTGAAACATTCTCTGGACCTCAGAAACCTCTCCTGAAGAGAAGCAGGCACCCGGCAGGAAAGAGTAGCTTAACTCTGGGGTCACTTCTGCCTGACAACCACAAGATCCCCGAGTTAGAGGGGGTTGTTGCACACCCCCCCCTCCGCAACTGAAACTTAGAGGCCAAGGCTTCTGTCTGATCACTCAGCTGTTGCACGCACGCACGGGCAGCATTGCAATATTATGGATGAGATGTTCCCCGATACCTTGCTGGCCCATAACTGGTGGGTAATGAACATATGTATTCCTGCGAGGCTGTCATCTCCATTAGATTATGTACACGTATGACTATATGCACCTTGAAGTCAGAGCCTTCATCTTACTGTTTTTCAATCCTTCACAAAGCCCAGAACCCAACATAATGGACTTTTAACTTGACCTGAGAAGTGGTATTGATAGACCAAGAGAAGACAGCAGTTCTGGGATCAATCATCACTCTACCAATAACTTCGAGCACACCAATACCCTGCTGGACAGATAAGGAGAATTGTTTTGCAACTTGAGAAACATTGTCAAAAGAGGATTAAAAAATTCTAATGGGCCCTAACTGGTTTGGCTCAGTGGATAGAGCATCGACTTGAGAACTCAAGGATCCCAGGTTCGATTCCGGTCAAGGGCATGTACCTTGGTTGTGGGCACAAACCCAGTGGGGAGTGTGCAAGAGGTATCTCTCTCATCGATGTTCCTGACTATCCCTCTCCCTTCCTCTCTGTAAAAAAAAATCAATAAAATATATATTTTTAAAAATTAATAGTACTCTTTATTGATAAATTGGCATTCTTGTGCATTAAATATCCACTTGTGCCGGGACCGGTTTGGCTCAGTGGATAGACCGTCGGCCTGAGGACTGAAAGGTCCCGGGTTCGATTTCGGGCAAGGGCATGTACCTTGGTTGCGGGCACATCCCCAGGAGGGGGTGTGCAAAAGAGGCAGCTGATCCGATTCTCTCTCATCGATGTTTCTAACTCTCTATTCCTCTCTCTTCCTCTCTGTGAAAAGTCAATAAAATATATTTTAAAAAATAAAATAAATATCCACTTGCTTTTTAAATATCTGAATGAACTGGTCTGCAATCTGATCTGAGTTAGGAATTGTGTCACTCGATTATCCTTGAAGTCCCTTCCAATTCTAAAGCTCTCCAATTTTCTAAGAATGAGCCCAGGGTGATCCAAGAATCAGGAATCTACCTCTCTTCCTCCCAGTCTGCTTAAGTAATCCACAGGAGGAGATGCACTGAGGTACAGCTGTGCTTGCACGATGTAAGTAGCTCCAAAGAAGCCGAGTGCGGCCAGGCTCAGCACCCGGGGCCTGGCACAAAGTACAGAGAAATCACCTGAACTGAGGGGCAGCCCCGGACTATGAAGAAACCTTCGTTTCAGGACTTGAGACACTTGAGTCAACGAGTCCCCTGCTTGTCCTTAACTAGCCCTGGCACGGTTAGAAGTCACCTCTCCACTCACGACATGCGAAACGAGCAACTCTTAAGGTCCCTTCCAGCTCTGACATCCAGAAAAGTCCACCTGCTCCCACCCCCGTGACCAGGAGTAAATTCAAGTCCATTTGCTGATGCTCTGGGGCCCCCACCTGCAAAGCGGGAACTGTGATCCCCAACTCGGGGGCGCGCCCTCCTAAGGAGAACCTGCTAGGATGGGCGCGGGGGAGGGAAGGGCTGGCTGGGAGGCTGTTTCCAACCACAAACGCCCACCCGTCGGAAGGAAGTGCGCCAAGTTCGCCAAGTTCCGCAGATGCAGATGCTGGGGAAGGAAAAAAGGGAGGAAGGCGGGGGCTGCCGCTGCCGCACAGGGATGGAACTTTGGTCGCCCTTGCACCTGGAGAAGGAGTTGCAGAGTCGCACCCCGGGGCGCCGGGGCTGCAGAGAAGGGGGTGCAGCGTGCCCGCCTGGAGCCCGGAGGGAGGGCCCGGGCCTTGGCTCACTCACCCACAGGCTGCTGAAGTAGTCCAGCCCGCGGCAGATGAGCAGGCCGGCGTGCGCCAGCAGCACCTGCACGCCCAGGTAGCTGCCCAGGCTGTAGAGGCCGTAGAGGAGCGGGCCGCCCGCGCCCAGCAGCAGCAGCAGGCGGCGGCGGCGCAGCGCCTGCTCGCCCAGCGCCTCGACGCCGTAGTCGGCGAAGCAGAGCGGCAGCAGCAGCGCGGCCAGCAGGATGGGCGTGCGCGCGCGGTGCAGGCGCAGCAGCCAGCGGCGGCCCCGGCGCGTCAGCGAGTTCTTGAAGGGGTGCAGGAAGGTGCCGCACAGCACGGCCCACAGCAGCGGCCGCAGGAAGGCCTCCAGGATGAAGTAGACGAGCACGGCGGCGGCGCAGCACAGGCACACGAACAGCACGGCCCCGGTGTTGTAGAAGGCCTGCTTGATGGGCTTGTCGAAACGGAGCGCCAGCACCGCCGTCCGCGGGGTCTCGCCGGCGCTGCCGCTGCCGCTGCCGCCGCCGCCGCCACCACCACCAGGCTCGGCCGCGCGTGGGGCTGGCGTCCGGCCCGGGGAGTCCCCGGGACCCGACGCCTCGGCAGGACCACCGACGCCGCCGTCGGCCATAGTGCCTCTGCTGCGGCCGCCCAGAGGCGGTGCTGGGAAGCCGGAGAGAGTCACCAACGAGAAGCCCGGTGGACGGCGCGCGGCGTTGTGGGAGTTGTAGTTCCGATATGGCCGCCGAGCGCTTACAAGGACCTTTGGCAAACTACAACTCCCAGGAAGTGTAGGGAAAACCCCTCCGCTCCACTGGATCCAGGTAACAGGTTTCTGAGCTCAAAATCTTGTTGGAGGAAAAGGAAGGAAAAAAAAAAAAAAAAAAAAAAAAAAAAAAAAGCTCCCTTCTTCGATTGGTTAATGTCAACTTTTCCGGAAGCGGAATCCCAAAAGTGGCACTCCATTGGCAGATGGAAAACCCAGGTTGCAGATTAGAATCCCGAGGGGGAGTACTTATAAAAAACTTGATTCCCCGGTTCTGTTTGGCAGGATTTTACTTAGCGATTATCTGTGTCAGGCCCTGTTTTAAGCGCCTCATTCCTATGAACTCAATCCTTAGGACAACCCCACAAAAAAGGTGGTGTTATTATTGACCCTTTACAAACGGGGATACCGAAGCACAGAGAAGCTGAGTATCTTGCTGAGGTCACACAGCTAGGAGGTGACAGAGGAAGGATTCTAACTCAGAGTCTGGCTCCTACTTCTATTATCTTAACTATTTTGCTAACGGGACTGACAGGGATCCGTTGGCATATTTTTTAAAGCTCCTCAGAGAACTGGACTGTGCAACCACTGTTGACAACTGTTGATGCAGGTGGCAGTGCGGGAGCAATCTAAACTCTAGATCAGTCTCATAGTGCCACTATTTCTTTTTGAGACCTGAAGTCGGGTCAAGTAAGCCCCCAACCTCATTCGTCCCTCTCCTCCTCTCCCCCAATCTCTTCCCTCCCTCCTCCCATGGGTATAATGATAATAGAAGCTCTCATCTCAGAAGAGAAAAAGGAAGCTCTGGGGTAGAGCAAGTTGCTTCTGTTCTGTCGGGAGTGTCTTACAATCCAAGTTTATCTCAAACAGCACCTTTATTGAAAAAGGAGGATAGAAGGAAGGAAGAGCAAAGAAGGAAACATTTACCAAGTACCCAATATGTGAGTGCTTCAAAACCCTGCAAGTTTACCCTTTCCTGTTGTCAATAAGTTTTAAAGTAAAAGTAATTCCTTTCCATTTTATTTTTGGGTTTCAGGTCACAGTCCTTGCTTTCCAAGTGGTCTTTGGACTCTGACTTATTCTGTAAATATTTTGCTTCAGTTGTCCTGCATTTTGCTTTGCTTCTTAACTACTTTGTATAGCACTGCTGAGATTATGATTACAAATTATGGTCACATTTGCTTTCAGTGTCCATTTTACACTGATTCAAACTCCCATTTATATAACAATAGTGCCTCAGTCTCCCTCCCAAAAAATGCTCAGTAATTTCTAGGGAGTCTCAAAGGGATACCTCACATATACCCAGAAACATGAGTCAACAACCACCAGCTAGCCTGTGTCCACCCTGCTACCCACACAGCCCACTGGGTTCAGTGCCTGTCATAAGACTGTCAGAGCCTTTGTCATTATTCCCAGATCTTGGATACTCGTGTCATTATTCTAATCTTCAGGATTCCAAAGCAGAGCTGGGTTCCACTCACAGGTGGGGAGGAGGTCCTTCTCCCTAACTTGCATACTCTTTGCTCTTTTGTTACCCAAACCCTAAACCAGGTCACTTGTGCCCAATGTATTATATCTCCTGTCATGAAGCGTTCCTTCCAGATCTAACTTTCAGTCCTCTAAACCACAGAGTTTCAAAACCCATCCAAGTTTTGAAACCACAGAGTTTCAAAACCCATCCAAGGGGTTAGTGAAGGAACAAAGACTAAACCACCCACCTCCTCCTCCAACCAAAGACTCTGCTTTCTTCCTCTAATTACAAAAAGATCCCATCCTATATAATAAAAGCCTAATATGCAAATTGTCCCCTCAGGTGGTTGTTCGACAGGGAGTTCGACTGCTCGCTATGATGTGCCCTGACCAGTAGGGGGGCGGGGCGGAACATGTTAGCGTTAGCAACTCAGAGCTGACAGCAGGCAGCAGTAGAGGCACTGCTGGCCCCAATGGGCCCCAACGAAAGTGGGGCTGTGGAGCAGGTGAGTGAGCAGCACCAAGCAAGGTTGGTGTGAGTGGGGCCAATCCCTACAGATAGTAACCCCTGCCCTGCTCGATCGCCCACAGGTGAGATTGTGGAACAGGTGAGGGGGCAGCATCAGGCCATGGCAGTGTGCCAGGCGGGGCTGTGGGGCTGTGAGGCTGGGGGCTCTAGCTGGGGGGCGGGGGCAGCTGGGGTCTGATCCCCACAGGCCACCCTGAGGGACCCTCCCCGTGCATGAATTTGTGCACCTGGCCACTAGTATTACATAAAAGCATCTATGGGTGCCTGCAAACAGAAACTGATGTGCATTGGACAGGAGGGGTAATGTTGCCTAAATTGTGTTAGGGACCCAGATCAGCAGATCAAAAATGCCCTGTCTTGGCACTCTGCTTCCAAGTCCCAATGAAAGGCAACATTTCAGCTGTTTTAATAGAACTGACACTTCTCCAGCAGGATTTCTACTTGAGAACCTAACTCCAACAGAAATGAAGATTGAAGCACTAGACAAGGGACTGGCGTTTATATGGCCTAACACAAGGAGGCTGCTTTCCCACAGGATTTTGCTCACCCTCTGATGGCACTCACCACACTGCAGCCAAAGCTGGTGGTTTACATGGCTTTGCTGCATTTCTGTGTCCCAGCAACTGACACAACATTGGGAATAGTTCCTGCCCTCAGGTTCCTGTCCTTCCAGTCTGTGCCATCCAGCTGCAGCTAACCTTCCACCCCACGTCAACAAGGATAATGGTATCAGTGTGTTAAAGGGCCAGTGAAAAGATTTTAAATTGGTTCAACCAACTCAGTTGAGACCCATGTACCCAGAAAAGAGCCAAATGAATAAAAAAAAAAACTTGGGAAATTCTTTGGGGGGAGAAAGAGGAGAGGAATACTTTTGTAAAAAGTCTGCAAAGTGACTCTAATTTCCTCGTCTAGAGTGAGAGGAGGTTAGCAGGGAGAAGGACATTTGCAAGGTATATTTTGTGATTAGATCATTACTAAAAACCAGAATTGCTGGTCTGGAGAGTGCCTGGCCTTAAGTGTCCTTTACTGGTGGCTCCTCATCTTCACAGGGGTGATTTTTATCTGGAACATTTTATCTGGAATGGTTGAAATGTAGGAGTTAGGGATGAGGATTTGGAATTCTTAGCCCGCCCCTTCCTCGGCTCTACTGGCAGCAATACTCAGCCAAAGCGGAGGTCATCTATAAACAGCCAGCCTCCTGCTCCAAATCAGAGCAAGACTGAGAACCAGAGCATGGTGGATACATTTCAAATTGGCCAGACCAATCCCTCTTTATTTATAAATGAACTATGTTCATCTGAGAACCAACTCCTGCTGGCTTTCCATCCTAAGAGTCACTTATTTGTACCCTCTTGACACCCCTCTGGTGTCATTGCCCTTTTAGGTCACTCCAATCAACTCTCTGCATTGCAACCAGCGTGATCTTTCTAAAATATAATCTGGTCCCTTCAAAACCTCCTTACCGTGTGGGAAGGTGTCCAAACTCTTGACTACAAACATCCAAAGTCCAAGATGAGAGACCTGCCTCCCTTCTCCCTGTTCCCTCTCTGTCCTTTATCCCCCAGCAATGTGGTGTCCCCCAAAGATATCCAGAGTATAATCCCCAGAACCTGTGAGGTGTGTCACTTGACCTGTTAACAGGCACTTTGCAGATAAGAGTAAGATTTTGCAATGGGGAGATTATCCTGGATTATACAGATGGGGCCTAAGTGTAATAGCATGAATCTTTATGGGGTAGGAGGGAGGTTGGACTACAGAAGAGAAGTGATCTGACCACAGAGGTGGACATGGGTGTGAAGGGAGACCCACCGCTGCCAGAAGCTGGAAGGGGTGAGGAAGGACCTTCTCCCTTGCGGTTCCCAGAAGAAAGCAGCCCTGCCAACACCTTGGTTTTAGCTCCAGAAGATTCAATTCTGACTTCCGGCCCCCAGAACTGCAAGAGAACACCTCTGTTGTTTTTATAGCAGCAATAGGAGATGAAAACAAACCTTGCCAAAAGACAGTGTGGTCCGCAAACACAGCCTGCTGGTCTTCCTTCTGGGGTTGCTCTCCCCTTTCTTGGCGATGCTTCTTCACACCCTTCGTCTGCTTTCCTGGCTCTTCCTTCAGATTCAGCATCACCACCGCCTCCTGTTTTCCAGGCTGCCCCAGGCTGGGTGAGGGTCCCTAGCCCAGGTCTGCACCACAACTGAGCATTTTCTTATGGCTCTAGTCACCCAAAGGCATTATCGTGGCGTTTATGTGTCTGATTCCCTAATGAGGCTTGTGAGCCTCTTAGCATCAGAAATACAGAGCTGTTCTCCCTGGAGTCCTCCACAGGGGTTGGCACAGAAGAGTTCTCAGTAAATGTATGTTGAGTGAATGAATGACAAATGATTAAAACTTCTTGACCTCCTGGATACAGGTGGCTTTTTTTATTCATTCCATCTCAGCTGTCTCTTCTTATCGCCTGTCCCCTGGCCCTTACACCTGGGACTGAGCCCTAAGAAATTTCCAAGTCAGGCATCAATTAGGGTCAAGACAGACATCTGGGCTACCCACTGAGAATACGGCAAAATAAATATCACAGGGGAACAGTTAATATGCAACACAAAACACAAAAACCAACAAAACATATTTTTTTGGGGGGGTGAGGGGTGGTGGTGGTGAGGATTAGAGCCCATAGTGCAGAATGTGGTAATGTCTACTGGTAATGCTTTCTTAACATTCCTTGAGTTTCCCAACTTTGCCCTGGTAGTACCAGCAGCTCAGCTATTACATCCTGCAAATCTCAGCACCTTTTTGGTGATTCATAATGCTCTACAATCAAACTTATTATGATTTAGTTATCAATATGGCTGATCATTGAAATCCTTACAGCTAGTTCTGCACCATTAACTACAAAACACACTTTAAGTGGGATTATTATCCACTTATTATTTGAGAAAGGTATTAAGCTGAAGCTATAAACACAGACTTACTTTGCAAATTGTTTCTCTATAGTGATTTTTCACCTGATTGCTGCAACACGATCTCCCCCTTTGTCAGATAAGACTGGGCTATGGGCTTCTTAACGTCTGTAACTTTGGGGAGACTTTACTGATGAAAGGATGTGAAGCAAACAAACAGAGAAACAAAATTGCACCAGAGCAAAGCAATAAGGAGTCATAAACTACCTTTAATTATATCAACAGGACGAATGTCAAAACCATGTTGAGAATTTATATTTTAAAGTTTAAATCTAGTTAATTATATTGTAACTGTGACATAAACCTCAAAGGATAGAAGTATTTGTGATGGCAAATGGACAGTACAATCATTTAGGTAGCATTTAGGAATGTTGCTACAGTTACTTGACATAGATAGAAATCCATGTATTTATTAGTAAGGTACCTCACATCTTAAGAGTAAAAATTTACATGGGACAGGCTTATAAATATACATAAATCTCAAAATCAATCACAATCGAACATGAGGTACATAATTATTATAAAACAAACACAGCCCATCAATGTCTATTGAAAGGTGTCATGTTTACAAAATAGTATTTTATAGACAATCTCAAAAAAGTATATTGATACTCCTGGAGCCAGACTGTTCCAGCATGTTGGCGCAGCTGTGGGAATAAGGCATGTGGAGAAGCTGCATTCACTCTTCCAGGTGGCCAGGACTTGCTATGTGAAGACATGGTAACTGCTCTAGTGACCCAGGTTAAGGCCACAACCCCTTCAGCACCCCGAGACCCGAGAGAATCGCTCACTCTCCAGAAGAATGGAACTGAACAGCTACTTGCCCAATAGCAAATATCTGGGGAGCAGGGGGGAGGGGGTTGAAAATATTAGTAAAAAAATCAGTATACTTTAAGTGAAAGATTCCAGAGATGAATGATTCCCTTAAATTTGCAGCCCTATTTGAAATCACATCAGCATAGCCACTGTTTTTATGAAAAGGAACTTATACTCAAGTTATCTATTATACATAGAAACAAAGAAGTCCAACTTGAAACTAAGTAATTGGATAACTAGAGAAAGAACCGAATTATATACAAAACGGGTATGGGTTGCATCAACATGCCATGTACTCAGTTAACATCTCAGTTTCTTAACTAATAGTATAGAAACATCAGACTCAACAATGACACTTTATAAGTTCTTAACAATTCGTACAATGTTGATTGGAGGAGGCAAAGGCTTAATAAAGGATCCAGGAATCCTCTCTACAAACTAAATTTCTATAAACTCCAGGGTCATTTTGCCTATAATACATACAATGTTTTTTTGCCTCTTGGGTTTTAAAGCATCCAAGAGATCAGAAACAGAAACCACCTTGGCAAAGACCTTCAGATGGTCATGGTATGTACATAGAGGCATTTATGTACAAACACACACAGACCTCATCTTGTATGTACAAATCTATATACAAACACCGAGAATAACCTGTTCACTGATCATAACCAATTTTGTTTAGAGAACAAAAAGGCATACATTTATATACAACCAAATATACACATCTCTGCCTTGAGCCTATTGTGGTGGTTCTCAAACATTTTTCCATCATGACACATAAGGTAGAGACATTGTCACACGTGTAAAACTATCGGCAGCTGCAGCAGATTTTGATAAAACTTTAAAAAAAATTGTCTGCAGGGAAATAAATTACTGTGAAATATGGTAATCCCCTCCATGAAGAGCAATTCATCAGTGAAAGTCATTCATGCTGCCACAGTTTAGGTAAAATAAAACAGCTGCTTACCCAGCGCAGACTTGACTGCCACCACTTTCGCATCAACTCTGGGAAGTCTATCAGATGTAAGTGCCGGGGAATGCTATTATCAGGATAACAATTCATCAACTATATTTTATAAGCAAATTGCTGACTTCAATATTTTTGCAATTAACCAGTAATGCATTACCAGCGGTGTACTTGACAATTGATCCTGATACTTAGACGTGTCTCCTGAGAGCAAGGGAAACCTACAGACCAAGGGAAACCTATTTTTGTATGGTCTGCAAGCTAAGAATGGTGTTTACATTTTAGATGTTTTTGTTGTTGTTAATCTGCATCCGAGGACATTTTTCCATTGATTTTTAGAGAAAGCGGAAAGGAGCTGGGAGATGGAGAGAGAGAAACATTGATGTGAGAGAGATATGTTGATTGGTTGCCTCCCACATGCACCCCGACCAGGACTTGGGATGGAGCCTGCAACCAAGGTACGTGCCTTTGACTGGAATCAAATCCGTGACCCTTCATGCATAGCCAATACTATATTCACTGAGCCAAACCAGCTAGGACTAGATTCTTTTGTAATCTAAAGAAAAATATTTGTGACATGTAAAAATTAGGTGAAATTCCAATTTCAGTGTCAACAAAAGTTTATAGAAATACAACCATCCGTGCTCATTGGTTGATGCATGATCTATGACAGAGTTGAAACAGAGAGTGCAAAGCCTAAAATCATTTAGCCATCTGGCCCTTAATAGAAAAAGCTTGCTGAGCCCTAGGCTAGAGCTAGGGCTAGTGGTCATCTCTCTCAAACACAGATCCTTTAGGTAGACAGTAAACTTAATTACAGAAATAGTAGTAAAAACCCCTCAGGATGGAAATCCACTCGAATTGTTCTAACTTCCTGATTTCCTTAACGACAAAAGCCAACTTAAGACAGTTATGGCTCCTGCATTTTGTCTGAAATCACATTTACCAATTCACCTTTGAGATGACTGGGGAGCAATGAAAGGGCATTGGACTCAAAGATAGAAGACCCGGGTTTTAGGCAAACCATTAAAAAAAAAAATTAACCAAGACAAATACATTTTAGTCTTGTCCAATCTGTGTATTAATTTTTTAAAAAACTTTAAAAATGACTGGTAAAGTAATAAAAATATTTTAAGAAGGAAAAAAGCTGGTAGGAAACAAACAATGGGTCTTTTCATTGTAAATTACTAAAAGGCAGGGGAGTGGGAGAGAGAGAACAAAGTACCCAGCTAATTTGAGTGTGGCTAGTGGGCTCCACTTAATAACTTTGAATGTATGTGCATGAGGCACGAATGGGAAATAGTACCCCCTCCCCAGGCCTCAGCTGCCCTTTGTAAAATAAGTGCATGGGATTAAGTGGTCTCTAAAGTCTTTGCCAGCAGAGGTAATTTGTGCCAAATGACTAGCCTCAGTTTTTTTCATTTGTATAATTGGATTGATAGAACCTATGTCCTATGGTTGTTGTGAGGATTAAATGTGTTAATCCACACAGAGTGCTTAGAACAGCACTAAATACAAATAGCTAGATTATTCTACAAAAACACAGGTGGGTATCTCCTCTGTACCAAGTACTATGTTAGAAAGTTGAATGCAGAGGTAAAATAGAAGTTTGATTCTCTTACATTAGGTGAGAATGAATGAACTTGGACTCTACAGGGTTTAACTCCCGTGTATCTATAAGTGGATGACTCTCTGAGATGCTGTTAAATGCTGTTCTCTAACCCAGTTCTGTGAATTCTCATTTCTAAACAATGATCATTGGTAAGAATATCAGATATGTTTGCAGGGCAAAACAGCATTCTCACTAACCATCTTTCTATTTATGTTTTGTTTTGTTTTTTAAATCTCATCTTAAAAAAGTTTCTATGCCTAATCCCACAATCTGCAAAATGTTGGATTATGAGTTCAGTGTTTGCTAAAGAGATGATTTATGGTTTGATCATAGGTGGAAGAATATAAAAATGTTAGCCAGTTTGACAATATATATGAAATACAAGTCTTCTGTTCCAAAGAAACTTGCTACAGAAGTTTATTCCTTCAACACGTTTGCTGAGTGTCTACCACGTAGTAGTGTGTGTTCCAATGATGAGTAACAAGAAATGGCTACTCCTGCAGAGGGAGGAGGAGCCAGCAATTACAGTAAAGTGTGATGAGGAAGCCCAGTGTGCCAGAGGAGCACTTGGCAAGGACCTAAATCTCCCTAGTCCAGGGGGTTGGAAGAAGAAATATGTAAGCTGTGGCCTGAAAGATGAGCAGGAGTTCGGCAAGCAAAGGAAGTGGATGGAGAATCTTCGGGCACAGGGAACATGAGAGGTAAGCAAGCAGGTCTGAAGGACCGAGAGCTGGGTCATAGCAAGTGAGGAGTGGTGAGAAAAGAAGATACCAGAGGTGATCAAAGTGGCTTGCATTTCACACTTACAGCAGTGAGCAATCATGGGAGGTTCCAAGCAAAACTGGTAATCAATGGGTGAAAACTGGTAGGACCAATGTGTGAAATAAGTAGCTTGACTTGAAAGGTAAGCAGAAGGGAAGTCCATTAATTTATTGCTTCCCTGCCAGCTACAGAGACTAGTGAACTAAGTCTCTCTTTAGATTTAACCTATTTGTAGCTGAGATGTAAGACACATAGAAGAATGAAACTGAAAAATATTGGCTCTTATTTACAACGTGGGTGCCTGCACACTCAGGATCGTCACTGCTCAACAACCAGTATAGCTGCAAAGGTGACATTACAACCCAGCCTTGGCCAATGCCAGAGGGCTTAGTTAGGCAGTGGTAGTCAGGTGGAACCAGGGACTTAAACCACATAAATCCTACCTCGCTTGATGTCGTTTAACCTCTCCCCACCTACAAGGAGGATTAGTTCTCCAACGTTCCTCAGATGAGCTTGGTGAACTGGGCAACGTCACAGAAATCTCAATGTTTTTCTTCTTTCTGTTCAGTTCAGAAGAATCTGAAAGCTCTCTCCGAAGGTGGATTCTCGCCTCTGACATGAATTCCAAGGATGGCATTAGAAACCACAGTCTCCAGTGTTGTTTAATCAAAAAACCCACAAAGTTGGAGCAAGCTTTTAAGCAACAAGGCAAGCCAGAGGACTCCAGAGCTCTACAACGGAAATGCCTCAGCTGCAGAACCACATCCATGGATTCTTTTCTTCTAAATGTGCTGCTAACACAGACATTTGGACCAAAGGGAACCTTTACGTTCCTTTGAAAAAAGGAACTCCGATAATTTATTATAAATTATGCTGACTGCCAATCCAATTCACAAGTCTGAATGAATAATCTAGGTGAATTCACTTTATGGGTCATTTCTCACCTATAATAATAAAAGCATAATATGCTAATTAGACCAGACATCCTTCCGAAAGACCTTCCGGATGAAGCCGGGGCTGCAAGAGCCAAGCCCCTTGCACGAATTTCGTGCACTGAGCCTCTAGTTTTCTAATTTAAAAAAATCTCATCTTAAAAATGTTTCTATGCTTAATTCCACAATCCGCAAAATGTTGGATTGTCCAAATGCTTTAAATTTTTATTAAGATGATCTGATCTATTACTGTTTATGAAATCATTCTCACTGTATGTTACTCTGGCAACAGAATAGGCTGTAACCACAGATGAATACCTTAATTTATAAAACAGTGGTTGAATTCTAACTGCTAACAATGCCCATATTTTCTATCATTAACATAATTTTCATCTTCAGGATCAGTCAACTGTTTCTAAGCTTTCCAACAGCAATACAAAAAAAATGGTTTCTCATAGCTACTTACTAATTGAGAGGAAATTTCAAAGAAATATGAACCATTTTCATATTATTGTAATTTCCCCCATTCTTCCCATCAGCTGTATAATTATCCAAAAGCACTTAAGCTTTATGGAAATTTGAAAGTTCTTCTGCCTTAAAGGCTGACTGTGAACTATGTCCATGCAGTTAAGTTCTCTTTAGCAATTTTCCAAGTAAGTCTCCTGAGCTGTGGTTGGAAGAGGAGAGGCGCTTTAGGGACAGGATCCCATGCCTAGCTCTTTATCTATCTTGCTACCTGTTATCTGACCAAGTCACAAAAAGGCAGCTGTCTGGGTCTCAGACCCCATTCAGTAAGAAGGCAATAATAATATTCATCAAACCAACTCAGAGATATTGTGAAGCTCAAATATGAAAACTTAGAAAAATTTTAAGTATTTTCCAAAAGTATGGGGTCATTATTAAACAATCCTCTTTGATTAGAAAAGAAGTTTGTTTTTTCTTCCAAAAAGCTGAAATCATGAGTCCTTTATTTTTAAAACAATAGAAGCTAAAATTATACTACATACTCTTTAAAAATATATATTTATACTAAAGACTTTCTAATCCATGGGATGTGCTGGCGTTGCAGCTGTGATTAAGGGGTTCCCATCAGTAAGTAGAAAGTCAGGGCAACAATGAGAAGCAAACAGAATGGAGAGGAGAAGGTCTGGTAGGCAGCTGACGGCATAAAAATGTCTTCATACTTGTAAATACTGACAACACGCTCGGAAGTAGGTGGTGAGTCTATATCGTGTCGGGTGATAGAGCCTTTAAAAAAAGAAATGAAAAGGAAGGGGCAATTAAAGAAAAGTACATATTGAAAATGATATATTCTAACAACAGAAAAACAAAACAAAAACCTTTCCTGTTGAATATGTAAGCAGTGACTATAAAGATCTGGAATCAGGTTATCAGAACTCTCGGAATTCCCCACAATTGCACATAGAATGAAGAACAGAGACGCTAGTTAAATTTATCCAAAAAGACAAGTTCTCCTGAATCTGCATACCCACTACCAGAACAATGCTATGGATCTCCCCACAGCACCCCAGTTTTAAGCCTGCTACTTAGTACTGTAGGAATGCTTACTTTTAAGGTCTCTAATGAGTTTTATCTTATTGATACCAAATGGAAAACCATACTTTGATTTCAAAGAGCAAGAGCTACTAATTGCTTTCCTCAAATATATATTTTATAAATGGATTATTAACAACCCCTGAATACACTGGACTCCCTTACAGGTGGAAGCCTCTCTCACCTTGTCTGTGGGACATAAAGTGGTAGCTTGCTCAAGTTGGATGGAACACTACAGGAAGTAGGAGGATTAAAATGCCAAATAAATGTTTTTTGTTAATCCTCATTTGGGAATACTTTTCCCGTTGATTTTTAGAGAGAGTGGAAGGAAGGGGGAAAGAGAGAGAGAGAGAGAAAGAGGAGGGAGAGAGGGAGAGGGAGAGGGGAAGAAGGAGAGGATGAAGGGAAGAGAGAGAGAGGAGGGAGGGAGAAAGAAGGAAGGAGGGAGGAGGGAAGAGGGAGAGGCAGACACAATGTGAGAAAGACACATCATTTGGCTGTCTCCTACAGGTGCCCTGACTGGGGCCAGGGAATTGAACCCGTAACCCAGGTGCAAGCCCTTGACTGGAAATCAAACCTACGACCCTTTGGTGAGTAGGCCAGCACTCTAACCATAGAACAACACTGGCCAGGGCCCAAATAAATATTTAAACAGAAAGGTTGTTTTTGACCTCTTTAGAAGTGGAAAGAGGAAAGGCTGTGTTTAAAGGCTACTTCATAAGCTGATTAGAAGAGCCTGACCTCCTAACCCAAATGAAATCCGTATGGATGTAAGCCCTATGAATAATCCATATGAAACCTGGGTTAGGGAGGCTAAGGCAGATACTTCAGAGCAAATGTCTCCTTGGAAACAGGGCTCAGGTAAAGGTCCTATCTGCCAGGGAAAGTGCACCAAACTTGACATGTCACTTCCCTGCCCCAGTGTCCATGTCGGCTCCTGTTGGCACAAATCAAACTGCTCAGGTTGGCGAGAGATTTCTCTCCCAGCAAATCCCTCCCCTCCCCTACCTGATGTCACTTGGGGGTCCCCTGCAGACTCCTAGGCTTAACCAAACAGTTCTAGTTTATGCCTTCCTTAGAGAACTCTAATCAACGCCCCTCTTCAAACCTTAACTCAAGGTTTATCACCTCTGAGAGACCTTAAGAGCATGAAAAGTTTTCATCCATAGAGAGGTGTTAGGCCCTAGCCAGTTTGGCTCAATGGATAGAGCATCGGCCTATGGACTAAAGCACATGTGTCAAACACAAGGCCCGCGGGCCAAATCCAGCCCGCCAGGCCTTGCAATGTGGCCCGCACCGCGCTGTCATCACTGCACTCCGCTGTCAGTTTATGACATTGTCAGTTTATGACTGTTCAGTAAACCATTCGGCCCGCGATTTAGGCTGGATTTTAGATTTTGGCCCCTTCTCTGATTGAGTTCGACACCCCTAGACTAAAGGGTCCCAGGTTCGATTCTGGCCAAGGGCACATGCCCAGGTTGCAGGCTCGATCCCCAGGAGAGGGCGTGCAGGAGACAGCCAATCAATGATTCTCTCTCTCTCTCATCATTGATGTTTCTATCTGTCTCTCCTTCTCTCTTCCTTTCTAAAATCAATAAATTAAAACATTTTTTTTTTTAAATAGAGAGGTGAGAGGAGGGCGTCCAAGAGACTGGAAAAGCACAAGCCTGGCGGTGGGGTGGGAAGGTGCCTGTTTTGTTTGGAGACAGTGAGAACAGAAGTCCGGAGTGATCTCACCTCGCAAGGCAGGATGTGTAAGGAGATGAACTGCTGCAGGACAGCACTTTCCAGTTTGTAAAGGGATTTCAAATACTTGTTTTCATCTAATCCTTACAATAGTTCTATAAAGTTGAAATTATTATTATCCCCATTTTAGATATACATAAATTGGAGTTGGGAATTTAGATGAAGGCTAGATACAGCTACCAAGGGGCAAAAGCAATGCACAAACCCAACGCTTCAGAGACCAAATGCCATCATTTGAAATGAGTTCCTTTCTCCAGGCAAAGATAGGATTAATTTCCCAGGGTACTGAAAGTACTCGAAGACACAATTGCAGATCCACTGGTGTTAATCTGGGGCATACGCGAATGGGAAAGCTGTCTCAAAATCTATCTGAAGGCATCCCAATGTTTTTTCAATTAGAAACAGAAAAAAAAAGTTTATGAACGCTCCAGACTAATCAATGGAAACAATTTGAAGCCGGTGTGTGTGTGTGTGTGTGTGTGTGTGCAGATCAGACTGGGCAACATACAGTTGACAGGCACACAGTAAAGGAAGACGCAACTCCCAGGAGCCAGAAAAGTTCTCACACAAAGACTGCATAAACTGATGAACAAAAACAGATACAGAGACAGAACCATCGATCAGATATCAGACTGTCTAACCTCAGAGGGGAGGTAGGGAAGGGTGGGAGTAAGGGAGAGAGATCAACCAAAGGACTTGTATGCATGCATATAAGCCTAACCAATGGACACAGACACCAGGGGAGTGGAGGCATGAGTGTGTGTGTGTGTGTGGGGGGGGGGCAATGGGGTGATAAGGACACATATGTAATACCTTAATCAATAAAGAAGACAAAAACCCCCAAAAACCTGCAGACAAGATGTGCACAGGCTTCTCAGGCCATTAGGCTGATCAGGTGGGAAATGCTGAAGACACAGCATAACTCGGTTTTAGCAGCTGCTAAAAGGTCTCAGGACATCCTCAGGTCTTTGTTGGGGAGATGCTGGAAGAACCTTGCCCCCCAAAGGGAGGTCAGCAACAAACCATATCCATGGGGGCTTGTTAGAAATGCAGGGTCTCAGTCTCTCCCCAGGCCACTGAATTGCATTTTAATGATAAAGGCAGGCATATCTCTGCACGTTAAAAATGTGAGGGGTAACGGGCTAAATTATAAGGTAATTTGGTGGATTTGTGACCATCAGGAGAGTCATAAAGTGAGCACACTGAAATGCCTGACAATCTCCAGAGACCCTTTCCTGCTCAGTATTTGTTTGTTTGCATTTAGAGCACATGTGTCAAACACAAGGCCCGCGGGCCAAATCCAGCCCGCCAGGCCTTGCAATGTGGCCCGCACCGCGCTGTCATCACTGCACTCCGCTGTCAGTTTATGACATTGTCAGTTTATGACTGTTCAGTAAACCATTCGGCCCGAGATTTAGGCTGGATTTTAGATTTTGGCCCCTTCTCTGATTGAGTTCGACACCCCTAATTTAGAGCATAAGGGCTAAGAGTTATCACTGACTTTGGAGCCAGGCAGACCTAGGATTGAATATTAGTTTTCCATTAGTTAGTGGTAGTGCCCTGAGCAAGTTCCTTAGTCTCTAGAATCTTACCTGATAAAAGAGAAACATGCATATCAACCATCACTCCACTATGCCCACAGCCAATCAGAGTGAGTATGCAAATTAACCCAACAAAGATGGAGCTTAATTTGCATACACAAGCACAGAGCAGTGTGAAGCCTGCTCTGAGGGGAAGGGGGGCAGAGGAGGGAGTTACTGGAGATGGTGTTCCAGACAGAAGTGAGGACTTGCCAGCTCTGGGTGAACTGGGAGCAGGGACTTGCTGGCTCTCTGGTGAGCTGGTAGCAGGGACTTGCTGGCTCCCAGGTGACTGGGAGTGAAGCCAGGGGAAGGAAGGCCTATTCTTGCATGGATATCATGCAACGGGCCTCTAGTCATAATACCTTTACATTTCAAGGACGTGGTGAGGAATAAATGGGAGCAGGTGAAAATTAAGCACAGCCACACCCCACAGATATAGTAGTCAGGTGATCTGTTTCATTCAGCACTTAACTCATCATATGTTACAATATCTTGTATTATTCAAGCTACGCGTGTTGTATACCTTATCCATTTGCATGTCCGTGTGAATGATAAATTCATTATAACCTGAAGGCAGGATCAAATCTCCTTTTTTTAAAACAATATTATCCTAAGTGCTTATCACTTTCTTACCCAATAAATAACGAACACCAGCACAGCGGTGTGCAATGTTTAATCCAGATGCCAAAATGCAAGCTTACCCTGAATGGCTGGACCCCAAGCAAACAGATAATACCAGCTCAGATGCAGGTCGACAATGGTTTCGTCTCTGGGAACGTTCACGGGGCGTTTAAATCTGCAGGTGACTCGATTGTTCTCGTAAACTCCTTCTTCATCCCTGGCAGGATTCCTCTGGATCTCTTTTGCCCACTGGCCTACGTTGTAGAAGTGCTGTATGCGGACCCTGCCATTGTCATCATGGACGCAGGCCATGACGTCGTCACCACCCTGGCATGGAAAATAATGAAGAAAAAAGTCAGTCTTTTGCAAATTTCTCTGCTAAAAAAAAAAAAAAAATTTCAGCCCCAGTTGTTTGGCTCAGTGGATAGAGCATCGGCCTGTGGACTGAAGGGTCCTGGGTTCGAATGCGGACAAGGACAGGTACCTCAGTTGCAGGCTTGATCCCCAGCCCTGGACAGGACCCTTGTGGGAGGCAACCAATGGATGTGTCTCTCTCACATTGATGTTTCTCTCTCTCTCTGTTTCTCCCACTCCCTTCTATTCTCTAAAAGAAAAAAATCAATGGAAAAATATCCTCAGATGAGGACTAACAAAAATTAATACAGAAATTTCACTGAGAAATAGATATCTCATTTGAAATCCCACCCCCAAAATTATTTTAAATGCCTTTATTTTTTATTTATTTATTATTATTTTTTTAAAATATATTTTATTGATTTTTTTTTTACAGAGAGGAGGAGAGAGGGATAGAGAGCTAGAAACATCGATGAGAGAGAAACATTGACCAGCTGCCTCCTGCACACCCCCTACCGGGGATGGGCCCGCAACCAATGTACATGCCCTTGACCAGAATCTAACCTGGGACCTTTCAGTCCGCAGACCGATGCTCTACCACTGAGCCAAACCAGTTTTGGCTTAAATGCCTTTAAAAAGCTTTCACTAAATGACCAAAGTTAACATCACAATGGCTGACATCAAATGCCTCCTGATATGATATTGAGAAAGGAATATGTCACTGGCTATATAGTATTCTTGCCAAATACACAGAAAGTAATCATTAAAAATACAATCAGACAAATACAAATTGAGGGTCATTCTACAAAGAAAAAATTGGCCTCTAATTATAAAAAAAAAATCATAAAAGACCAAATTTTTTTTAAAAGGGTAAGGAACTATTTAATATTAAAAAGATGAAATATACATGACAACTAATAGTGTAGTGTTCCTGGACAGTATCCTGGGCCATAAAGTAAAAATTTTCATAAAGAACAGTATTGGGACAATTGGCAACATTTAAAAATAGACCATATAGTGGATAATACCATCATATCAATGTTAAACTTACTGAATTTAATAAGTAAATAGATTTAATCCCCAAAGTTTCCATAAAATACTAACAACAATAATAACAATAATAGTAGTAACAGTAGAAAGATAATGCATGTGTGGCAAATGTTATCATTTGTAAAGAAGTTCTGGAACTAGACAGTGGCAATGGCTGCACCTGTGAATATAATTGATGCCACTGAACTGTATATTTTAAAATGGTTAAAATGGTAGATTCTATGTAATGTACATTTTACCACAATAAAAAAGTTATCAATTGGTGATTCTTACATTGTACCATCCTTGCAGCTTGTCTTCAAAATAAGTAAAAAAAATATTAAAGGAGTTCATCAGTTCTAACAAATGTTCTGCTTTGTGCAGGATGTTGATAATGGTTGAGGCTACGTATGTCAATGGAAATTTTCTGAATCCGCTAATTCAACTTTGCTGTGAATCTAAAACTGCTGTAAAAATAAAGCCTAACCCTGGCCAATGACTTATTTGGTTGAGAACTGTCCTGTACACCAAAAAGGTTGCAGGTCTGATTCCTGGTCAGAGCACATACCCAGGATACGGGCTCAATCCCCAGTCAGGTAGCGAATGGGAGCGATGGATTGATATTTCTCTCACACATCGATGTTTCTCTCTCTCTCTCTCTCTCTCTCTCTCTCTCTCTCTCTCTCTCTCATCAATAAACATATTCAGGTGAGGATAAAAGTGAGAAACAAAAACCGTATACTTGGGTGAAGATTAAAAAATAATAAAGCCTAATAAAAATAACACACCATTTCAAAATAAGCTAAAGGCTATTAAAAGGGGTTCCATTTTGCTTTTCCTATGTATCAGGTTCTGAAAAAAAAAAAAAGTTTAACCTGTGCTTCTTATTGAAATAATAGAAGAAAAGAGAAATCAGTAATGTAAAAGCCTTGAGGCAGCAAAATGTCAAACACAAAATTTGAATACTCCTCACTCAACCTCCCAGCTCTGGACCTCATAATCCTAACAGCTGCACCCGGCCCACATATGCATTCCGGGATGGGAAATGGTCAGCTACAACCCAAGCCAGCCTCTCGGTGTGGCACACACCTGCTCTTTCTCCTGTTGACACCCCGGTAGGAGATGAGCGATGTAGATTCATATTTGTGCAAGCTTACCAGTGGGACCCGTTGTTGTCTTCCTGCCTGGACTGGGAATGGAGGTCACCTCTCCTGGTGACCTCTCCAAGAACAAAGTACCCCGGGAGCTCTGACTGCCTGGACCGTTCTCTCAGTTTCCTCCTACCACTCACCCATCCACATCCCACGTCCAATCCATTAACGAAGTCTGTCTGACCCCCAAAACGGATCCAGAACCTGAGCACCTCTCACCACCATCACTGCCGTGACCCTGGCCTGAGCTGCCCTCTTCTCACTGCCTGGATCTCAAGCAGGCCAGGGAAAGAGACATGCATGCGCCAGGGTACAGAGGCCCAAGGAAGTCGGGCAGTTTGGAAAGCACCCTGGCACAGTGCAGTGGCAAATGACGGGGCTATAGAGAAAGGAGGGAAGGCGGCAGCAGAGGCAGAGAAAGGAGCAAAGGCAGGAGATGGGCAGCTGCCTGGGTCCCCGGAGGCCTGCCTGGGCCTGGTCACAGTCCTTTCTGCAGTCCAGATGTGTCCTCGCCCGGCAGAACTCTGGAAGACTGAACTGTCAGACCCAGTTCTTCGCCCCACTGTTGTTCTAGTTCACACCCATACCTCTGCAGGGCCCCTCGGTAGGGGGTGTGTTTATCCGGGCCCCTTCTTTTGCGCTTGGCTGTGTGACTTGCTTTGTGCAATGGAGTGTTAGCAGCTGCAACACAAGCAGAGGTTTGAAATAAGTTTGGGTTGTCCTTGCACTCCCGTCTCTGCCATGAACATAGCATGCCTTGGTGGCTGCTGGTTGCAGAATGATTAGGGGAACAAAACCTAAATCCAACACATGGACAGGAGCCAAGCCCAGCTGAGCCGCTGCCAATGCACACGCATGAGCAGCAAATCAATCTTACTATTGAAAACCATGTGGCTTGGGAGGCTTTCCTTGCGGGATGTCTGTGGAAATGGCTGACAAATAGAGGAACCATGAAACATCTGTGTTCTCCATACCTACTCTGCCTTCCTTGTGCAAGCTAGCTTGAATTTGTTTAAACTTGCAACCAGAGAGCCATACTCATATCCCCATTATCCTGCTTTGCCGAGTTTCTGTGCTTTGTGATGCTCTGCAAAAGCAACCAAATGCCAGAAATTAGCTTCTTGACTTTGAAAGCGGCAGTGGTTGCTTCACCAGGCCCATTCGCTAAACTCGAGCATTCTCGTCTAACCTCTCAAGTCACACAGCAAACGAAAGAGAAACATAAGCTTCTGTCGTGATGTGCGTCTCACCATTTTCCTGTCTGAAGAGAATCCAACTGCTACCCAGCCATCGGTGTCCGCACTCAGCTCAAATTCCACGTCGGCCCCTATGATCCGGTAGCTAAGGAAGTAGTCGCAGGTCTCTGCGGTACAGCCTGGTTTTCCATATCTGTAAGGGGCGTCAAAACAGACGTGACTCAAGAGGGGAAAGGGGGTCCAACAGATGGTGATGGAAAGAGGTTAGACTTTGAGTGGTGAGCAGACAATGGGATATGATGGTAATTATACAATGCACTCCTGAAACTTATGTGATGTTATTATTAGTGTTACCCCCCCCCAATACATTTAATAAAAAACAGACATGA
Organism: Pipistrellus hanaki; assembly: GCF_964339955.1. Lineage (NCBI taxonomy): Eukaryota > Metazoa > Chordata > Mammalia > Chiroptera > Vespertilionidae > Pipistrellus > Pipistrellus hanaki. The sequence continues at coordinate 17,263,059 of NC_140513.1, read as the reverse complement.
TTCCTTTATATTCTTATTTAAAATAGCCGAAACCGGTTTGGCTCAGTGGTAGAGCGTCGGTCTGCGGACTGAAAGGTCCCGGGTTCGATTCCGGTCAAGGGCATGTACATTGGTTGCGGGCACATCCCCAGTAGGGGGTGTGCAAGAGGCAGCTGGTCGATGTTTCTCTCTCATCGACGTTTCTAGCTCTGTATCTCTCTCTCCTCCTCGCTATAAAAAAATCAATAAAAATATATTTAAAAATAAAAAAATAAAAATAAAATACATTAAAAGGACATCAATGAATGAGGCAGGATGCTAAGTGACATTACTGAATAAATTAGATCTTTGTTTCAGAAAACAGTTTCACTCAGTTGGGAGGGACCTCAGAGATGATCTGCTTCATTTTATCTGCATATTAAAAGGGGTCCAGAGATGGGAAGGCTGCATAGTGAGTCAGACAGGACTTGAACCTGGGCCTCCAAACTCCCAGCCAGTGTTCTCTACACTATATTGGTGTCTCTCAAATATTAGCTTTTACTGAATTATTTCTGGATCCCTTTTAAATGAGAAAATTCTCCGAGTTAATAATTTAAATTATTTTTGTTAATTAGATGTATACCAATTCTTTCTACTTTAAAATTTGCAATTAAATAAACACCAAGTTGCAAATTAAATATAAATTAAACTACGAAACCAGGAACACTTAAACTGACAGCGTTCATGTGATGGATGATGCGGTTTCTCTTAAAGGAACATTCCGCTCCCACACATATGGTATGTCTGACTGTACTGTGCAGGGTCTTTTAACTGAGCACAGGACTCACTCTCCTCCACTTTTATCTGAATGACTGCAAAACCCTGGCATGTACAGTGCACCCACTTGAATACCTCATTGGCATTACTGAGCATGAATGCATCTTCTATTTATAAAATTTGCCATTCCTGCATAGGTTCTGATACAACCACAAATCCAGACACTAAAGCATACAGTACTATAAGGTGTCTCTCCACAGAATCAGATTATGCATACATCGATCTTTTAAAGAAGCACCATTGAAAAAAAAGACACAAATTTATTTTATTTATTTTCAGTTTTTCTGAGGAATGTTTTTAATTTTAAAAAATTAAAAAAATTTTTTTTTCAATTACAATTGATACTCAATATTATGTTAGTTTTCAGTGTACAGCATAGTGGTTAGACAGTTATATAGCTTCCAAAGTGATGTCCCTGATAAATCTAGCACCCACTTGCGCCTTACAGAGTTATTACAATATTACTGACTGTATTTCCTATGCTGTACTTTACATCCTTGTGACTATTTGGTAATTGCCAATTTGTACTTCTTAATCCCTTCACCTTTTTCACCCACTCCCTTCCCATCTGGCAGCCATACGTCTGTCCTTTGTATATATACCATCTGTTTCTTTCTTGAAAACAGAAATGTAAATTTTCTTACAGAGGACTTGTGGGTCCTTTAAGAACTGACAAGTCCTAGTTTGAGGAATACTCTTTTACACCTTTTTTAGGGTGACAGAAAATTGTAGCAATGGTGTGACCATCGAAACTCAGATGGAAGGTATCTGAAGGAATAAGACACAAACGCACTAAGTGCTGACTGAGGAGGGAGGCAAGGATTAGGCAGGGACTCTGAGCAGCCAGGGTGAGGTATAAGCTCCACACGATAAGGAACTTGGGTGGAAAAGGTTAAGAACAGCTAAATCAGGAGTGAATGGGCCAGAAAAGAGGTCACCCTGAAGCCAGCAGGGTACTAAAATTCCCTCACTTCTCAAAAATATCCCTTAGTGACCAGAATTATACATTAAAGGTCATTATCCTTAATATTAGTACTATTGGATTATTTTTATTCCTTAGAATGTTCTGGTAATCCAAAGAAAAGCTCAAAACCCCTAATTCAATCCCGCCCCTCCTCTCCCCCATAGATCTTGAGCAATGAACCCAAAAAATATAAATCAGAACTTTAGAACAGTGACCAACCAAATCTTTACTTAAGGACAATTTGTTTTAGAAAAAAAAAAAATTCAAAGAGAAGGAAGTTTTATGACAAACCAGAGCTATCTTTGTGGGAGGCCCACTGTCACTACTACTGTTTTCTAGCTCTAGCCCATCATGCCATGATAGAATACTATTAATAATCATGGAATGCCTCACTACAATAAACCAGTGCTCAATGACTAGTTAATATCATACATCATGACTATTTATTTCAAAAGGAATTGGGTATTAGACACGTTTATCCTTGTCTGTCTTGGCCATGTCCCACCTAATGAACGTGGGCATATCTGTGTCACATGATTCTTCTTCATACAGCCAATTGGTTAGGAATAGACAACGATGCCAATGGCAGCACAGTCAACCCGAAGAATGTTCCCATGTTCCGGGCCTTTAAGACTGTGAACTGGGGTGGCTCTCAGAAGCAGGCCATATCCCTGCCAAAGGTCTGAAGGAGTACAGGCCCCTGGTTAGGATGGGCTGCATGCAATTCCAATTCTATCCTGAGAAATAAAAGCAACATCTCAGTCTTAAAGTTATCCAACTCACAGGTCTACCAACCTAAAGCATCCCTTAGTTTTGCCACAGTCATCCACTTTGATTTTGGCAAATGGATCCACAGGAGGAGCAGTAGGGAAAGGGTAACCTGGAGAGCGAGAATAAATAATGGTTAGAAAGTCCAGTAACAACTTTTTCAATGATAATTTTAAAAAAATTACATTTACTATCTTCTATCACACCTGTCTAGATGTAGACGTGAGGCCTCAGAAGAGGGCCCTGTATAAACTTACTCACCCTCTTCATGAGAGGAGAATGCAGGGTACACATCCTTGAACTGAGCCTTACATGTTACGGAGAATAAGTGATGTTTCCCTCATTTACAGGCAAGGAAACTGAGGCACTGAGAGGGGGCATAATTTCCTATGAACACTGGCTCACCACTGTGACCTGGGAGCTTAAAAAAAATCACAATTTTAATTCAATACACATGCTCTAAGAGAAAAAAAAAAAAAGCCCTGGCTAGTGTGGCTCAGTTGGTTGGGTATCATCCTATGCGCCTAAAGGTCACTGGTTTGATTCCTGGTCAGGGCACGTGCCCAGGTTGCAGGTTTAATCTCTAAACAGGGTGTGGCAACCCACTGATGCTTCTCTCTCACATCGATGATTCTCTCTGTCTCTCCCTCTCCCTTTCTCTCTCTCTAAAAGCAATAAAAACATATTTAAAAATTTAACAATGACTATATTCAGTACTAGAGGTTTTCCATTTATATATGTGATAACAGAATTTTTCCATCACTGCCAACTTCCATTTTTCACTAAGCTGCATATAACATTTTCATATTCACTAAATTCTTTACACACATCATTTCTAACAGTGGTGTATTTCTCTTGTAACATGGGTTGGCATCAGAATGCATTAAAACATACACCGAAGGGCAAGCCTGCATTATGCTTCCAGTTTGTAACAAAAATAATTTTCTCCTAGGCTGTTTCCTTAGTGTTACGAAGGAGTCAAGTGTGATTCATCTTGTATTCTCTCCCCAGCATCAAGCCTAGCACTGGCCACTGAATAAATGATTGACAAATGAATAAATAAAATCACCCTTTAGCATTAGGAAAATAAATACACATTTTTAAAAATTACTGTCTTATTAGTTTTTCTTTTTCACCTTATTTTTATGTCTTTTTTTATTTGTAATGTGTGTGTGTGTGTGTGTTTTTGAAGTGAGATTCTGTTTATTTTGCTCTATGAGTTATCCTTTAAGGAAAAAAAAAAAAAAAAAGCCACTGGACTGCATTTTCCTGGCACACAAGAGTGTATTTTGGGCAGGGGTGGGGAACCTTTTTTCTGCCAAGGGCCATTTGGATATTTATAACACCATTTTCGGGCCGTACAAAATTATCAACTTAAAAAAAATTAGCCTGCTCTATTTGGCCAAAGATTTAATTAACTGGCCCCTAGTACCTTGGCAAGGCCTGCCTTAGATGAGACTTTTGTTTTTCTTTTTATATTTATATATGCTGAATGCTGCAAACTACACTGAGCCTCTTCATATAATGTTCTTCCTGATATTTCTCACTGCGGTGTTGTCCCAGGAGGCTGACAGGCCGATTCCACAAGGAAGGCTTGGCAACGGCATTGGGGAGTCCCCTGGACTCGCCCTCTGTGTGTCTACACCTGCTGTTGCTGAACTGTTTCCTTTATAATAAAACTATACTCTCTGTAGGTCCGGTGCTTTCCTGAGTCCTGTGAGACATTCTAGTGGGTGCCCCTGAGTTGGTAGCCAGTTGGTCTGAGCTGTCTTTCTGTGGGCCACCCCTTTCCCTTGTGATAACTGTGGGTCATTAATAACAAAAATAAGCTTCAGTGTACTCATTGGGGCTGGCATCAGAATAGAAGCAGGTTTTTCAATATTACATAAAATAAGTTGATCTATTTGGCATAAAATAAGTTGGGATTATGTGCCAGTATCTAAGATCCTGCTAGGCTGCAAAAAGTCTTTTATGTCCCCAAGACCATTATCCTGAAACTCCAGCATGACTACTACCTGGTAAGACAATTACCAAAAGTGCCTGCAGCAGAACCTGGGCCTAAAGTTCAGGTTCCAGCCCTAGCCGGTTTGGCTCAGTGGCTGAGCATCGGCCTGCGTACTGAAGGGTCCCCAGTTCGATTCTGGTCAAGCGTATACACCTTGTGTGTTCTGGATTTCATTTCATTAAGTTTCATGCTGTGAGCTTTGACCAACCTCCCTGTCCTTAGCAAGCATCTTGAAGCCTTCTAGTTGATGATTATGAGTTCCATAATATGTAACTATAGTTTTTATTATTGGTATGGCATGACAACAGAGATAAATATCCAACTGGAAAAAATACTGGTTATAAGCAATCATCTATCACAAGACCACCAAGAGGTACGACCGTGAGGGCTACTGTGTTCTTCATCCCTTTGTCTTGTCTATCCTTAGACCCTGAGTGATACTATTGCAAAAAGCACTGCACCAGGTGTCCGGTAGCAGAGAATAATCTGTGCCCAGTGCTGGGCCGTCTGTTCCCTCTGGCTCAATCTTCCCGGAGGGAAATCACCTACGATAAATTCTGTTACAGTCTATGGAGTTGCTTGGCCGTCTAAAAACACCTCATTTGGCTCTAATTGATTTGGCTCCGTGGATAGAGCATCAGCCTTTGGATTTTCTGAAAGGTCCCGAGTTTGATTCTAGTCAGGGTCATCTACCTTGGTTGCGGGCACATCCCCAGAGGGAGGCGTGCAAGAGGCAGCTGATCAATGTTTCTCTCTCGTTGATGTTTCTAAGTCTCTATCCCTCTCCCTTCCTTTCTGTAAAAAATCAATAAAATATATTAAAAAAAAAAAAAAAGACACCTCATTTGGGTGGCTGTTACACCTTTGCCCCACCGTCTGCCATGGGGTTTCTACCTGGATATTCCACAAGCACATCAATCCCATAGCCTAGCATTAAGCTCCCCACCTCCCAAATGCTCTTCCTCCTACACTTCCTGTGGCGGTGAAGAATGCCACTACCCACCACAGTCTTCCAAGCCTGGAACCGTAGTCCTGGGTCTCTCCACCTGCTATATGCACTCACACCATCCTTTTACTAGTATTGCCACCCTAGAAACCGGAGCCTGCCCTTTCACACCATGCCATCGCCTATCCGACCCTCCGCCCCCCACCTCCCTCCCACTTCCTCCACCACCTGCCAGCTTTCTAAAATGGGAAACTGATCTTGTCACATCACTGTTTAAAGACCTTTATTGGCCTCCCCCACCCTGTCCCCACCATCCTTTCTTTCCTGCACTTACTCGTCTGCCTTAGTCTAGAGATACATGGGTTAGAACCGCCAGACACGGCCAGCTCTTCCTTCTCCCCTTACATTGTCCATCCCCCATTTTTCACTACTGGTTTTGTGGTTTTGTTTGTTTGTTGTTGCTTGTTCCTTTCCCTCCATTTTGGGGGCTATTTCTTTTAAATGTTTTTATTGATTTTTGGAGAGAGAGGAAGGGAGAAGGATAGAGACATAGAAAGATAGATGAGAAACATCATTAATTGGCTGCCTTCTGCATGCTCCTCCTCCCCACACTGGGGATCAAATCAGAAATCCAAGCATGTGTCCTGACTGGAAATTGAACCAGTGACCCCTTGGTTCATGGGTCAATGCTAAAACCACTGAACCACACCAGCTGGGCTTGGTGCTATTGGTTTTCTTTTTTGCTAAAATAAAAACTTAGATTGAGTCCAAATAATATTGGGTTAGGGCAGTGGTGGGAAAATCATGGTTCTTGAGCCACATGAGGCTCTTTGGCCCCTTGGGTGTGGCTCTTCCACAAAATACCACATGCAAGTGCACACGTACAGTGCGACTGAAACTTCGTGGCCCATGCACAGAAGTCGGTTTTCTCCCTGGGCGAGTCTATTTTGAAGAAGCGGCATTAGAACACTCAAGGGGCCAAAGAGCCACATGTGCTCGAGAGCTGTGGTTTGCTGACCACTGGTTTAGGGCAAAAAACTCCCCCCCTCCTCTCCTCCCCCTTTCCTCTTCTCACATGTGCCCTATAAAACTTCCAATAACTATTCTGTTGTGGAGACCAATGAACCCACTTTTTCTCCCTTCGGATATCCCTGTAACACAAGAGGTACTTATTTTCGTGGTTGCTTTTTATTTTTTCAGGTTCTCAATATGGTTTTGTGGTTTCCATCCCTGTCTTACTCACAGATACCATCTATTCCTTTCCTGTAATCCCTTGAGCCTGTCTTGCCATTCTCCACTGAGTGGTTAATGGCTTCTGGTTTGCTATTTATTGCCTCTAATTAACTGCTTGGATCACAGCCCTCAGGTATTAATGTAGTCCTTGAGTCCTTGATATTTTAACCAGAAATTATCTGCTCTGATTTCTGAGAGCCCCTGCAGCAGCATCTGCCTCTTTCTGGACTGCGAGAGTCATCGTTTCGGCTCAGTGGAGTCACATCCTGAAGTAAAGTTGTCCCGGGACTTTGGAAAATGGAAAGCCACACACACACACACACACACACGGAGCCTGTTTAGCAAAGCATTACCCAAGGCACTCTTCCATTCAGCAACCTGCGGTTCTCAGCTGCCTACCTACCAATCCCCTCTTCTGAAGTCCACTCAGAAAAGTATCCCATCCCGCCTGTCCCTCTGCACTTCCTAGGGACCCTCCGTTCCAGGCAGGCCGGACAGCTTGCACACCTTTTCCTTAAAGTAAATCGACAATCCCATACAGCTCTCTGCTACGTCAGCAAACTCATTAGTCAACAGAGCCGCGGTTTGCCAACCACTGTCCTGGCTGAATGACTTTAGCTAAAATATCTAAATCTTCTGTGGGTCAGTTTTCTTCACTGTAAAGTGGAGAAAACTGTAGTATCTAAGTCAGAGTATTGCTGTGAAGACTAAAATTAATATGTAAAAGGTACTTAAAACAGAGCCAGGCACATAGGAAGCACTTATTAACGATTAGCTACAATTAGTATTATTATTGGGCTAGATTCATGGGGGATACAGAGATAAATTAGTTATAGATTATCTTCAAAGATATAGATTGGTTGTTTTTTTTTTTTTTATAAATTACTTATCTTTTTTTGTGCTTCATTTTTCTATCTTGGGTTCAGTAAAAGGTTCAGAGATTATAAGCTATCTCCTGCCCATAAAAAGTATAAAAACAGTGTTTCTACTTTTTCTTTTTTACTGAGCAAAGTGATACTATATTTGTTCAAACCAAAGAACAAATGAAGAGATGCTATAAATGAAAAATTGTGAATATGTGCGTGTGTGTGTGAGGGGTCTTTTTATCCTCAGATAGTAACTGTCTATGCATCTCAAAGGGGAAAAGCATGGAGGTAACATTTGCATCCGAAATGTTTATGTGTAGGGCAGTGAGTTATGTAGCTGCATACAATATGCAGTCGATGTAGGAAGAATATAAGCAGATGAAGGGAACTCTGCCCTTCCAGACCCTGCTCTTCTCTCTACTGCCTCACCAGCTCTTTCCCAAGATAGGAAAAACTGTGATCTGAACTCGGTGGTCAGGAGCGAATTGACTGGGCCATGTCTTACAAGTGGTCAGGTCACTGTGCCTGAAAGGTAGCAACGAAGTATGGTGTTATCCCCTTTTCCTTCCTATACAGGCCATGGCCCCAAGGGCAAGCCAGCCACCATCACCCGTGTGGCTGTGGAAAGTCTCAGGGTCTGTTCCTTAGGCCTAGCCTGTGGGTCTTAGCAGCTGGGAGAAGAGAGCAGGAGGCTTGCTTTACTTGGGACTTAACCCTAAGCCCGTGGTCGGCAAACTATGGCTCGCGAGCCACATGGGGCTCTTTGGCCCCTTGAGTGTGGCTCTTCCACAAAGTACCATGCCTGGGCGAGCCTATTTTAAAGAAGTGGTGTTAGAAGAAGTTTAAGTTTAAAAAATTTGGCTCTCCAAAGAAATTTCAATCGCTGTACTGTTGATATTTGGCTCTGTTGACTAATGAGTTTGCCGACCACTGCCCTAAGCCAACACCCAGCTCAGTTCTTGTTTTTGTTGTTGTTTGTTTTTGAGAGAACAACCAGAATAGGCTATTTAGCCATAATCACGTGGTAATTTGTTTTACATTCTACTGTTGTTCTAAATACCACATAGATTCTGGGCTAAGAACCTTAAGATAAAGAGGGATGCTTGGTAAGATTCAAGTCCTAAGACCCTATTCAAACTTCTGCCTGCACGTGCAGAATATGTGAGAGGGACAAGCAAACGGGGGATCTGTATACACATCGCATGCCCTGCTGCTCAAATGTCCTCCCTCTTCTGCCTCACCAAAGTTTTTCATACTTCCCAGCTAACTCTATAGCCTTCCTATGGCTGCAGCCCACCTGATGTCCATGTTCATGAAACTGTCTGGGTTATACAACTAACTATTCTCTCTGGAGATACAAATTGAGCATCTGATCTTGTTCTTCATTTGTTAGGTCTGTGTGCCCAATGAGAATATAAGCTTTCATGTACCACATCTGAGTGTGATAGGCTGACTATGAACAGAATAAATATGTTTTAGATGTTTTCAGAAGCAGATGGACTTTGAGATACTTGTTCTTTTCAAGAGTAAAAGATTCTGCGTCTGCTTGTTGTGTACTCCCTGCCTCCCTCCCCCCATATTCTCTCCTCCCTAGCCACATGGCTACCCAGCTAGAAGACTACATTTCCAACCTCCTTTGCAGCTAGGTCCTATAATTATGTTCTTGACCAAAGGAATGTGAGCAGCAGTGATCTGTACAGCCAGCTTAAGAGGAAACTGCTTGCCCCGAACTTCCTTTCTTCTCCTTTCCTCAAGCTTGAACAAGGACATGCAAGCAACTCAACTTCCACACAGATGAGGACCAAGTCTTAGGAGATGATGGAGCAATCAGATGGAAGGAACCTGAGTCCATGAATGACCTTGTGGATCAGAGCTGTCCCACCAGCTCAGACCAGCCTGACTCATGTGAGACAAAAACAAACCATCTTACTTAAGCCACTGTATATTGAGGACTCTGTTTTAGTAGTTAAGCCTCTGCCCAACTAATATATTTTCCCAAGTCCATTCTCTCCATCTTCCTTAATACACTAATTCCAATTTTTTAATTGGACTTATTACTTCCCAGCTAAAAGACTACACATCCCAGCCTCCTATGGTCACCCTAACTATGAGTGACCATATGACTAAGTTGTGGCTCAGTAGGATTGTTATATGGGACTTCTGCATAATCTTCTTATAGTCAATGATCTTCCCACTTCCTCTTTCCTACTGTCTAGAAAGTGAATATAATGGCTGGAGATCACGCAGCCATTTTGGCCCATGAAGTCACACGCTAAGAATTGTGAAGAAGCCCTAACCGGTTTGGCTCAGTGGATAGTGCTTTGGCCTGCGGACCCTTGAGTCTCAGGTTCGATTTCGGTCAAGGGTATGTGCCAGTAGGGGATGTGCAGGAAGCAGCTGATCAATGTTTCTCTCTCATCGATGTTTATAACTCTCTATCCCTCTCCCTTCCTCTCTGTAAAAAATCAATAAAATATATTAGAGCGCGCGCGCGAGAGAGAGAGAGAGCGAGAGAGAGAGAGAGAGAGAGAGATATCCAGGGTCTCTGATGACCGGTTGTGGGCTGCCTACTTCCAGATTTCTGAATATGAGAGAGAAACTTCTATCTTATTTATTTATTAATCTTTATTTGGTGTAGGTAGCTAAACCTAATCCTTAGTAACAGATATACCCATTACATATTAGTTGCTGGGACACAGATTTCAAGTCCTAAATATATACATTTTATTTTATTTTATTTTATTTTATTTTATTTTATTTTATTTTATTTTATTTTATTTTATTTTATTTTATTTTATTTTATTTTATTTTACTTTATTTTTACTATTTCTCCTAGCAGAAGAAAATGAAAACGACTACTTTCCAAATGGCAGGAAAAAAGAGGCCCGCTTCCCTTCCTTCCAAGCAGAACCACTGGCTTTGTGCTGCTCACGGAAGCATCCCCACGGGGCGGTCTCTGGCTGGCAAACCCCAGCCTCGGGGCCCAGCAGGCCCCACAATGGAGGCTCACACCGGGGGATGGGGTAGAAGCGGGGAAGGAGAAGTGACCCGGCGCTGGCGGCGGGGCAGGGGGCACGCACAGAACGAGGCGGAGAGGTCAGGGCGCTCGCCTCTGCGAATCTAGGTCAGTGCTCGCGGGGAGGAAATACGGCAGCATGGTTTTTAAGTCCGGATTTCTGCTTTCCGCTGCCGGCTGCTCCCATCTCACCCAGCCCGGGCCAGATGGCAGCCTTCCCGACTAACGGTTCCCCCCTCCCCCTTCCCACTTCCCTCCCATACACACCTGACCGAGAGGGTGGGGGCCAGGTGCTGAACACGGGGGGGGGGGGGTGTGTGTGTGAGGGATAGAGGGAACCCCACCTGTCCGCAGATTCGCAGGACTTGGCTGGCACCCTCCCCCGGCCTCAGTCTCCCCACCTGCAAAGCGGACAGCTCTGCGGGCCCCGTTATCGGGCGGTTGGGGGTCTGAGCGCTGCGCTCTCCGCCCGGCCTCGGCGGTGCAGGAGCTGCCTCCGCGCGCATCCTTTCCAGCTCCCCATCCCCGCAGCCGCTCCTCACCCGGGGCTCCCCGCCCGCCATCCCGCACCCCCGCACCCCCCTCACCTTCCTCCGACAGGTAGCGCAGGTCGTAGAACTCCCCGGCGAAGGTGCCGTAGGAGGAGTCGTGGCGCCGCACCGCTTCGTCGGCGCCCGCGTCGCCCCGCACGCGGCCTCGGGGTCCCCGGCCCCCCGGCCCCGCGCCGTCATCCCCGGGGCTGGCGGCGCAGGCGGCGGGCCCCGCCAGCAGCAGCCAGAGCAGCGGCGCCCAGGCCCCCCGGCTCCGCCCCGGCGGCCGCGCCATCGCTGCGCTCCGGTCCCTCGGCCGGGCCGCTCGGCCGCTGCGGGGGCCGCGGGCGCGGGGCCGGGACCTCACCGCCGCCGACACCAGTCCCCCGCCCGCAGCCCGCGCAGCCGCGCAGCAGCCCGCTCCCGCCGCCTCCCCGCTCCGTCTGCGCATCCTCGCCGGGGCCCGAAGCCTCCCCCTCTTCCCCTTCAACCTGTCCTCCTTGCCTGCGCTCTCCTTCTCCGCTTCCCCGTCCTTCCTCCCAGCTCCCCTTCCTCCTCCTCCTCGCCCTGCGCGGGGTTCCCATGGCCGCGGGGGTGGCCCCTTCGGACTTGTTCTTCAGATCGTGGTCCTCAACTCCGCCGTCAGCATCCCTGGCAGCTCAGCATCCCCCGTGTGTGAGCAGCACTGACCTCGCCCACTGCAGGCCCGGCAGTCCGGGTCTGCATTTCACCAAGCCCCCCCCCCCCCCCCCCCCCCGCCCAAGACCCCAAATGCACGCGCAGATGTAAGATGTGCACCCCTGGAAGGTTTACCTTGGACGCACCTTGTCAGAACTACTGCCTCCCCGACCTTGTTCAGATACCTTTTTGGTTTATATAAGGCATTACGGTACCCCTTATGTCCTGGCATCATCACAGGAGGAGGTTGAAATAGCAAGATCCCCGCTGGAGGTGAACTGAGGGGCTCAGAGCCACGACACTGGAGCCCAGCTCTTTTGGCTGGAGGTACCTGCTTCCTCTCCAGACTTCTGGGATGTGGTAACAGCAGAGGCTGCTAGGGCCTCTGCATCACCCACCCTCCTTGAAAGCGAGGCAGCCGCAGCCGGTACTCTGGTTACCCCTCAGCAAGCTTTCTACCAGGCCCCATGGCCAGGCTGGATGCTCAGCTCTCTCAAATCCATTCCTGCTGCTGGCAATTCACTTTGGTTGTTTACTCAGCTGTCCCTTTATTCACACGGAGCACTTAACTGCGTGCCAGGCCCCTGGAGTTCTTCTCCAGGGGTGGTTTTGGAGTGATAAAATATTCAAACTAAACTGTCTTCCGTTAGAAAACATGGGCACAGTTCCTTTTATGCTGGTATTGCAGAGTCAGCATTTTTGCCTGCTTTTCTTTTTCCCTCCGTTATATTTTCTTGCATGAACAAATAAAATAATGATGGAGACAGAAAAGCATGGAGAGCTTCCAAATGCAGACCCAGAAGTCAGCTTGTGTGGAGTGGTGACCTCCATGATGACCAGGAAGTTTAAATAAGATGGTATAGGTAAGAATTAATAGGGTTCAAGGCTCCTAGCGGCATGAATGAAAACATAAGGTTGTGAAATACAAACATTCAAAAAGACACTAGTGACCGCAGAGGAGACGGGAGATAGCGCTGGTGGAGAAATAGTGAAAAGTGCTGTGAGACTCAGGGATCAAGTGTTTGCTCGTGGGTATCAGCTGACATTGTCAGGGGGGTGTTCAGTTAGAGCTTAAACATGTTTATCCTGACAGGTGGGTCAGGTGTAATTCCTGAAACCCTTCACTTCGCGAGGTCTCCCAATATACCAGCTGTTGCACGAAGTCAGATTTATTGCTTGAAAAAGGTAAGATGAACTACAACTATTTAACAATCAAAACAAAGAAACTTTGCCTCCCCCCCAAAAAAAAAACACCCCAGCTTTGTAATGTATAAAATTCTAAAATACAGGAAAAGAAGAAGAAGAAGAAGAAGAAGAAGAAGAAGAAGGCCCTACTTCTTAAAAATTGAAATTCCTTTCTTTTCTTCACCTGTTCACCAGGGAAGGTATGGTCAGTTTTAAATGGATCAACATTTAGAAAAAACCACAGCCAACCAAAAACAAACACATTTCTGATTTCAGTGTTGATTCTCTGGTTTGGGAACCTGAGCTTGTTATCTATTGCTGTTTTATTCCCCTTTTTTCTCTTTTGTGCACATTTTCTGGGAGGAAACTTTCCCTGAATATTCTGAGGTCACTGGCTGAGCTACTCACACAAGGACCTAGAGATGGACCTGAGCTTAATTTCACTTTTAAAAGAAACCACCTTTATTTTCTCTTCTCATCAAAGCCACTTCACTACAACAACTTTTTCTCCCGTTATAAAAACTCTCCCAAATCAGTGCTGCATCTCAGGATCTGACCACTAATGGATGTGCCCGTGCTCTGTCTAGTAATAAATGTGATATTTCCATTTTTGATGGCTTAAGGAGTAAAAACTGTGATCCTGGCAACTTCTCCGAAATTAAACAAAAGTTCCCAGGTGACCAAACTATTCCAATCTCAGCTAGAAACTCAAGAGAATGGAAAACATATATTTACCCAAAAAATGTGTACACAAATGTTTGTATTCTTCATAATTGTCAAAAAGTCGTGGCATCCCAAATGTCTGTCAACCAATAAATGGATAAACAAAAGTGTGATATTCATACAATGGCCTATTACTCAGCCATGAAAAGGAATGGAGTACTAATAAACATTGAAAACATTGTGATAAGTGAAAGAAACCAGACACACGGGACTAGATATTGTGTAATTCCATGTATACAAAGCATACAGAATAGGCAAATCCCCAGGCAGAAATTAGGAACAGAGAGTAAATCCGTGGTTGCTAGGGGATGGGAGACAGGTTGTGACTTTAGATATGGAGTTTCTTTTTTGGAATGATGGGAAATGTTTTGGATTTAGTGGTAATGTTGGCACCACATTGCAAATATACTGAAAACCACTGAATTTGTACACTTTAAAAAATAGTAATGGGCCGAAACCGGTTTGGTTCAGTGGATAAAGCGTCGTCCTACGAACTGAAAGGTCCCAGGTTCGATTCCAGTCTAGGACATGTACCTTGGTTGCGGGCATATCCCCAGCAAGGGGTGTACAGGAGCCAGCTGATCGATATTTCTCTCTCATCCATGTTTCTAACTCTCTATCCCTCTCTCTTCCTCTCTGTAAAAAATCAATAAAATATATTTTTTTAAAATGGTAATGGGATTTCGAATCTTTAAAAAAAAATAGTGGTCTTTGAGATGGTGAAAGAAAGGTAAAGATATTAGAATATTCCTGTGCTGTTTCGGTAATATGAAATTTGGGGTGCATTCAGGTGGGATCTTTGGAATGCTCCAAGACCTAATTTTAAAATTCTTCAAACATAAGAAAGATGCTCCTACACAGTCTACAGTCCACATACCCTGTGGGTTGCCAGCTTCCCAGGCCCCTTGACCTCACCCCCATGCCCATCAGGAGTCCCACAGTTTGGGGCCCTGGAGTGATGATGTCAGCAAGCTGACTTCTCCACCCTGGACATAACGTGTGTGTTGCTGATTGCCCACCCTGGACATAACACATGTGTTGTGTGACCATATGATGCCATTGTTTTTGGTTTTAAGTATGTAAAACAGATGAAGGGACTATACCAACTCACATTTCCCCCTGTGAACCCACCCAAGCCAATGTCTTCTGCTCAGCCCCCAATGCCAAACACCCGACACACTTTTATTTACGTAGGCAAATAACCAGGACAAACTGCTGAAACGATGGAATCTTCTTGATTTTACTGATTAGAGTTGAGCTGCCAAAGGTACTGGGTTTTCATACACAGTAGTGGCCAATTAGTTTGTGGTCAGACTTCGGAAACATCTTCGACATCCACCTCTGACACATCTGTGAACCCAGGGGGACGCGGGGAGGACGAAGCAGGAGGCTCAGAGGCTCCTGGAAATAGCGGCTGGAAAGCCCATGCATCCCTCCTCAGCAGCAGAGCCAACCTGACACCACGTGACACAGGCATTCCTGGCCTCCAAAGAGAACTTCTCGTTTTTTGTCCCAGAAGTTCCCATCAGAGAGCAGGAGGTGAAGAGCAGGAGACTCTGAAAGCTGACAGGTGAGGGGCAGAGGAGGGTACCGGATTGGCAAGAGCAGACCAGCCCAGACACAGAGAGCTCCCCGTGTGGTACAGAAACACATTTGGCATCATCGTGTGCACGAGATAAAGAACGGCGAAAGCTGTTTTAAAGGTACAGCCAGGGGTCACGGAGGACAGGGATTAAAAGGTCCCCAACACCCCAATTGCCCCAGATGGCTTCACCAGCAGAGCAGACAGCGGTAGAAGCCATCAGTGAGATGAGCACAACAGCCTGTGAAAGGCAGAGCCAAGCCCCACACGTTCTGGTAGCTTCTAATGACATCACTGCACCACAAAGCCAAGTACAAAAGGGGGCTGATGTTTACAACGATGGCCGTGACTCATCGAGAAAAGGTGAAATACTCTCCAGTGTACTCTGTTTACTAAGGCAGGGACGTGTGTAATACATCTTTAGAAAGATTTCCCTCAAAAAATATTAATATTTTAAAGATTCAGCACTTCAGGGGTTAATCCTCTGTTATCTGAATAGTTGCTTGCATGCCTCCTTTTACAACAATGCTAGTAAACGAGGCATTGCTCTTTTTTTTAAATAATCATTAGTATCAAATTATTGGCACCATTCAGTGTTAAGTACAGGGACAGGAGAGCAAACTGTACAGCACAACGTAAAAAATACAGTTCTGATACAAACAGAGGAGATCAGTTCCACTTAACAAGCGGTCTTAAGAAAGGGGTGGACACTTTTTACACACAAGGAAATACAGCTAGTAAATCATCACCTGGAAAAAGTGCTCGGCCTTGCTAGCAATTAAATGAAATAAAACAACCTTTCAAGAACAATTGTACACACCTATTAAACTAGCGAAAATAAATTAAAGTGGCCAAAACCCAATACTGGCAGAGCTATCGGTAAATAGAAATGCTTATACATTGCTGGTGGCATCATAAATTGTAGGAGTTCAAGCATTCACAGGGGATCGAGGGGGGTTGACCTTTACGGTCCTTCCAACCCAAAGATTGGATCTTTCTAGAAAGCAACCTGGCAATAAAGCAAGAATTATACAATACTTCATGCTCTTTGACCTTATAATCCCTCTTTGGAGAGATTCCCAGGGGGAGAATCCAAAGGAAGGATAATTTTTTTACAAAGACATTCATAGCAGCACTATTTATAAGAGTGAAAAACTTGGGATATAACTCAAATAGCTAATAATGGGGAGAAGTGAGGTTAACCATGTTATATGGATATAAAGACATTTAAGTGGGTGAGAGCAGGATCTGTCTTGAAAAGAGAACTTATGTGTTAGGTGGAGAAGAACAACCAAAGAGTGTGTACACACCTATCATACGTAAAAAAAGGTGTGCATATTCATCGAGAAAGCTTGGGAAACAATTTGGAGAGCTAGTTTGTGGCGAGGGGATTCCTTTATTCCTGCAAAGTTGTTCAAGTGCATAATAAAAATTTAAAAACACATTTCTGGAAACTTACAAAAAGAGAGCAGAGTTTCTTCTGGTCAAGGTTCTAGCAGCAGGATAGGAATTGATCAACTTTAGAAATAATTCTCCTTTATGGAACACCCCAATGAATCCTGATATCGAATCATCTTAATCTGGTAAGGATTTTTAGAATTTAAGCTATAATTTCCTACTTTGGGTTCAATCACAAGTTCTGTGTATCTCAAATGATATTGAATTTAACAAAGTCACAAGTGAGATTATGTTTCAGATTAAGCTGAAGTGCCTCGAGTCCTGGTGATTTGCAACTTTCCTTTTCAGTTCACCTACTCGTGTCTGAATAAAAATGGATGTTCAAGACTTTAAAAGATCTGTGTATTTACCAGTGTAAATGAAAAATCAGCAATAAAGAAGTATTCTCTCGTTAAAAATGACTCTTTAGCAAACAGTCAAAGCTTGGTGTAAGTTTTGATCATACAAAATCACATGACTGAGATTGATAGCAAAGGATTCTGAGCCTTAGTAACACCTGTGGTTATCAATGAATACAACACCACAGGTACTTCTGAAAAGGAATCCCCATTTCTCCATTTTCTTTTCTTTTTTTTGTCAAGACTTACAAATCCCGTCTCCCCTGCATGGAGTAGTAGAGAAACTCTAATACTCAGGTGACATTAAAATAACTTTTCCAATAAAAGCCAAGCCAGATGTTGGCTCCCACCAACCATGGGGACCTGGGTGAGCAGAGCACACATGTGCATGTTGTGCTAGAGTGAGCACACAAAGCCCGAAGAAGGAAAATGACAGAAGGCACCACGCCGTCCTCCAGGCAACAAGGGGAGAAGTCACAGTTCGGTCATCAACAGTCTTTTCATCATCTTCTCTCTCTCCAGTTCCTGCCGGAGCGTCTCTGCACTGAAAGAGAGAGTAGGTGACAAGACAGTTAAGATAAAGCCTCAAAAACAGAAGAGGTATTGGGGGGTGGGGAGGCAGCGGGAGAGGTGGCAGTGGCAGGAGGGAAGCCTGCTGGAAGTCTTGCAGGAATATTCCCACAACAGGTCCCTAGTGTTTTAATAAACAAAACTGAATTAAAATTGGCTGCTTTAAGAGATTGCTTCCAACTTCCTGGCCCTCATGCCCAGTTGCTTTTCTATGGAATCGGTCTCCACTGTTTACACACACACACACACACACACACACACACACACACACACACACAGATGCATTTAATGTCTGTCTCTTCTTCCCCAACACTAAATTGTAGGACTTCATCAAGGTAGGGCTTTTCCCTATTTTGTTCACTGTGCATTCCTAGCACCTCAAGTACTGTGTAGCCTTTGAAGGCATGTCAATAAGCCCAGAAAAAAAATGAATGAAAGGATGAATGACTGGGCTGTAGACATCACAAACGCAGTGAACTGAAGGCCTTTGCCTGGTTTCCCTGGCCCACCTGGTTGCCAGAGAAACAGGCTTCCGAGTGGTGTAGATGGTCTGCACGGTGGAGATGGTCTCTGTCAAAGGCCTCAGGGTCACTGCTGGGATCAGTGGGGAAGACTGGCCAGGGCAGCACTGTAATTTACTGTCTCTAAAGTCGGCCTGGAGAGGAAACAGGAACGAGGAACGCGATCTCAATTTAGGTTTCCTTGCATACTGTCAGCTGCCCCTCTAAGCCAGTGTTTCCCAACCTTCTCTCATGATGAGAATCACCTGGTGGAGTTGTTAAAACACAGATTCCTGAATCCCAACTAAGAAGTGCTAAACTAGAATTTTTGGGAACATATAGGTAAAATTGCATACCTAACTTAGTGCTCTGTATATAACATCTGTGTTAGAGCACTAGTTAAGTATACAATTTTACCTATATGTTCCCAAAAATTCTAGTTTAGCACTTCTTAGTTGGGATTCAGGAATCTGTGTTTTAACAACTCCACCAGGTGATTCTCATCATGAGAGAAGGTTGGGAAACACTGCTCTAAGCCATACCATGCAATTCCTGTGACATTTTAATAACAGCTGAACTCAATCATTATTTATTAAATGATTTTACTTTGTGCCAGACACTATGCGAAGTACTTGACACACATTACCTCCTGGCAATGCTGTAAAGTGGAGATCATATTTCATCACATCTTAGATCCCATCCAAAATGCACCATTCTTTTCCATGTGACCAATCAAACTTTGTCCCACCCCCCATTGTAATGAGTTTTTTATTTCAGAGATGTTAAAAGGTAAAAAAAAAAAAAAAATGTGCATCTTAGAACTGATTTTATGGAAAAGGAAAGTGAGGCTCCAGAGAGGTTAAGAATCTTCCCAAGGTCGCACAGGGTACGTTAAGAACCAGTATTTAGAACCAGGGTGAGCTGGCTTCATAACTGGTGTCTTTCACCGCCATAGCAATGGCTCCAAAGTAGGGTCCCCAGACTAGCAGCATCAGAATTATCTTGAAACTTGGTAAGAATACCAAAGACTTTTGGAACCAGAATGTCTGGGAAGTCTAGCGATCTGTGTTTTCACAAGGCCTCTAGATAATTCTGAAACCAGGTAATGTTTGAAAACTACTGGTCTAGAGCAGTGGTCGGCAAACTCCTTAGTTAACAGAGCCAAATATCAACAGTACAACCCAAATACCCATCAATGAATACATGGATCACCAAACTGCAGCATGTATGTACAATGGCATATTATTCCTCCATAAACAGAAATGAAGTACTGACACATGCTACAAAGTGCATGAGCCTCAAAAACATACGAAGTAAAAGAAGCAAGACACAAAAGGTCATATGACTCCTTTGATATGAAATATCCAAATTAGGGAATTCCATAGAGAAGGAATGCAGATTGGTGGCTACCAGGGGCCAGAGGGAGGCAGGAAACAGGGAGTGACTATTTAGTGGGTATGAGGTTTCCTTTGGGGGTGATAAAATGTTTTGGAACTAGATAATGGTGGCAGCTGCATGGTTCTAAATGTACTTTCACTGAGTTGTCACTTTAAAATGGTTAATTTTAACCCAGCCGGTGTGTCTCAGTGGTTGTTCACTAGTTAGATTCCCCATCAGGACACATGCCTGGGGTTGCGGGCTCCATCCCCCATAGGGGGCATGCAGGAGGCAGCTGATTGATGATGTTTCTCTCTTATCAGTGTTTCTCTCCCTCTAAAAATTAATAAAAACCTATTTTGAAATGGTTAATTTTATGTTTGTGATCAGGCCAACTATGTCCTCCTCTCAGGGATCAGATTTAGGTAATTCCTAACTAAAAGATGGAAACCCCTCCAGACCCCATCTCCTTCCAAGCTCAGAGTTGACAGTGATCAGAGGAAGCTGTTGGCACGGCTCCTGGCTTCCCACAGCACCGCATGCCACGTGGGAACAATGCCTCTGAGTGCAGGTGGGCTCTCTGGATTAAGCTACTCACGGTAAACGGCGGCCCTGCGATGAAAGGCTCAGGAAACGAGGTCACTGGATCAACCGGGAATGTTTTTATCTTCAAAAAAGAGAGAACACAAGAGCGTTACTTTCGGGTTAGAAAGCAACGTTTTGCAATCTCTGGCACTTTTTAATTCGAACTGAAGGCTTCAAGGGCACGCACGCAGGGCCTGTATTGCTTGTGTAGGGAAACACACAGAGGCCCTGCAGGTGTGTGGCCAGTGGTTCTCTCTGTGCCTCTTGTTGTGGTCTTGTGTTTGGGGGGCACCTCAGGCTTACCTCGCCCTGGAACCCCCTACCCTAGGGTCTGTGGGGGCCTCCCAGGCATGCTGGGCCCTATACATGGCCTGACCCACTGACCAGGGTGCACATGAGGCAGGCCGGGGCAAGGAGTGGAGACGCTGAGAGGTCCCATTTTGGGACACAGTCTATCATGGTGGACAGAGGAGTGACTTACCCAAGACCACACTCTTAGTCCGGAGCGGACTACTTAGGCCAGAAAGCATTCCCTACCTGCTCACGTTAGTCGTTGAACTCCCTGTACACTCTGGGCCACAGAAGGAACCCACAGAAGCCTGTGGGAGTACCACCACCGTGGCCTTTAGGAACAGAAGGCATGGCGATCAGAAGGGCCCGGTGCCAGGGGTGGCAGCAGCACAGGGCTGGTCTGAGGGAGAGGGATGCACCATCTGATCAGGCAGTGGTGGGTGGCCAAAAAGAGCCTGTGCTTCCATTCTGGGTCTGGTCATTATGTCTTTGGCCTCTTGGGGAATGGGGGAGCGGCTTATTTCTGTAAGCCACCCTGGAGATCGACCTGCATGCCCAGGGGCCTGATGGCTCTGGCACTAGCTTTGTGTGCAGCCCCAAAGCACAGACACTGCCTGCACACCTGCTGGGGATACACACTCTGCCCCACCCCGACCCCCCAGAGGGTTGTAGCCGAGACAGCTGCCCATCGGAAGCAGCCTTTGTGTCCCTCAGGGTCTTGCCTATGGGACATGGGTCTTGGTGTGCTTGAGTCACTTTAATGGGAGTAAAGTAGGAATGAGCAAGATCACCTCAACCAGACCCAAATTTGCTGAGGTTTTGGAAAAGGTGAGATAGGTCTCAGTCTAACTGATCTGGGAATGACACTGTCCTTGTAATACGCACAGAGAGGTCCAGTCCAAGTCTGCTCCCCTCCCCCACTTCTCTTCTGCCCCTTTAAATGTCTCCAAATTTCCAGCATGGACCCCACGCTTTGCCTGAAGACTCAGGTGCCAACTCAGGTTGCTGGTGGTAGCTGCCTGCAGCCCAGCAAGATTGGGACCAGGGCCAGCGCCACGTGGTGCACGCCCCTCGCATGGCCTCGTGGTTCCACGTGGTGTTCTGAGACCAACAGCCAAGTGCAAGGTCACGTACAGGTGAGACTCTCAGACCAGCACGAAGCAGAAGGGGAGAGAGTTTGTTATTGCTGTTAAAGAAATGTGACAGTTGGCAACTTCGAAGAATTACGCTGCACCTGCCCTAAGTAAGAAAACGTGTATTCCAGCAGTTGTGCTCTGTGGCCAAGCATAGTCTCCTGACGGTGCTGTCACTGGGTCTAAACACTTGAGCACGGGAGCAAAGTCAGTCCCAGTACTGGTCCGAGCAGGGCCTAGCCTGAGAGAATAAAATGCCCGATGCCGGAGCCTCCGTGTGCTCCCTGGAAAAGGGACACACGGGAAAGCAAGCCCGCGGCCTGCAGCACAGAACCGGTTAGCTGCCTGGTGGACCCCTCACCTAGCGGCATAGAAACGGTCACAGAGAGTGTGGTAACAAGGACAAGGTAAAAAGAACACAACTTCAGGTAAAAACCAGAACATGGCATGGGTGCTATGCTTTATCTCTGTAAAAATATGAAAACGGATTAGCAGGAAACATGCAAAAAAAAAAAAAAAAAAAAAAAAAAAAAAAAAAAGAAAAGAAACAACTACTATGTGCTAGGTTAGGGTTATGAGCAGATTCCTTTCAAGTCATTATATAACACTCATGTTATCTTGATAAGCAGCAAGGAAGACGCGTTTTAAAAAGCTTTTATTTTCCACAGAAATGCAACCAAGAGTTCTCTCTCTGGGAAAAGCATCTGTGCTCATCGAAGCTCTAGGATAACAACCTTCCTGGTTCTGGAAACTGGTTCTAGCGACGACGGGCCAGGACCGCAGCCCCTTGTCCCCGTCTGGCCAGAGCCAGCTGGTCTCCAAAGTCTGCGTCCATCCTGGAGTGAGAGCACCTGTCAGCCGGCCTCCTTGGGGGGCTGGGGCTCCTGCACACCCCTGCGGCTGCCGCCTGGGGGCTCCTGCCTGCCTGGCCTCTCCTGGTCAGGCCCCTCTCCCTGCCGGGGTACCTACCAGCCTCGTTTTGATTGGAGGGTGCATGCAAACTCCAGTGGTCTCTTCCTTCATGGGGAGAGAGAGTGGAGGAGAGCAGCGAGAGTGGGCACAGTGGGGGGCGCTGGCGGGCTCTGCCTGCTCACAAGGAGAGGAGAGAAGGGGAGGAGGAGGTGGTGAGAGATGGGGAGGAGGAAGAGGAGATAAGGGAGGGGGAAGGAGAGAAAGATAGCACAGTGCAAGACGGATCTGTCAACTCCTGCTCTCAAGCCAGCCTCACCCGCAGCCTGCTTCCAGCCTCTGGCCAACTGGAGGCTCGTCCCTCCCGCCGCCCTCCTCTCTCCGCCTTCTCTCCTCCTCTCTGGCCCTCCTCAGTCTCCTCCACCACCTGAGCAGAACTCCACCTCAAAACCCCAACCTGGTGGGGGTGGTGGGTAGGGGCCGTCTCCTGTGCCAACTGCATTGGACTGGCAGTGTCTTCCTGGCACGCTGCTGAGGATTCTGAAGCATTGCCCAGGCCAAGCCAGAAAGCCGTGATGAGTTAGTGATGTCAGCATGGGGGCACTATGAGGAGTGGCCACACACATGGGAGCGATCACCTTCCAGGGTCTACCTTACGGCAACTCGATGAGCAGATGTCCAGCAGAGCGCTCCAGGAAAGAGAGACACCGGCGAGGAGGAACGCCGAGTTTAGGGCTGAACCTGTCATCTCTCTCTATCTGTGCAGGAAACATACTGGCCTTCCCCCCCTCACACACCCACGGGCTCAGGCCTTGGCATCTCGTATGTGCACCAGGGTACCCTGCTGCTTTGCTGGAAGATGCCAAGCATCGTGAGAAAAATGCCACGTCACTTGGGATACCAGGTTCCCCGCCCCAGCCCTACATTGTGCCATGCGCCGGGCAGAGGTCCAGCAGTGTGTTCAGCTGAAAATGAGGGTGGTGAAGAGAGAATGCTCTGATGTCCCGGGAGGGGACCACAGACGGGGTGAGCCTGGGTGTCAGGGAGGGACCATTCGTGCCAGAGAATAAATACAGGTATCTTTTCACTCTAGAGAGTCTCCTTACGTAGCTGGTATGATCCTGCCATAATGAATGTAAGTACAGCCTCTAGGTAAGCCTCATTGGAAACTGATCAAGAAAAGTGCAGACCACACGGATCTAACTTCGTCCTCTACCACGTGCAGCCCCGGACGGTTTCTGGGGGAGCGAGAGGGGGAAGCTTTCACAACCACCATCTCCCAGTGGCCTTCAGGGCAGCCTCGCTGTACTCTTCAAATCCGGGATGTGCAGAAATGGCATTTGCAAAGTCTAACTCCATGGGTCTAGACCCCTTCGTGATGGTTCTAAAGCTATTCTTCAGAAACAAGTGAGACCCTGTGAGTCACCTGCAGTTAAGTTTAGCCTCCTCCCCTCCCCCACCACTGTTCTCTCTGGTCCTCAGGATAAATCATACATCCGTCCGACAATGTCCGTGGCCTGCATGAAGCTGGCTCCCGTCTGCCCTCAGGCTCGGTCCCCACCCTTGTCCCAGGCATCAAAGCCCCGGCCAGAACCACGACACCAGGGACCCCAGGTGGCGGGGCCGTTGCCTCTACAGGTAACAGCCGGCTCAGTGTGTGCTCTCTGAAGAAAATATATATATCAATTGGCCTAAATGACCAAGAATCATGGATGCCCTGCCTAGGAGCTGACACGTGTACAGCCTCCACAGTGTTTGAATGGAAGGTTATCATCACGACTGAAGGCTTTGCCCAGCACTGGGCTTTTCTATGCTCAAGGAATGTGGATCCCAGAAGCATCTCTGGCCTTTCTAACAGGCATCTGAGTGGACAGAAGAACATTCCTGCAGCTCCTGCACGCCGGACTCTAGGACCTGAGCAGGAAGTAAGATAGCATGGGACAGGACACTGTTCTGTGTTCTTGGCCTGGTATTTCCGTTGCTCCTTGGATCTTTCCCACCCTCGGCCAACTGGATACTACTTGGCTTTTGCATTTCAAAATCCGACTCTTTGGGAAAGATTTCAGCCTGGACAAATGACGATCCAGATGCGTGAAGCTTCATCATCTAGATAAGGAAAGAGATTGCCCATCTGAGGACAGAGGAGAAAGCCAGAGGGGAGGGGAGGAGGGCTGGTCATTAGGGGCCTGTGCCCCCATTTGTGGGCTGAGGCTGGGGAATGGAGGTTGAAGCCAGAGAGCACCTGTGTCCCGCTGCTCAGGTAGAGCCGGGAGGGGGCAGGTCCCAGAGCAGCAGATAGGGATGCATACACATCCCAGCGGGACAGTGATTGGTGTTCCACTCTCTGCCCGAGGGAAGCAGAGTGCCCCGATGTACGGGCAAGCGATGGGATCACAAACTGGATGACTCCCTCCCTCTCTCCGTGCCTGGAGAACACAGGGAGACTGAAGAGGTGCCCCAATTTGACTTGGGATGAAGCTTTAGCCCTCATGATAGAATGAGGTATGAAATATTGATAAAAACAAAGCTATTGAGACAAATAGCAACCCAGTCATTCCTTGCCCATCACAGCCTTCCTCTGGCGAGCTCCACCTCCTCCTGACCAACCATCCCCGGCCCAGAAGAGACCTGGGTGGTGACCGGCTCTGCTTTGCAGTTGGGTGAGTGGCTTATGAAATGATGGGGATCAGGGAGGGACAAACCCCAAAGAGAAAGCATCCATCTTCCCTCCAACTTCTCTCATTCTCTGAACACCAGCGTCCTCTGCGCACTGCTCACACTCACTCCCCTGCAGAGACGAGCAGATGGAGAGTGGGTGCTGACTTCACTCACAGCCTTCTCTCCCTGGCCACCCCCACCCCTCCTCTCCCGTCTCAGGCAGAAACGGACCTGGTTATGAAGTCTGTGGTGCCGATTCGGAGACTGGGCAGGCAACGCGCTGCAGGGGTGGTGGGACTTCGATTGCTAAATTGAGCTACATCATCAAAGAGTTGGGAATCAGAGAAGAGGTTTGGGGGAAGGAGGGGAAAATGCTGCAAGAGTGAAGCCAGAGAGAATGTTTTCGAGAAGAGCTTGGGGGATGAAAGTCCTTGCAGGTGGGCAGCAGGTAAGAGAGGGAAGAGGGCAGCAGAGTCAAGAAGGGTTACCAGGTGTGAGTTTCATCTTGAATGTGTTTTTTAGAAATCCCAGTCAGAGGTTGAACCTCTTTGTTACGCTTGGCTGTTGGGACTATGCTTCTTTGGAAGCCACCCCATGCCGACTGGTCCGTGAGGGTGGAGAGTTACCAGAGTTACGCCAGCTCTGATAGTGCCTTGGAAGATGAAGGAAGATAATCTACCCCCCTCATCTCTCCAGCTCCCTGTCTGTGCAGCTCTATGCTCTCTTCTTTCCTCTGTTCTCCAAGAAACCAGGGCCACGATATGGCTTTAGGGGTCTCATTCAGCCCCCGGCCTTCAGCCTGATCTCTCCTCTGTTGTCTCGAGCCACATGATCCCCCATCACCCTGATCATGAGGGCAGAGAGGGCTGCTGCTGGCATTGCTATGACACTGGGAGGAGCAGAAGAAGGAGATGGAGGGCAGAGGACCGGACAGAGGGAGAAGCAGGCTGCCAGAGTCCCTCTTCCTCTCAGGAACGCTCAGGTACCCACGGAAGACAGGACTCCAGAGCGAAGTAAGTTCAAAGTCAATGATGCTGAGGAAAGCCCAAATGGGGTGGCTTCCCGCCAAAATACCAGCCCTCCAGCTGCCTGCTATGTGAACGTGCACTCACGCCTCAAATCCACGCAACAGATCCACACAAACATGACGAAAGATGCTTCACCCTGAAAGCACGTATTCACTGCAGACCTCATGGGAAGCACGCAGCCCGGTCTCAGTACAGCCCAAGGATCTCAGCTGTCCTGTGCCCGGGCAGTCCAGCACCCCGGCCCTGGCTTCAGAGCTAAGAGCCCCCAGAGATGCCAGCAGGGTGTCCTGGGGAGAAGGAATGAGCTCCCTGCTGCTGGAGGGGTAGACAGTCTGGTCAGTCATTTGTTAGACATTTGCAGCTCATGTCATGGGACCTCTGGGTTCCTGCCTGACGCCGCTTCCTTTCTAACCTGAGTCTTACATTCAAAGAAAAGATGGGCAATTCAGTCTACAAGCTGGACCCATAGCATGGTCTTAATTGAATCCCATGACTCCTATCAAAGCTATTATATATATATATATATATATATATATATATATATATATATATATATATATATATATATTAGATATATATATAAAACAAATCCTAGTTCTCAGATGTAGCACGCCTTTTCAACAAATACTCAGTATTCTGTTCACGACGTGTCCCCTGAATAGAACGCTTTGGTCTACTCTCTCCACGTGGCAAACTCCTACTCACACTGGAAAACCTTGGTCCCGTGGAGCCTAGGAACGCTGCTCTCTCCTCTTTTGCTTCCACAGGCTTCCAGACTGTGCCTGAGGGTGTCCCTGGTCCTTTGGGGGGTGCTGCCCGCTGCCTAGGCTGGATGTCCTCAGCTTGCCCCTGAGGCCCACCAGGATGTAACGGGGTGCTCATGGGATACCGATGCAGCACCCGGCCCAGCCGCCTAACCTGCTGCCCTGTTCTCCAGGCCCAGGATGTGGAGTGCTTTACACACACCCTTCTCCCTGGCTCTTCTGCCAGGTGGCAAGTTCCCTAAGGAAGACGCCAGTTGCAGCCCAGCCTGGTGCAAGGAGCATTCGAGGCACTTGGGTTCCCGCGCCATCGCATTCCTGTGTGGTCACCCCACACTGGGGCTCCGTTTTCCCACCTGAGTAAAGGGATGATGAAGGCCCTCTGTCTCTGGGTTACGCCCCTCTTGGCACATTTTCTAAAAAAGGACCAGGAATAACTGGGTTTCATTCACTTCCACACGGGAAATAACTCAGAAGGTTCCCGGAACCGGCTGTTCTCGGCAGTTTATCCAAAGCTGCTGATTCAAAGCTCTGAGATGGTACCCATCTCCAGGTGAGAGGTAAAATGGTATAAATCACAGGGAATTGCCGTGGGCCCGCTGAGGCAGGACTGGTGATCATTCCTAACGCCTGGACAGCATCAGCATCATGCCCCATTTGGAAACCTTCCAGAAATCCCTCCTACCCACCCAATCCCCCGCCAGCGAGCCAGACCTGAATGACTCCCGCTTCTGGCTTCTCCCTGCACACCCTGGACCTGGCTCTCCTGCCCACCTGGCCCTTTACCGACCTGATTCCCTCCAACCTCTGGCCGCCCTGTCCTCTCCGAGCCCCCCGCGTGGTGGTAGCACAGTGAGCTCTCAGGAGACGGTGTTTAATTTGCCTCCCATTTTGACTCACTTTCCAAATGTGTGGACCGTGACTGATGCTCAAGCACACCTGGATGTTAACACTGAGCCAAAGACACATCCAACTCTGCCTGCATCCTCCAATAATATTAGCCGTAATATCTTACACTGAGTATGGTGCTTTGCATTCTTGAAAATCTATCTCTCCTTCCTCCCCCGCCCGGCCCCCCCCCCCCCATCTCTCTCCATCCTTCTAACACTCGTAGGGCAGACAGGGCAAACGATGACGTTCTGATTTGACAGATGAGGCAGCGGCTAGCCAATGCCAAGGCTCTTAAGGAGGAAGCAGAGACTGGAGCCAGGTCCTGCCTGCAGGACGCCTGTTTGGGAGTGCTCTCCCACTTGCATGACCCCCCCCCCTACCCCGCCTCCCAGGGCCGCCCTCCCTGAGGGGAGCCCCGGGGCAGCGGATGGAGGATGGCAGGGAGGCACGAGGGGTCCGGAGAGCCAGGTGAGGACCGGAGCAGGTGCTTCAGCCCAGCGCATGTGGTTTAAGCGACAGGCGATGCCCCATGGGTGGGATGCGGGGTGCAGCCCAGGAAGCCAAGCACTGAGGGGAGGGGAGCAGCAGGCGGGGGGGCGGGGTGTGGGACCCCGGCGGCCACCATCAGAGGAGAGGGAGCACGGCCCTCACAGACTCTGAACCCCCAAAGAAAGCTGACCCCCAGGCCTCTGGGCTGAGAGTGGTGCCTGGAAGAGCCTTCCCCACCGCTGTCCATCTGTCCCCCTGCCCAGGAGTCTCTGCAGACTGCGGCCTCTCGGGTTCTAGCGAGAGGGGAGCTTTACCAGAGGAGTGGCTTCCGTGAAGTCCATCAGGAGGTCGCCGGGCTCCAAGGTGAAGGCACCTCCTCGGTCAGAGGGGCTCTGCGGAGGCGACAGAGACGTCTCGGTCAGTGACAGTGCGGGACTGACAGCGGGGTTTCCCCCATCTCCCCTCCCGGTCCAATACTGACCATGCCAGCCCCACCCCATCTCTCGCTCGGCAGGGACCACGATGCTAGGACTGAGCCCTGATTTCTTTCTGAAACCTTGATGAGCAGAAGCAGGTGCGGGCTGGGTAACTGCCTTTGACTTTGAAACTTCAGTGCTTCTGAAAGGCTCTGAGTGCTCTTGGGGCACGGGGGGACGGGAGCCCGTGTACAGACAGAGCAAAGACCCCATCCTGGGCCCAGCGGGCTGAGGCCTCAGGAGCTGAGTTCAGCTGCACGATACTGAGGAAGATCCTTACAGTGCGAGAGGGGCACCTCTGACAATCATGTTCCTTCCTGGAGAAGGCATTTTTCTTCTGGTGTCCTGGGGTCCCAGCAGCACGAGGGCCCTTGGGGCCCTTTGTGGGGTGGGGGGGAGGGAATAATAAGCCCCATCAAGTTGGCACAAGCAGGACCCTTAGGTCAGAGACCGCCAGGAGAGGGAGCCTGTGGCCTCTGCTAGGATGCGGCCCGCATCCCCACGGAAGTCCTTTCTTGTTTTGTAAATGTTTTCACTTGGTTTCAGCCAGGGTGTGGGAGACACCGCAAGCGCCTATGCCCACCCTTCAGGCAACGCAGCACGAGGGACTCCACACAGCTGAGACCCCAGTGGAGGTGCCAGGAGGTGGGCTGGCAGAGGAGACCCCGTGGAGGTGCCAGGAAGTGAGCTACAGAAAGCAGGAGCTGTGGTCGGGGCGGTCCCTGGCTGAGGGGTCCAGCCCGGCTCTCGTGGAGGAAGGTGGAAGTACCCCGAGACCCTGGTCAGGGCCCCAGTGAGGCTGGTGCTGGTCACACAGGAAGCGGGCCTGGACCTGGGGACCTAGATGTTTACCAGGAGGTGTGGCCTCGATGCCGCGGAGGCCCTCGGCGCCCAGTTTGTACTTAAACCTCCACTGGACCCGAAGCTGGCCCAGGGGCCAGGCAGGGTGGCCAGGATGATTCCCATGTTCAGGAGGAGAAAACGGAGGCTCGGAGAAACCAGGGCTGCAGAGGGACAGCTCATTGCAAGCAGCCGTAGCCCGGGGTTCTGGTCTTGCCTTCAGACCCCCGCCCCGTGCACACTCTGCTCCTCAGAGGGGCCCGAGGGTCAAGCCGCCTCTGGCTCAGCATCTGCTTGGGGAGCAATAGGTCCGATCAGAGGCTGAAGTGACCACAGCTGAGGGCCACTCATAGGAAACCGAGCGAAAGGTGGTGTGCCGCCTTTGTCACGGACCATTCCCATCACTGGCAATTCCCTGAAATTTCAAACCAGCAAATAGAAAACCATTTCCCGCTGTGGCGCTATTTGCACAGGCTATCCCACATCAGGCCTGGATGGGGATATGGCTACGTTTTACTCCCAATTTTCCACCTGGGAGGAAAGCCCATTTCTTGCGTTCTATCTTTCCAATGAATGCTCTGTGTAGCGATGATATTCTGAATTCAAAATTGCCTTTAAAAAATCTCTTACTTACTTTCCCTTAAAGTCGGTGCGCATGGTTTATAGCATGCTACTTGTCTCTCACAGCCTCTCTCTTGGGGACAGTTACAGGAAAACACATGCTTTGGTGGTTAGGTTGTTTTACACGGCGAAGCTTTTACTAGAGTTGGGGATGCAGAATGGAATGCACACGATGCCACACCCTTCATTTCTACCGACTCCCCAGCAAGGGCAGCTTGCTTCACGTTCCCCGCCCACCCCCGAACCCCCACCGCCACCCCCGTACCTTGGCCCCTGGGGACAGCGGACTCTTGCTTTCTGAACTCTGAGGCGAGCTGACTTTGTGGACCTTGGGGGACGCCAGTGGTGCAGAGACCTGCGTGGCAGCGGCGGCCGTGGTGGTGGTGGTGGTGGTGGTGGTGGTGGTGGTCAGGCCGACAGCCTCAGCCAGCTCTGGAGGGAGGTCGTCTTCATCACTGCGGTTGCTAAAAGCACATGAAGCTCTGCTCATTACAATAAGAAGCAGGCTGTGGGGGGAGAGGAAGGGCGGGGGTGGGGGGAACCCCTAAACAGAGGTCCCCTTCTACCAGAAGCCCGCTTACAGGACCCAGGACACTGACATTTTTTGCCAAAGCTCATTTGGGCTGGGTTTTCTGTCACTTGTGGAGGGATTCAGATACATGTTCTAAGGAAAGAATATACCTAACACAATATTATTTTATCTGTTTGTAAGTGTGCCATTCACAATGCGGTGGAACTGTCTATGCCCAGAACTTTTCATCAGCCCCAGCGGTAACGGCAGCCACTGAACGACGCCTCTGCAGCCCCTGGTAGCGTCTGTTCTGCTTCCTGGCTGGGTAACGTTGACTCCCCTAGTCCAGTGGTCGGCAAACCGCGGCTCACGAGCCACATGCGGCTCTCTGGCCCCTTGAGTGTTCTAACGCAACTTCTTCAAAATAGACTCGCCCAGGCCGAAAACCGACTTCCGCACATGGGCCACGAAGTTTCAATCGCACTGAACATGCGTGCCCGCACATGGTATTTTGTGGAAGAGCCACACTCAAGGGACCAAAGAGCCGCATGTGGCTCTTGAGCCGCAGCTTGCCGAGCCCTGCCTTAGGGACCTCGTCACCAGGAGGGTGGGGAAGTCCAAGTGCCAGCTGGGCTCATCGCCAGGGCTTGGACTTCTGGGGAAGGTCTGGGCTGGAAGCCCTTCAGGCAGAATCCTCCTGGCACAGCATCCATCTTGCTCTTCGTGTGTGGGCCATGATTTCTCCAACGGAGAG
The DNA here is from genome assembly GCF_964339955.1 of Pipistrellus hanaki. NCBI lineage: Eukaryota > Metazoa > Chordata > Mammalia > Chiroptera > Vespertilionidae > Pipistrellus > Pipistrellus hanaki. Next base: position 17,231,578 of record NC_140513.1, on the reverse strand, counting down.
AAACCAACACAAGGCCCCCAATGCCCGATGCCCATCAGACTGCTGCCTGGCAGTAAGTGGCTCACTCGGCGGGCCTGGGGTAATCACAACAAACGCTGCCCGTTCCAAATGAACCACCCGTCACTGCCAAGCCCCGGGGGAACCTCCGGGCCCTTGGGCAATCCTCCCTCAGCAGAGGATCTCTGTGTACCTGACATTTTAAGCCGTGCCAGGTGATTCCTGCTATCAATGAGATTTGTGGCGAATGCCTGTGTGTGTAGGAATGCCTGGGGCTTGGGGTCACACTGTATCCATTTGACCTCCGGGGGGGCTGGAGACTGGGTAGCTAAGGTCAGTCACAGGAGTGATCCCCAACACAAACTCTGGATGCCAAGTCTGGAGCGAGCTCTGGTTGGCAGGACTTCGCGTGTGTGTAGCCCGCTGTTGCTGGGAGAATTCAGTACTGCCCAGGGGACTCCTCTGGAGGGCGCCTGGCAGCTTGGGCCTGGACCACTCCACGCACCTTTTCCCTTTGCTGTTTTGATCTGCATCCTCTCACTCTAATCCAGCCTCACTTGGAGTAAAACCGCTTTCCTGGATTCTGTGACTCCTCCAGCGAGTCATCAAAGGTGACAGTAGTCGTGGGGATCCTGACAGACTGCCTCTAAGGCTCTCCATGTGGCACTTCTGGAGTCACCCAGCCATAAGGTGTGGCTTTAGAAATGATGGCTGAGCCTGGCCTGTGTGGCTCAGTGGTTGAGCATCCACCCATGAACCAGGAGGTCACCAATTCAATTCCTGGTCAGGGCATATACCCAGGTTGCAGGCTCAGTTTCCCCAACCCCTGGTGGGGGACGTGCAGGAGGCAGCATTCTCTCTTATCAATGTTTCTATTTCTCTATTCCTCTCCCTTCCTCTCTCTCTAAAATAAAATTAAAAAATTTTTTTTTTTTAAAGAAAGAAATGCTGGCTGAGTACAAAAGGGTAGATACAAGACCCATGACCAATGGGCACCAGTGTGGCCCATGTAGGGCCCCACATGATGGCCTCATCACAGCAGTGGGTCTCGTGGGAAACGTGGCAGTGGGATATGCAGTGTGGGTGGGACAGACTGAGGAGGACTCTGGGCTCTAAGGTCATTCTGTGAATGGAGAAGCCTCAAGAGGAGGACTTAGGACTCATGGTGAAGAAGCAAGGACAGGCAGGGTTTGAACAATTAAGTGGGACACTTAATGACACCACGAGTTTGGACTCGTGCTGATGAACTAAGTCAGATCCGTTACATGATTAGCTCATTTAATTTTCGCAGCCACCCTGTATTATGATTGAAATTACTTGCCCAAGGTCACACAGCTTGGGCAAGTAATTTGTTCACAGCATTTAAGACCAAGGGATTAAAATTTCTTATTATCTCATTAGAAAAATTGTAACCTGAGAAGCATAGCTATTATTTAGCTTTACATAAAAAGCCATTTAAAAAGCAGCTCATCTTTCGGAGCAGGAAGTCAATGGATACTGCCTAGCATGAAAAAAAAGACTCAACATTCTTAATTTTTAAAAAATAACCTTTTGTCTTAACTTAGAAAAGGAACATGTATCTAACATTCATCAAGTCTTTCAGCTTTACCCCAGCTTCAAGGTAAACTCGTGTTAAATTCAAGAAACAACCCTTTCGTAAGTAAGATTTTATGTGCAGTACTATCTCCTTCGAAATGATTTCCGCCCCCCTATTTTGACATGATGTCCGCATAGAGAAATGTCTAAAGTAAGTCATCACATGGGAACATCGCTTGTTTTTGATGGACTGATTCTAGGGAATTGGTTATTTCTCTCTTTGGATTCTGTCTCGCTTGAATTTTTAAAAACTGTGTTTAAAGAAACAGTTATGTTATATTTCTGGAGAAGATAAAGCAGCTCATCTCTTTGTAAACATGCTAGGTTTACAGGAGGCAGCTTGGTGAGCTGGTTACATTCTCTTCTTGCAGGCCATGCATCAGTCATTGTTTCCAACATGATTACACATCCCCGGTGGCTGACAGCAGCATTTTAAATTTCAAAATGTAAAAGGCCAGGCGGATCCTGCCAGCCTTATCCTCAGGGGGGCAGATTTTTCAAGGTTTAATTTGTCCCTCAGAGAGCATTCCGGCTGTTAATTACTGGAGTCTTACTTGTCTGGGCTTTCATAGGAATACAGCTGCTCACACTGCCCGGAAGTTTCTATTAAGGGATAATGAGGTGGGATGTGCCTGCCCTCCTCCTTCTCTCTCCACAAGGTGGCAGGCCTGAGACAGCTGGCTGAGAGCTGGATCCGGTGACTCCCTGTCCTAGGCTGTGCACTAGGAGTAGGTCCCCTTAAACTTGACTTTTTCTTAGAAGCTTTCAGGTCCTTGAGAAGAAAGGAGCGGGGACTAATTTATCCTATGGCCAGGTCACCGGCTAGGAGGGTTACCCACATAAGTCACGTTAACAACCCTCCCAAAATTCCTCAGAGGGAGGTATTATCTCACCCATTTTACAGATGAAGGAAGAGAGGTTCATGGACTAACTTCCCCAAGAGCTTCCAGCAGTAAGCTAATCAGGGTGTCTTTCTAATTCCAGTGCCTTACAAGCTCTCCATTGCACCCAGACACCCCTGCAGCTCACTGACCAGGCCTGGTGCCACAGCCAAGGTCAAGAAATGAAAAATTCCACTGTGGTCAGCACTGTTACTATTATAAATACTGGTCTTTGTAATACTGGCCTTACTACACTTACTGGTCTTCTTTGGATTGCAATTACTTGTGATCTGCCATTCCCTCTAATAAACTGTGAGTCCTCAGACGAGAATTATTAATCATTTTGTTCTTCCCCATGGTACCTCGAAAAGCCTGTGAGAGTCCCTGACCCAGGATACCCAGCAAAACCCTGGCTAGCCTCCCTACTCACAGACAGTAAATGCAGATTGTTTTGTTATTGTTCTTTTGTTTTTTAAATATATTTTTATTGATTTCAGAGAGGAAGCAAGAGGGAGAAAGAGATAGAGGCATCAATGATGAGAGAGAATCATTGATCAGCTGCCTCCTGCATGCCTCCTACTGGGGATTGAGCCTAAAACCCAGGCAGGTGCCCTGACAAGGAATCGAACCCTAACCTCCTGGTCAATAGGTTGACACTCAATCACTGAGCCACACCGGCCAGGCAGATTGTTTTAATTAAGCCATTAAGTTTTGTAGTAATTTGTTCACAGCATTTTATAATGAACATAGATGCCAACTCTGTAGTGTTTTCAGGGAGGAAGGTCTGTTCTTGTTATGACCTAAATTGGAAATGAACTCTTTGGGTCTGATGTGAAGGGCTAAGAAGCATTCGTGACTGAACATTTAGCATCACCCTTGTTGTAACATCCGGAAAACTTGCAGTAAGAACTCACAAACTGTATTGCCTTGTTAACTTCCTCACTCGGGGAGGCTTGATTTCCGGCTTTTCCACTGCTGGCTGGGCCGTTTCCACACGTATCGGAATAGGACTTCTAGAGACAGACAAAAACAACAACCCACACACAGAATAACGTGGTTGCCAGAGAAGAGGGGGTTGGGGGATGTGAAAAGGTGAGGGGGATTTGGAGGCACAAACTTCCAGTTATAAAATAAGTCACGGGGATGCAGTGTCCACCATAGGCAATGGAGTGAATAATATCATAGTAACTTTGTACAGTGTGGTTACTAGACTAGCATGGTGATCACTTCATAAGGTATATACAGTAAATGCCAAATCACTATGCTGCACACCTGAAACTAATAGAGCATGGCATGTAACTAAAATGTTAAAAGAAATAAATAAACAAACTAAAGCAAAACAGAACAACCCCCAACAAAAAACATGGATGGCCTTGTTTTTGGGGATTACTTTCTGTTCATTTATACCTTAATAAAAACAATAGTTAAGAGATTTGTTTTTTCTCCTCTCCACTCTACCAATTAAATATAATTTTTAAGAAAATGCCACAGAAAATCCAAAAACAAAAAACAAAAGGTATCCTAATAAAGGAAATATAGCAAGTAGGAACTGAATGTAATTGGGGTACCACATAAAATGTCCCTGCCCAAAACACCCACCCCCCAATATCAGGGTTTGATGCATTACCAAGTTTTACTAGTAAAATGAGTAAAGAGATACCTGTGGGTAACTGATTTTTATTTACTTCTAAGTAATCTTGTAGCCATGTTATTTTAAACACTCCAGAATATATATATATATTTAAAGATAAAGAACTGTAGAGTAATTAATGTGAAAGATGCATAATCAGAATGCCTTTAAGACTTGCTGTAAAACATTTTAATTCAAATGCATATATAAAAATAGTAAAGTTAAATTCCACTTTTACCTTTCCTCAATACAATATGCCAGATAGCCAATAGGCCCCACTCAAAACAGCAATTTTAGGAGAAAGCTTTCAGGCATTTTTGTAAGTGGTCGGGTCTGGATCGCACCCCGAGAGCAAAGTGGAGTCTCTAAGGGACTGTAAGCAGGGGAACGACAAGGTCAGATCTCTACACTTAAGAAGCAACTCGAAGTGATTTCTCTGTCAGCACCGCAGGTAGCAATATTAAAACTGGGGATAAGCAGCATTTTTGAGGCTCAAATGAAGTTGTGTAAGCCAGTATTTTCCTTTTCTTCCTATCTCGCCAGGCTCCCATTCACCCAGTTTTCTTCTTCCTCTCTGATTCTATTAGCAAAACCCTCATGAGTAACGTGTTCAGGATCATGTTGATGATACCAAGAATATTGTCTTCCCATTCAAACGAGAAGCAACAGACCTTACATTAGCGTCCTGAAGACTGGATTTCTTATTGATATTTACAAACGTTGATTCCTCTTTCCCAACCTGTGGAAGAAAACAGGCAGGTGAGTCAAAACTGAATATCTCAGCATGCGAACCTGTTCTCATGTCTCCTACACTCGAAGGATTATAGACACGTGAAGGTGGACCGAGGAGGTAGTTCATCAAGTACTCAGTCAATAACAAATATCCTCTGGCGTTTATGTAAGCTAACAAAACAACAAAAACATATCTTCTTGAGTCCTCCCCCATCATGGGGATTAACACTTCATCATTCAGAAGCAATCAATGCTTGCGTATTGAGCACCTGCTATGCGCCAGCTCATGCTTGAATGAGAAACGGATGGTGTGAGAAATGCCAAACCCACAGTTGAACCCCCACCTTGCGTTTTAGATCAGGAATAACAATCAGCTATAACCACGCAGCACTTAACAGCTCCCAAAGGATTTGGGAATCTGTCCTTTCACATAAACATAACCGCCTGGGAGGAACTGTGTCAGATGCTGTGGATAGAAGCCTTGTCCCCCTCTCTCTGGTGAGGCCCGCCAAGAACAGTGTGGGAGGAAAGACACCCCCAGACAGCCAGGCCAGCTGAACGCACGCTGGAAGGCAATGGGAGACGCAGCGGTCTGCGGGCCTCATACCCATCACGACCTACGGAGTACTTGGTGAATACCTGTACACCAGTTAATAACTCCTTATATTAAAATCTCTCTGCACATGTCAGGTGCGGCTCCTGTCTCTCCTGGCTGGACCATGACCGACACAGGGCCCTAGAGTACCTCACTCTTCTCTCGGGCCTGGAGGAACTTCTGTCATGTGAAATCAAAGGGACGCATGCGCTCCACACACCTGAGCACTCACTCGGGAAGCATTCTCCAGCTGGGCTTTCAAAATGTTACACTTCACGTGATCAGCCACAGGGGAAGGCAAGAGTGGGGTCTGAAGAGTCTTCTCAGAAACCTTTTTTTCTTCAACCTGTGAGGAGCCAAAATGCAACAGATTGGGTATCAACCTTTCCTTTAATCATAACTGCAAACAACACAGACTTAAACATATAAAAACGTGTGTCACCAAATCCTTATGTTTGTAACCAGCGCTTTTACCATGTGCAAAGAATTCACAAGCCCTTGTTCTCATTCTCACGTGAAGTAGGGAGAGGATGCATGAGGGAGCACATCAGCCAGAGGACAGGGTGAGCCCTGGCTGGGTGGCTTAGTTGGTTAGAGCATCATCCCCATACACCAAGGTTGCAGGTTTGATCCCTGCAGGGCCATGACCCATACAGGGTCCTAGAATACAATGAGAAACCAATGAATTGCCAAATAAGTGGAACAAAATAGATGTTTCTATCCCCCCGCCTCCCCCCCCATCTCATCCTCTCTTTGTCCTCTTTCTCTCTCTCTCTCAAGCCAATAAATAAAAATTAAAAATAAGAATAAGATGGGATGAAGGTTCAAAGAGAGGAGGTTTTTTGAGAGCCCTGTAGCTATACCATGAGGCAGGTCCAGGACTCACTCTTTGAGTTTCCTATACCTCAGTGCAGTGCTATTTCCCCCATAACTGCTACCTCTTACATATAAGGATTCAATTTTGTGGCTTGTTGGGCCAAAGGAAAGATATAAAATATTCATTGGTACGTTTTCAATAATTCTTGATGAAAAACGTGGTTCACAATGAGAAATTTGTAGCTATGCTACCTCACTGTAGAATGTCTCAGACTTCTTCCATAACTTACTATGTCTGTCATCTCCCATGAATTAACTGAACATGCACCTATAATTAATATGATCCAGTTAAATGGGATTACCTCGGAACTACCTAGTTTAAGTAGGTGTCCTAAGCAATAATATCTGAGATCATGGGCTAGGTGACTATTATATTTATTATAATAGGCAGTATGATAGTTATATCACTGTTAAAAATACTTATGTATATCATCTTGGATGGCATACATATGACACGCAGGGAAGTCATGTCGTATTGTTAACCATGCCTATCGTGGTCATTGCATATTCCCCTGAGCACATAGCACGTGCTCAACAAACACCTGCTGAAGAAGGTTATAATGACATAGAGTTATTACTAGAAGAGACATACTTAATAAGAAAGTTATAAGAACATATGATTGCTAAAAGTCCATTTAGTGATATCAGGGCATAATGTAGCCTGTCAGTCACAATGGACCAGCTAAGAACAAAATGTTCTAAAGACCTCAAATTCGGCAAGTTCCAAAATTAATCTCACTCACTAACTCAGAAGTCCTATGGAACATTATGAAATCCCCAAAGGAATTATTGTGCAACTGGCTGGCTGACATCCTTTAGTGAAGAAAAGAGGGCAGAGGAAAGACTGTCTCCGTGGGACCTCCAAACGCAAAGAGGAGCATTTGGTAGACTAAGCAGATCTCAGCAATCTCACATAATAGCAAGATGAGCAGAGACAGAAGACCTGGATTTGAATCTCAGCTTTTTTCCTTACTAGCCCCATAAACAAAAGCTGCTGCTGCTGCTGCTGCTGCTGATGATGATGATGATAACAAAAAGAAAAAGGTAACATTTACCAAGAGCTTATAATGGGCAAGGCCCTGACCAAGCATTTCTTTTGTATATCTTAGTGCATTTTCTTATTTAACCATCATATAGAGGTAGATACCATCACTATCCCCATTTTATAGATGAGAAGAAAAAAGAAAGTAAGTCACTTGCTCAAGGTTACACAGTAAGTTCCAAGAAAAGCAAAGATTCACACCCAGAATTAGGTGACCCCCCAAGGCTGGGGCCCTGACCACTCAACCACACCGGCTCTCCTTAACTCTCTGAGTCTCAGTTTCTTTCTTCATAAGGTTATTATGAGGATCAAGTGATAAAATAAGATATGAATGGCACTTGCATGGTGGATTCTTTGGTTAGAAAAGAAAATATAACTAAAAAAGAACATCAGACATAACATGAATGATCTTAAGCCATCAAGTTGGATATAAAGAAAACTGACTCATTTGGAATCATTGTCCTAAGAGACTTAGCAGTTTCCAAGCAAGCAAATGAAGTTACTTATGTATTTTGAAAGATGCGATTTACAGTATACCTTTTGGACGATGCATCCTGTGTTTCTAAATCCTGTTAGATGAATTGTTTACTGCCAGAATGGTGTCTTCCCTGGTGTGCAAAGGGTTATCTTTTAAATTGGATTTACTTTGGGGGAATGATATGCTGGGAAACAGAAATTAAATTGGTTCCAAAGCCCAGCTGAGGTTTTTGACAATTGCTTAAGGGGACATAGTTATACTCAAAGTCGTGACCAAAGACCTACTTTAAAAAAAATTGAATGCTGCTAAAATAAGAAAAGAATGAGGGCCCAGCATTGATCTCCCTCCCCCCCCCCTTTGAATTTGGTAATTCTTTTTAGACATAAAGTTCAAGCTGGCTTGTTCCTGTTTGATCTGGACAAAGCAAGGGCTACTGTTCAGCTCTAATTTGTCTCAGGCAGAGGCCAATATAAATTTTGGAAAATTTGAGTATCACTATGTGAACATGTTTGAGTCGCATAGGCGTCTTCAGGGGAGATAAGCATCTGGATTGCAAAAGGACCATATCCCAGCCTGGAGGATGGCTCCGAGAATGCTGTGCTTTCTCTTCTGCATGATCAGAATTTGTATTTTACATTCAATTTGAACTGTGAAAAGATGATTTATTGTTGGATATAGAAATACAGACTTCAAAACATACACAGGAATGACACTTGGACTTTATCATTAGAAAGGGTACATCTGTTTGGGGATGGCAATGGAGATAAAGAGATAATCAGGGGCACTTTAAATTATTGACATGGATTGTTTACACATTTGAAATCTCATGAGATTTAACGTCCTGTGATAATTTTAGGTACTACTTTGGAACTGAGCAAAGAAAATGTCTTCTCACCATTAAATCAAGAACAGGTACTTCTCCAAACCTTAGAAGAATCAGTAGATTCTTGATCACTGAGGCTGGAAAAAACATTAAGAGTCGCCGAAACCACTGGTCCCAATTGTGGTATCATATAAGTTGTAAGGTCTGTTGCAAGGAATGCTTTATTAATGATAGTGTGAAGTAATAATATACTTTGCTTATGTGATAGGACAAAGTCAAGGTTATATGACATCATTCCAGCTTGCCTGCTTTCTTCAAGCGGGAGAGGAAAGAGAGGCATTATATATAGTTTGAGCTTCGGGGAATAACTTAATAACTCACAGCTGTCTCAGCTTGCCTTAACCCAGAGCAAGCCACTGTTGTCCATTTCCCACCAAAAACTCATATGATGACAAGTTGCATAATGCTTCTGAATTCCCTGATATTACATGCTATACTTCCTCACAAAACATGTTTGGATTCTGTCAAACGCTGGGTAACCCCCCGTGAAAACATTTAATGTGTATAGTGCATCAGAAAAGATGAAAACCAAGAGACAGAGAAGGACAAGTCTAGAGGGCACATGATGCATTGGACTGACACCCCAGCACCTGGTACGGGCCTGCTCAATATAGAGCTGCTGCTTGAATGAATGAGTGTGGCATCCCACCGGAGGAATTCTTTCCAGCTGGCCAACAGGTACAAAAGAAAAGAGGCCTAGCCAGTTGAGGATCCACCTATGAACCAGGAGGTCACTGTTTGGTTCTGGGTCAGGCAGCCAATCAATAATTCTCTCCCATCATTGATGCTTCCATCTCTCTCTCCCTCTCCCTTCCTCTCTGAAATCTATCTACCTATCTATCTATCTATCTATCTATCTATCTATGAAAAAAAAAAAGAAAAAGAAAAGTGGATGGGGTGGGGGAGGGCCTTGAGGTTGGGATCCCATTAAAGAACAGGAGGACTTCAGACTGACCTTGTGTGTGTGTGTGTGTGTGGGGGGGGGGTGAATGCAAGGGACTGAGGGTCTTCGGAGAAGCTCTAAAGTCTACCGTAGACTGGAGGGCTGGCTAGGGTGGAGGAACAGCCTAGACAGGAGGTATAATCTTCCCAGGCTCACTAGCAAAGGGGGGCTTCCTGAGTCAGATCTTCCAAATTCTTATTATTCCTTCGTATAAAAGAGCAAAGCTAAGCATCAGAGTGAAAGAAAAGACCCAGGAGTGACAAAGACTATTCCTTTGGGGATTTTAAAAAAGTAAAATATTCTGACAAAAGCAGCTCTCAACTGGGGGCGATTTGACCTTTCAGGGGGTATTAGGCAAAGTCTGGAGGCGATTTAGTCTCAACCCCTGAATGGGGGTATAATTGGCATCTGGTGGGTCAAGGCTAGGAATCCTGCAAACATCCTACAATACACAGGAAAGCCCCTCTCAACAAAGAAATAACAGCCTCAAATGCCATGAGGACTGAAACTGAGAAGCCTGGGGAGGAAAATAAAGAACCATATCGGGTACAAAGGACAACGGATCAGGCATCGGGGGTGCATAGATTCAGCCCCTGCTGTGTGACCTTGAGGAAGTGATTTCCCCTCCTCTGGTTTGATGTTGAGAAGGTTGAGCTAAATAATAGATCAAATCCAGCCCTGACAGTCTATAGTCCTAAGATAAAATTAGATTTTTACAAGGCTCTGCAGTTGGATAAGAACAGATCTAACCAAAAGAGAGCTTGGCTTCTGCCCTACCCCTCCCTCCCTCCTTCAAGCCTCCCCTTCCTTCATCAGCAAATAGTTACTGATCATCTACTATGTGCCAGGAGGAGACAGAAATTGGAGAGAGAAAGGAAGTGGCACGGGCCAAACTTTCCCTCCCTCCCTCGCCCCTCCCCCCCCCCCCCAAATTCATATGTTGAAGCCCTGACCCCCAATGTGATAATATTTGGAGATGAGTCATTTGAGAATTAACTAGATTTAGATGAGGTCATGAGGTGAAGACTTCATGTTAGGATGAGTGGCTTTATAAGAAGAGGAAGAGAAAAATATTACTTTTTTTTCTTCTTTTTTTCTGGCAAATGGGGACACAGCAAGAAGGTGACCTTCTGCAAACCAGGAAGAGAGCCCTCACCAAGAAACACATCAGCCAGTGCCTTAATCTTGGACTCCCTAGCCTTCAGAACTGTGAGAATTAATGTCTGTTGCTTAAGACACCTGGTCTAAGGTGTTTCGTTATAGCAGCATGAGCAGACTAATACAGAGGGGTAAAAATGGAAAGAGCAGAGAGAGGACCTCTTGTCTGTGGATCCTTCCATTAGAAGGAGGGAGAGACCACTAATAGATCTAGCCTGCTGGCCTCAGCACTGAGGGCAATGCCTCAGTCAGTAAGCCACCCTAAAAAAGGATGTAGGAGAAGGTTTGCTCCGCAGACACGCTGAGCAGAAACACTAGGAAAGCCCGAGGACAAACCCCTCCAAGCCAAAGGCACCGGGTTTACGAGGCGGGCCAGGCTCATGACCAGAGGTTTGACGTGAGCCCCAGGTCCACGCTCATCGCCTGGTTCTGGTCCTCGGTACCTTATTAATGTTGATGTGCAGAGCAGGCCAGGGTCCAGGGGCCTTCACAGTGTCCAGTTCCAGCTTCTTGAGATGCGTGGCCGCCTCATTGAACAGGGCAGGAGCTCCTGGAGTCAGTTCTATAAGAGACAAAAGGGAACCAATGAGGAAAAGCCAGAGGGTAAAAGACGCTTCCGGAGCCCCACTGCCAGCACCTTCCCTGCCTGCCTCCTCCTCCGGCACCTGCATCTCTTGAACACCGGTTGGTGGAGTGTGAGAACATCTAAGGTCAAGGTTTCAAGGCCTAACTCCCTCATCCATGAGCTGGGTGGCCTGGGTGAATCACGTGACCTTTCTGAGCCTTTGTGCCATTTTACATTGAAAATAAAATTATTTACCTTGTAAAACTGTTATAAACATGAAATGAGGTCCTTCCTGTACAAATGCTTTATTAATGAGAAAGCACTATGCAAATTGGAAAGATTAGTGTTCAGGCTAACAGGCATATATGGATGTGCTCTTAAAAACCAGGTTATAATTCTAACATCAAATTCATTGATTTCTATTTCTCTCCTACTTTGGATTAGTTCCACCACCCCTCCCACTAGCTAAGTATTTTCCCATTGACACATGACATTAAATATTTGATATTCATTACATAACTAAAACTTGTGCCAAGTATTCTTTGCCATTGAGAGGTGGGGAGCTGGGATAGAGAGAAGAATGAGGCAGTGCGTGTGCAGACAATGCCAAACTAGAATAATAAGAGGCTATTTTCATTGCTATAGGAGTGAGAGAGAAGGCACTCTGAAGCCAGGAATCAGAGAGGGGTTGAGAGATGCTTTCACTGAGGACATTGGAGCTAGTTCCTGGAGGATGTGTAGGAGTTCACCAGGGCAGAGGAGAGCAGGTACGCAGACCTGAGCTGGGAAGCAGCACAGTGGTGGTGAGAGCAGAGTAGTGGGAGCATAGGGTGCGGAGGGAAGGCTGAAGACCTCGGCAGGGGCCAGGTTGGGAAGGTCTGTGTGTGGCCACGCTTAGACATATGGGCTTTATTGCAGGCCAGGGAGGAACCATGGGGCGGTCTTAGGCATTCGGTCAGAGATGCCTGGTGAAAGCTCCCACTTCGGCAGCTGCCACCTGGAGAGCGCCCTAGAGGAGGTGCCCTGTCAGGGGCTGTTACAGTTACCCAGACACCGAAAGATGAGCCAGGGCCTAGGGGAGTGGTTCTCAACCTTTCTAATGGCACGACCCTTTAATACAGTTCCTCATGTTGTGGTGACCCCCAACCATAAAATTATTTTCGTTGCTACTTCATAACTGTAATTTTGCTACGGTTAATGAATTGTAATGTAAATATCTGTGTTTTCCGATGGTCTTACTGCTAGCAGGGTAGCTGATATTTACATTATGATTCATTAACAGTAGCAACGTTACAGTTATGAAGTAGCAACGAAAATAATTTTATGGTTGGGGGTCACCACAACATGAGGAACTCTATTAAAGGGTCGTGGCATTAGAAAGGTTGAGAGTCACTAGCTTAGGGCAGGGTGGATAGGGATGATGGGAGAGAGTTCCGAATCTTCAACACCAAGGGAATCAAGAGTTCCCATTCCTGGCTTAGCCACCCCAGAATTGGAAGGCGCAATGGTTCTTTCCTTTCACCAGCTCACAGACTCCCAAAATGTCAGTGCTGGGAGGTTCCTTGGCCATCCATGTAGACACCCTCCACCCCATTTCACAGATGAGAAAATTGGGGATCCAAGAGGAGATCTGGCTCACTAGTGAGCCTGGGAATTGCCACCTCTTGCCTCTAGCCTCTACCACAGTGCTTTTTCCAACCATATAGGATAGAGAATCAGTTCTTCCCCCCGGATGTCACAGACCAACTCTTAGATAAAATGTAATAAAAGTGAGTTCTAGAAAAATAACAGACATACAAAATCCAAGCCCACATTTTTAAAGCTTTAACAGATGTAAAATCACTGTTAAGTTGCTAGAAATGTTTCTAATGGCTTACTCCCCATTTCCATAACTTCTCTCCCCGGGGCCTGAGGTCACCTTGCTCTCAGAAGCGAGATGTCAGAAAGGGGCTAGAATGGGTTTTCCCGAAATTAAGAGATTCTAGCCGCCTCACTCCCCTCTTTCTCTTTCCGTCGCTTTGAGCCAGTGCTGGAGGTGGCAAAAGCAAAGATTGGCTAAGGCAGTGGTCGGCAAAATGCGGCTCGTGAGCCACATGCAGCTCTTTGGCCCCTTGAGTGTGGCTCTTCCACAAAATACCACGGCCTGGGCGAGTCTATTTTGAAGAAGTTGCATTAGAAGAAGTTTAAGTTTAAAAAATCTGGCTCTCAAAAGAAATTTCAGTCGTTGTAATGTTGATATTTGGCTCTGTTGACTACTGAGTTTGGACCACTGTGCTAAGGCATGAGCAGGAGGAGAGAGGATTGTTACCTTGTAATGAAACCAGCTTCCTGGTAAACCATACTCCCTATGTTGCTCTTACCTAATTGCTCAAGGCCCAGGCCCAGTAACCCGGCGCTGAAGTTACCTTTTCCACGCTGCACCTGCAGGGTCTGTTTTGAGGATGAATGGAAGCCAGCCATGCCCTATAGCTTCTTTCCCAACTCCCCACCTCGTTTCCGATCTCTACTCACTTGTAAGGGATTTGCTGCTGGAATTTGGGGACCTCAGCGGCCCCTCCTTGTTCTCCAGGGTCAGGGAGAGGCCATAGTTTGGGTGGTGCTGGTGCTGGTGCTGGTGCTGGTGGTGGTGGTGGTGGTGGTGCCTCCCCGAAGCTTTGGTAGGGAATGGCGTGCCCCCGTTCTCCTCGATGCCGAAGGGTAGCCGGTCCGAGCTGCTGAGCCCTGGGGAAGGGAGCGGGTAGCTGTGGAGGGTGTCAAAGTCAGAATTTAGAGAAGCAAAACGCCTTGACGTTCCTGTGCGTACTTTAAAAGAAGTTCTCAAAGCATGAGGAAAACAAGAGAAAGCAGGTCAACAAACAGGGCCACTGGAGAACAGGACAGAAGGGCAACGCTGCTCTCCAAGAAAAAGCAGAATGTGGGGATTTGTATGCATCGGAGACCTCCAACCTTAACAAAATGCTTAACTTTGAAATGAAATAATTTCTGTTAAAAAATATATATTCTCTAAACAGGAAGGAAGAAATGACAAACAATGACAAAAAAAACAATTGTCAACTGTCGCATAACACGATCATAATGACAAACTACCGTATTTTCCGGCGTAGAAGACGACCCTCTAATTTTACAGTTAAAACATAGGTTTAGGCCTATATTTGCTGTATAAGACTACCCCCCACTTCAAAGAAAAGACTTACTTTGCCGTCAAGATCTGCAGGTAATTTTTGCGCAATTTTGGTCTTTTGCCCCCGATTTTCGGTTGACTTTTTTTTCATTTCAAAAGTCGTCTTATACGCCGGAAAATACGATAGAAGTCTTAGAGTCCCTCTCCCTTCCTCCCCATCAGCCTCACTGTGCAGAAAGCACCTGTTAATGTTACTGCTGTGACATCTTTTTAAAAAATATATATTTTGTTGATTTTTTTTACATAGAGAGGAAGGGAGATGGAGAGTTAGAAACATGATGAAAGAGAAACATTGATCAGCTGCCTCCTGCACACCTCCTACTGCGGATGTGCCCGCAACCAAGGTACATGCCCTTGACCGGAATCGAACCTGGGACCTTTCAGTCCGTAGGCTGACGCTCCATCCACTGAGCCAAACCAGTCAGGACAACATCTTTTAATCCCAATGGTTCCTCTTGCTTCCTACCAATATACATGGCCTGATTGAAGCCTATGTCATCTCCCACTTAGATTGCCTCAAACACAGATTCCTAACAGCCCTCCGCGCCTCTCTCTCCGATCCACCCTGGCTGCCCCCTGAAGGCCTTGCTCAGGACAGTCTCACATCGTGTGCATGCGTGGAAGAATGTGGAAGATGTGGAAGAGGGGGTAACTTTGGCCTCTGGGTAGGTGGGGGGGAGTCACAGACCAGCCTCACTTCTCCAATGATATCCACCCTCCCCATCGAGGCAACAAAGCAGGCAGCAACAAGCACACGGAGTTGTTGTTGAAACACCTGGGTTCCCATCTTAGTTCTGCCCCAGCCTTGGGAGGAGCTGGGGACAGTCACTCTGAGCTTCAACTTTCTCCCTGGGAACAGGAAGTTGGTGAGGCGATTGCTGGCATCTCCTTGGGATAGCTTACTGCACACTCACTGTGTGCAGGGTGACCCTTTGCCTGCCCCCGACACCTGCCAGCTCCATAGCAGGAGGGCGGGAGGCAGGAACAGCCCCCACAGCAGCACACGTGCTCCCAGCACCTTTCAGAGGAGCCCTCCGGGGGCAAACCGGCTCCTCGTTCCTTTGAGCCCAAAGTGGGGACAGCTCCGTACGCCTCATCAGAACTAAAGCAGCAGGGAGACGCTGGCAAAGATCTCAGTAGATCTGCTCCCCATGGACGGGCCTCCGAAGGGTGGCAGGTGGGGGGAACCATTTATTCTTTCAGTCCTCAGGCAAGTGGACACAGCCAGGGATCCTGGAGCCTCAGGCAGCCTCGTCTGCTTACCCGGGGTCTACACAAATACGTCATGTTCTGTGTGCCAAGGATGAGAAAAAACGTTTGGCAGCACCGCCACTCGCCCCTATTGCAGCCCATTCGCCTGGAACTGTGGCTCTCCAACGGGGACTCTCAGAAGAATCTGCGCAAACACCATGTTTTTGCAGCAGGTGGTGTCAGCCAGCACCAACCCCTGTCCCCCTGACAGAACACTAGAACAGTAACCATGCTCTCCAAACGCTCACAGAGAAAAACACCCAATGCTCAGCTTTTCCGAGTGCCCAGCACTGTGCCACCTATTAATGCATTTAGCCTCCCAACAATCATTTGAAGGAGGGACAGGTATTGTTTTCTCTATTTTATAGATAACAGAAAGGAAGGAGATCTCTGGCTCAGTTGGTTGGAGCATCATCCCCTCCACCAAAAGGTTGCAGGTTAAATTCTCAGTCAGGGTGCATAGCTAGGTTGCAGGGTCAATCCTTAGTCTGTCTGTCTGTCTGTCTGTCTGTCTCTCTCTCCCTCTCCCTCCCCCCCTTCCTCTCTCTAAAAAAATCAATAAACATATCCTTAGGTGAGAATTTAAAAAAAAAAAAAAAAAAAGGGAAAGGTACTAGTTGACTTTCCTAAGGCCACACAGCTAGTAAGTGGCAGAGCTGGGATTCGAACCCAAGAGACCTGACTGGAGAGGCCTGTGCTATCCCAAGTGCTCAGAGAAACTGCACTGCCACGTGGACAGAAGCAGCAGCATCATGACGTGACGAGAACGCTGGCTGGCACTTAGCTTTGGTTTGACTGCCACTTAGCTGTGTGACCCGAGGTGACTCATTTCACTTATCTGGGACCCAGACACCGCATATTTGGACTAACATTTATTAAGCATTTATATGCCAGGAACTACAGCTCAATGAAATAATTTGATCTCTGCCGTGTCCCGCTGAGAGCGAGGGCAAGGTGCATGTGGTCGTTATGGTTTCCGGACCCCTGTCACTTGTTTCAATTTTTATCTGGTGGAGACTAAACAGAACGGGCCATTAGACCAACATATTGCTACAAGCTCTTATTAGATTCAGCGGCAGTAAGTAGAAAGTATATTTGAAAACTGCACTTTTTCCATAATGCATTTGAGAAGAAAATTGGGCAGGCATCTTAGAAATATGACACATTACAAATGTTAGGTCTATTAATTAGGGATGATTTCTTACAGCAACTTAGTGGTCCTATTTATTTTTTTTTAAAGAGCAACTAGAGAGGAAAATGCCCTACCTCATTTCCGCCCCCTCCTGTCTGAAAAGATCAAAATGACATTTTTAGGGCATGGTTTAGATGTCTTTATCTAGACTGCTAATTGGCAAAAGAAAACTTTTCCAATGTGTATGTCTTTGAAGACATTTTCCTAGCACGCAACATGGCACTATGTCTGGTGTTCACACAGGTGATGTCTGAATCCTTACAGGCTGGGAACTCTTCTTTTGATTAGTCAGTCAGCTCCCTGAGCCAATGACGGCCTCTTCTCAGGGCCCATTCCTGAGCCGGTTATGGTACTGGCACAGTGTAGATACAGAATACATATTTATTGAATGAATGTCCCCATGCATTCAATTTTAATTCTCCCTGGCTAATTTATCAAGTGTCTACTCATAAACGCTTCACCTGGTTCACCAATCCCCCAGGTTTCCTTCCCGTTACATTCTAGTCTTTGCAAAACTGCAGAGTAAAATGTTCCACATCTTTTTTTAAAAAAATATATATATTTTACTGATTTTTTTTCGGAGAGGAAAGGAGAGGGATAGAGAGCTAGAAACATCGATGAGAGAGAAACATCAACCAGCTGCCTCCTGCACACCCCCCACCGGGGATGTTCCTGCAACCAAGTTACATGCCCTTGACCGGAATCGAACCTGGGACCCTTCAGTTCACAGACTGACACTCTATCTACTGAGCCAAACCGGTTTCGGCAAAATGTTCCACGTCTTAAGGAGCAACGAGAGCCTTTACGGTCCCGTGGTAACTGAGCGTCCTGCGTGAGCCAAACAGGATGTACACCTCTGCCTCGAAGTCGGGAGTTTTCCTTTGGCGAAACTGCCATCCAATGGTTTCAATGAATGGCTGTCCACAGCGAGCAGGCCTTGAACTCCTGCTGCTGGAAAATCCATGTTACCTTGATAACATTCTTGCTCATTTCCACAGGGGCTTTCTGATTGTGCATGAGGCACCGAGAAGCCAGGAGGAAAGACTCTCCAAGTTCGTGGTGAGGTCTAGGGTTTTCACCATTCCAGATCGATTTCAGCATCCGAGTCCAAAGAATAAATATTTTATGAGTTCATTTTTGCCCTGAGGCTTATGACTAAGATTTCATTCACTCTGTTCTCTGCCTTGAAAAAAAATACGGACACAGATAGAGTTGTTTTCCTTTACGGCATTCTCTTCCAATCAATCTAACGGTGCTTTCCCTTCTTGATTTATTACAGATTTTTTTGGGGGGGAGGGGTTCTTATTTTTCATCCCAATGCCCACTCTGTGCCTTAAATGAAGATTCCCGCCCCCCCCCCGGTTAACAGCATTAACTTGCCCCTAGCCACTGCTTTAAATGCATCCTACACAGTATCATACGGGAGCCCTCAAGGAACAGGGAGGGGAAAAAGTAATCATTTCCATTAAGTGCAGCTTCTCGTGTATAAAATAACGTTTCAAGAGCCAGTTCTTTATCATCCCTTGCATTTTGAAAGAGCTATGGCAGACTCGGGCACGAGATGAGTGTGTTCTTTTTCCACCCTGCAGACACGACCTAACTCACCCAAAAGAGTGGAAGTATCATTCATTCCAGAAAGATCCTCAGGTTCAACGCATAAATTGTATGCTCTGTGAAGGGCAGGTTTTAGACATCCTAATGGCACAGGATACCAGGATGAGCAGGAGCGGGAGCTGAACGCTGGGTTCATGTTTTTGAGGTGAGCCGGAGGGATAATCTATTTCGGTTTTCATGAATGCTTAAAAACCTCCTCAAAGGCTCCCTCTCTGCTCCCCAATTCTGGCAGGTTTTTCAGAAGCTTCTGTTACAACCATCCTGCAAGCCTCGGAAGCTGTATTTTAAGGGCTTGTTTAATTGCCTTTAATATAGGTACAAGGTCCATTATGCAGCCCCGGATGGTGCTGGTGGGGCCGTAGGCACAGCAACCCCTCTTGCTCCGGAGGTCTCAGCGGCAGAAAGTGGATGCTGAAGCCATTCCCATTCAGCTGGGGATGATTAGGTAGGTTTCTGCGGGTTTCTTACAACGTGCCTACGGGGTGTTCCTCTCATTATCCTAACCCCCTTTTTAGTG
Source organism: Pipistrellus hanaki (assembly GCF_964339955.1). Classification (NCBI taxonomy): domain Eukaryota; kingdom Metazoa; phylum Chordata; class Mammalia; order Chiroptera; family Vespertilionidae; genus Pipistrellus; species Pipistrellus hanaki. The sequence goes on along the minus strand of NC_140513.1, from coordinate 17,212,447 downwards.
GATTGTCGAGACGACAGCCCTTCTGGTGTTTTAACTTCTGCAGCCTTTCCTCCAATAATGCCACTGCCGAGTCTTGGGACATGGCTGTGCTTTTATATCCAACACATTAGAATTTGAATTGCAGCTAAAAGAAAACTCGTCCTTCCCTGGTCAAAGGCACCAGGGAAATTCATAGTGTCGAGGTGGGTATTTAAGAAGTCGGGGTGGAAAGTTCTCAATAAGCTCCCAAAAGAATAGGAATCAGGGATGTTAGAAATCAATTCCTTCATCCTGGCTATTTTGATGCTGCCCACATTCTATCTCCATGGCCTGGTAACCCACTGATGGTTACCTAAACTTCCAGAAAGCTGCTTTTGAAAAATGTCTGGTAGCCCTAGCTTGTTTGCTCAGTGGACAGAATGTTGGCCTGCAGACTGAAGGGTCCTGGGTTCAATTCTGGTCAAGGGCACATGCCTACATTGCAGGTGTGGTCCCCAGTTGGGGGCATGCAGGAGGCAGCCAATCAATGATTCTCTCCCATCACTGGTGTTTCTTTTCTTTCTTTTTTTTTATTTCAGAGAAGAAGAAGAAGAAGAAGAAGGAGGAGGAGGAGGAGGAGGAGGAGTAGGAGGAGGAGGAGGAGGAGGAGGAGAAAGAGAGAGAGAGAGAGAGAGAGAGAGAGAGAGAGAGAGAGAGAGAGAGAGAGAGACATCAATGATGAAAGAGAATCACTTATTGGTTGCCTCCTGCACACCCCCTACTGGGGATCAAGCCCACAACCCAGGCATGTGCCCTTGGCTGGAATTGAACCTGGGACCCTTCAGTTCCCAGGCCAATGCTCTATCTACTGAGCACAACCAGCCAGAGCTCATCATTGATGTGTCTATATCTCTCTCCCTCTCCCTTCCTCTCTGAAATAAAAAAGAAAAACGTCTGGTGAATATCAACTTTTCCCAGCCTTCCCTTTTTTCACTCTTAAAAAGGCTAAGGCGACATCATTAATTCCACTTCATCAAGATTCTTTCATAAAGATCAGGACTCAAGGAAAGGGGTTCTAGACAGTTCAGAGAAAACAAGCAACCAATGGCCTCTAGGAAGAGGAAGGGGGTGTACAACCCTGCTTCTAGAGAAATGCGATTAACGCAGACATTGCGGTTTTTACCCATCAGCCTCACAAAGGTTCAAAAAGTCAGCTAAGGCTAGGAACTTGCTTGCTGCGGGGTCACAGGAGCCCTGTCAAATCGCTGGGGCGGGGGCGGCATAATCAGGGAGAATATCTCTGGAGGGAAATTTCATGAGACAATCTCCAAGTTAAATATGCACAGACCTTTTGACCCAAGTCTCTGCCTGTAGGGAATTCAGTCTACAGATAGATTTGTTCAAGTGCATAAATCAGAATGTATAGGGGTGGCAGCAAAATCGTAATTTCAGAGACTCAAGGCACCCTAAATGCCCATCGATGTTGGTTAAGTGAGCACATGTGCTTTTTGCCCAGAATTGCTCCAGATTGACAGGAAGAAAGGCTGCCTCTGGGAAGAACTAGGGAACCAGGGAATAAGAGGGCGGAGAGGAAAAGTAACTTTCGGCTGTCTTTGCTTGAATTTGCACCACCGTCTGTATTAACTACTAAAAATAGTTAAAAGCACACCAGTTCCCGTTAGTACTTTCTACTTTGTCTCCAAATAGCTAACCGGCTCCTCCGCTTTGTATAAGGTGAAGTCCCAAGTCGGGCAGGTTGGGAACTGAGCGGACACTTCCTTTCAATTCCCTAAAGTTCTGAGTCCCAATTGTACCCGCAGAACGGATTCTCAGTGGTCTCACCAGGACCTCCCCGCCCCCCCACTCCCACCCCACCGCCGATCCTGCCACGTGCAGGTGGGAGAGCACTGTCTGCATCCTGCCTTGAATTCTCAGACGGAAATACCACTTTGCTTTTAATCCCCTCTCAAAAGACCCCATGGTGTTTCTGCTCTGAGCCTGTTAGTGTTTCATAGACATGTCTTTATGTATTGTGTTAACCTTCTTCCATCGCTTTCCTTTGGAACCAAGCACCCCTGTCCATTGCTAATATTAGACTGTACATCGCAACCTATCCACCCAGGGGAGATACCATTCCTTGAGCTACTTTGAGTCTCCTTGCCCTATTTCTTACCACATGGACTGCTAAGGCCTTAAATCTAAAAACAAAACAAAACCAAAAACAAAACAAAACAAAACAAAAACAGCCCACTGAAAATTGCTAACAGGTAGTATCAACCACTGTGCAAAGCACACCACACATGTACATGTCATTGAATTCCCCTAAACAGATAGTTAAATTCCCATTTATTTTTAAACATATTTTGATTGAGATCATAAAGGAAGGGAGAGGGAGAGATAGAAACATCCATGATGAGAATCATTGATCAGCCGCCTCCTGCACACCCCACACTGGGGATCTAGCCCATACCGTGGGCATATGTTCTGACGAGGAATTGAACCGTGACCTCCGGGTTCATAGGTTGATGCTCAACCACTGAATCAAGCCAGCTGAGCTAGATTCCCTTGTAGATGAGGAAAATGAGGGGAAGAAGAAACTGGGCCAAGGGAGGGCACAGTTGGGATTCAAACCACGTGAGATGCCCAAGGGTCCCTACTTCACTTGTCATAGAACAAAAGCAGACCTCCACAATGGAGTCCACAGTCCGCTCATCAGCTCGCAATGTCCTGTCATTTTGCTTCTGCAAACTTCCACCTGTTTCCCCTCATGGTCCTGAGCCCTGCCCTGGGTTGTGAGACTGGGTGTGCCTCTGTTGTTGGAGGTCCCTAGTTCTTTGCATCCGGAGGAGAGCAGAACAGTGACATAGATACAGTTAGATAGACTTAGGGGAGGGAGGTCATAATGAAATTAAAGGCATAAGAGAACCAGTGGAATTCTCACATTCTTCTGCTACACCGTCAACCTAGAGATGTGCAAAACCATAGTGAGCAGAAAGATCCAGCTGCTGGCAAAGATGCCCACTTTTTTTTTTTTTTAAATTATATTTATTTTATTCAGAACAACCCCAGATGAATCTTACCTTTTATACCAAAATTATAATTAAAATGAAAAAGTATGCTTTCCTGTCCTATTGATTGTCCTATGTGACCTATATTTCAAAACTGATAGATACACATGAACTTTCCTACCTTGTTAAAAACAATAATCCCAATGTAAATTGGTCTCTTTTCAAAAGGTGTGATGTGGCAGGAAAACAGAAGACTTGGTCGGGGATTAGGGTAGAAATCTTGATGTAGTTCAGACGGTTGCAGCATGTGAAGGGAAGAGGGGGAAGAGGGACTCAGCAGGAATCTTCATGCCTTTTGCAGGAAAAATGACGAAAAGTGGAAGCCAACCTAATTTGCCTCAGAAATGCAAAGCCATCTCAGGCTTCAACATCAACTTCAATTTCTGGGATGAGACTCGGTGTCGTATCTCTCATTTCAATCCGCCACAAACATCTGAGAACTGTGATGGCCATCCATTTACTTTTAAACATCATGCTACTTAAAAAAAATAAGAAATAAAAACAAAAAAAAGTTGGCCTCTACTTAGTTAAAAACAGAGCCATGAAACAAGGGCAAACCTAACCAGATAGGAAACGTGCTTTTCCAAAGTGAGGCCCTGCACCTGCCCACCTGGGATGCCTGTTACAATGGAGGTTCTCAGGTCTCACCCCGACCACTCCATCTGTAGTAAGCTGTCCAAACCATTTGTTGGTTCCTCAATTTTAGGGGAAATAGGACCTATTTGTAGGATTACGGAGGATTTCTTCTTTTGCTGAGGCTCAGCTGAATGTCGATTTCACATTTGTTTCACCTTTGAGATGCCCATGAGGATTCTTAGAATGTGCCACCTTTCCTGTACAAAGGGTCTCTCCTGCCCTTAGCAGCCATTTGCTTTTTCTCTATCTCTTCCCCCTTGTGCCTTGTCTTGGCATTTGTTGCCTTCTGTAACAAAATGGCAGAAGCCGAATCATCCTAGGTTTATTTAAGGTATTCAACCTGGTTAATTTTGGAAGATTCGGGCAATTAAGTCAGAGCTAAGTTTGGGAAATATTGATCCAAAGGGATCAATACAGCTGCTCAGGGAGTTCTGTGATGAGCTCAGGTCTTAAAGGGCCCTTAAAAGCTGGAAAGTCAAGAGCAACAAAAAACGATCTATTAGCTGTGTTCAGAGCAGGACCCTGGAGGCGGGACTCATTGACCTGGAAAGATGGTGTGATATTTAACAAGGCAAGAAAAATGAAGGACTCCTGCAATGTCCTTATTCCTTCGTCTTCATTTTAACGAAAATCATTTTTAGTGGAAATGGTAGACCAAGAGACTAAACAGGCAAGAGAGTTCTGAAGGCCAAGCTAATTACCTGGGATGACTTCAAGACTTCCAGTCCATATGAATTACATCCATTTGATGACACTGTCAGTTCACTGTTAAGATATTCTGAGGGATCTCAGAGAAATAATGGTGACGCAAGACCAGTAAGTACCCGAGTTTCTAAAATGCAAAAAGCGAACTCCGTTGTGGAATGCTGAGCTTGGTTTTGGTGATGGGTAATACTCCAGAAGAAATGACTAGTTTGTGAGCCCTCAAGAAGCAAGCAGTGGATCGTCTCAAATGAGTAGTTCATTAAGAAAATAATGCTCCACCTCTGCTCCTGGGAAAGGGGACTGTAGTTGAATGAATGCCTGCATGGGCAGGGCTACCATGTTGCCAGAAGAGTTGGGAGGTTTGAACGGTTCCTAGACATCTGGGTGGGGGATACAGGAAGAGGGGAGGAATGGGGTGATTAGTTCCTTGGCAAAGGTGATGGACAGTGACTAGTCCAATGGCATACAAGGGGCGTGGATGAGACCTCTGGTGGTCGTGAGTGTAGGGAGCTCGTCTAATAGTCTCATGGAGATGGGAATCGATGGGGTCCCAAATGGCAGGATGATTAGCCGTCAGAGGCATCAGAGCAGAGGGGGAGGACACAGGCTTTGGAGTCAGAAATCTGACTTACCACAGACTGGCTGTGGGACCATGTGCAAGCTGCTTGGTTAAACTCTAAGCCGGAGCTTCCCGTGTGTGTGAAAAGGACATCGCCGACCTCAGAGTGGTCAGGGGAATCAAGTGAAGTGACAGTACGTAGAGTGCAAAGCACACGTGAGGTTGTCAGCACTTGTATATTACCGTAGATCCATGTCACTCTACCTGGGATCCCAATATTCTGAACCTGGACTGTTCTCCGCCAGGCAGTGACATTACATCAGTGCCCCTAAGGAGAACACCACAGACACAGTGAATGGTATTCAGACGATGAAGCTGAAGCCAGAACATGCATGGCGGTCAATGTCCTACTCAAACTGTGATGCCCCACACTGGATACAGCTGTTCAGATACCTTGGGACCAGCTCAGAGATGACATGAATGATCTATTCGCTGGTTCAATGTTTCCTTTAGAGTGAATGTGGGATCATTAATTTGTGGAACAGACATTCCTTGAGCACCTGTTATCCATCAGGCATTGGGGAACTAAGGTGGAGGTGGCACAAAGTCAGGCTTCAGAGCGTACAGACTCCAGGAGGAGACGCAGAGGCAGTGCCAATACAAAGAGCACCGCTGCTGTGTATGGGGTGGGGGCAGTGGAAGGGAGCACAGTTTGCAGAGCTGGGGGCAGTCAGGATCCCTGGGAGACTGAGTGGAAACGGGAGTGATGAGCAGGAGCTGGGCAAAGGGGAGGGGAGTGACAGAGTTCTCGGCAGAAGGAACAGTGTTTGCAGAGGCACAGATGGGAGTGACAGCAGGGTATGCTGCATGTCAGGAACTACACGCAGTGTGGAGCTGCAGGAGCTTAAACAGGAGGCTGAGGGATGGGAGCTGTGCTGGCTAGAGCAGAGAGCAGGGGGATTCCACAGAGAAGGCCTTGGGCTTCGTCCCATGGGCGACGGAGAACCCTGGCAGATGTCAAGCCATGAAATGACACCATCAGACTGGTGCTTCAGAAAGCTCTCCCTAGGGGCTGTGAGGAGAAGGCGCTTGTCAGGAGAGATCAGAGTCAGGGAGATCAGGAAGAGCACTTTGCAGCCAGAGGAAAGATCAAGGTCAGTGGCAAGGAGAGAGGGCGGCTGAACAAAATACCAAGGAGGGGGAGCTGAGCAGATCGGGGGGCTGCCTGGATACGCGTGGCGACAGGAGGAGGAGATGCCAATGATATGTAAGTTCTTACCTTGGGTGAAAAAGAGAGAACTGGGGTAAATGGTTTTTTCCCCCCTTTTTGGTGAGAGAGGAAAAATGTTAATTTTTGGCAGGGGGAGCTTGCGGTGTGCTTGGCACATGCAAGTTGAAATGTCAGTCTAGTCCGAGGGAGAGAGAATGGTTCCAGTGTCGGCAGCGCCATAAAGTCACCATGGGATGAGAAGATCCAGGCAGACGTGACAGTGAGGAGAGCAGCAGGCAGAGGAGGGACTCCTGGGAAAGAGCAATAGTTCAGACGATGACAGGAGACGGGGCTGTTATGAAGACTGAAGAAGAAGTCCCGGGGCCAGAGAATCAGACCCCATAGAAGCCAAGGGCACAGAGTTCCCAGAAGCTGACTGAGTCACCACCACCACCACCCAATGTGGCGGACAGAGGCCCGCGGAGCTGAGGAATAAACAGTGTCCGCGTGATTTAACCACGAGGAGGCCGGAAGAATGCAGACTGGTTAGACTTTCTTGGTTGCAGACAACTGAACCCATGCCCGTTGCTTTAAGCACAAGGTATTTATTAGATGCATCAGACGGTCCACCATATCCGGGGGCCACAGACACAGGGCTGGAAGTCATTTCGCCTGGAACAGCAGCTTGTCCTGTGTGTCCGGGACACACACCCGCCCTCACGGCAGGACTGTGATAGGACACCCCCCGCCCTGCCACCTGGGACCGGGCCCAGGCTCCTTCCCCACAGCTGCTCCCGGTGAAGACATGCCTCCGCCACTGCCTGCGAGAGCCACTCCCCCCAAAGGGCAGCCTCAGTCACACTAGCATGAGAGCACATGGTCACGTCCCCTACGTCACCCACAAAGGGTCCTTCTGCGCAGCACAAAATGAAGGCCGAGTCACAACGAGCAAGAATAATCTTTATTCCTGGGAAACACATTTGTAAAAACGTTATCAATAAGATTAAAAGCTTGGGAACACATTTATTTGGACGCAGCACAGACACGGAGCATCGGGACACGGGGAGCATCAGGAATACACCTGTAAACAAACGTCTTGGGGGGGGGGGGTTTCTACGACACAGACCCCACCGCGCAGGGTGCACAGCCGGCGCCCTCCTTCTGGAGAGGTCTTTGCGGTAGCCAAAGGAAAATTTTCCAGATCTCAGCAATCAAATTCTCAAGGGACGTCAAGACGTGTTGTTAAAGGCTTGAAATGGGCCGAATTCACAATGACATATATAAAGATGGCACGGGAACTGATTTCACAAAGATACTAAGGAAACACATCTCAGGCCCGCCTGCTAAGAAAAATGATGCTTGACTCGTGGCTTGAAATGGGGGAAAATAAATATATTGGTACAAGTTCTATCCTAGAGGACAACAAATTAATTTCCTGGTTCTACCCAAAGACTGTGCGACACCCCTCCCATCCTCTACAGAATGCTTTGGCACAACGTCGTTACAATCTGAAGCCATGTGCATCTCAGACTGCATGTAGCTTCATAAAAGAGTGACGTCTAGGGTAAAAAAAAAAACCCGACCCTCAAGTTCTGCAAAAATTCCGACAGCATCTACCCTTGATCGTGTCTTCTGCAATCATGCAAGTTAGCAGCACCAATCATTAAGACATTAAAAAAATTATTCCTGTTCTTGAGCAGCAAATCCTACCAAAAACGGATGCTATGTAGCTTGTGATTAGTCAAATCTCTAAAGTTCCAAGTGGCTACACTGTCCTCGGACCTGAAATTCAGAGTCTCCCTGCCTGCTATAACGTCTGCCCAGTTCATACGGTTCATTTAGCTTCTGGACAAGGTGGCCTCTGTGAGAGAAGCGGATGTTGCCATTTTCCTAGGAGGTCATTTGAAGGTGATAGCCTCAACCTAGAAATATTAAATTTCAATGGGTCACGGAATGTTAGACTTGGAAAGGACCTTGATGACCAATCAGTCCGACCCAGACTTTTCTGATGAGGAAAAGGAGGCCAGGAAGAGGGCAATGGCTTGTCTAAGACCACACAATGGCAGAGGCTGGACCCCAGCCGTCCCCATCCCCACCACTTTACGGGTACTCTCTGTTTTCTTCCCACGTTCCCCTGGTTTTATTTGGTCCCACTCATTAAATAACAAAGCGATATCAGGTACACAGCAATACAACACACACAGACTTTTCACTCCAGTTTTAAAAATCAGAACGTCAGCGTGATTCCTGAGCCTTTACCTACCTTCATTTTATTGAGAATGTAGTCAGACAGTACGTTAGGACTAGCTATGGGGATTGCTTTCCAGTATTTACACGGACACGGAAAACACGGTTCGGGACTATTCCTCAGACACCTTCACAAACGCAGCCACGCGGCGCCCAGACACCTCTGATGGGATGGAATGCAAACTGGGATGGAGCATGGAAGTGAGATGGCCGGTCCCTCACAGCGCAGTCATGAGTTTATCGCGACACACCACACTCTGCACGCCTCCTAAGTTCTTCTGGTTCTGGTTGTGGACATAATCGAGGTGGCCGTCATCTGCACTGGCCGGCGCTTTCCAAGGCGGCCTGTCATCCTCAAAGGATGGCCTGTGTCGTTTGCAGAGGGAATGGTTAGTGGGGGGATGGGAGGAAGCTCAGGAGAGAGTGAGACAACATGAGCACAAAGGGAATGGGCAGGCTCAACCACGGACGACAGGCATGGGAATGGCTTGCAGGCGGAAATGGATGGGTTTTCTACCGCAGGTCACCTACCGACTCCCAACAGGGGAGAAAAGCTCTGTCTATGGCTGGGCCCTCGTCCCTGCAAGGTCGGTCTGGGGAAAGCCAGGTCAACGTGGAAAGGTCTCATGCCAGCCTTCAGTGGACCAGTGGAGAAGGCAGAGCAGGGCTAGCTCTGGCTGGTAGGAGACCCCTTTGCTAGGGGACTGACGCCTCAGGCTGTTATGGGAATGTGCCCTGTGAATGCCTTAGGCAGCATTGGCCAAAGGTGTTGGTACTGTGAGCTCTCTTTTCCTGGGATCAGTATCTCAGAGAGCGCCTCTCTAACTCTCTGGAGGGCCTGATAAGACACAAAATGCTGGGCCCCACCGGCAGAGATTCTGATCAGCAGGCATGGGGGCCCACGAATCTGCATTCACAAGCTCCCAGGCGGGCGGGCCACCGAGAGGAGCTTGGTACCAGCTTTTCCTCGGAATTACCCGCTGGAATGCTGGGCCAGGGCATGCCTCCGAAGGAAACTAATGTGATATACTCGGCAGCAAGGGGTGTAAATTTCTGTCAAAACAAGGTTATTAAAAACACGGTTTCTATAAATCTCTTCTGTTTCTCACATCTGCAAAATAAACTGCCTTTGCAACCCAGAAACATGGAGAATCATTCATCCACTCGTTTGACTTGCTTTGAAAGTTACATTTATGTATTTATGCTAAAACTGCACTGTTGTCCCACAGGGTCCTCCCCAAACGTGGTCAGAACTGTCAAGAGCCAGGTGCCCCCGTCTGCCCTGCTCCCGCCAGGCGTGGTTCCATCACTCCGTCCTTGGCGCTTTCTCACAGAGCAGGGCTGCCTCGCCAAGAAATAACCATGCGCGAGAAGCTCACCAGCTCTGTTTCTAAAAGAGCTTCTTAAGCAGAAACACCCATGAAGCTGATCTTAGAAGGAACATCTGCCTGACCCAGCTGGCGTGAAAACGCTCTGGAGCCTGACTGCACACGCAAGGCTGGTGCTGTGTGGTTGGGAGGGTCGTGGTGGGTCAGGGCCGAGGGGAGCAAGCACAACCCACTCACCGCTTATTATGGTAAATGCGCCTTAGTGGCGCACAGCCACACCCAGGCACTTCCACACTGCCGGCAGCTGCGTGGCAAAGCTGAGCAGCTGTGGCAGAGACCACAAAGCCCAAAATACTGACTACCTGGCCCTTTATGGAAAAAAGTTCACTGGCCCCTGGGTGTAGAAAAAAGATCCGATGCCACAAAAACGGAAGCCCTCACTCCACCTCTGAAAAAAAAAAAACTCTGTCCAAAAAAACCCATGACAAAAATCTCCATGCTTTGGTCATATTTTTATAAATGAATTTTAGGACAGGGAAATGTTACTTAGACATTTTAAGTAACATTTCCAACACAAACCCAAAATTTCCGAGGTTAGAATAACTTAAAAACACACACACACACACACACACACACAAAAAAAAAACCCAAACAAAAACCCGGCCCAATTCATTTTGGTGTCATAAAGCATAACTTGAGCAAACCCAGCGTCTCGCTGGCTGCCTCTGCTTTGCTCAGTCAGGATTCATCTGGGCCGTGACAGGCCACTCTTCACCGCAACTGCTGATGCAGAACTTTAACTCATGACTCAGGAGAATCTGAACTTTCCTGAGAAACGGACGTGTGCAGGGGCGGCTCTGGGAGCCCGGGCGCTTACCTGACGTTGGGAGAGTGCGGGTGCCACCGCGGCTGGCTGGGGTGGATATTGGGATGATACTGAGGCTGGAAAGAAAACACCAAACGTGATTATTCGGTGACCTTCTGATTTCAATGGTCTTCATTCACGTTCTCTTTTTGCTGGCATCCACCTAAGGGACCGTGAATGGAAAGGCTATAACCGAACGCCGGCTGGGAGCCGGGGGGTAGGGGAAGTGCAAGGTGGGGAGGGGTGTGGGGACATTTCCCAGGACGATCACATTTCCCGGGGACAAAGGCTGGGGTTGGGAAGCTGCCCGGGAAGAGAGGGGAAGGCATTGGCCTTGAAAGGGTCCCCCCCCCAGAGGCCACAGTCACCTCTCCCGAGGGAACAAGGGGACAGACGGAAGGTGCCAGAAAGACAGGGAGGGTGGTCGGCAATGCTCAAAACCCATGTTTGTCACCGATGGTGATGACGGCAACCGCGGGGAACATCTGCCTCTGCGCGCACACAGACAAGGAGGGGAAGGGGTACCGCAGGCTGAGGGAACACTCCTTTGTTGTGTGAGCAGTAAAAGCCATTTTCTAAAGCATGACCAAAAATACCCCCCAAATCATCCAGACCATTTCTTATCGTGATAAACAGAAAGGAGCAAGCGGTCCACTTTAAGATGGGAACATAGATCCAGGCTGATGACCCACAAAATGACCCAGGGAAGAGACTGGCTGGGGCCGGCCGGGTGGCGGGTGCCCATCCACGTCTGGCCTGCAGAGGGCAGCGGTCCCAGACGTCGCCAGAAGCCAGGGTGCTTCTCCAGGCTACACTTCCTACCTGGCAAATGAGGCCTGCCTGACATTTAAGCCACCCCAGCCCTGCCACCATCCCTCCTTTAATTATTTCCTCCCCTTCGCCTCCCTTCCCCGCTGCTTTGGTTAATAAGCAGAAGGCTACTCTCCATTATGGAAAATTCTCAGCGATCCTGCTCATTCTGTGTTCCCAGACCCCAGATGCCCTCCCTGCTGCCTGTTCTGTATTCCAGAGGCCTCTCTCTTTCCAAGACGCCTGTCAGCAAGCCAAGTCTGCAGCCCCCAGGAGGAAATGCTGCAGGGCGGTGGATCTGCAAGACATCCCTCCGCAGCAGCATCTGAGAGCTGGCCAGGGCTCTAGAATCTCCCCGGGGGGGTTTTTTCACATTGCCCTCTCAAGGGAGACAGAACCCCAGAGAGTTCAGAAGACTGGCCCAGAGCCCCACTGTTCTGGCCCCAAGTGAGGCCCCACCAATAGGGTCTCCAACAAGAGAGAGTGACGGATTAGAGACAGCCCTCCTATTCCCTGTCCTCAAACACAGCCACATCAGATTCCTGGGAGACGGGGTAGGTACCGTTTCCACAGACCCAGAAAGACCCTTCCTCGGTGTCATCTGGCCACTTACTCACAAGCTGCCCAGGAGTATTTTTTTAATATATATATATATATATATATGTATTTTATTGGTTTTTCACAGAGAGGAAGAGAGAGGGATAGGGAGTCAGAAACATCGATAAGAGACAAACATCGATCAGCTGCCTCTTGCACACCCCCTACTGGGGATGTGCCCACAACCAAGGTACATGCCCTTGACCGGAATTGAACCAGGGACCCTTCAATCTGCAGGCCGACATTCTATCCACTGAGCCAAACCGGTTTCGGCCCAGGAGTATTTTTTAATGTGAACCCAGAAGGTTTTCAATTGGGGCAGTTATGTTCCCTGGGGAAAACTGGAAAAATATAGGTGCATTTTTTGCTTGTCAAAACCACAGGGGGGTTACCTTTAACATTTGGGCAGAGAAGAAGGAAACTAAACATCCTGTAACTCTAGGGACCGTCCCAAACAAGGAAGAACTGTCCCTCCCCAAATGCCAGCAGCCGCGTCCTCAGCAGGAACACGGCCATCCATCCTTCGCAGTTGGCTAGCCTTGCTGAGCTCAGAATCAGACACGCTGCAATCCCGCCCCGTCCTGCTGAAGCCCTTTCTCAGCACTCCGATGCTTATCGGGCCGCTTCTCAGGATGTTCCCTTCCCGGTCCATTGACTCCCGATCCTTGACAGAGCAACGCAGAGCCTCTGAGAGCAGCGAGGCTCAGAGGTCCGGTGGTTGCCAAAACCGTTGAGGACAACAATGCATAGGAAACAGATTTTGCAGATCGGATTGCAACCAGCAATCGCCTCGCCGTTCACCGTGAGCAGAGCGTGCAGGGAGCGCTCGCCTGCGAGGCTTGTGGGGTAGACCGCAGGGGCCGCGCCAAGCTAGGGCCGCTTTGCTTCATTTATTTTTTCATGTCATTCAAACGGCAATCCCCAACAACTCTTCCCTCCCCCCGCAACATTCCAGCCTCTCAGACCCAAAAATCCCTAAAAAACAAACAAACAAAAAAACAATCTGAATAAGAGGATTCAAGAACCTAAAGAAGGCAAGGAGACCAGAAACCCGGGCCCTGCCCCTGGCAGGTGCAAAGTCCCTCTCAGGTGTTATTCCCTGGAAGTCACGGGCAGGCTCTGCACAGCGGGAAGGTGACTTCCTGTACAGAAGACGGAAGATGATACCACCAATTTCTTCTGAAGCATAATGCGGAGCCCTCGTAAGGATAATGTACCTGGGGACCCCACTCCCATCCCCACTTAAGGAATTACTATCTAGAGTAGGGGTGTCGAACTCAATCAGAGAAGGGGCCAAAATCTAAAATCCAGCCTAAATCGCGGGCCGAATGGTTTACTGAACAGTCATAAACTGACAATGTCATAAAGTGACAGCGGAGTGCAGCGATGACAGCGCGGTGCGGGCCACATTGCAAGGCCTGGCGGGCTGGATTTGGCCCGCGGGCCTTGTGTTTGACACATGTGATCTAGAGAATCAGAAGACTAAGAATGAGACGAGTTAGAACAAGGCTCCAACGCGAACTCATTAAAAAGTTGCTTTGTTCCTGTGACATGCAAATCCAGACAGGGCACAGAGACCTGGGCGAGCCGTGCCCCTTAGACATTCACAGCGCCCAGGGCAAGAAAGCTGATCCCAGGCTGGGAGGTCATCAGACATGGATGCTGCCTCTTACGCGCAAACAAATGACAATGGAGGAAGTGAAGGCACTTCCCCCACCAGGGTTCCCAGCTGGCCGCTCACGACCACCACCTCTGGAGCTGTGATGCTCTCTAATGCCCAGACTCCCAACCCAGTCCTGCAGGGGGAGGCCCCTGCACTGGTTATTTGTCTGAAGCTTGCTGGACAGTGGGGCAGGGCTGGGAACCACTGGTGCTGGTGACCGCCCATGAAGAGGACCAGAGAGGCTCTGGGAAGGAGATGGCTTCTGAGGCGGGCTCTATCCCAATAGGAGGCAAAGGAAGACCAGGCAGGCGAGTATGGCCGAAGGCAGGGTGGGAAGAAATGATGGAGCAACGATGATGTCGTTCTCGGAGAACTGAGCCTACGTTGTGATGAGTAGCGGTGAGAAATAAGTGCAGGGAAAGGAACAGGCCAGCAGGTTGTAGAAGACTGAATGGCCAGCGGGAGCCACCCACAGGGTGAGATGGGCGGGCGGGCACGGGGTGTGGCCGGGCTGGCCGCCCTGGGGAAGAGCAGGCCGCCAGCCATGGCACAGGATCTGTGCCCAGCCCAATGCCCTACAAGGAGGTTCCAGAGGCCATCTCTGCATCGATGTTATTGGGTGCACCACCAGAGGAAAGGGAGTGGGGAGTGGGGGGATGAGGAGAGAAGCTAGTGTTTTTTTGGATGGCGGGGGGGAGGTGTCCAATAATTAAATGATCTCGGGAAACATGAATTAAAAACAACAACCTGTCTTTCTTGCAGGATTTCTCAGTATGCTGGACACCCCAAGGGACAAGGTAGATCTAAAAAGGTCACGAAGGATGCCACATTTCTCAGACGTGTGGCCAGACATTCTTTCCCGGAGGCACACCTCAAGGGACTCACGTTCCCTGGGCCTAGAACACACTTGGACATGCAGTGGCCTCACCTGAGTGCCACTCAGAGTCTGTTTGACCCCAGAAGCTTAAACATCTGTCCCTGCTGCTGGCCAGTTGACCCGGTGAAGAGAAAGAGGCAGCTCAGATGACCAAGAGGAAGCAGGTGTGGGGGAGGGAAGGGGAGGGAAGGAGATGCTTTTTTCTCCGTTTTCTCAGAAAACCATATTGTTACTATTTCTTTAAAATCTGTCCACAAACAACTGCTCAATGTGGAAAGTGTAAAAACTTTAAGAAGTATGACATAAAAACCTTTAAAAGCAGTATCTTACCTGGTAATTGTGGACTTCAGGATTTGTTTTAGAGCTAAAGGAAAGAAAAGAAAAATGACAATGTAACAGGCTGTAAAGCAGCATCGTCACTGAATTGCAGGCATACCTCTGAGATATTGCAGGCTCGGTTCCGGACCAGCGCAATAAAGCAAGTCCCGCAATAAAGCGGGTCGTAGCCTTCTTGCTGGTAGAGGGCTTTGCCTTCAACGTGTAAACAAAACACAGGCACACACAAAACCAAGCCTGCAACATCTGCGGAGCGCAACGAAACAAGGTATGCCTGTATTTGCCAATCATAAACCACATCCTACGCCCTATCTACTCTGTTAGGAACTCTCACAGACACCATTTCCTTCTGATTAGCGGCTTAAATGAGCTCATCACCGGAGAAACCAAGCAGCAACTTTCGTTCGTCACCACAGAGCTCACAAGTAGAAGCAAGTGGGTACCATTCCAGAATGCTGGTTGTGATGTCAAGTTTTGGTGACAAAATGAAGGTCATTCCAATTAGGCAAACCCAGTCATTCTGACTCCCGCTCCAGGCCTGCCCCCGCACTGCTGGGTGGGGTGGGGCTCTGGGTTTCCCCAGCTGAAGGGAAAACCACCGGCCCCCTTTGGAGCACCTGCCTCTCTGGGCCCCTCTGCCAACAACAAGGAAGGCGCGCGCTGGACATGCAGTGGCCTCACCTGAGTGTTCATGTGTTTTGAGAACTTCACACCTGCTGTTGTTTAGTCCACACGGCAGGGCTATGAGGTCAGTGCATGTCACCGCCTCATCTTATAGATAAAGGAGTGATTGCCCAACAGAGAAGCGAGGAAACCCCGAGGCCAGCCAGCTAATGACTGGCAGAGCCGGGACCGGAATGGACAGCTGCTCCATCCTAAGGTCTCTATTGTTCCCAGGAAGCCGAGGGGGCTCGGGGTCCTCATGCATAAGCCTATTTGATAGATCTCCTAAGTGTAACCACTCTTTAAAAAGGTGTAAAACATAACGTGTTATTTAGTAGGCAGGCTTGGCATCCCTCGTGCGGCACCGCCACCAGGCTGTGTTGCCAGGGCGCTGTGCTTGAGATCAAGGCTTACTGCTCCTCCAACAGTGAGCGCGAAGCCTGCCATTGTTAGGAGCCTTTGCTGGGGTCTGAACGGCGCTGGGCTCCAGTGTTCCGAGGGGGCCGGTGCGCGGCGCCGGGCTCCGGGCCAGGGTCACCCCGGGCTGGATCCCAGCAGGAAGGCTAAGCGTTCTGCGAGGAGCCATTTCCCGGTATCACCTCTGCAGCCCCGAGCGCAATCGTATCCCTGGCACCCGCAGCAATCCTCCTCGCCCTGGCAGCACAGGCTGCGGAGAACCATCCCACAGCTGCCAACAGCGGTTATTAGCTCATTTGTTCCTGAAGGGTAGCTTTACATGGGGTTTCTTTTATTTATTTTCTGGGAGATTTTTTTTTTTTTTTTTTTTTTAGTTTGTTTTGGTTCCTAATATATGTGATCACTAGGCGCTAAGTGGAAAATGTAATTTTATTAGGGAAAAGCCAACAGGCAAAACACTCGCTTCCTTAAACAGCAAGGGAAAGAAACACTGTAAGGCACAAACCCCTGAGAATTAAAAAAGCAAGGCATGCTGCCTGGCGGGGAGAGGAGCCAATCCTGTTAGCACAGACTGCCTGCCACAGGGATGCTAGACACAGGGCCACGTCTGGAGGCTCCGCTGACCCAGGCAGGACTGTGCAACCTCCTCCCGCCCGGGGAGAGGGCGGGGAGCAGGGCCCGATGACCAGCAGTTCACAGGACCCTGACCCCCTTCCTCAGGTGCTGAGACTTGAACTGAGACACAGTGCTAGACCCTTGTCCCAGGCAGGAGGCACTGCAGGTGGTTTGAAATCAAAGCCTGGAAGCTGGGCTTCCAGCTGGGTGATACAAGGGGCCTGTTGTGCTCTCCAGAACGGTGGGGACCTAGAGCCTTGGGGTACTGGGGGGGAGGGACGGATGAGCAGCAGGTGCTGGCCCCCTCCCTCCCCACGCAGCTTCGTCCCCAGTTCTCTGTTCTCCACGTCCCTCTGCTCTCTACGGCAGGTTTCTTCTGGGGGCCTAAACACATTTGAAAAGAACATTAATCCAGCTCAGCCTCCTAGTTTTCAAGTGAGAAAGAGGAGGCTCAGAAGGGGGCGGGGGAGGGCCCACAAGGCCCCAGAGCTGGCTGAGAGCCACGCTGGGGCCAGGGATCTCCTCACCAACCAGGGCTTTGCTACCGGCTCCACCACGCGTGCTGCCAACTGTCCAGAGTGCATGGCACAGCCCAACTGTGATCTCAAAGACCACGCTCCCTGGCAGCCTGAGGCCTGTGCCTCCGACGGCTGACAGGCTGACTAAACCGGGCTCCTGGTCAGTCCCTGGAGCTTGGGTGCAAGAGTTGAAACAACTACATTCTGTGATTCTCTACCAGCCTGCCCACTCCCTGAAGAACAGTTGTTTCCGAGGGAGAAAAAGAGGCACATTCAAGCCGAAACCGGTTTGGCTCAGTGGATAGAGCGTCGGCCTGCGGACTGAAAGGTCCCAAGTTCGATTCTGGCCAAGGGCATATACCTTGGTTGCAGGCACATCCCCGGGTGTGTGTGTGTGTGTGTGTGTGTGTGTGTGTGTGCAGGAGGCAGCTGATCGATGTTTCTCTCTCATCGATGTTTCTAGCTCTCTGTCCCTCTCTGTCAAAAAATCAATAAAATATATTTAAAAAAAAAAAAAAAAAAAGAGGCACATTCAAGGTAGGACGAGGGTTCTTACCTGGGCTGCCCACTAGAATCACCTGGGGGCTTTCAAAGCCACAGGTGCCTGCCATGCCTCCCCCCACCCCACCCCTCAGATCTTCCCTTAGCCTGGGGTGTGGCCTGGCTGACAGGGACTCGTCAAAGCTGACCAAGCGATTCCAATGAACAGGAAAGATCCAGAAGACCTGTGCTGGGGAAGCGGCTGCAAACCACTCCCGGGCCTACCTGTGACTATGGTCAAGTCTCACTGGCTCACAGACCTGTTCCTTCATTTGCATATGGTCTATGGTGGTGCTGGAACTCCAGCGACAGAGTACTTGTAAAAGCGACAGCACATCCAGCAAAGTCTAAAGTATTTCCTATCTGGCCCTAGCCAGTTTAGCTCAGTGGATAGAGTGCTGGCCTTCAGACTGAAAGGTCCCAGGTTCCATTCCGGTCAAGCACCTGCCCGGGTGGCGGGCTCGATCCCCAGTGTGTGTGTGTGTGTGGGGGGGGGGGGGGGCGTGCAAGAGGCAGCCAATCCATGATTCTCTCTCTTCATTGATGTTTCTCTCTCTCTCTCTCTCTCCTCCCCCCCCCCCACCTCTCCCTTCCTCTTTGAAATCAATAAACATATATTTTAAATATTTCCTATCTGGCTACAGAAAAAGTTGGCTGGCTCCTGTGCTAGAGTTTCGGCCTTCTGACAAGTTCCTTTTCCTGCAGGAATGTCACTAACATGCTTAATACAGGTCTTCTACGCTGCGTGACGATGAAATGTGCCCGTCACGGAGCGCACCCCGCATCTGCTCTGGCAGTTTTTGCTCAAGAGCACGGCCTTCCCTTCCCACCGCTGCCTGCAGTGCCAGGAGCACCGTGTGCTGTGCACATTCCTTTCACCTTTGTCACCCACCGTGAGGGCAAACAAAGCACAGGGCTGTTCAAACAAGGCAGCTGTGTTCCCTACAACAACAACCGTCTCCAAACCTTCTACTGTGTACTCATTGAGAGCCAGGGGGGTGGTAGAGCCGGGCAGGAGAAAAAGGAAAAAAAAAAAAAAAAAAAAGAACAGCAGACGCACTGGGCGATTTAATTGTATCAAGGAATAAGTCAATATTGAAAGTAAATATAAGAGAGAAAACAGCTGCACCCGGAGCCTGGGGGCACTTACCAGAGCTGAGCGGCGATCACCGGGTTGCTTGCTTTAAAACAAAAACAGAGAGCACGACATTTTAGAGAGCTTTCTCACTTTTACCGCGCGATGACAACGAGGTGGGGCAGACATTTCTGAGATCTAAGAGCAGCCTCCGGGCCAGGAGGCAGCCTCCCCACGCGGCTGCTTCTCCTTTCGGGAGGAAAAGTACGCGGCCTTTCCCCTGAGCCCTGCCCTCCGCCATTCCCAGGGCCAGGCACAGCCCCTGCTCTCAAAGAGCTCCCAGCCTTGACCCAGACAGGGAAGTGTAAGGTGCTAATGGCTAAAATGCAAGTGTGAACCTATGAGGGCGCAGGGCAGCCACTGCTGACAGGGCCCGGCAGGGAGTCTGGGGAAGGGGCCATGCCAGGAGGCTGAGCTTCTCTATCTAGACTCTACTTCGTTTCAAAAAGGATGCAGAATGGAGAACCACTCAGAGCTCCTCAAAGACGCCAGTAGAATGAAAGGAGAAAAAGAGGATGGAGACCAGGACGGGAGGGAGAAGAGAAACAGAACCTGGAGCATGGGGGAGCTCTCGGGCCATGGCAGGGGTGAGCCCACCCCTCTGGGGCAGCCATACCAAGACCGAGACAGAGAGGTGTAAGGTGACAACAGCTAACATACTAATATAGCATTATATGTCACTATAATAAAAAAAAAAAATACAAAGCTTTAGAATGACAAAGCAGAATCTACTTCACTGGCCAGCTGGTGTGGCTCAGTGGTTGAGCGTCAACCCATGCACCAAGAGGTCACCGGTTTGATTCCCAGTCAGGGCACATCTCTGGGCTTCAGTGCAGAAGGCGGCTGATGGATGTTTCCCCCTCTCTTATTTATGCTTCTATCTCTTTTTCCTTTCCTCTCTAAAAATGTATTTGTTTAAAAAATATTTTTATTGATTTCAGAGAGAAAGAGAGAGAAACATCAATGATGAGAAGGAACCATTGATTGGCTGCCTCCTGCACAATGGACCGAGCCTACAACCCAGGCATGTGTACTTGACCGGAACTGAATCTGGGACCCTTTGGTCCACAGGCCAAGGCTCTATCCACTGAGCCAAACTGACTCGGGGCTAACAACATATTTTTAAAAATGGTTCTCTCTGAGGAGAAAGTAGAGAGGATTAAAAAATAAAATAAAATCTGCCTCCCCAAGCTCCTCGGGGATTGCCCAGCTAAAGCATAACGTCAAATCCCAAGGCGGAATGGAGAGCACACAACCTTTGAATGTCGAATGTCTCCGGGATGGGTAGCGTTTGCTAGGCTTCCTTTCGAAGGTGCTGGTTCTTCGTAACCGGGCCCCGTGAGTCGCCTGATACTCCGTCCGCCCGCTGGAAAGCAAATACCTCATTGCACGCCACCCATATCAGAGCATCAGTACCTTACACAGATCTGAGCGTGAACTTTATTTCCCAGGGTTCCGGTGTCCATTCCAACGTATCGTGACTCGTGTGTCAAAGAACACACTACATTTTGCCTTCCATTTGGAAAGAAAAATCAGCTTTGCCAAATCCCGGCTGTGGGACAGAGGCGGGCACTTCCATCCAAGGACAAAACGTGCAATTTAGGCACCGGCTACTTGGCTGCACAAACCAAGCAGGTTCCCGTACCTGGAACGTTTGATTAAGAGAATAGTGGTTCACACATGTAATAACCTTTCATGAAACAAATTACGCAGACATTCACATCGTTCAAGAGGCCGTTACCAATGACCACTTACCTAAACCTTGGCTTCGCTTGCCATGCCAAGAGAAACACTGGTCTCTCCCCAAGGCTTTCTGGGTCTCAGCCGAGGAGCTGCCCGGAGTCCAGGGGGCATGCTGTTTCTGCCTGAGCTGTCATGGCCTCATTCGGTTTATGATTTATCACATCGAGGGAGACACTGGCCACCCGCTCTAAGGGCCTTCCAGGGGCAACCTCAGCTCCAAACTCCCCTTTCCTTCTAAGCTTCTCTTCAAGGAGCAGACGGGGGGGGGGGGGGGGGGGCGGGCGGGCCTGAGACTGGTCTCGGCCAACTCCAGGGGGAGCTGCCACCAGGATGGAACATCCCACTGTGGCCACCATCCCCGCAGGCCTGCCCTCCTCACTCCGACTGCAGCAGACATCAATGTCCCATGCGATGTCTCTGCTAACCTGCGCAGGCTGACCCTCTCCATCCTCCACAGAACCCCGTGGGTCTATTCCCAGGAAGGACGTGGTTATTGCCCCCTGTCTTGCAGCATTTAAACATACATTCAAACAGCCCTGGCTGGCGTGGTTCGGTTTGTTGAGCGTCGTCCTGGGTACCCAGAGGTCACTGGTTCGATTTCCAGTCAGGACACATGTCCAGGTTGTAGGTTCAAACCCCGGTTGGGAGTATGTATAGGAGGCAATTGATTGATGATTTTCTCATACATCGATGTGCCTTTTTCTCTACCTCTCCCTCTCCTGCTTTCTCTCTCTCAAATCGATAAAAATTAAAAAAAAAAAACACGAAAAAACACACACACACATTCAAACACAGTAACTCTTTAAACACAAGTGCACAGCCACTCCCTTGCACAGTAGATAAATTTGAAATGAGCTGATCTATTGACACTTTTAAACAGAGTTCAAGGACATGCCACGTGTGGGCAGAGGTTATGAAACATATGAAGCATTAGGTCTTGCAAGAGCTATTCTCAGATCAGTAACCGTGCCCCAGAAATCAACCTTGGGAACGCGTTTAAAATGCACCTGCCCAGCCTCATTCATACATGCACATGTGGACACCCACGCTTCTGATTATGAAGGTCTTAGATGAGGTCATAAATCCTCCTTTTTAACAAACACCCAGTGAGATTTCATGCATTTTGAGAGGCACAGCCTCAAGATCCTAAGTAAAAATACATCAAAATAAATTCTGGGTTTTTTTGTTTTCAGATCCAAATACTTACTGAGGCTACCCAGGGCCACTCACACACATGCTGACACCTGCTCTCATTCTTCCTGCCATGGGCATGTGCAAAGCAATGGAGTAGTGGTTCAAAGGTAAGACCCAGACTTAACGTGTGGGGTTGACTCTTGGCTCTTCACTCACTGTCTGTGCCTTTGGGCAGAATATATAAGCCCTGGCCTGTAGCTTCCTTGTCTGTAAAATGGGGATAACGAGAGGACCTATCTTCTGAAGGCTGCCGGGGGGACTATGAGCCGGGACTCGCAGAGCCCGTGCAGCGAGGTGCACAGAGCTTGCTGCAGGGATGCCTACGCCCTGCGGCTGCCCCGCCCGGCCTGATGGCCACCTGCCCTGTGTGCTCTGGGCACCCGGAACGTGCTTGGCGAGACTGAACAGCTACAGGTTAGAAATCCCTTCAATATGAATGACTCTAAATAGCCACAGGTAGCTAGCGTTTTACTGAGTCAGGCTATTTCGAGCCACGTGTCAGCTATGAAAACTCTGTTATGATTACCCCATTCCATCAAGGAGAACAGCGGCTGACGCGCTTCAGGTCAGACCTTAGAGAAGCAGGGACCAGGGACGGGATGCCCCACAGGAGCCTCCGGGGGCAGACCCGGGGCTCCACCCACAGAACACATCGCCTTTTGGTGCCCACCTGAATCGGAAGCGGGACCCCAGCCGGATAAAGTCGGATCTGCTGGACTTGCTGTTCCCCGGCGTCCGCAGCCGGAAGAAGGCGTGGTGCTCGACGGCGCACTTCCAGAGGTGCTTGCAGGTCCTGGCGCTGTCCAGGCGGAATACAAACGTGTGCTCCTGCTCCCGGCCCTTCGCGGGGAAGCACAGGGTTCTCGTGTCGGTGGGTGTCAGGAACTCGGATGGAGGATTATCCCCGGGGGTGGGGGAGGGGGGAGGGGAGGAGGGAGGACAGGACAGGAGCAAGGCTTACCTGATCATCATCCTCCACCACCACCAGTGTCAGTTTGCTCTTTTTGAAATCCATTTTGGTGATTTTAGGCCTGGTCAGAGAGAACACATTGTAAAAGCACCATCTGCAGGGAAACAGCAATGTCCTCTCTACTTTTAAAGCGTGGATTTGCTAGGAAATCATTCGTTCATTTAAGCGTCATTACCCAGAGATTTCACCACCAATGCCATACACCCACAAATATCAGAGGATGGTGAGTCTTTGAAATGAATCGGGGGCGGGGTGGAGGAGGATTGCAAATAGCCCTCAGTAATCACCCATCCCATATAATTGCATCACAAAATAGGAAAAGACATTTTTTAATATCAGACAAAACTAAATTACCAAAAGAATAAGCCTATTTTGTTAGCTCCTTCAAAGATTAATATGCCTGTCGGGGTCAGTCCAAGAGAATATTCACAGCCATCTCTTCCCTACAAACAAACGAAGTGACAGTCGGTAGAAGGTTCTAGCAGGGGGGTCACAGGGCAGAAATGCAAAAAACAGTTCGCTCACCACGTTAACTCCGTTTGCCCACCATTTACCCCACCGCTCGGGCACAGCGAGACCCGGGGGCGGGGACGCGCCCAGTTCTTACCCTGACCACGTGCATGTCTACCCCATACATTTCCAGCCACTTCGCCTTATTCAGGTAGGACAGCTCCGCCTGGGCAGGGCTCTTTCCCCTTGGAGAAACCAACGGAGAGACATGTAAACCGCAATGCGTACACCCACGAGGTTCTGAAGGGCACGGCCACGCACTCAGGGAGCTTATGCAGCGATTAAAGGAACAGGGGACACCCATTTATTCTATCACACCTCCAGACAGACCCGTTCTAGTTAGACAGGAAAGTGACAGGGCAGTGTTTATAATGTGAATACTTAAGGAAAGCATTCATTGGTGTGCAGATACTGGTATTATATGCAAAGGAAAGGCGGAGAACACAACGGCTGCCTGCAGGGGGGAGCGGAGGGGGTGCAGGGGTGCAGATGACTCTGCAACCGCACGTTCCTATGTGGTACAAGGAGGCACTAACAAACAGCCCGGCCAGTGTGGCTCAGAGGTTGAGCATTGACCTAGGAACCAGGAGGTCACGGTTCAATTCCCCATCAGGGCACACGCCTGGGTTGTGGGCTTGATCCCTAGTGTGGGGGTGGGGGTGGGGTGTGCAGGAGACAGCCAATCCGTGATTCTCTCTCATCCATGATGTTTCTATCGCTCTCCCTCTCCCTTCTTCTGTGAAATAAATAAAAGCATATTTATTTTTTAAAAAATTAAAAATGGAACGCTCCAATGTCACTCTCCGTTTTCAAAGAAGTCATATGCCCTTCAGAATGACCGAGGAACAGAAGGAATTTCTGAGTCCTAGAGTGACTTGGAACAGCGGGCCGAGTTTGCGGAAGAAGGGCCGGGGGAAAAAAGAGAGGCTAACGTCTGGGAAATGTGAGGGTGGGCACTCCTGGCAGCCCAGGCATGAAAGCAGCAGACTGGGGGGCGGGGGAGGGGGGGCGGGCAGAGTATGGGGGAAAGGAAAAAACAGCCCGAAGATGAATGGCGGGGCTGGTTTTAGCTGCAGTGACCACATGTTCTGAAACCACCTGGTCTCCGATATGAGTGTCCCTGTAGGGACAGCATGGGCTACATCTGAAGAGTCCACGCTAGACATTTAGACCATGGACAGAGACCCAGGCATGTGAATGTTTCAAGGCCGGGAGAGAAGGGGCATTCCGGGCAGCAATGAGCAAATCAGGCCCGGGCTCTGTAATGCAGAGAAGCAGGATATGCTTGGGTGCTTACTGTACCTCTCTGGAAAGAGAGAGCCGTCGTGTGGGTCTTAGGAAAAACAGGACTGAAGCACGGGAGAGAGAGGTGGAGAGTTGGGGCTGCCTTTTTACCGTCGATGAGAGAATCGTGCAAATGCTTACATATCACAAGATAAACGCGTCAAGGTACCTGCACTCTTTCCATCTCTGGAAGATATCGAATTCCATCGCTTCTGTCTGATTTGGAATGAACCGAAACTCAGACACAAGCTCCGGGGTGTGCTCTGGAAGCTCACATTCCCCAAGCTCCGCTGCAGGTGACATAAGGAGGAGAATAACAGGAGACAGTGAATGCTTTTCGTTGCTGCTGCATGGTAAGGAAGGCATTCTGCATGGTAAGGAAGCACAGGCGCCCCAATGTACAACTCTCTCCTCCCTGGGAGGACCCCACGCCCGCTCGGCACCCACATGTACGTTCAGAATCCTCCCATGGGGCACCGCACCATCCTCTCAGTGATTACTGTCTTTCTCCCGATTATTGCTCCTGCCCGGGGAGGCCCTGAGTCTATTTCCCCCGCCAAGTGGTAGAGCCTGAATGTGCAATAAAAAGGCAACTGCAGGGAGCAGGGACCTGCCCAGAAACTCATTTAATAAAGCTCTCATGAAGGAGGTGGGTCTGAGCGGCACTCCAGGGTCTGCAGTGCCGAGAGGACCAATCAAGAATTCAGAACATGCAGAATCCAGGGGAATAATATGTTGGGAGAGCGAGTGAAGGAGGGAGGGAGGGGGGGGGGGAGGAGGGGATGTGAGGGCTCTGCAGGAGCAACTGCTGAAGCTCAGGCAGAACCGGGGAGGGAGCCAGTGATGCAGAGAGGAGGGGCAGCCATGTGGGCGATCCCCACTGAGGGTCCTTGCTCTCACCACATGCCCCACTAGGGGCCCCATTCCTCCAGGACACGAGTGGGAGAATCCACCACCTCTCCTGCACCTCTGCTGCTCAGGAAGCAGACCCCACGGTGAAAAGGAATACCCCGGAGGCTCCTCTGATATCTCACTACACAAAGGGGGGTCAGTCGTCCCCGGACCATCAGCACCAGTGTCACCTGGGAGCCTTCCCACAATGCAATGCAGACTCTCAGCCCCACCTCAGACCTCCTGAAGCCAGACCTGCCATTTCTTTTTTTTTATTTTTATTTTTTTTTATTTTAAATATATTTTATTGATTTTTTACAGAGAGGAAGGGAAAGGGATAGAGAGAGAATCATCGATCAGCTGCCTCTTGCACACCCCCTTCTGGCGATGTGCCTGCAACCAAGGTACATGCCCTTGACCGAAATCAAACGTGGGACCTTTCAGTCCGCAGGCTGACGCTCTATCCACTGAGACAAACCGGTTTAGGCCAGACCTGCCATTTCTTAAGGGGCCCAGCAGGGAAATGGTGCGCACGTTACCATGAGAAGCACTGATCTACAATAGCCGTCTGCAAACGCCAGCGTGCATAGGGGTCACCTGGAGGGCTTGGTACAGCGTGTGTCGCTGGACCCCACCCCCAGGGATGCTGATTCCGTGGGTCTGGAGCAAGGCCAGAGAAGGTGCCTTTCTAGCAAGTTCCCAGGCGGTGCCGATGCGGCTGACCCAGGGAACGTACTTTGAGAACTACTGCTTAACACAACAAATCCAGTCAACCGACCAACCAGCCAGCACATGCCTGAGTCCCTCCAGGAACAGCAAGTCGCTGTGTCCCCAGCAGCCTTCTCCCTACCCCACAGGGGCTGTGCCAGGCCGGTGTGGCTGCTGAGGACTCCAGCTGCTGGCAGAGGTCGCTAAAACTTCCCCGATCACACAGAGGAAGACGTTAATACAGACTGAGACGGGTGGTGGGAAGACTCTGCGAGACCGTGTTTGGCCCGGGGAGGGACCTGTGGTTGTGGGAAGAAATCTCCTTGATATGAACCACTCTTTGCTTGCACCACGGGCTGAAGGGAGGCAGCGGAGCCCTGCGCTTAGTGGCTGTGTGTGGACAAGGCCACTGATACCCTCAAGCACAGGAGAGGGAAGCCAGACCATAATCAGGGTTCCCTGGGGCTCGCAAGGGGGCTGGCGTCCCTCCTCACCACGGCTGGGCTAAAACAGGCCCGAGGGAGACCACGTGTGAGATAGCATGTCTGTTTTCCAAGAATCTGCTGGCAAAACCTGACACTTACCCTGGCCTGCTTGGCTCAGTGGATAGAGCGTCGGCCTGCAGACTGAACGGTCAAGGGTTTGATTCCGGTCAAGGGCATATGCCTGGGTTGCGGGCTCGATCCCCCAGTAGGGGGCATGCAGGAGGCAGCTGATCAATGATTCTCTCTCATCATCTTGATGTTTCTCTCTCTCTTCTTCCTCTCCCCTCCTCTCTGAAATCAATAAAAATATATTTTAAAACAAACCAAAAACACTTCCCTCAGTCTGCGAACTCTGCAGCCCAGGCCCCTCTGTGGAGGGGGCGGGAAGAGCGCAGGCCCAGGAGCGGGAAGCCCACCTCTGCCGTATGCTATCTGTGTGACCTGGGCAAGGCACTTCGCCTGGGTCTCTGATCTCTGTCTGTAAAACAATGCCTGCGACAAGGATGAAACAAGATCACAGGCACACAACCAATGATCATTCCTTCGTTCCTCCCTTGCTTTTCTTTTTGCCTGAATTGAATGTCTAACCTACCGGGAATTTAGTTCCCCAAGGAGCACAGCCTCTGCGCAAGGCCACTGCATCCTAACGCTGGAAGCGCCACTCACTCAAGGGCAACCAAAAAGACGTGTCTGCAAGGCTCAAGCTCGGGAGGAAACTCGACCTTTCACGTTATGCAAACCCACACAGACGTCTAGTGATCTTTAGAGTCTGGGGCAGGCTGGCTCGGCTGTGGCTGAACTGGGAAGCAGGCATTCCCTGTTGGGATGGGCAGAGGGGGCATGGAGGAACAACGGAACGAGAAATTCCATAGACACCTGAATGTCTAAGTCTCCAGTCTTTTCATTTGTTCCTCACATAATGTCTGCGTCTAAGTTACACTAACGTGGCTCCAACCCAGATGGTGGTTTCTTCAGGAAGGGCTCACGGAGAGCTGGTGTTCGGGTCTGTATGGGTTCTTGGGAAAAGGATGTAGTTCCACTGGAGCTGGACTTGGTGAAGGTGGTGATGCCCTCATCACCCAGGGGTTTGGAGGGCATAGGAGAGTGGGCAATGACATGTACCTCATCCTCTAATCATTCAGGACAGCAGACAGGTGTATTTATCGTGCCTCTGGCCTTAGGAAGAAACCTCTCCAGTGGACTGGGGACCCCAGGTCTGACATGGCTGCTTTCCTCCCATTAGCCACATCCTGACATCTGCTGCTGGGCCACGAAGCCTGGCGGTGTGACTTCCTGGCAACTCAGAAACTCCAGGGTGGATGGAGGCTACTTGACAAGCTGGGGAAATCTACACCCAGTCCAAGTGGACAGTCCATTTCCAAGTTCCCCGAGCCATCACCCGTCCTTACGGCACTTACATAAGCACTGTGGCATTAGGACTATATGTCCCTCCACGCCCCCTCCTTCCCATCCCATCGGTGAAGGCGGCAGCTTGCTTTGCAGGTCAACCACAGCTGAGCCAGCCTGCCCCAGACTGCAAAGCTCACTAGGATGTCTGTGTGGGTTTGCATACGGATGTGAAGCATTTGGCACTGAACTCGGCAAAGACAGTTACTGACGACAATATGGTCCTCTCTACTGCCAATGCCTTCACACCTCAGGGGCAGGCTCCCCCTTCCATCAAAGTCCTTGGGGGCTCCTTCAACGTCATTCAATCCATTCTGCACTTACTGAGCACCTACTATATGCCAAGCCCCCAGGAGAGAATAAGAATGCTGACTAAGGAATGAGAGTATCAGAGAATGGGAATAACCTGAAGTCATTAAAAACCATCTTGACTAGATGAGTATAAACATGACAAAATACATGTACTAAAAAAAATGCCAAGTAGAAGAATCATACAAAAAATGTGTCTATGACTCTGTACAGAATTACATTTTGAACACTCCGCTCTAAACACATAGAGTGTCTGTCTGTGGCTGGCAGGGCACAGGGTTACTGCCTTCTTCCCACTTGTCTACCATGCTGATGTCCCGGCTTTCCATAGTTAAGCATGTACTGACTTTCTCATCTGAGATCAACTTGTAGAAATTGGTAAATACAGAAGTGAGGAGGCAGATCTTATTACGATGTTAAAAAATAATTACTAATTATGAATGAATAATTCATTATTCCGTGGGTGCCCATGAGCACACTGGTTAATGAGTCCACAGCATATGTCTACCTGACGTACTGCTGAAATCCCTTATGTGCCATGTACACGCCAATACCCTCCTAATTAGTGCCGGGGACGGTGGCAGTGATGGTTTCCTGTGCATTCGGATGCATCACATGGATGGAACAGTCAACACAGGCAGACCTTTACCATCCATTCCCACCCACGTGCCGATGACTCCCCTGGCGATGCTTCTCACCAAGTCAGATTTGCATGATCCAAGGAACTAGTGGAGGTCCCACTGGCATCTCTCGGCCAAGACATCCTACACTCGTGTTTCCTCCACCAGATTCCAACTCTTCTTCTACCCTGAGTCATCCCTGACCTCTCTCTCCACACCGAAGGCTAATGTCCATGTCCTTCTCCCAGCATGGACAATGCTCTTGTTGGTTTTGCTGTGTGTGTGTGTGTGTGTGTGTGTGTGTACGTGTGTGTGTGTGCTGAGACCCCAGGCCTAATCAGTTTCTTTTTATCACAGCAACACCTCCTCACTGCACCCCCAACCCCAGCCTCCAGAGGCGCTACTGCTGACAGCATGAAATCCCTGCTCTTTAAAGGGGTCCAGAGGCGCCCACCTACTCAGCTTCTTGAACCTCACTCTCTGACACCCCTTAGCTGCTGGTACCTCTCTGCACATGCCTCCCTATTTTGATCATATTTGTTTAGTTATCTCTCCCCCGCCCTTCCCCCCCCCCTCCCCCCCACCCCAGGCCCTCCTCTTCCAAGCCTCCTGCAGGTCTCTGCTCCTAAAGGGACCACATTGTACTCGGTGCACACACAGTATGTGGGCCTGCCATGTGGGCCTCGTGGGAGTGCAAGCTCCTTGAGGACAGAGACCATATCGTATCCATTGATACCCCCAAAGCCCAGCACTGTGCCTGGTACACAGCAGACACCCGTTTGTTGAGATGGAAGTAATGACGTTAGAATACTAAGGACCACTCAAGAACAATGTACCTTGTAGGCAGAGAGCAGCTAATTCCACAGCCGTCTCATATGGGCATTTCAATCTTGAAGAAAAAAAAAAAAAAAAGAAAAGAAATAAGTTAATTCTGTACATGGACTTTAATACTCATAACTATACAAAGTGTCATTCAAGTCACTGGTCAGAAGGTAGTGATCTTTAGGTCATAATTCTTGATCTCTGGTTTCTAGTTCAGCTGTCTACATTAAATAATGCAACCAAGCTGACTTGCGTTACATACTTCCCAAAGTCAGTTCTCATCGTACGGTGGGAGAATCCAATCTAGGTCTAGGTTTATCAACCCTGTGGGCAATTTTAGCAAATTTCGCAAAAAAAAAAAAGGGGGGGGGGAGGGGAGTTTGGGAAATAGAATGAGAAGCCTTTCCTTTGGCTTATTATTTTTAAACTTTTTTTTATCTTGATATAGTACATGCACCTTTCCAAGTTGCCTTAAACCCTTCTGGAAATGAGGTCATACTATTAAAAGTAAGCAGACAGACACGGCATCTGACAGTGCCAGGACAGTTGGATACACTCAAGCATTCTCTTAAGTCTAACTGAGATTGAGCCATAGACAGGTATTACTGCAAATCAGGATCTCATTCGTATTTCACATGACACATTTAGTTAGAAAAATAATAATGACGTTCATTAGTATAGCACTTCATAGTTTTCAAAGCCTTTCATCTTATATGATCCCATTTGGTCAATGAGCAGAGTTTGTAAACCCCTAGAGCACATGTGTCAAACACAAGGCCCGCGGGCCAAATCCAGCCCGCCAGGCCTTGCAATGTGGCCCGCACCGCGCTGTCATCACTGCACTCCGCTGTCAGTTTATGACATTGTCAGTTTATGACTGTTCAGTAAACCATTCGGCCCGCGATTTAGGCTGGATTTTAGATTTTGGCCCCTTCTCTGATTGAGTTCGACACCCCTACAGAGTGTCCTTGGTGCTCCCTATCCCCCATTTGGAGATGAGGTGCTGAGTGCAGGATTGCCTTGCCCAAGGTCATCCAGCCAGTAGGGGGCAGTGCTGGGACCAGAACATCCACCTGCTTTGAAGTACAGACAGTGCAACAGGCTGAAGTGCATGGAAACTGCAAAGTGCTATACAAATGCAGGGTGTCTGCCATTGGTATTTTTCCAAACTGAGGACATTTAGTAGAGTCGAGAGGCCTTCAGGATGAGGAGCACGGTATGGAGAAAGGGGGAGGGAGGTCAAAATACACACACACTCATAATACACACATCAATCCAAGATCTGTATTGCATGGCTGAGGAAGGCAAATGTATACACTGTACAATCTACGTGTTCTATTAAGGATTTTATAGTGGGTATTCTAGGGAGGGTTTGCAAATTCAGAAATCACATTTTCAATTCCCTCAGAATTATATTCAAAATCAAAATGTACTCTTGTCAATATCAGGTGTTGCATTTTAGATTCAGTAGAATCTTAAAAGTTTTTCATGTACAAGAAAATAGTCAATACTCGGGCTGAAAAATGACTCCGCTGTAAGAGCTAGGACTGTCAGTCTCCTATCTTTAAAACAGATGAACACTGCGTGTAAAACCAACCAGGCCAGTGCCCATGCTCCTTATCCTCCCAAAGATCGTATAGCCAGAGGCCTAGTGTTTAAAAACCACTTTTGCCGAAACCGGTTTAGCTCAGTGGATAGAGCGTCGGTTGCGGGCACATCCCAAGAGGGGGGGCGGGGGGTGCAATAGGC
Organism: Pipistrellus hanaki; assembly: GCF_964339955.1. Classification (NCBI taxonomy): domain Eukaryota; kingdom Metazoa; phylum Chordata; class Mammalia; order Chiroptera; family Vespertilionidae; genus Pipistrellus; species Pipistrellus hanaki. Next base: position 17,181,008 of record NC_140513.1, on the reverse strand, counting down.
AGCTGATCGATGTTTCTTTCTCATCGATGTTTCTAGCTCTCTATCCCTCTCCCTTCCTCTCTGTAAAAAATCAATAAAATATTTTTTTACAAAAAACAAATCAAAACAACCACTTTTAAGAGGGGCAGAGGAAATGAGATGAGATGTCTAAACCCTCTTCTGTCGGAATCAGGACATTACCTCTTTACGTTATTTGATGCCGATGGCGATGAATGAAAACTTTTTGACTGTCCAAATACTTGTAAGTGTATACATACTAATAACGTATCTTGCTTGCGAATACGACAAAAAGCCATTATGAATGGGGCAGTGATGCGATCAGGGAGAGAATAATTCCCAAATACACATCACTTAAGATATTAAATGCTCTTGGAAATGCTTCAAGCCATAGAGTAACCATTTAAAATAAGATGATGACAGTGATACAAGTATTAAACTCACTTTACAATGCCTGGAGTACTTTTTTTTTTTTTTTTTGAATTTTGAATTTTGAAAAGGGAACAAGGGTAAGAGAATTAAAAAACAAAAACAAAAACAAAACAAAAAACAGTGAGTCATTTAGAAATAGACTATATGATCTATCCTGGGTTTAAGAGTTAGAAAAGAAATGTACTTACTTTCCTGAAAGAATGTCATGCCTGAGTTGTAAAACAAACAGGTACCTGACAAACATATACAAAAGTCAACAGAGGATCACTCTTTCCCCCGCTTGATCCTGACCGCCCAGCAGGAACCCGCCCCGCACGCAACCCCGAATTCTGCATTGTAAGGAGGGAGTCCAACTCCAACGGGAACGGTGGTGGAAGCATCCCTCCCGAGTCTGCATGAAGGCATCCCAGGACCTAACCAGGAAGGGGAGTGCATGCAGGAACTCGCAAGATACTTGGAGCATGGAACATGGGGCACGGCAGGGTCCAAAGGCGGCTTCCACGCCCCCTCCGTGTCCCGGGAGAGGGCCAGGCACCGCACGTGGCGCTCACACACAGCAGGCATGTAACGTGTCCAAGCACACGGGCAGGTGGAGCCACTGTGTGGAGCCCTCAGCCAGCCCCACTGGGGAGTCCAGAAAGGCTGCCTCAGACTGTATCAAAGAGTTTACAGAGGACTGTCGTCAGCAGCTATGTAAGACTCTTTTTCCTGGTGCAGTTTAACTGCAAACTCCATCTTTTAAAAAACTGTGTACAATACTCTGGTTTCTCTTCAGATCGCATAAATCTTTCGCCTTTTAAAAAACTGTGTACACACACACACGTACACACACACACACACACACACAATTCAAAAATCCTGGAACTAAACTGCAGCTGCTATTAAAGGAGTAATAAAAAAAATGGGAAAGCAAATAACACATGTAGGGTTCACTTAAGTTAAAAAAAAAATAATAATAAATAAATAAAATAAATAAATAAATAAATAAATAAATAGTGTCTTGGCCTAAATAAGTAGTTTCTTACCAGATGCACGTGAGCACGGAAGCGCTTTAGAGTGCTTTGTGAAAACCGAAAGGCTGCCCACAGTCCCCGCTCCATACCAAGGGAGTCGGAGTCCCCAGGAATCTGACGTGTTTCTGATTCACACCACCCCAGTGCCAAACCACTGGCTTTGATGAGAGCCAGGAACAGCATGTTTCACAAAGGACTCAGAAGGAAAATACTAGAATAACTGAGTTTGTTTGAACGATGGAAACAATGCCGATAGTCACTCTCCGTGGCATGGATATAGGACCCAGAAACCAACGGAGTGGAGGGGGGGGGGGTGAGTGAAGGTTCATTCCAGAATGTTCCTGCCTGCGACAAGTGCTTAACCACCACTGAACTGAGTATTCCCATCAAGGAGGACAGTGTGATGTGGCCCGAACTTCCAATTCCTACAGGAAAACCTAACCCCATAGGCCTCTCCGATGGGGAGGGGGGTGAAGGGGGATAAGCAGTCTTTGAAGTGCTGCTTCGATGGTTCTCTCCAAGCTAGTGGTCCACCATGGACTACCCAGCACCACCGCTGTCCATCACAGACCACGACAAGGAGGTTCTGAAAACATCGGGCAGGACTGGGCAGAGAATCTCACGGATAAAAGGGTGGCTGGAGGGGAATGCCACGCCTAAAATGTTTTAGGTCTCTTTTGCTTCAAGGCTGTTTCTGAAGTCGGGGAGACATAAAAGAAAGCCAGTGGGGCTGCAAGATAACATAACGAGATTCTAACGACGTTGGCATTGTAACAACCACGGGGATATTTTGAAGTCCCTTCAGAGATAATAAGATGGCAATTTTGGACTGAGAAAGGCTCTTCCAATCCCTGCCTTCCCTTTTCTTGCCGGGACACAAAAAATAAAGTGCCACAGCACAACTAGCCAAATCACCCGAGGTCAACCACACAGAAATGTGAGAAGAAAACAAACCCTTGCACGCTGACCCCACGAAGAAAAAGGTCAAATTAAGCAAAGTGTGGGTTTTCAACAGAATACTGAGATAAGCACAGGCGAAATGCTCAGACCTGTTGCTCAGAATGGAAGGGCAGCAGAGGGAAGGGGAGGCAAACCCCCAGTTTAGGGAGACCCATAACCTACATACACGTGAGGCAAGTGCGAGGGGGGGCGGGTTTCATTCTGCATTCTGTCCTACCTTGTAAACTCCTCACGAAGGTTGTTCGGTTCTGAAGAATAATATTTAACTCGAAAGTGCAAAGCGTAAGCAGGTCCAACTAGACATTTGGAGATGGCAGGTTGAAGAAGATCGCGGGGTGGACAAAAGGAAAAACACATTAAATCAACACATTCAGCAGCGCCCTGGGAGGGCATACGACGAAGCTAGAGAGTTCTTTTCCCTCCTAGGCTGGAGAGCTAAAAAGAATCATGGCAGCAAAGGTGGTTTCCCTGCTGGAGGGAAACCATGATCCTCTAGCGCAGTGTTTCCCAAACTTTTGACATATGTGTACCCCTTCTATAATTTTCGTAACGCTGAGTACCTCTCATACCCATGAGAACGTAGAATTAGGTGCAGCTAAGCACAGTGCAGTACATATCCCAAACAAACTCCGGTGCAACGCGTACCCCCACCAAACTCTTCCCTGGGGGTGCACGTACCACACTTTGGGAAACACTGCTCTAGAGCAAGCATGTCAAACTCATGGCCCACGGGCCACATGGCTTGTTTATTTGACCTGTGTTAGCCTTTGAGTTTGACATGCTTGACCTAGAGGCATTACTAAGAGCTGACATTTCATTCTCCCCGCTGACTGCCATGATGCTCCACACGGATATTAACTTTTTACAAAATACTGATGGCTAAACTTTAGTAGTGACCCACAGGTTGAGAATTGCTGCTGTAGAACCCAAGACCATCGGAAAACACAGATATGTACATTACGATTCATTAACAGTAGCAAAATTACAGTTATGAAGTAGCAACAAAAATAATTTTTTAGTTGGGGGTCACCACACCATGAGGAGGAACTGTATTAAAGGGTCGTGGCATTAGAAAGGTTGAGAACCACTGGGCTAAAGAAAAGTGACACATAGACAGACGAGTGTTCTGTAATCTAAATACCACACCTTAAAGCATGGAATTTTAAAAAATGACCCAAGCATTCACAACACGGAATAAATGTGGTGGGGACCACACGGGTAACACCAGAGCTGGGCCTGGCTCACGGAGCCCTCCTGCCCCCCACTTTCTGAGTCCCCTCGATCACTCCTTAGAGAGGACTGTGACAATGTCAGGTCCTGCTTTCGAACAGCAGATGAGTCGGATCTCGCTGGCAGGGGTGAATGACTTCAAATGAGAGCACAGTGTTCGTTTTTTTAAAAATATCTACTAAAGACTCTCGTTCCAATTTTAAACTCGAACACGTGGCCAGAAAATTTAACTTCTCAATTTTCAATTAAGAAATTAAAAATAATCTGCTTAAAATGGCATCTTTTTAAACGGTAGTTCCCAAGTTCTAGTGAAAACAGAATACTTCAAAACACTGGCAAAGGAGTGTTTGCTTTCCCGATAAAAGAAATGGATGAGTAGGCCAAATTCGGCTTACTTACTTTTCATCTGCTTTTTAATGGGTTTGGAAAGATCCAGCCAGTGCTGAAAGAAAGAAAAAAAAAGTGTTTCTTTAGGAAGAGTGCATCAGCAGGAGCATATTAGTACAGACCCGAGTCACACTCCTCTACTACCCATAGTAATTCTACCCGTAAAAACCAGAGGCTGGACCGGATCACGCGTTCCTGGGCTGGGGATCTGCACACTGCTTGGGAAGGTATAAAAAGACAATCCACTTATGCACATGGTGAGTTTTTGCTGGGAAAAGGGCCCATCATTTCCGGAAGCTTTTCCAAAGAGGAGCCTGAAAAATCTCAAAACCCTTTAACTAACTGGTCTGTGAAGTCCCTTTGCCAGAGGAGCCAACGGCCTCTTCCTTCTGAGTTCCTCAAGTTACAATCAATCTCCCCCAATTATTCCAAGTCTATTAATCCGGTAAAGACTACAAGCTGCACTGCTGAGATGCCCTAAACTCTACAATTGTAAAACCTAGCTCTAGCAGATTTGGCTCAGGGTCCTGGGTTCGATTCCTAGTCGAGGGCACATGCCTCAATTGTAGGCTCTATCCCCCAAGCTGGTGTATGTGGGAGGCAACCAATTGATATCTCTCTCACATCTCTCTCTCTCTCTCTCCCTCTCTCTCTCTCTCTCTCTCTCTCTCTCTCTCTCTCTCTCTCTCCCCCCCCCTCCATCTTCCCCCTTCCACTCTAAAATTATAAAACCATAATTCATGAGCCCTTTATTCTTTTGCCTGGGAGATGACCCACAATGAAGATGGAAGACAGGCAGGGACTTGCCTGAGAAACTTCTGCTCTGGTCAATGAAGGCAACTCAACTTCCTCTAGTTTTTACCAGAACAACCACTTCAATCTTACCCATCAAGGCAATGACAAAACCATTACCCGCACAAATCTGTATACACACACACGCACACACACAGAAAACTTCTTTACAGAGGAGTTTTCTATAACATCCAAGTTCTTGAGGCTGCAGTCTTGATGAGCCTTGAAAGCTTACCCTCCACGGAAATGGACATTTTTGGAATGCAACACTGTAAGCCCCTCGGCGGGAACTAAGCCCCGGTTGGCGGGGCCCTTGGTTCACGTCATTTCTGCAAAGAGCATGGCGCCCAGCCGCCCCTTATTAAATTCTTGAGACATCCATACATGTCCAGCCTGTTCTACGCAAGGCAGACTTTCCCTGTCACTTCCCGCACACTGTTGAGAGCATCAGCCGGAGGGACACAGCCAGAGTGGGTTTCTCCCGAGCTGTGCAGAACCAGAGGCCATTCTGCCCATTGTCAACAGACTCGCAGAGGCAATCTGAACCGGGCACATCCTAACAATGAGCAAGGACGGGGCTAAATTAGCACTGTGTGTACTCTACCCCTCACCGGAGAGCCCATTAGGGCTGCGTGGGAGGAGCGGGATAAGGAAGCACAAAAGCAAATACCAGATGAATTATAATAACACAATGCGCCGTGAGCAGTGCAGTGGGGAGAACGCGGGCTTCTGTCCTCTCCACTCCCCTCTCCACTCCCCGGCTAAGCAACCGTGTCACAAAAGCTGCAGACCGCCGCGCCGGGTGCCATCTCACAGGCACACGTGCAGAATGCTTTTTCTCTCATTGTGCACGGCTCTGGATTGGAAATGACCTAAATGCCTACCAACAAAGACGGAGTTTTAAAAATGGCTCATCCATGTAATGAAATACTATTCTGCCTTTCAAACTGATGGGGGCCTATGGTTACTGATGTGGCAAGAGACCCACAGCACAATGTCAGATGAAAACAATCAGGTCCCATTTACACAAAATTAGTATTTTCTGTCCAGCTTTGTCCAGAAAGATTTCAAGGGGTTATTTTTGGATACGGGGGTATGAACACTGTTTACTCTTTTCTTTTCTTTTCTTTCTTTCTTTATTTATTGACTCTGACGCATTATTATTTCTTTTACTTTTACCAAGAAGATTATTTTCCTGGGTGGACATTTGCATTATTATTTCTTTGGTCGTTTGCCTCTCGGGCAGTTTTCAATGATCCATTTGCCTCATTAGAAGTAGATCTCGCTGCCGCCCCTCAACCAGGCGGAAAACCCTGCACTTGGCCCCGGGGAGGAGAGCAGATACAGACTTGATGGAAGTATCATCCTATGTATTTTCCTGCCAAAGTAAGTATCATGCGAATGGCTATGACTAACGCGGTTCTTCTCCCTTTCCAATGAATCCATCATGACTGGGCCAAGGAGGTCCTCCCTGCAACCAGCCTCCTACGCTTAAGAGCCCAGAGGCTCCGAGCTTAGAGGGGCGTCGCTCCATTTTCTTCCTATCTCATGTCTCCTTATCACATTTTGGACAGAACAAGGGTAAGCCCCACTAATCCTCTGTTCTCCACCCCTCACCTGGATCCAAGTCCAACCTGTTTCCTTAGGCGTGGTTTTCCCCTGGCTGAGCGTGACACTCGCAAAGACCCAGGTCCCACCCAAGATCCATACAGGCTCTCAGAGTGGGCGTGTGTTTCTTTTAAATATTTTATTGATTTTTTTACAGAGAGGAAGGGAGAGAGATAGAGAGCTAGAAACATCGATGAGAGAGAAATATCGACCAGCTGCCTCCTGCACACAGATGTACCAGGGATGTACCCACAACCAATGTATATGCCCTTGACCGGAATCGAACCTGGGACCTTTCAGTCCGCAGACTGAACGGTCCACCGAGCCAAACCCATTTCGGCAACAGGCGTGTTTTTCAAAGGTGCCCAGGGTGCCCATTAAACACTTAGGGCTAAAGTCCTCCCACATCCTCTCCTGCCCAGGAACGAATGGCTCCGAGGGACCTTGGGGATCATGACACCTCTGAAAACCGCTCTCTGAAAACCGCTCTCTCTCTGAGCTCTGCGAAAATCTCAATTTCACAGTTTACCGGCCACCCGTCTGCAGCCGGCGTTAACTCAGACCGATCACGGCTAGATGCCTCTACTGGACAGCAGGCTGCTTTCCCCTCTGGCCACGCTGCCACAGGAGCTCCCTTATCCATGCCGGCTGGCCTCCCTCCTTCCTGCCCAGCAGCCGCCTGGAGCCCTGCCCAGAGCAGGCCCTGCCAGGACGGAGGCCTGCGAAAAGTCTGGGGCGTGCTAAGCGGGGAAAGGCATCAGAAACAGCTCCCTTTTTTTTAAAGCTCCTTGACCCTGGGGCGCCCAGACGCGATTAGAAACCCAGTCACCGTCCTAAAATGAGAGATGATAAAACCTACATTGTATCCAACCAGTTCAAAGTGACCCAGCTTTCTTCTTCACGGTGGGAGCTGACCAGACTTGAACCACTGCTACTTGATCCCACAAAACCACCTCGTAACGAACACCGGGCACGAAGGCCCTGCGTGGCATTTAGTAAATCGAATCCTGGCTTTGGTTCGGGGGCCTGTAGCAGCAGGACCCGTCTCAGATGTCCACCTGCATCCTGGCTAACCACATCCAGGCCGCCTGTCAGCAAAGGCCCCAGCAACTGGCTCCAGCCCGCTTCACAGACGATAAAAGCATCGCTGGAAACAAGTGCATTTTTGAGCTCCGAGGGCAAGACGTTTAACCCAAAAACTCTAACGGGTATTTGAAAGGGGGTTTCTGATCTGAATTTCTCACCCAAGTCTCATCCAAGGGCACACACAACCCTTGCCATAAATCCTGACGTGAGATGACCTGGCAAGGCCCATCTGCTCTAATTGTTGCCACAGGACTGGCTGTGACCCGCCTGAGGCTGGCTGTAGGATGTCACCGTGACTGGCACCTGGAATGTGTGTGGGCTTGGTGGGGATGGCTCATGAGACGGAGCCCTCAACCTGCGGGATCTGAAGCGACCTCCAGGCAGACAATGTCAGAACTCATGGTGTGGTGGTGTTGGGAGAAAACAAGACACACTGGACCCTATCACATCCATTTCCTTCTCAGGCCTCAGAGCCGATGAAGGTGGCCAGGTGGCCGTGGAGAAGGCGCGGGAGAAGGCCCAGGCTCACAGCGCTAACCAGGAGGAGGCAGGAGTCTAACTCCTGCTGAGTCAGCAGCCAGCGCTGGGTCTCCATGCCACACGCAGCTGGAAGTGCCTTCTCCGTGGTCCATGGGAGGGATCGCTCCTCCTGCTCACCATTCACACCAGCTACTGGAGGTTTCCTGGGGGATGTGTCCATGTCAGCTGCAGAGACCCCTTTACCAGCAGCTTCCCACTCACTGCCGGTATTTGCACCGGGCAGGAGAAGACTCGCCCTGCAGGCATTCAGAAGCAAGGCTGCGCCATTTCTGGAGCCGCTTCCCACGTCCCTGTGCTAAAAGGAAGGCTGCACATCACATTTTAGGACCCAGCCCTGCCCCTCCCCTGGTGCGTGGCTGTGAGCGAGGGGCCCCCCCTGAGCCCCGGTGTCCTCCTCTGTGCACTGAGCTAGCCCCTGGCACCCTGGAGAGTCAGCTGAGTGTCCATGGAAACTACACTGAGCCATTCAGATGGAAGGACCGCGACTGGCCCCGCTATTCTTCGTGCTTACACTCCCCACATCGGGAGCAGGAGGGGTCGCGCTGTGGTTTCCACACAGGCGGCAAATGCGACGACAATCACCAAACCACCAGCGATGACACCCTCTCATCCTTTCCTCGCAGCGCTGGGCCCCTCATCACCCACCAACCCAATGCCACACGACAAACACCAGAGGAGAACCACCTCCCAAGGCCTGGGAGCAATGCCCAAATCACCTTTCCCGCACTTCCTGCTGTAAAACTCACCACCATAAAACGGCCCCCTTTTATGCTGGGCGGGGCTGAGGCGTGGACCGACAATGGCCACACACACCTGTGGGCCACCTGCCCCGGGGGTGGGCAGGGCTGCTCCTGCTTCATGAGGAGGTTAATATTATCCCTCAAATCCCGCTGCTCCTATGCTTGGCAGTCCTCTCAGCCTCTGTGGCCCACCCCACGTTCACCCTGCCCCCCTCCCACCCCCCCACGCCTTGCTCAGCTTATCCGTACTGCTTAGGCAGCCAGCCCCCGGGCTCCCCAAGTGGAGGACTGAACCCCTCTGCTCCAAGGACACCTGGCCTGGCTCCGTCACCGGAATGCGACTGCAGTGGCAGGGCCCAGCTCGCCTCTGCACTCTGGAGCTTGGCATTGAGTAAGCTCCAAGCCAAAGTCTGCTCAATGGCTATTGACCGAACGGTCTCTTTCAGTGTGTGTGTGTGTGTGTGTGTGTGTGTGTGCGTGCGTGACGTTGCCATGTGCAATGAAAGGAAAGTGCGGGGCTTTGGAAGGAGCCCAGGTTCTGAGTGGCACCTCTGTCCCTTGCTTTGACTTTTACAAGCTAAAGTGTCTCTGAGCCTCGGAGTCATCATTGGTAACATGGGTCTGTCCCCTGGTCAGCTGAACAGATCATGAATTACGTGAAGCCTTTAGTTTCCTCAATCAGAGGGGGCGGGGGTGGGGGGTGGGCACCTCAGTAAACAGCAGCTGTGAGAAAGCTGGGAGGTGCAGGCTCTCCCAAGAAAGCTTTGATATGCAAAATCAGAGCCCCTGCCCCTGCCTAGAGCTGTTTAAAAGCGAGGTCTACTGAGAGGACTGCCAGGTGGACTTCCCGCTTTGATATGGGAAAGGAAACAGGAGGCCCCGGCCCCAGCAGCTAAAAATAGGAGATGCCAATAGACTCTGACCTTGCTGCAGGGCTGGGCAGGGCACTATGGAAACCAGGCCTGGCTCTGCAGGGAGCTGGGCTCAGAGCTGGTGACTTACTCAGAGGGCTGTGCCAAGAGCTCGGCCTGGGCCAGCCCTCTGGTTTGCATGTCAGGGGCTGGGAGGGGGTGTCGATCCTTGCAGGAGCTTCAATTATGGAGTCATAAGCCAGGTGCCCATCTATTATCCCACTGTCCCCAGAAACACACCCACCGTCACATCCGGTCACCAACTGCACTGTCCCAGGTTCCCAGAAAAAGCAATGATACCCCAGATGTCGAAGGGCTCTTGTCTGGATGGCTAAGGGTTCGCCCCCAGGTGAGACAGCCTGCAGGTTCCAGCTAACCTCAGCCTGCCACCTCTGGGCTGGGACAACTTCTGGACCCCTTCAGACTGCCCGGCTAGGGAGAGGAAACCCACACCCATGTCCGATGACAAAACCGCGTCATCTGTTTCTTAGTTCACAAAGCCCCTCAACTTCCCTGTGACACAGACGTCACCCCCGTGACAAAGACCGAGCCTCGAGAGCACTTGAGCCTGAAATCGTAAAAACCGGGCTTGCGTCAGGCTGTGCCTCTCACTGAGTGACTTGCCAAGGTCTAAGTCTTCGGGTTCACCATTGTGAACGGGGTGGGGAACGTTTTTTTTTTCTGCCAAGGGCCATTTGGGTATTTATAACATCATTCGCCGGCCATACAAAATTATCAACTTAAAAAGTAGCCTGCTCTATTTGGTCAAACATTTCATGCACTCGCACCTAATGCCTTGGCAGGGCCAGACCAGATGATTTCTCGGGCCTAATACGGCTCTCGGGCCGGCTGTTCCCCACCTCGGATCTAGAAGATGGAAATACGTGTCTCCTAGCATCTCTCCTGGGTCTAACGACTAGGGCTCTCAGGTTCTCTTGGCACAGCTAAGTCACCAAGATCCACCCAACTAAGAAGAACAAGTCCTAAGTCTTCGCGACTAATCAGAAAGGCTTCGTGTATTTATATACACAAACAAGAACCCCAGGCCAAACGAGCAAGCAGCCACAGAAGGCTCCATAAGCTCGGCGGTTCACACATTGGAGGAAAACCCTCTGAGAGCTCAGGGCATGCTCCGGAGTCGGAGTGTCGCCTGAGACGGTCTTGAGGGATGGCCAGACGTTGAAATGGGGTGAGAAAGGGCATGCCAGGAGGGGAACCAGCACCAGCAAAGGCCCAGCAGTGAGTTCAGGCATGACCTGCACCAGCCTGTAAGGAGCCCAGGTGAGAGAGAAATCACACCGGTTGGCAGAAGGGGCCTGGGGCTGCTGGGGCCACACGCTCCTGGGCCCTGGAGTCGGGCAGATGAGGACCTTGTCCCTGCTTTCGTGGGGCAGAAAATCACATCCGTTCACAGAGCGGGATCCTGGAAAGGCTCTAGGGCCTGCAGAGAGCTAGCATCTGCAGGTGTCTGACCTGGGAAGAAAGCCTGGATCCCGCTGTGAACACAGCTCCTGCCGCGCAGTGACAGGGCACCGGAGGATGGAGCAGCTGGCAGCCAAGCGAGCAGACGTCTTTGACTTTCTGGGAATCCCAGTGGCTGGAGAGGGGTCATCTGGGGAGGAGGTCGTGCCACCAGGGCAACGGGCACTAGGCTTTAATGCACATGTGTCAAACACAAGGCCCGCGGGCCAAATCCAGCCCGCCAGGCCTTGCAATGTGGCCCGCACCGCGCTGTCATCACTGCACTCCGCTGTCAGTTTATGACATTGTCAGTTTATGACTGTTCAGTAAACCCTTCGGCCCACGATTTAGGCTGGATTTTAGATTTTGGCCCCTTCTCTGATTGAGTTCGACACCCCTACTTTAATGGCAGAAATGAGAGAGATCTCCTCCCTCCTAATTAAGACAAGATGTGTGGGGCAGACGTGCCTGCCTCCTCTTTAGACTCGGAATCACTGAATATTAGAACTGGAAGAGCTTAGGGGAGACTAGGTCCAAGAAACCCATTTTACAGAACAAAGAACACTTGCCTAAAACCCGCCAAATGAGTCGGGGGCAGAGCCAGACACAAGGCCCAGGTGTGACTGCTAGCCTGGGACCACAGATACGATGAAGTCAAAACCACCACACGGTATCCCACGGGTTAAAGACACAGGAGAAGGCAGGATGGAGAGAGTTTTAGGAAAGAGGAGAGCTGAGGAGAGTTTCAGAGAAGAGAAGAGCTGGGGACAGAACTCAGGAAGCAGCAGCTGGAAATGGAACTGTCCTGGTAGGTTTGGGGGGGAAATGCTGGAGAAACAGGCTACTCCCTTAAGACAAGATGGCAGGGAGGACTGGTTTGTCTTCAGGGAAAGAAAACCAGGAATTTGAGCTACATGAGCTCAGTCTTCTCAGGAGGAGGTAAGGCTAACTTTGAGGTCTTGTGGGGGCTGGATTACATATCTGTGATCAAGATTTAGAAGGGGAACTGTGGGGCACATAGGAGTCCATTGGGGTCCTGACAGGTGTGGCTCAGTTGGTTAGAGTGTTAGCCTGTGCACTGAAAGGTCATTAGTTCAATTCCTGCGTCAGGGTACATGCCCTGGTTGGAGTTCAAATCCCGGTTGGGGGGTGTGCAGGAGGCAACCAATTAATGTTTCTCTCCTCTTCTTTCTCTCTCTCTCTCTCTCAAAAAAAAAAAAAAAAAAGACAAAAATCGAAAACCATATTTGAAAAAGAGTCCATGAGGGGCTAACGAGGCTGCAGAAGGAGCTCTGGAGTTTGGACTGCTCTGAAACTGTGATCTGTGCTGGTGCCAACAGGTGCCGACAGGCACAGCCGTGACTCTCCAGCAATGCCTGGCAACCGGGAGAAGCAGCAGAGCAAACAGATGGGCCTGAATGTCAAGGGGGGTTCCAGGGACAGTCATGGGGACAGGAGACTCAAAGGGCACAGGAGGACACAGGTGAGATGGCGGAGGCTTTGCCAAGCCTGAAAGAAGGCAAGGGCAGTGGGCGGCTGGGAGAGGGGAGATGAGGCAGGAGGGGATTGTCAAGGCCAAGGCTAGATGTAGAGGGCCTGGAGAGACAGAATCAAGGGAAGTGGCCCTGGAATGGGGGACAACAGAATTCGGGGTCTTGGAATGGTGACAAGACCCAGAGTGCCTGTGGGTGAGGTCTGGTCAGATGAAGCTTCAATGAGGGGAAACAGTGTCCACAATATCTGGAAGGATCAACCAACCACCTGAATTCTGAGGTGCCCAGAGGCCTTGAGGGATGGGGAGAACATTGCTGAGGTCAGAGGGCAGGGAACTGGGCAGGAAGGTGGGATGAGAAGGGCTGGTCGGCCCCTCCCCAGGGCCCTAGTGGGCTGGAGGGAGAGTCTGCAGATGGGAAATGGAGAAGAATTGAAACCGTTAGCTCAGGATACTGTAACTAGGATAGGCTGAAGTCCTGATTCCCTGTGTCATCTGCACATTCAGCATCCCACTAAGTCTTAGGCAGACCCAAGTCCCAGGCATCGACTTTGAGCATCTTCACTTTCCAACTGTCACAGGGGGCTCCCAAGATGTAACAAAAATTGTCTTTCAGGTAGAGAGGTCTCACCACATATGAGGAGCTCCTGGTTTTTAGCTTAAACATCTCCTATCAAGGAACTCACCTTTGTTTCTTTTTAAAAATATATATACTTTCATTTATTTCAGAGAGGAAAGGAGAGGGAGGGAGAGATAAAGACATCAGGGAGAATCATTGACCCCCCCCCCCTGCCTCCTGCACGCCCCCTACTGGGGATCGAGTCCACAGCCTGGGTATGTGCTCTCACAGGGAATTGAACCGTGACCTCTGCCTGAGCAGGGGACCCAACTTTTCACACACTACAATGGCTCCGCCCCTCATCCTGTCTATCCCTTACTCTGCTTTATGTTTCTTCGCACTCATTACTCTCTGTCATCTTATAGTATTTGTGTTCACTGCTTTATTTATCCACCGTGCTCAGAATGAGAGGCACTCACTAAATATTTTTAGATTGTTGAATAAATTACCTCCAAAACCCAAAGCTAGATTTTGTTGGGAGGGAGACCGAAAGTCATTGCTGCTTTCTAAATGAGGGATTCTGAAAGGTGTCAGTTTGCTCATGCCAGCCTCTCCACTGTGAACGCTTCTGTCCCGGGCAAAGCAAGGGAAGTCTTTGCTGACCTAACACAACCTCCTGGAGCCCGCAGATGGTTGTTGAGCAATGCCAAGACTGCTCCGCCTGCCCCGCCCCGAGCGGGCTGGGGCTCAGCCCTGTGCGCAGCACCTGCTCTCCACGCCCAGCGAGTCTTCCCCAGAAGATGGTGGTGCAGCCCCTTCTGCTGGTTAAAAATAAAAGCAGCTCCACCGGGAGAATTCCCACAATGTGTCTGCCTTACTGTGCCCGTACTGCATCCCTACGCGTGGAAATGCTTCCCCAATGCATCCCCGTGCGTGAGATAAATGTTCCTTCCCGCTTCCTCTCCTTATCCTAGTTACAGCTGTTGGTCATCTCAAGGGTGGGGCATCGTGGATGCATCTTACTGGAGCACCATCACCACCATCCCAATGCTCATCATGGCAACAACATCACAGTTTCGCTCCTATGTTTCCCCTACCAAGTCCTAGCCACCGTGGATCTGTGATTAGCAATGAAAAGCTGACCGGCCCTGAAAGGAATCGAAGGGGCACGTACCGCGACCTGGGCGGAGTCGAGGAACTGGAGGCCAAAGTAGTCTGTCTCCACGAGGTCCAGGTGGTACACGATCTGATCGAACAGGTCCTGGCCTTTGGCATGTTTCTGGAAGGCAAGTGGGCAGATGAAGATTTAGGACATGTCAGCCAGGGAACAAACAAAAAGATTAAAAACAAAAACAAAAACACTTTTCTCTGTATTTTGCATAAATGTATATAACACAGGATGCAAAATTTAAACATTTTTAATTGGCTGTAGTATGATACAGACTCATGATTAAATCTAAAACAACACACACACACACACACACACACACACACAAAAAAAAAAAAAAAAAAAAACCAAAAAAAAAAAAAAAAAACCCACACCCCACAATAAAAAAACAACAACACCCCAAAAACCCACCAAACAAGGAAACCGACACCTTGAAAACCTGGTAAATAAAAGGGAGGGGGGACCAAACACTGATCCTGTCTTTATTATAGCCCTTAGGTAATCAAGGAGTAGAGGACGCATATACAAGAATTAACTCAAAATGGATCAAAGACCTACATGCAAGAGCTGAAAGTATGAAACTCTCAGGATAAAACATAATTAAAATATAGGCATGAATTTTCATGACCTTGGGCTAGACAATGGTTTCTTAGATGTGACACCAAAAACATAAGCAGGAAAATAAAAAAATAAACTGGACATCATCAAAATGTAAACCTTGGGTGCCTCAAAGGACACAAAGACGTCAAGAAAGTCCGAACACAACCCAGAATGGGAGAGTTTGCAAATCACATGTCTGATAAGGGCTTTCTATCTAGATGACAAGACTACTGCAATTCAATAACAAAAAGGCAAATCCCCCATTACAGAATGAGCCAAGGATGGAGAAGGAGAGTTCTCCATAAGCCCATGACACAGTGCTCAGTGTGACTAGGGAAATGCAAATCAAAGCCTTAACGAGACCCCTCCCTTGGATGGCTATCATCAGAAAGAGAACAAATCTTGGAGAACCTGGAACTCTCAAATACTGCTGGTAGGAATGAAAAATTGTGCAGCCACTTTGGGAAACAGCCTAAAAGGTCGTCAGACGATAAAACACGGTGTCCACTTCACTCAGCAATTCCACTCCTAGGCATCTTAGTATACTCAAAAAGCATGGCAGCATGATCTTCACACTGAAACGTGTATAAAAATCTTCAGAGCAGCATTATTCCTTATGGCCCCAAAGTGGAAGCCACCCAAATGTCCATTGACTGACGAATGGATAAATAAACTGTGGCCTTATGCATCAAACAGAAACATTATTTCACCAAAACAAGGAATGAAGTTCTGACACATGCTACAACATGGATGGACTCTGGAAATTGAAAACTGAGTAGAAGAAGCGAGTTATGAAGGACCACATAGTACGTGAAATGTCTAGAACAGGTCAGTTTAGAGACAGAAATTAGAGTAGGGTTTGCTTAGGGCTGCAGCGTTTGTGGGGTGGTCATTCAGGTGATTACAGTTGTTGTTGTTGGGTGTTTTTTTTGGGGGGGGGGAGGTGAAAAGGCCAGAGGTTAATGAAATGTACTAAGATTGATTGTGTTAACAGATGCACAACTCTAA
The DNA here is from genome assembly GCF_964339955.1 of Pipistrellus hanaki. Lineage (NCBI taxonomy): Eukaryota > Metazoa > Chordata > Mammalia > Chiroptera > Vespertilionidae > Pipistrellus > Pipistrellus hanaki. The sequence goes on along the minus strand of NC_140513.1, from coordinate 17,165,024 downwards.
GAATATACTAAAAGCCACTTGGACTGTACACTCCAGACAGGTGAATTGTATTGTGTGTGAATCTCAATAAAGCTTTTGTAAATAGTAGATGGGCAGAGTTTTTCATTTATTTCCAACAAATAAAGGAAGAAGAAAAAAAAAAACTGCAATATCTCACATTGGCAACTTCTACCAAATGGTAGGCGCTAAGCATTGGGTACCAGCGGATACCAGCATCCCAACAGGAGACATACCTCCCGTTACCTCCCTCCTGGTGAAGAACACCCCACCGCCAGACACAGAATCTCCCTCCCCTGTCTTCTCTCGCCACAGCCCTAGATCCAACTGCCAATGCCAGGAAATACAGAGCAATGCTCTAAACTACCAACACTTGATAAGCAGACTAGAAAGGAAGAAGAAGCTGTGATTCCAATTACATTAAAAATTATGTACACGTTCGTGGATCGCTTGATATAAACAGGAAACCTGCAAAAACTAGAATAGCTGTGTTCCACCGTGCCAATGATTCATTAGCAGGTTTCCTTGGGATAAAACTAGTTAGAATGCAGCTTAAGCAGCGGAACATAGCAAATAGAATTGGACCGGGCCCAGCTCGTGTGGCTTAATGGTTGAGCATCAGCTTATGAACCAGGAGGTCACAGTTTGATTCCCAGTCAGGGCACATGCTCAGGTTGCAGGCTCGATCCCCAATGCGGGGAATGGAGGATGCAGCCGATGAATGGTTTTTGCTAGCATCATTGATGCTTCTCTCTCTCCCTCACCCTTTTTCCTGAAATTATATATATATATATATATGAATGAATGGATTGGGCTGGGAGGGGGCAAGAGTCCTATGCTCTAGTCCCAGATGCACCACTAAAGGTGACCTGAAACCATTCATAATTCCCCCAAATCCTTGTGGCCAACCTGGGCTTCTCTTGTAGCTGCAAACTGGCAGTGATGCCCTGAACACACAGGGCCAAATGCAACTGGCCCCATAGCCAACCTCCTCCCACCATCCTGGATGTAATTTTAACACACTCAGAGTATGAACTGAGAAAACATAGTTCTGCACATGGACAAATGAGGGAGGTCAGCCCAGGTTTCCCTCAAGGTCATTCCAAGACTTGCTTTTCTGATGTGTTTCTAAAATGGCTCTTACTATAGCAGGAGCTCATGGTGGAGGCTGGGAAAAGAACCCGTCTTGGGGTGGTGAGTGCCTCTGCCAAGCCAGACGGGCTCCTCTCCTGAGAGACCCTCAGTTGGACTGAGAGGTGGCAGACAGAGGGCAGTGGGCAGGAAATCCATTTTTACTCCCCCCATCCAGCTCCCTTCACCAAGGATGTTGTTTGGTTTCTTCTGCTGGAAAATAGAATTCCCAATGGCCCTTTCCAGCTCTCAAAAGAAGCTGGTAAAAATGATGAGGGCTGAAATCGAGGGGTCCTAAGAATAGAGTCCCAGTAGGTTAGGGGTGGGACGAAGACAGCAGGGCCAAGGCCACAGAACTTGAACCCACCACTTCTCATTCCTCCCAGTCTGCAGGGTGGCCACTCTCAACACTGAGAAGGCTCCAGATAATGAACTCACTGCACTGCCAGCCAGGACTCCCACCGGGGGCAGCCCCGAGAAGCCCACAAAATGTCATCTCAGGCTTAGCCCACACATCCCCTCCTCAATAGCTTGCTACCCCCCACACCAGGGCAATAGGTGCCCACCCCACCCCACTTATCACAAGCACACTTATCACACTGCACTGCAGTTGCCTGTGCTCCTGTTACTGACCTCAGACTGAACACTCCCTGAGGGCAGGACCAGCCGTGTTCATCTGAGCACCACCTCTCCGCCATCCCAAAGCAGTGTCTGATTGGCACACAGCAGTGCTCCATAATGTCTGTTTGCTAAACAGATGGAAGGATGGAAGGATGGATGGATAGATGGATGGATGATCGGACGAATGGATGGAAGGATAGAAGGATGGAAGGAAGGACAGAAGGATGATGGATGGATGGAAGGAAGGAAGGAACGAAGGAAGGAAGGAAGGAAGATGGATGGATGGATAGGTAGATGAATAAGAGGTGTGTATGGGGTCTGGGGCCAAGAAACAGGCCTTCCAGATGGGCTGTGCACCAACAATAGACTGATATTTCATAAGCAGCAGGCCTAAAAATGAGAATACCCTCATTAAAATCTTTTCAAATGAAGTATCTCAGGAACAAGCACCTAGGAACGGTGCTCTACTTCCAAGGCTCTTTCCCTAAATACAGTTGTGTGGCTGTTGTGTGAAGTGCTGTCCAGTGGTTACAATAGGCGATCCATTACCGTGACAAGACTAGAAGCCACTCCTTGTCAGCTCATCGTCAACTAGGTCTCCCCTTCTGTGACGAATCCATTCATTCAACAAATATTTGCCAATTGCTCATCAAATGCCAGCCATTATTCTAGGTGTTGGCGTACACTGAGGCCACAAAGTCTAGAAGGGAGTAGCTACAGGAAGTCCTCACCAACTAAGTCCTTCCCGAAAAGCAAAGGCATCCAAACCTGGGGCAGCAACACCAGTATCTCCCTGCCTTCCAAAGCAGAATATACAAAACACAAAACCTTACTAAGTCCAGATCACCATTCTGGAATCCCATGGTGCTCCGTCTACTTTAGGACACACAGAGCAAGCTGTCCCTGAGCACAGCAGGGCAGAGAGGGCTGCCCTCCAGCCTTGCATCCTCGTCACCTGGTTTCTCTTCCTCCCATCTCAACCCATCAACTTTTAAAAAAATTGATTTCAGAAAGAAATGGAGAGGGAGAGAGAGATAGAAACATCAACGATGAGAGAGAATCATTGATTGGTTGCCTCCTGTACACCCCCTACTAGCAGTTGAGCTCACAACCCAGGCATGTGCCCTGACTGGGAAGTGAACCAGTGACCTCTTGGTTCCCGGATCGATGCTCAACTGCTAGCCACACCAGGTAGGGCTCAACCCATCACTTCTCACAAGGACCAACCACCAGTAGTTTTGAGTGGGGATGTCTCTCTGTAGCAGCTCCTTCAGATCTGACAGCAGCTTCAGGAAACAAAATCTTATGCTGAGGAGGCTAAGCTCTATGGTAAGCATGAATCTTCTACCCATGAAATTATGGGGGGGGGGGATTAAGCTAGTTTTGAAGTCGCACCTTAAACTGCCACCGTTACAGTCTCAGGGCGTGGAAAGTGTTTAGTTAAGATGGAAACGTTATTAAACGTGTGGATGGAAGAACAGAGCAGGAGCTCTGCCTGCCAGCAACTTGTGGTACCAGACAGCACTGAGCCTCTCCCCTGCACAGAGACTTCAGCAAGGGGTCCCCTGAACCAGGTGACCACAGTCACATAACTTTTATTACACTGTATTCTAATGGGCCCATTTTATCATGAGTGTGGCTGTTAACCTCTTACTGTGCTTAGATTATAAATGAAACTTCATCACAGGCATCTTTATAAAGGAGAAAATATAGTATGTCTACGGCTCTGTATTATCTGCAGTTTCAGCGTCCACTGTGGGTCTTGAATACATTCCCCGTGGGTAAGGGGTGGGGGGTGCTGTTGTCCCATCTCAGCCATCAGCAAGACTTGGTGACTCAAAACCGGAATGCCTTGATGCCAAGAGCCTACAGAAGTGCCCATCATCTGCTGGATGCCAGGCCACAGCTTGTACACCCTGCCTGCCTGTTGCAGCGTGCTTCCATGTTTATCCAGGGCCTGTGACCCCATTTTCCAGAGAAGGAGACAGATTTCGCTTCAGAAAACCTATGTGACCAAGTTCCTATTGCTTGTAAGTGGCAGACCTGGAATCAGGACCCAGCTCTCCTGAGTCTTAGGTCAGAGACCTTTCTACCTCATCCCTCCGCTTCTCTCTAGTCAACTCATCTGCCTCTTTGGCTCCAAGCACACGCAACATGTCCTGCGGACAAGAAAAGTGTCCTAAGCCCAATCCGACACGCATCTCCTGAGCGCCTACTTTATGCCCGGTCTGAACTACGGATGGGATAAAGGGCCAGGTGGTCCAACAGAAACCGAGCTCACGGGGGAGGGGGAGAGGGAGGGGGCGGCCGAGGGGGGGGGGCAATCTCCATCTTGTTTGGAGGGCAGGGGAGTTGCGGCAGAATGGAAAGTTAAGTATTTGCTCACAAACGAACACAGAAGCCAAGGCCCTGTAGCGAGGGGAACATCAACAGTCTGGGCGGCTCCTGGAAATTCAATTCTGGTAAAACAGAGCACATGTTATTAATTTCCTGACTCCCCTGGCTAACAATCGCTTGGCAAACAGAGGAAGCAACAAAAACAACTGTCCTTAATTCTGATCAACAAGGAAGCAGGAACCCTCTTAGGAGAAAGGGACTGTCCCCGGGGTGTGTGAGGCAGAAGGGGGCACCTGGTGGTCAGATCCCCCAGAGGTCTCTGTCCACCGAGGGCGAGGGGCTCTCACTGTGCGTAAGAGGTCCAGGCAGACACCTTTTAGGTTTAACCACTGCACCACGGAACAAAGCCACCCTGCCTTCAACTAATGGAGAGATCACTTTACAATGCAATATGTTGCATTATTGATTGATTATCGATCAGCCTCAGTTCCAGCACGATACACCATCTCGGGACCAAGCTCTAGATACATCTTAGCAGAGATTCAAAGCTCTCATTTGTTCCTTGAACAGCACCTCCCTCCCAGGGCTGCTGTGAGAATTAAATGACCCCACTGGCCACGATCCTGCGACCCTTCTTTCAATCAACGTGGAATACCTATCATCTCCTAGGACCTCCATTTCTCTTTCCGTCTAGCTCCTTCCATGTATGTCTAACCCAAGGGATTCAACGGTTAGCTTAAGGGACAGTTTCTCATGTGTGTATACCCCAAGATGCTGAAAGAAGTCCAGACACCTAACCTACTCGATCCTGGCTGCCCTGAAAACTGGTTTCACCCAACACTTCCAATGTCATGCCTCCCACCTTCAATGTGAAACATCAAAACAGTACATGCTGAATACTCTTCAGTCTTCCGGTGACACTGCTACCGTGTTTCCCCGAAAATAAGACATCCTCCGAAAATAAGACCTACTTACAGGTTTCCTTCTGAGTGAAATATAAGGCATCCCCCTGAAAATAAGCCTCCCCCCCACACCCAGGCTAAACATGTGAGATTTGGTCCACTGATTCTGAAAGAAATGGAGTCACAAGAAATTCACCAGGAAATTCAGGAATTAGATTGTTATGATGATGTTCCAGAAGATGATGACATGATTGTCATTGAATAAATGAGTAAATTCTTGATACTGTAGGATTCACAGTTTGTCTGGTTTGTGTTGACAACTACCGTACTACCGTACCATATACAGGTAATAAATTTCCTTTATTTTCATTTAACAATAAATGTGTACCGTATTCTTCTTCATGGAAAAATAAGACATCCCCTGAAAATAAGAAGTAGCGCATCTTTGGGAGCAAAAATTAATATAAGACACTGTCTTATTTTCGGGGAAACAGGGTATGAGGCACATTTTAATACACTCCCCCTACCGACTGGGACATTAACAGACTGACAATCCCCAACACAAAAGTCCGTTGGACAAATTCCTCTTAAAGTTCTAGGCTGGGAGCCCCTCCCTGTCGGCCTCATTATTAGGCAAAGTGAACCGTGTAACTCAGTGGTCGGCAAACTCATTAGTCAACAGAGCCAAATGTCAACAGTAAACGACTGAAGTTTCTTTGGAGAGCTGAAAACCGACTTCGGCGCATGGGCCACAAAGTTTCAATTGCTCTGTACGTGCATGCCTGCACGTGGTATTTTGTGGAAGAGCCACACTCAAGAGGCCAAAGAGCCACAGGTGGCTCGCGAGCCGCAGTTTGCCGACCCCGGACTTAAGGTGTTAGTTTTAGTGTTATTTCTTTTACATTGTGATGCTTACAGACATGGCTGCAAGGTCTCTGCACTTCTCCCTTGGATCTGGAAGAGAATGGCACTGCTTCAGCCAAATACAATACAGGGTTAGCGATGTATTGTGATTTCCGAGGAGAGGTGACGGTTCTCCTGGGATGCTTGCTCTGTGGGGAGAGCCTGGCAGCAAGTATAAAGTCTAACTCCCCTGGGAATGCCATGCTGAAGAGGCCATCCAGGAGCAGATGTTCTAACCAAGAGCCCAGCCTTCCGGTCTTCACTGCCAGGCGCATGACATGTGGAGCAGCCATGCTTGGCCCTCCACACCAGCCCATCCTCCAACTGGACACTCCTGGGTGACCTTGATCAATGCCATGGGGAGCGGAGGAATCTCCCAGCGGAGCCCCACCCAAATTCTTGACCAACAGAACCCAGGAGCTATGAAAAATGGTTGTTATTTTAAGCCACTAAGCATCAGGGAAATGTGCTGTGCAACACTAGATAACCAGAAGGAAAGCCATCCATATACCCAGACACAGCATGTGTGCATGGCATATGTGTGTGTACGTGAAAAGTTCTTTGTAACTTTAAATAACGATTCTTAGGAAATCCCCTCACTGTGATACTAATTTCAGGATCACCTGCTTGAGATCAGAAAGTAGGGTAATAAGCATATGAATTCTCCAAAACAACCAAAAGGATAAACAAAACACTATTCTTCAAAGGTCACTCACTATTTCTTTAGGAGAAAGACATTAAAATCGAGGGCTGGAATACTCTGCATTCACCAACCACACAGCAAGAACTCCATAAATTGCACTGAGAAGAGGGGAGGACACCATTATGGATTAAAGGAGACTTACGAGGCATTATTTACCACAAGTAATGTGTGGCCGGCAGTTGGCTCCTGATTCAAGCAAGCCAATCGTGAAAAGGCTTATAGATGACTGTGGAAAACGGAACATGGGTTTGGTATTAGGTGACATTAAGGATATGTCATTGTATGATAAGTATGATAATGGCATTTTCTCTCTCTCTCTCTCTCTCTCTCTCTCACACACACACACACATACACACACACACATAAAAGACACCCACTTAAGTATTAACAGGTTACATGACAAGTTGTCTGTGTCTGGAAGTTTCTTTAAAACACTCCATTTTACAGATGGGTAAAACAAGGCCAGGGACAGGTCACACCCAGGAAGCCACTCCAAGCCAGGAACAGAGCACCAGCCTTCTGACTCCGAGAGCAACCCTGTTTTCTTTCTTAGGATTGTCTTCACATGACTACAGAATACGGATGTTACCTGTGAAAGCAAGCCTGGCATAGTATTCCCACTTCTGAGAGACCAGGAACCAAATAGGCAACACCAAAAAGCCCCCACCACAATCTGTGTTTAAAAACTATTTGACTATACAAAGTGCTTTGATGTGCGGAAGTATTTCTGGCTTTCTTAAATGGTGGGCCGGGCGGGGGTGGGGGGAGGGGGTGGGAGGTGGGGGGAGGGGGACACCCACCCAAACTGGGAGAAAGAAAAAAACGAAACAAATTTTTGTGCCTGACTAAACAGTCCCATGCAATTAAAGTGATGGATGTCTTGGTGCCAGAGGTTGAGTTGGAAACGAGCTGCTGGGAGAAGGGCAGCCTGAAAATAAATTGCCAGATTTTTTCAGCCAGATTCCCTCTCTGTGCAGTTTTGAAAGCAGATAACTCCACATCAGTAAACATGCAACAAATCCCCAGAATGCCCGGCCAACAGACCCGAAGAGAGAGAACTAACTCCGAGTGGACGCCTGCTCCCACCCATCCTGCAACACGGGTACGTGACGGAATCTGCAAAGTCAGGCAGGTCAAGACCACCTGGCACGCAGGAAGCCTTCCGAACTGGAAAGGCTGTTGGGATGACTGGGGAAAGCAGAACGTGGACTTGGGATTGGGTGACATGAAGGAATCACTCCTCCTTTTGCTCGGCAGGATAACAGAAGGACTGGGACCCTGTGCTCGATGGAGTCCCTGCCAGCTCTGAAAGCTGTCCGGACGCCCCAGCACACCCCGTGAGGCAGTGGCTGAAGGCATGCGCTCCGGGGGGTCCGAGCCCCGCCTCCGTTACTCAGCTCAGGTGGAGCTGGGTGTCAGGACATTTCTGACCTGGCAGGAATGTCTGAGGGTGAAATGAAATGATCGATTGCACAGGGCTTGGCCCAGGCTTCTCCCACAGAAAACGCCTGGCGACGGAGGTGGCCTCATTCTCGGTAGCGTGCCCATTCCCAGAAGGAGATGAGCTTTAAGGGGGCTAAGGGACAGGGGAGTGCTGTGGGCTGAAGTGTGTCCCACCCCCCCCCCCCAAAAAAAAAAAAAAAAAGTTAGGAACCCCGAGCTCCAGTGCCTCAGAATGTGGCTGTGTTTGGAGACAGAGCCTTTGAAGAGGTAATTAAGTTAAATGAGTTAATTAGGGAGGGCCCTCCTCCTATCTGACTGTGTCTGATAAAGAGAAAGGTCACCCTGGCTGGTGTGGCTCAGGCTGCTGGTTTGTTTCCCATTCAGGGCATGTGCCGGGTTGTGGGCTTAATCCCCAGTAGGGGGCGTGCAGGAGGCGGCCCATAGATGTTTTGCGCTCTCTCGCTCTCTCTCTCTCCTTTCCCTCTCCCTCCCTTCCTCTCTCTTTATAAAAATCAATTTAAAAGAGAGAGAGAGAAGAGAGAGAGAGAGAGAGAGAGAGAGAGAGAGAGAGAGAGAGAGAGAGAGAGAGAGGTGTCACATCAGGTTGCTCACACACAGGGAAGAGACCATGATCAGGCACAGGGAGCGGGCCGCCATCTACAAGCCAATGAGAGGCCTCCGAGGAAACTAACCCTGCCAGCACCTTGATCTTGGACTTCAGCCTCCCGAACTGTGAGGATGCCCATTGGTTAAGCCACCCGGGCTGCGGCCTTTTGTCGTGGAAGCCCGAGTTGACTAGCACAGGCAAGACCACGGTTTCCAGTCAGAACCAGGTGCGAGCGAATCTGGGCTCCGCCACTCACCAACAACGAGATCCCAACTAAGCCCGTTTCCTGCCTGCAACGTGGAGATAACACAGCGCCCATTCCAGCGAGCGGCGGTGAGGCTGAGATGAAAACATCCAGCATGTTCACAGCGGGAGGCCAGAGCCAGGGCTGAGCCGGGACCTCTGACCCCGAGCTCCAGGAACTTCCTACCACATTCCTGGAGCTCCAGAGCCTCGGCTGGGCAGCAGGCAGCTGGTGGACTCTGAGCGGTGCTCCTCCCAGGACCGCACTGATGGGGAGACCTGGCTCCAACAGCCCAGGTGCTGCTTGGGCCACAGCACAGTCTCGGAGCCCGCGTTCCCGGGGCCCCACCCATGGCAGGTCTTCCTTAAGTATGGGCACTGACCCCAGCCAGCAAATATGCCTGAATTTTAGTACTTTCACACCAACTGCTAAGGCACAGAAGTCTGGGGCTATTTTACTTGGCTCTGTGTGCATATAAGGTTTTCAAAAAGGTTAATGAGTGGAAAAGCACATAAAACTTTTAACCTTGTCTCTGGTGAGCGTGGCAGTGAAGGTCATAAAGCTGTAGCTGAGGAACCACCACCCATTCATCGGAGGAGGGGTATGCAAACAAAGCTGTCTTTTTATGGCCGGCCTTAGATTTTCCCTCTCTTTTTTTCTCTGGTGAACCAGTCTTTTTAAAAAGTCTCCTTCAAGGGGGCAGAGAAGGACACGTTCAGATGGAGAGAAGGAGGGTGTGGTGCTCCCAGCCCCTCTGCAGGTGTGGATCTGTAAAGATGACATTATCCGGGTAATTCCCCTGTCATGTGGTGTGAGCTGGTGTGAGCTGTCGAGAGAAGAATGTTGACTGTTCGCCACCCAACAACGTTAGCCTTTCCTCACTCATTAACTAAGGAAAAATGTTTCCGATCATCTGTGCATTTTTAAAGGCGACAGCTGAATACCAAGCACTAACTAGTATTGTTATGGAAACTTTCTTTTTAAAAAAAATAAATAAAATAAATCTTTATTGTTCAGATTCTTACAATTGTTCCTCTTTTTTCCCCTCCATTGCTCCCCTCCACCAGGTTCCTACCCCACCCTCTGCCCTTTCCCCACCCCCCACTATCCTCATCCATAGGTGCACAGTTTTTGTTCAGTCTCTTCCCGCACCCCCCACTCCCCTTTTCCCCTGAGAATCATCAGTCCACTCCCTTTCTATACCTCTGATTCTATTATATTCACCAGTTAATACTGTTCATCAGATTATTTATTTATTTATTTATTTAAATATATATTTTATTGATTTTGTACAGAGAGGAAGGGAGAGAGATAGAGAGTTAGAAACATCGATGAGAAAGTCATCGATCAGCTGCCTCTTGCACATCCCCTACCGGGGATATGCCCGCAACCAAGGTACATGCCTTTGACTGGAATCGAACCCAGGTCCCTTCAGTTCCCAAGCCGACGCTCTATCCATTGAGCCAAACCGGTTTCGGCTGTTCATCAGATTTTTTAATTCTCTTGGTTTTTAGATTCACTTGTTGATAGTTACATATTTGTTGTTCATAATTTTTATCTTTATCTTCTTCCTATTCTTAAAGAATATTTTTCAGCATTTCATATAATTCTGGTTTGGCGGTGATGAACTCCTTTAGTTTTTGTTTTGTTTTTTTGTTTTTTGTTTTTGTGAAGCTCTTTATCTGGCCTTCAATTCTGAGTGATAGCTTTGCTGGGTAGAGTAATCTTGGTTGCTATTCATCACTTTGAATATTTCTTGCCATTCCCGTCTGGCCTGCATAGTTTCTGTTGTGTTATGGAAACTTTCTTCAAAACAGAATGCACCCATAGGAAATTCCTTAAGGAACTGAACACAGAGGTACAACCAGAGTAACTTCTCCTCACCTCCAACTGTTATGGATGGATCATAAACTAACCACCCCCCTCCCATTTCTCCCAGTTCAATGGTCTCTCACACAAGACCAGGTGCCCCAGGACTTCAAATCCATGTCAAAAGGTATTTCTACAAGACCGTCACCAGCCAGGCATTGAGTTCCCCAGCCCGGATACCTTCTAAAAGACCTACAGAATGCCAGTCAGAGGAAAATCTGTATGGGGGTTACAAGGTGTCACCCACATTGCCAGGCACTTTGAGGAATTCATGCTGGAAGGTGCACAGATAGAAACAACCATGAGTGGAGGGGGTCCTGAGGACGGGGGACAGTCCCCACACTGATCCAGCCACCTGCTGTTCCATGGGGATGCAGGCTGTGCGATCACATCTTCCATTTTGTTTTATAAAAAAAGTCTACAAATTTGAATTTTTAAATGTGAAATGTGGCTGTTTTTAAAAGCCTTTTACAGACCTCTAGTTTACTTTTTTTAAATTTACTGTTTCTTATAACTTTTAACAAAATTTTAAGTATTTTATTTTATTAATTTTATAGAGAGAGAGGAAAGGAGAGGGAGAGAAAGAAACATCGATGGGCTGCCCCCTACTTGCCCAATAGTGGGGATCAAGCCCACAACCTGGGCATGTGCCCTGACCAGGAATTGAACCTTTTAATGCATGGATGACGCCTAACCAACTGAGCCACACTTAAAAAAAAAAAAATTATATATATATATATATATATATATATATATATATATATATATATATATATTTGACATTTTACAGAGAGGAAGGGAGAGAGATAGAGTTAGAAACATCAATGAGAGAAACATCGATCAGCTGCCTCCTGCACACCCCCACCGGGGATGTGCTCGCAACCAAGGTACGTGCCCTTGACTGGAATCGAACATGGGACCCTTGAGTCCGCAGGCTGACACTCTATCCACTAAGCCAAACCGGTGTCAGCTGAGCCACACTTTTTAATTAAAATGTGACATCCGTAGATAAAAGTGCACACGTCATACGTGTGTTCACCCCAAGGAATTACCAGAAGTTAACATATCTGTGCAACCACCACCCAGGTCAGAAATAGAACACTGCCCGCCTCCTGGAGGCCTCTGTGCTGCCTCTTCCCAATTCCTACCCTTTCCTCCCTTCACACCGGTACCTCAGGTGAGCTTTGCCTGTTTGGAAGCTCATATAAATGGATGCACACGGCACGTCGTCTTTTATAGCTGTGTGGGGACAGGGGGATAGAGTCCCTCCCATTCACAGACTCTGTATCTCTGAGCAAAGAAGGACTTGGAATCACAGAGGCCGCGAGGATTAAGAGATAAGAAGGCCAGTCATGGGTGGAGTGGGTGGTCAAAGTCCCACAGAAGGGGAGGGCCTACTTCTGGATCATAGGGACAGCAAAGGGCAGGGGACAAAGGACAGGGGTGGTGGCAGTGCCAGTATGAGGAAGCCAAAGTTCAAAATCCACGGCCACCAAACAGCAGAAAGTGCTGGGACCATCCCAATGCCCAGAGTCAGCCTTCTCCCAGGACAGCAAACAGGCCGGGTTCCTGGCAGAGTTAGCCAAGATCACCTGGTGTGCTCCTTCTTCAAAAATATTTTTATTATGGACAATTCCAAACAACTCCAAAGCAAAGAGAATAGTAAACACCTGCCACTCAGCTCTCACAATTACCAAAACCCTGTATCCTCTTTTCCTCTGTTCATTCCTCCCCTGGCCCTCCATTCCGTTTTTCACGCGTCTTTTCTGGGGATGGCGGCACATTTACTTCCATCGAGAGGCACAGACCTGAGCTGCTCCGTTGTCACAGAGGACTATGTCTGTGCAGCCCACACCTCATGCCATTCAGCACAGTCCCGCCTCCCCTTACAGGCCCCAATGCCAATGCCACGCCAGTCCCCGGCCCTCCCCAATCCCCAGAAGCAGCAGTTTTTCTCATCTGACTTTTCCTCAGGTTAGTTTTGCCAGTTCTGGAACTGTACGTCAATGGAATCATTCACAGGCACTTTCTCTGGTGTAAGGTTTGTCTCACTCAACATCATCCGTGTGAATACAAAAAGATGAGTTTTAAAATTCGGTTTGGGCCCAGCTGGTGTAGCTCCGTCATTGAACATGGACCTACAAACCTAGGTCACGGTTTGATTCCGGTCAGGGCACATACCCAGGTTGTGGGCTCGATCCCCAGTAGAGGACATGTAGGAGGCAGCCAATCAATGACTCTCTCTCATCATTGATGCTTCTGTTTCTCTCTCCCTCTCCCTTCCTCTCTGGAATCGATTAGCAATATATATTTTAAAATTAATAAATAAAATCGGTCTGGGCCAAACTGTATAGGCATGTCTTCATCCTCTTTCTCATGCCATCGTATGCAGACAGCTGTAGTTCTAAGATCTACACTGGAGATAAAAATGACCCCACTGGGATTCGGAGCCAGGGTTTTCAAGGAATTACTCAAGTCCTGCTTTCTTCCCTGGGCCCTGCGTTCCAGATACTAGTTTCTGCATCTAAAATGGGCAGTAACGACCATCCCCAAACTCCGGCTGATGAGCTGACTATGGTCTGAGTGCCCAGGCAGACCACCTTTTCTTCCCGTTAATCCTCACCTGAGGGTATTTTCCCATTGATGTTTAGAGAGAGTGGAAGGGAGGGGAAGAGACACAGAGAGAGAAAAATCGATGTGAGAGAGACACATTGATTGGTTGCCTCCCGCAGGGGCCCCAACCAAGGCCAGGAATAGAGCCTGCAACGTAGGTATATACCATTGGCCAGAATCGAACCCAGGACCTTTCAGTCCACAGGTCGATGCTCTATCCACTGAGCCAAACCGGCTAGGGCCAAACCACCTTTCTTTTTGTCTTCTGCCCTGGCTCTTCTACCTTAAGCAAGAAAACTGGGTAAAAACACCGAAAAGCTGTGGTGTTCTCTGCAAACGCAAAAGACATACCTTCTTGCTAAACTGCTAGCTGCTTAAGGAAAAAGGTGCACTTTGACTCAGTCTCGTATCCGCCCGGCCCTGGCTTGGTTCTGTGTATACAGCAGGCCCTTGATAAATGCCCGCGCCTCTTCATCATCTGCTCATTACTGCCTTGAAAGTGTCAACCCCACCCAGGTGTGGAAGGCCACAGAGCAGAGTGGCCCATCGTACAGACTGCCTCCCTTTTCCCGTCTGTAAATAGCAACAGGAACACCAGCACCCACGCTCTGTGGGAGCTGAGAGAGCCCACACAGCGACCACCCGGGGCCTGGCTTCTACAGATCTACAGACACCAGCTGCTGTCACTCTGTCAGCTTCCCAGCGGGCCCTGCCAGACACGACTTGCAGTCAAACCCTTCCCAGCCTGCTCTCCAGCAGTCTGACCTGCGGGAGCCTCACACTGGCCCTGTCTGAAACACAGCCAGGAGGGAATCCAGGATGTGTGGCCCCTTACAGCTTATACCATTTGGAGGACCTCTTAACACGTTAAGCCCCATGTCAGTCACCTGTGACGGACACTATACCTTCCGTCCGGAAGACAAAAGAGGCTGGGCGCTTAGCGTGCTAAAGGAAGAAAATGCTGTCCTGACCGGGCAGCTCCTTTGGTCGGAGCGTTGTCCCGGGATGCCAAGTTGCAGGTTTGACCCCCTGGTCAGGGCACATACAAGAACCAACCGATGGATCCACAGATAGGTGGGACAACAAATCAATGCTTCTCTCTCTTTCTCTTCCTCTCCCTCCCTTCCTCTCTCTTTCAAACCAATCAATAAGTAAATAAAATTAAAGAAACAACCAAACTGCTTAAAGAAGGAAGAAAGTGTCAAAAACATCTTACATTTGCAGAATTTACAGAATCAAGGGCCAAGCGACTATGGTACCAGTTGGGCCTCCCTATTGCTGCTCCGCCTCTAGGTTGTCAATCTCACCACCCTGCCAGGCACAAAACATAGGGGTCATAGCTTGGCTTCTCCATCAATCCCCTCCACCCCCCATTCCTAAATCCCATCCCTAAATCCACTGGATTCCAAGTCTTCAAACTCCGCTGTATCTGCCCTTCCCGTCCATGCCCAGCACCACCCTAGTTTAGACCCACAAAGCAACTAAGAGCCTCTTAGTCTGACCATCCACAGAGCCAAACTCCAAGCCGTCTTCGCTTCCGTTCCCGTCCATCTCCCCTGCTCCAGCATCTCATGGGCTGTAACCCATTTTCCAAGCACCCCTCCCCCCTTGCCCTCACTGAGGCTGGTCACTCCGTTCCTCCACCCAGACTGGCAGTCCTCCACCACTGAAGGTCAAAACCAACCCAACAGTCACCCCCAATCCACAGCCACCTCCAAGGAGCCCCCACACAACTTCATCTGTCCAGTGTTGATGGTCCCCAAGTCATCCTGCCTGGCATTATGGCTAACGTTGTTCACTCTCCTTTTTAAGGGGGCCAGGCGATGTGCAATGCAATTTAAGAACACTTACACACCCCACTCCAAAGGAGCTTCTTTTAAGCAATTTTTTTTTTTTTTAATCAGGTCATATTCCTCACAAGACCTTACACATACGAGGTGATCCCTAATGCTTTTTGTTGTCGTTTTTTAATAAATAAAGGAAACAGCTGAAACAAAACGGGTCCTATCAGTGAACAGAATAAACAGCAGCCATCCAGAAAGCTCAGATACGTGGAAGAGCACATTCAGGGAAGTGAGTGGATACGATGAAGGACATGTTGCAGTAAATCAAATGCCTGCAGTCCTTCTTTCCCTTTCAGAAGCCAGCACGTAGTTTTTGCTTTTTTTTTTTTTTTTTTTCAGGAGTCTCTTTAATGAAGAAGGATCCTCCACCACAGCTTTTAGAACAAAGCCACATACTTCTGGATTTCAAAGCAAAGGGAGTGCCAGGTAGAATTCTGAGGTATTCTGAACACATACTTTTGACCTTGGGCTGCCTGCTCTCCCACTAAAATAGCCCACATCTAGATTTCGTTTGCCCGGCTCTCTCACTCTCGAGGCTCCCCTGGGATCTGCCACTGCCTGCCTGTGGGCATGCACTGGGCCAGTTCCAAGCCAGTCTGGACTCTGACCAGCTACGGAGTCTGCCATCTACTCGGTGCCGATGCCACCCACTACAGACAGCCGTGGCCGAACAGGTGGCATGGGCCCTGGGTCCCAGGCCCCAGCACACAGGAGCGATAAAAGCACTGCAGCCGGTGAAAGGCTGCCAGAATGCGCTGCGGGTTAATCACTAACCCTCGTAAGCCTTTCCTTCACCTGGGCTTTCCGGGGGAGAAGCCCACGCCCATTTCCCGGGCAGGGGACAGGGCAGGCGACAAGGTTTCTTTCTCCTGGGCCATGATTCACCTGCAGAAGAAGCAGGGGGGTCTTGGAGAGGCAAAGAGGCTTGCTGAATGTCACCTGGCCACTAAGAGCAGAAGCCTGGAGGGCGGCGTGCAGGAAAGTGCCCTTATTACACGCTCATTACCGCTCATTTGCCACAGGTGAGCAGCAGCTGGCGGCATGGCGTGGCTGCGAGTGCTCCAAGGCAAGACGGCAAAGAGCTGCCCACCCAGAAGGAGGCTCTGGCCCATGCCCAGGACTCCAAGGGCTCCTGGAGAGAGAGAAACACCCAGTGGTTCCAGCTGCCCTCCTGTCTGCCCCCATCGTCTCCCTTCTCTCTGAAGTGTTCATGGGATGTGAGTTCCTTAAAGCAGTGGTCGGCAAACTCATTAGTCAACAGAGCCAGATATCAACAGTACAACGACTGACATTTCTTTGGAGAGCCGAAAGCCGACTTCTGCGCATGGACCACGAAGTTTCCATGGCACTGTACATTTCAATGGCATAGATATTTTGTGGAAGAGCCACACTCAAGGGGCCAAAGAGCCACATGTTTGCCGACCACTGCCCTAAAGTGTCTGCTGGTAAGGCTCACTGGGGGCTTCTTGGAGAGTGAAGAGCAAGCACGTCAAATTCACGGTCCGCGGACCACATGCCTGCCTCATTTATTTGGCTCGTGTTAGCCTCTGAGTTTGACAGGCTTGGTGTAGAGTAAGGCAGGGGAAGAACCCAGGGTCAAGGGAGACATTCCAACCCAGGGTAAGGAAGCTGATGAAGAAACAGAAGGTGGACACAGAAGAAGAAAATACACTCTTCCAACAAACCTACGGAAAACTTTCTACAGACGCAATTCCGACCTTCTCAGAGAAGCAACGCCCAGTGGGAAGCCAGGGCTCCCTGGAAGCCGCTGAGCGAGGAACAGCAATCTTGGGGATTATTTCAAGCCTCAGTGCTTTCGCATATGCCAGTCCGGCCACCAGGAAAGCTGTTCTCCCGCTGTTCGCTCTCTCTGAAATTTTCTAGGTCATCCATTTCCCCCTCCACTCCCCTCACCTTGGGCCTCCCTTTGAGCTTATTTAAAATTCTCCATAGCACTTTTCACACCAGGTAGAGTGACTTAGCTCCACTCAAGTTTCTGGAAAACGAGGAACTTGTCATTTTCTCTCTGTCTCATTTGCTTAAAACAAGACCAGTTCCCCATATGACTGCACTCACATGGAAGATATAAAACTGAAACGCATGGACACTAGCAGAGTATGGTGGCAGCCAGAGGGAAAGGGGGCGTGAAGGGAACCTAATCTGTGGTGATGGAAGATAATTTGACTGGTGGTGGGTACACAGCCCAATATACAGACCCTGTAGCACAGAAATCCACACCTGAAACCTACATAACCCTGTTAACCAATGCCACCCCAATAAACGTAAATAAAAAGAGGAAAATAAGGCCAGTTCCCTGTACCAACGTAGAATTCAACATTATCAAACCCTGCACTTGCTCACCAAGAGCGACCAGCAGCAACTGACTTTTGGTCATTCACAGCAAAACTGAAGTCAAAACATGAATTCCTCCTTAAAGAGGAAAGGCCTGAGAGCATATGGATCTGCAGACTGAAGAGAAGTGCCCTCTCTGATTCCATGAAGGCTACTTCCTCAGCAGAGGAACGTGGGATGGGAGACAAACTCAGAGAGACCAGGAGGGAACGAGCTACACACAAGAGAAAAATACAACTCCACTAAAAACAAAAACAGGCAAAAAACAAAGACTGAGGCATTCCAGGAGGAAATACAGATGGTTCATAAGCATGCACAGAGATACAAAACCCCATCAATAGCTGGGGAAAAGTGAAGATTGCAAGGAGTTCCCACAAACCCCCATCAGTTTGAAAAAAATAAAACAGAAAAGTTGCCCAAAAAACAAGGGATGGAGAAGAATGGATCAGCAGACGTTCTGACATGCTGCTGGGCCTCTGGGGAAAATTCCAGATGCTCTTCAGAGGCCCTGTCCACCACCCTCCCACCATCCCGCTCCTGGGTACACACCCGCCCAGGAGAAACACGTGCTCGCATCTGTGCACCAGCAGACCAATTCCAGAAGGTTCAAAGCAGTATTTTCCTAACAGTCCCAAACGGAAAACATCCCACATATCAACCAACAAAGGATACTTTTGAACAGATCCCTGCAATGGAATAACTACAGAGCGGAAAGAACAACAGCTACCGCCCTCAATTTGTATGAATCTCACAACACGGTACTGAGTGAAAACTCCACTTACATAGAGTTCACAAACATGTAAAACTAACCATAGAGTGTTTTTGGGGAAAACCAATAGGAAAAGGAAGGGATAAAAGACAAACTCAGGAAGTGGGAGGGAAAGGAATGGGACTGGGAGGAGAGGGGAGGAGGGGGGGAGGGGGGGAGGTTTAACAGCATGTCTTTGTTTTTAGCTGGGTAGTGGGAACACGAATGTTCATTATATTAATTTTCTGTGCACTATTCGTGTCATAGACACTCTTTTGCATTTATATTTCATCATGAAAACATTTAGAGAATGTGCTAGGCAGAAGACTTGCTCGCAACACTGAGACACTCAGATGAAAATGTAAGGAGGGGAAACTAAGACCAGATAACCTGGGAGTGAGGTAGGCATGAAGGACAACAGTCCCAGGGGAGAGATGACAGAAAGGCAAGAACAAAGCCAGAAGGGAAGGACTGGGGACATCCACGTCCCCAATGGCAGTGCCACTAATGAACAGGCAGGACTGAGTTAGGAAGGCCCGGACCAGCACAGAAACCCGTATCTCAGATAAACGGATAAATAAAGTGTGGCATATGCATACACTGGGATATTAATCAGTCATAAAAAAGGCATGACATTCTGACATGTGCTATAATACGGATGAACCTTAAAGATATTGTGCTAAGGGAAAGAGACCAGAGGTAAATGCAGAAGTACTGTGTGGCCGAAGCCGGTTTGGCTCTGTGGATAGAGCGTCGGTCTGTGGACTGAAAGGTCCCAGGTTCAATTCTGGTCAAGGGCATGACCCCCGATAAGGGATGTGCAGGAGGCAGCTGGTCGATGTTTCTCTCTCATCAATATTTCTAGTTCTCTATCTCTTTCCTCTCTGAAAAAAATCAATAAAATATATTTTTTAAAAAAGAATAAGTACTGCATGATCCCACTTATAGGAGGTACCTGTTCACAGACACAGGAAGTAGAATGGTGGTTGTCAGGACCTGGGGGCGAGAGAGGAACAGGGAGGGAGGTCAATGGGCACAGAGTTTCAGTTTGGGGAGATGAAAAAGTTCTGGAGATGGACGGTGGTGCTAGCTGCCCAACAATACAAATATCCTTCATGCCGCTGAACCATACACATTAAAATGGTAAATTCTATTACATTTTACCACCATTTTAAAAAATCCATAATTCACATCAACCCAGGAACCAGGAGGTCACAGTCTGATTCCCGGTCAGGGCACATACCCGGGTTGCAGGCTCCAACCCCAGTGTGGGGCGTGCAGGAGGCAGCTAATCAGTGTCTCTCTCTCTGAAATCAATAATAATTAAAAAAGGATCCATAATTCAAGACAGGTGCAGCCGAACAAGACAGCAGGTGGGATAAAGGAGAGGCACTGTCAGGCCTATCTCGCCTGCCTGAGCACCGTAAGATGGATACGGACAACATTCAGATCACAGACCAGGTAGGCTGGAGACCACCGAGCTGAGAGATGCTGACTCTGCAGACAGCTGTGGAACCAGGTCGTCCTCATCCTCCAGGCCTGCAGCACGGACAATCCCACCCCTGGGCCCTGGGACCCTGGGCCCGAGCTCAGGGCTGGGAAACAAGGAAGCTCTGGATGATCCCACGGGTAGCCCAGGCCCTTGGGATATCACTTTCCAGTTCTTAATTTCAAAAAGGAAAGGCCGGGCACTCCGCCAGCTATGACTTTGGGGAAAAGAACCGGCAAAAATAAAAATGCTGAGAAACGGCAGGCAGAGCCCACATGCCAAGAGGCTGAAAGGCAGAGGAGGAGTTCAGGAAAGATGGGGAGGGGAAGGGGTATGATATGAAATTGGGGTCTGCAGGATCATTAGGATTCTGTCCTTCCTAGGGAGTTTCCAAGGAGCACACGGGGCAGGCAGGAAGGGCTGGGCGTGCACGGCATTGGGTGGGGGAAAGAGCACTGGAAGATGAGTCAGGGAACCTAACTAGCCGAGTGGCCCAAGGCCACCTGTGAGACCATGCGTCAGGAGGATAATAATACCTTCCCACACGGTGGCAATTAAGGGAAGTCACACAGATTCAACTGGCCTTGGAGGTACAATTGCCAACAAGTAAGATATCAGGTGTTTGCTCTCAGCCCCAAGAGACAAGCAGAGATAAAGATTAGTCATGCCTCACTCAGACACACACATAAACACACAGAATCAGGGGTGAATCTAAATAAATCAGAATCAGCACAAAAGAGGACCACACACTGGTGAGAAGGGTGTCAGAAGGGGGGATAAGAGGACACATACCGTGCTCATACATGTACACAAAAGCACACAGATGTAGGGAACAAAGTGAAACCAGCCAGTGACTATGCAGCAAATGGGGGATCTGTCCAATGCTTCTGGTTGGGATGACTTTCACATGGTTCTATTTGAAAAACACAGCAGCCCACCTCTGACCTCGGTGTTGAAGAATTATGGCCATCGGACCAGAAGGCACTGTGGGCGAACCTACGTTCTCAGGTTGGAGACCTTCGGCCCACTTCCGGGGGTTGGGGGTGGGGTGGGGTGTGTGTCAAGGGGCAGGCTCGGCCCCACCCCACTCTGACAGCAGGAGGATCTTCCCGGGCCAGACTGTGGAGCTTGAGGCCGGGATACCTTTACCAGCCAGCACGAGACCTGGGCGAAGTTTCTTAACTGTCTGCTAAACCCGATTCTCCTCTCTACAAACCAGGGTAACTATAGTAACCACCACGGGAGTTTGTGAGATAATTCAACAAGACATTCATTTCAACGTTTAGCCCGGCACTTTGGTAGCTTCCGTGTTCAAGAAGCCTTGGCCCTGTCTGAGTACCAGAGACTCTCCTGTTCTCCCAAGGCCCCTCGTTCGCCTCTTTAAGTTCAGGGTCACAGCCAGGGCTCATGAGGTCCCCTACCCCCAAGGAGCCAGGGCCTCGGGAAGGGGGTTTTCGGGCTCCCATGCTTCTCCACGCATTTGTCCCTGCTGTTTCCCCTGCCTCAAAGCCCCGCAGGAGAGCACAGGGCAGTGGTGACCACCCACATCCTATGGTGAGAACACAAGCCCTCAGATGCAAGGTGACTGTGTGGCCACATCCACAGGACCGTCATCCTGCCAGAAAGCAGAGGTGATGGTGGGGAGGGGCTCCGAGGAAGGGGGGCTTGCGTGTCCCCCAGCAGGGCTGCAGGGCACACAGCTATCATGCCCAGTCCCAGCTAAGGGTCACTAGTCCACAGAGCCAAATATCAACAGTACAACGACTGCCATTTCTTTGGAGGGCCAAAAACCTACTTCTGCGCATGGGCCACAAAGTTTCAACCGCACTGCATGTGGGCGCCAGCACGTGGTATTTTGTGGAAGAGACACACTCAAGGGGCCAAAGAGCCGCATGTGGCTCGGGAGCCACAGTGCCTAGGGAATGTAAAGGAGTGAAAGGGCAAAGGGACACAGAGTCTATATATGGTACCTATTCAACTGTGCTGAAGGTGGGGTGGGGGTAGAGGGGGTTAGGGGGGAAGGGATGTTCATCAACCCATAGACAGCCACCATTTGAAATGCACATTTATATCTAAAAGCAGAAAGAGAAGGTACAGATGGATACACACCACCATTTTAACAGTGGTTATCTCTGACGAGGTTTTAGATGTTTTAACATCTCCTGCTTCCCTACATGTCCTAATCCTTCTGCTTGAAACATGTTCTAGTGTGAAGGGAAAGTGAGGGAGGAAAGTGCTCGCCAATCTGAAACACACACACACACACACACACACACACACACACACACACGGAGGGGTCAGCAGCTGGCCCTGCCCGCACGCAGCGGCCAGGGTCCGAGGAGGAGACCGGAGTGCGGACGGACCAGGTGCCTTCGCAGAGAGCACTCCGCCCAGGCAGCGTGGAGGAGGCAGGCCGGCGGGGAGCCAGGCCCGGAGAGGACACATGGTGGGGGGCGGATGTCTGTGGCTACGCGGTGGATTTTTTCCTAAGTCCCTGTGCAAGAATGTAAGGGGAAGTTCTACTGCCCCCGCCTGCTGCTATTTCAAAAACGAAACAGACCCGTCCTTCACCCACAGCGGTGTGTTAGAGACAGAATTCGGAGAGATTATGAGATTATGCACGTGAAAGTGCTTAGCAAGTGACTATTTGTTCAGGTCTGGACCGGTGCAGAGTCATGTTCCTGGCATAGCCCTCCCTCCCCTGCCCCTACTGCATATGCACACGGACTCTCCAGGGGTGTGGAAACAGAGTGAGATATTATACCTATATTCCATTTGGAAAGGATGTTCACCGTCCACATCTCTTCTCCTCCCCACCCAACCCCCCATCCCAACCCTTGAACACAAACTCATGACCCATATAGATATCCAAAGCTCCGTCCCCATGGTCCCAGTCATGGCCTTGGGGGGGGGGGGGCGGGGGGGAAGGGCGTAAGTACTGTTGGGCCAATTTGAGCCAATACCTTTGCTCACAGGGACAGGAAACTGCAAGCCACCCAGACACCTGGGCAAGGCAAGGGGCCCACAGCAGCCAGGACCTCGGGAGGGGGCGGCATGAGGAGGCGTCTTCTCCTGTTTCCTGGGGTGTCTTACAGGTTGCCCTATTTCTCCCCACACCTGAGATGAAGTTACCCTTGCCTTCCAAGCTAGACTCCGGCAGGCCTCCGCCCTCCCCCGCCCCCATACACCCAATGAACTCAGCCTGCAAACTGCCCTGGCACCCTGCCCCTTGTCCTGGCCAGGCCCTCAGCACCACACACCTGGGCTGTTGCAACCAAGTGAGTGAGTCCCTCCTCCAGCCCAGCTTCCAGGCTGCCATGGCCAAAATGGACTCCCATAGAGCTAAGGTGTGGTGCTCCCAGCCTCCAGCTCGGAGAGGGCCAACCCCCATCCCCCTCCCCAATGCCTACAGCAGTTTCTAACAAATAATGGGGCTGCCCTCTGTTCTCTCAGTTCTAGAGCCGGTGTTTTTCACGGGGTGTGAAGGGGCCGCCTTCATCAGAATCGCCCAGGGTTCTTGTTAAAAGTCCAGCTTTGTGAACCACAGAATCGGAAATTCTGCGCATTGCAAACCAGAGGGGAAAAATCCCACATGAACTTCGAGGACACTGACGTTAAAGAAGTGCTGGCGTTTGCCACTGTTTGGAGGAATGTGTCCTAGTTGAAACGGCCAGGAACTCCCTGCCTCCCTGCCATGATCCCGTATTAGGACTTGGGATCAGACTGCCTTACCACTACTGCCCCTACACTGGACAGCTGGGCTTCCCAAAGTAGCTCATTCCAGCTCTTCATTGAGTAACTTTATAGTCACAGGCCTCAGTTTCCCATCCACATGATGGGTGGAGTATGTGCACATGGGGTTCCTTTCCACTCCCAGGGGGACATCTGATCTTCATGTCGTGTCATGAAAGTTTCGTCAAATCAGAAGTTCCAGTCCTAAAATCCTAAGAACCTGCACTTTTCTGTTTAGGTGGGGAGGGAGGGACATTCTTTTCTCATCCAAAGTGAAATTTTTAAAACCATCTCTCCTACGATATCCAACGTTCAGTATCCACAAAAGGAGAACCAAGCAAAGGTTAAGCTTCCCGGCACAGTTATTATTATTTTTCTATTTAATGTTCATTACTAGAAACATTTTCAAACCCTTCCCACGGACCAAAGAGAAGGCATGAGGCATAAGATTACCACCTACCAGCAACCCTTCAGCACCCTGCCACTTACTGAGGTTGTTTGTATCCTTCTTGCCCTATCCTCCTTCCAACACCCCCATTTCAAAGACCAGAAAGTCAAGGCTCAGAGAGCTTATGTTGCCCGAGGCTGCCAATGTTGCCATGGCTCTGCTAACCCCGAAACTCTCTCCGTGTTTGCACTGCACCACGATGAGTCAACGCACAGCTCCAGAGACAATGGAAGCAACGGCGCCAAACGCAATACCGGCCAACAGAGCCGTGCCCTCCGAGGCATAGTCGGAGTGCTAACCAGCCAGCCTCGCACCCTGACAGCTTTCCACGGGGAGCTGCTAGGAGACTGTGCGCGCAGGGGAGGGGGGAGACGGGCTGAGCAACAGCCGCACGAGCAGAAGCGACGCCAGGGATTTAGTCAACAGAGAGCTAATATGAGTCAACAGCGGGTGCCGCTGCCAAGCACAGGGATGGGATCCTCAGCTGCATTAATAGAAGGAGAGTGTCCAGGGCACGTGGAGGGAGCCCTGCCCCGCTGACCAGACCACCCCTGAGGGCCGGGCTAATGAAGGAGGGGCATCTTCCAAGGCAAGGTTTTCTGGAGAGGGATGGCTCTGGGCGGCACTCTGGCTGGTAGGGTGAGCCCAGGACTCCCTGGGGTGGCTGATTTTAAAAAAAATATATTTTATTGATTTTTTACAGAGGGGTAGGGAGAGGGATAGAGAGTTAGAAACATCGATGAGAAAGAAACAATTATCAGCTGCCCCCTGCACACACCACACACCCCCCCCTCCCCCCCCCCCCCGCACTGGGGATATTCCCGCAACCAAGGTACATGCCCTTGACCGGATTTGAACCTAGGACCTGTCAGTTCATGGAGCCTTGCAACTGAGGTACGTTCCCTTGGTCTGAATCGAACCTGGGACCCTTTTGGTCCACAGGCTAACGCTCTATCCACTGAGCCAAACCGGTTTCACCTGGGAGGCTGATTTTTAAAGCTAACCCACGTTGGACTGCATGTCATATGGATGTTTAGAAAAATATCCTAGAGCCCTGGCTGATTTGGCTCAGTGGACAGAGCGTTAGCCTGTTGACCAAAGGGTCCCAGGTTCGATTCAGGCCAAGGGCACGTACCTCAGTTGCAAGGCTCCATTCCCAGCCCCAGCCCTGGTCAGGGCACATGCAGGAGGCAACCAATGGATGTGCTTCTCTCACATTGATAGTTCTCTCTGTCTTTTCCTCTCTCTTCCACTCTGTCTAAAAATCAATGGGAAAATATCCTAGGGTGAGGAGATATATATATATATATATATATATATATATATATATATATATATATATAATATATATATATCCTTTAATTCGCATCATATCAAGGACTGAGAAACCAGCGACTATCCACAGCAAAGGTTAAGAACACACAGGCGTGCTAGGGACCGCAGCCCACCGCCAGACAAGGGGCTCCTTGAGGAGAGGATCTCTGGAGAAGACAATTACAATTGCTTCTTCCCTTATTAGACATAACAACTGGGCTGTGGCTTGGCCAAGAGGTTAACCCTCTGTGGAAAGCTGTTGGGAGGGGTGACATACTAAAAATGGTATTCTAAAAATGCACAGGGGAGCTGGGCTGGAGATGCTATCATCTTAAGTGTCAAAGTCTCCAGGAACTTTTCCCAATCCCCCCCAGGCTGTCCCATCCCCAGCACCCTCTCCAGGGGAGCCTGTCATATCACCGAGCATCGCTTAGGACAAAATGACATGTTTCCCAAGAGCCCGAAGGCCACCTCTCATTCACCTGTCCATCCACAGCTCGGCGCTGGGCACACGGGAGACACCCAGTAAATGTTGACTGACCTGAACACCGAGGTGCCCTAGCACAGTCACACAGAGGTGGGTGCTGCATACGAGGCCATTTCAGAACACACGTGTCCAGACCAGGGCTTTAAAAAAAAAAAAAAAAAAGCCTGTGCCAATGCATAACCACTTTTAGTGTGCTTAACAAAGACATTCTTGAAGCTACCACCACCAGAGGGTTTTAATTACAAAGGAGCCATCGTTAGCTTGGCAAGTGCCCATGGAAATGGCTGGAGACAGAAAATTCAGGTTATGGCGGTCAAAGGTAAATCCTACCTGTGTGCCAGGCAGCCACGCAACACCAGAGCCCAGGAAGTGGTAAAAATCCAGGGATGCAGAAGCGAATAATGGGGCCAGATGCCAAGAAAACACGACAGCATAAAAAAGCCTGGTGAGAAGGGTCTGAGGAAGGAGCACCTGTGCTACAAGTTCATGGGGAGCTGGCTGCCTGGCGCTAACCACGCAACTCTGAGGATGAATTACAAGAACGAAAACTCTGATCCGGGAAGCTGCGCGTAGGAGACTGAGACGCAGCTCTGATATGTAATAAATCTTTAAACCGGTGAGCCATGCTCACTGGTGATTTTTCTTCATCCTCCCTGCACTCCAGCTGCCTAACATGACAAGAGCCCGGATTTCCTTTTTATTTGCCTTTGGACAGTGTGTGTGTGTGTGTGTGTGCGTGTGTGTGTGTGTAAATAAAATTTGGGGCTCACTAAATCACACCCTAAAGCATCGCAGCATCTGCCATCATAAGAAACCCTTGCGAATGAATCTGTCAAACAGCCTTTTATAAAGTGAAGAAAGCTTTTAGGGTGCAAACTACCCTGACCCCCACCACCTCCAGGGCTCCACTAGGTACAGTAAGTCAGCATTCCTGCCCGGACCGGCTCAGGTTTATTCGACACGGATGCACTTTACGCAGTTGGCATTATTCACCCCAGAAACGCCACTGAAGCCTGTCGCACAAACCTGACAGGAGCAATGCATTTCACAAACCAGCCATCTCCGGGGAAGTTCCCAAGGAGAGCATCCCTCTCTCTCCCAGAGCGGAGATGCAAAATGCGCCACATCCTCGCCACACACAGGCTTGCCCGCTCCGGAGGCCGCCTGCTCCCCGCTGCCCTCCTCCCGGCTCTCCAGGCCTCCTCTCCCAGCTCAATAAAAACTAAGGAGCCTCCATCCTGGGCGGCAGCAACATTTTAATGCTATCTTAAACAACAGCTCTAAAGCACCGGGAATGTAGCTCCTTTTTTCATGAGTAAAAAAAACAAAAACAAAAAACAGCATAAAAAACACACCAAAGGGTATTATCATAACAAAATGATATCCTCTGAAGAGCAAGCACTATGAGCCATAAAAAAAAAAAAAAAAATGAAACTGCCATACACTGAAACTGTCTCAAAATTAAACCTACAGAGGGAGGCACTAAACCCCAAGCCAGGCAGGCTCTGATTTTCCCATCTAAAACCATTACATGTTCCCAGTTCTCTAAATGAGGTCCAATGATTTTCTCCCACCCGGAAGGGCCTAAATGCGGTTTTTTGTTGTTGTTGTTGTTGTTGTTGTTGTTGTTTTGTTTTTGTTAAGTCCGGGGATGTTATTTTTCTCCCTTGAAACCTTGGAGATGGTCTGACATATGCATCTAAAGCTCAATCACTGCCCTGTCCTCGGTCACACCCAAAGATCCCCGAAGGCACCATCTGCCGCAGCGCCCCGGTGCACAGCAGGCGCCCCTTTAATGTGCAGATCTGACTTGATCAGATCCGGCCCCCGGGCTAGAGAGACGCGTGGGTAGCCGGCCGGCGGCCCAGGCGGGGACGGCAGCGCCGGCCTAGCTCTCTCCGGGAGGGAGGCGGTGCAACCACCTGTGGGCGGGTGGCCGGGGACTCGGGCCGGAGCGCCCCACGCGCGGAGACCCGGGGAAGTCTGGCGCGCCAGCCCCCGTGGGCGCCCCGGGGCCGACTCCCGGCGCCCCGGCAAGGACTCCGCCAGCTCCAAGTTGGCCAGGTCCGAGAGAGTGGATTCCAGAGTTAGCGCCAAGGGGCTCCTGGGGAGGGTGGGGTCCGGTGGAGCACTGAGAGGGGATCAGGAGAGGGCAGAAAGGGTCCCCTGACTCCCTCCCACGTTTGGCACCTGCCGGGCAGCAAGTGTGCGAGCTTTTCCTCCCTCCCGGTTCTTAAGGCCTGGGGGCTACTTTGGGGGGTAGGAGGGAGGGGGTGGGGGGGCAAGCGGGCCACGCCAGGGCAGCACCGCATCACTTTGACATTTTCTAACCAACAATCCAGGCCCCGCTGGGATCTGGGGAACGGAGGGGAGCACCTGTCACCCGCACCGGGGGGCGGAGTCTGGGGGGACTCCGGGGAAGTGGGTGCGCAGGGAAGGGCTGAGCCCCAAAGGACGAGGTGGGAGCCCGAGAAGGTGTGTAAGCCAGCCAGGCAGTGTACCAAGGAGGGGGCGCGGGCCGGGAATGGGGCCCCGTGGCCGGGTCGGGGTGGCTCCAGAGGGAACCAGGGTTAAGGAGTCCTCCCAGGAGAAGGGGGAGGGGATCCTCGGAAAGGTGCAAGGAGAGCGCTCCAAAGACGAAAAAAAAAAAAAACAACAACACAGGAGGAGGGGGCTGCCCCAAGGGGCGCGGGGTGCCGGCGCCCAGACCGGCCCTGTCCCGGCACTCACCGGCAGGTCCACGCTCACTTCGGTCCCGTCCAGCAGGAAGACGCGGCAGTAGAGGGTGGCCTTGGCCGCGCCGGCGGCGGAGATGTGCACGGCCGCGCCGCCCGTGAGCAGGGGCCCCCCGCCGGCCGGGAACACGCTGCCCCCGGGCGCGGCGGGCAGCGGCGAGGCGGCGGCGGCCGGGCCCCCCCGCGGCCCCCCGTCGCGCTCGTCCCCCAGCCCGGCGGCCCCGCGCCCTGCCGCGCCCCGCGCGTAGAGCTGCATGGAGCGGCGGCCAAAGGTCCGGCGCAGGAACCGCAGCATCCTGGCTGGGGGCGCCCCCTGCCTCCGCCCCTTGCGCCGCCGCCGCCCGGGAGCTCCCCGCGACGCCGTCAGCGCCCGCGGCGGCCGGCGCCTCCTCCCGCGGGCTGCGGCGCTGGGCTCGCTCCCGGGGAGGCCGCGGCCGCGCTCCGGCTGCCTGCGGGGCGCGCGGGCCGGGCCGGCGCCGCCTGCGAGTGGCCGCGGGCGGGCGGGCGGGCGCGCTGGGGCGGCCCCGGAGCCGTCCCGCCGCTGTCGCCGCTGTCGCCGCGGACGCTCCCGGCTGGCGGCCTGCGCTCCCCGCCGAGGGGCCGCTCCCGACGGCCGAGCCGGGGGGCCCGGGGCTGCGGGGGGCGTGGGGCGGGCTGCGGGTGCTCCCGCGCCGCGCGTCGGCCAAGGGCCAGCCGGAGCAGGGCGCCTGCGTGCTCCCCGCGCGCTCGCTCCCCCTCGCCGCGCCGTGCCCGGGGCCGGAGGGGGGCCCCGCCGAGCGCCCGCTCCCTAGGCGCCTTCTCCTGCGCCCGCAGCCCCCGCCTCCCACCTGGGAGGCTGCACCTCCGGCTCCCACCACCGCCGCCCGCCCGGACTGCAGCACACCCTCCTCCCTCGGGGCTGCGCCCGGTTATCGCAAACCGAGTCTCTGCCGCCCCCTGCCGGCCCCGGGGTCCCCTGCAGCTGTAGGTGTGCTCACGTGTGTACACGTAGGTGAGCACACACGTGTTTCCGGCGCCCCGAGCCCTGGAGACGCCTGAGAGTCTTCCCCGTGCATGGCTAGGAAGACTGGGCTGTATGCCCACCGGAAGCCTGGCCCCGAGGCCAGAGAGAGCATGAAAGTGGAGGCCCTCCTGACCCTCAGTTTCCCCTCTGGAAGAGGAGCGGGGTGGACCCTGTCATCCACAAGATCCCTGCTACTTGATTAAGTTGGGTCCTCTTAAGGTCTCAGAGCTGTTAGGGCCCTTTCAGCCACTGCAGTCCAACGGGATCGTTCCAGATAAGGAAACTGAGGCTGGGCAAGGAGAGAGAGTACCTCTGCAACTTACTACACAGAGAAACTCCAGTCCTCAAGGAACTCGTGTCCAGGATTGACTCAGAGGGAGGCCTGCAAAAATAACCCAGAAGGCTAGTAAAGGCTGAACAAATGATTGGGAAGCAAAGTAGAGAAAGTAGAGGCTCGAGAAAGAACAGTATAGGACTCGCTGGGAATAAGCAGAGGTGCCCCTCGGGGGTACAAGTCCAAGGCCTGCTTTGGGGAGAAGGGTTTGTCCAGTGTTGCTGGGAGGAATGTAAAGGAGGTCAGGCCTCTTGAGATGAAAAAGACTACCTTTTTGTGTGCCTGACACTATGCTAAACCCTTTCCATTCATCATCTCACTTAATCCTCAGGACAGCCCGGTTCAATAGACGATTTGATCCCCACCGGACAAAGGAGGAAATCGAAGCTTAGGGAGCTTAAAAGCCTTGCTCCAGATTCCATGGCTCACAGGGACTCCTGTGCAGGACTTCAAAGCTGTTGCTCCTAACTACTGCCAGGCTGAGGCATGTGGCCTGATGGACAAGCCATGAAGGTTTCTAAGAGGCCTGGTCAGGGGCAGTGGCCACAGCAAAAGGGACAGAGAAAAGGGGAGGGGTGAAGTCAGGAAGCAACCCCCCTCCTTAAAAAAAAAAAAAAAAAAAAAAAAAAAAAAGATATTTATTGAGGATCAGGTACTGTCTTAGGTGATTTCATGGATGATATTTTCATTAATCCTCACTCCAACCCTTCTAGGTAGTTCTATTTATCCCTTTTGATTTTGGTGTGGCTTGGAGCTTAGACAAGTAATATCCTTGCCCGAGGTCTCAGAGTTCCTGAATGGCAGCAGCCAGTATCCTCACTTGTTTCTGAGTGTACCCCTTTGACTCTACAGGAGTCTGATGTATGACAGTTACCTCTGAGGGCGCATCTCCAATCAGCCTTCAGACACCTGCTCTGCTCCCCTCCCCACAAGACTTGGCACAACAGCCTGAGCTCTCTAACCAGCCCTTCAAAGTGTTGAGTTGCCAGTTCTCAGACCTCCCTGCTCAGTATCAATGGGCCAGAAGTGCACACACACCTGTCAACACGTCATTCTTTTATGGGCCTTTTGGTCCACAAACTGTAATTCAGAATCCCCAGTATTTCACTTGTGTTTTTTTTCTTGAACCATCCTGGGCCGAAGTTCTCAAGAAACGGTCTAGCAGGTCTTTTTCTTGGTCAGAAGTGCTGTACAAGCTTGATGTCCTCAACTTCACAGGCTATGTCTGGAATTCCATCTCTAAAGCTACCTCTTGCCTTCTCCCGGGCTACCACTTCCATCCCCACCTCCTCAGCTTCGTGGGAACGTCCCACCGTGCCTCCCATCACTACTCCAGAGCTTTGTGTCATCAGCACACCTTGGAGAGAGTTCCTTACGCACTCCCTCCTCCAGAGTAATGCAGTTTCACATGTTAATTAAACAGCCCTTACTGTCTCTGAGGAGCTCCTTTCAGAAATGTGCCATTTATCCCGACCCTTGGTTTCCTGGCTCATTTCCTAGACTCAATAAAATTTGTGCCCTCATTCCGACTCCTTTTCTTTTCCCTAAGAACAACATTACACTTTAATGTATGTTCCTATTTACTCCCCCTGTGAATTGTTTTTCCCATAAACGTTTATTGAGACCTTACTATGTACCACAAAGCCTTTCCTACAATTCCAGTAAGCATAGGCTTCTGGGGGCAGGCAAAAATGGGTGAAGGGGATCAATTGTACGGCGACGGAGGATAACTAGACTTACAGGGGTGATCATTATGTAGTGTATACAAATACTGAATTATAATGTACACCTGATGTATATACAATGTTGTATACCAGTTTTACCACAGTAGGGAAAACATGTTGATTGAACCTTTCTGCTGTTGTTTCACAACAACTATTACTAGTTAAAGATTGTGTTAGAGCTGTCTGCCAGCTTAGCATCCACTTTCCTTCTTTAGGTTACTATGCAGAACTACTAGGCCACCACTCAGAAGCCCAGTGGTTGCCTTGGCTGGTGGGGACAGGAGGTTGCTAGTTCAATCTCAGTCAAGGGCACATGCCCATGTTTCAGGCTCAGTCCTGGGTAGGGGGCATGCAGCAGGTAACTGATTCATGTTTCTTTCTTATCAGTGTTTCTCTATCTCCCTCTCCCTGCTGTCTCTCTAAAAGTCAATACACTATTTTTTAAAAAGAAAAAAAAAAAAAAAAGAACCCTAATGGTCTAGGTCAGTGGCTTGCAAACTCATTAGTCAACAGAGCCAAATATCAACAGTACAATGATTGAGATTTCTTTGGAGAGCCAAATTTTTTAAACTTAAACTTCTTCTAACACCACTTCTTCAAAATAGACTCGCCCAGGCCGTGGTATTTTGTGTAAGAGGCACACTCAAGGGGCCAAAGAGCCGCATGTGGCTCGCGAGCCGCAGTTTGCCGACCATGGGTCTAGGTGAAGCTGCCCAGCAGTGTTTCAGGTATGGCACATGATCAGGCCTGGCTAATTAGAGCCTTGCATTTCCCAGCTACCTGTTGCTGGCTCAAGAATGGGCAGTAACTCATGTCAGGCCGATGCAACGCTTGTAGAAACTATAGGGAACCAGCAGTATTGGGCCTGGAGCTCCTTCATGCGGGCCCACCTTGACACCCCCTGGAGAAAGTCTGAGGATGACAGCAACACACAGAGAAGCAGAGGCAAGCATGAGAGAGACATACTTTCTGATGACCATTTCATTTTGACTGCCTGGATCCAGCCGTGCCCGAAGCTACTCCCTGGAATTTACAATTTAAGGAGTGAATACGTTTAGCGTGGAGATTCTCCAGGTCTCTTTGCTGAGTACGGGATATAAGCATCATTTTGAATAGGCGCTCACTCCCCCCCCCCTCACCCCAATGGCTTAAAGGATTCATTTTCAAGTAAATAATTAGCAAAAACAATGCTCCTTACCAAACTGTACAGAAATAAATGGAGAGTTAATAAGTCATCTAAGTGGCAATAACAGAAGGACATTTTGGTGACTACAACTGAGTCCCGAATTTAAATGTTTAACCCATCTTTTCCCCCTGCTCCAGGTCATATTTCTGACTTCTTCGTCTGCACCTACTCTCTAGCTCCCTATTCCAAACATTTACTCTCTAGCCCTCTGCCTAGACTCAAGAGATCAATATCTGGAAACAGGAGTGTCCCCCACTTTCCCGATGCCAGCCCTGGCCTGGGCTTCCTACCTGAGGACTCATTTCTTCCCTGAAGGATGTGCCTCCGCTTTGGAGAAACACATGGGAGTCCGATACGATTGCCCTAACGTTTATACTGCAGATGCGCACAGAGAGGAGGGGGACATTTTTACAGGGCTGCCCCCTGCTGCCCCCCTGCCTCTTCTCTGATGCCACCCCTTTCCCAGCCATTCCTGAGGCGCTTTTCTGTCTCTTACTCTCTCTGGGCCATCTGCTTACCTTTTACTACTACTCTTTTCTATCCACTGGTCTAAAACCAGTGCCGTCCAATGGCACTTTCTGGAATGATTGGAATCATTCTATATCTGTGCTACCCAATATGGCAGCCACTAGCCACAGGTAAACTATTGAGCACTGTAGTGCAACTAAAGGACCAAATATTTAATTTTAATTACTTAAATAGCTTCCTATGTTTAGTGGTCACCATTGGACAACACAGGACTAGACATCACCCCATTACTTATAGCTGGCCTCATACCCCTCGTCCTTGCTCCACTTGGTCCTATTGGTTCCTTTTGCTCTGTCCCAAACTGCCAGCATGAACTTTCCCACGTCCGGCCAAGTCTCAAGGTGTGACAGCCCTGATCCTATTTGCCATCAAATCGAAAACCCGTCTTCTGACAAGTTGGTCAAAACCAAGGTGAGTTGTTCTTTCGGGTAAAGCCCTTAGCAGCTGGGCTGCTGCTGATCGTGGAATGTGCTTTTGAAAACCTGCCATAACTCAGAACGGAAGCACATTCCTAAGTGAGGGTCCCGTGACTCACCTGGGCTGACATTGCAAAACCAAAGTGCCCAGACCCAGACACACCTCCTTCTCTGTGGGAGACTTCAAGTCCTAGTCCGAGCCAGGGAAAGCCAAGAGAAGACAGAGAAGGCAGGTGGGCAGAGTCAGGTGCTTGCCCCGAAGGTTTTGAGAGAAGGTGGTCTGGGTGTGAGGCCTCTAGGAGTGGCCTCAAGAGAGGGCTCACTGGGGAGGAGTTGGGCCATTGCGATCTTTAAGAGGGTACAATGGCTACATGGGATTAAGAAAAAATGAAGGCAGGGAAATGGAGATGGTAGATCCAAACCACTTACCCTGAAAGCTAGCTTAGTATCAAAGGGAGACAGTGAGTGATCAAAGAAAGAGCATGGGACTTCTGCTGAAGTCTAGTCTGAGACTTACTCTTCTCCTCTGTAGAATGGGTGAGCACTATAACCTCAGAGCTTTGCTATGACAGTGATATGACATAACAGGCAATTGAGGCAAACAAACAAACAAAAGGAACAAAGCCTTATAAACTGCAAAACCCTGTAAAAGTACAAGGCTGGACAAAGGATGGGATTGGGCAGTAGCTAGAAGGGCAAGGGGACCGACCAAGCAAAGGTTTGAGGGACACAGTTCTGATTTTAATATTGGGGAGGCCAATCCAAATGCAGAGGGGAGGGGTAGGGGAGAAAGGAAGAAGCCTGTAGAAAGGGAGAATCCAAAGGGATGAGGGGGCACCAGGGAGCAACCAGAGGGAATATTTGGGTGGGGGGAGGAGTCAGTGGCATTCTCTGAAGCTGGAGGGAAGGCTGGACAGAGAGGAGCCGGGTGGAGCTGAGGACGGACAAATGCTTCTCAGAGGCACCTGCTCCTCATTCCCAAGGGAACAATAGGAAGGATAACACTGCTGGCTGCCGTGCGGAGGCTGCTGGTTTATGAAGTGCTGCCGCAGACATGACCACATGTAATTGCCCTGCCTGACAGCCCTGGCTGGGGGACGGCATGGCCCTGGGTGACAGCTGGGAAAACCAGGGCTCACAGGTGGTGTGGGACTTGCCCCAGGTGACAGGGCTGGTAAGCAGCAGGCCAGGCCAGGATGGGAACCCGCATCCCACAGCTCCTTGGCTGGGCCTCCTTCCCTCCCTCAGTGCCATCTCCACACTGAAACCCGGCCCTTCCCTGCAGCCGTGCCAGCTCCCACCCGCCCTGACTCACTGGGAGGGGCCCTGGTTCTTCTTTTCTCCCCAGAGCTGGTTTCTGACCTTCCAGGCTCCACCCTCTCTTTTTTTCCTTTCATCGCCCCGCCCCGCCCCTGTCTCCCTTTGGATGACACTTTTAGAAATAAAGGCAGAGTTTTGTAATGATATTAAGATGGGGGCCACTGGAGACCTGCCCTGCCCTGCCCTGACACCCCCACCCCACCCCCCCCCTCGGCCCAGAGATTCCCAAGGGAACAGGCACCAAGGGCCTGTGGTAGGAGGTTCCAGCTGTGCTTTGTAGTTGCCAGGCCTGCCCAGCAGCCAGAGCTCCTGGCTGAGGCCCGGCTGGAGCCCAGGGCCTGCGGGCCTTCCCCCGCCCTAAGGTCTCCTTGGTCTGGGGGATGGTTCTTCCTCTGGTCAGTAGCTGACTAGAGACTTACTCTTCTCATCATACGTAGGTGTGGGTGAAAGCAAGAACTGCATTCTTGTGTGCCATTTCTCTTCATGCTCCGTGACCCCACGCACAAGTAAACTTGACCCAACCGCCTCCCTGGAGCCCGGCCAATCAGATTAGTATTCCATCTTAAGGCGAAGAGCAGAGAGCAGTGGCAAGGAGACTTTCCTGGTGTGGGCAAGGCCTTCCTCGGACCATGACAGTCTACGCTAGAAATTTTCCAGAACCTCTTCTCTCTTGTCCTTCTAACTCCAACTGATGCACAGCCACTGCTTTATCCCCTGGACCACTGCCTCAGTCCCCCTGGCAGCCTCTCTCTCTCCAATCCATTTATAATCTCTCAGCAGGGCTGACGACAGGGGCACTGGTGAAGATGACAGAATTCTTGGAGTCAGAGAGAGAGAGAGACAGAGGGAGAAGGAAAGAGAGAGAGAGAGAGAGAGAGAGAGAGAGAGAGAGAGAGAGAGAGAGAGAGAGAGAGAATCAGTGTGCACAGGGAACCAGCTCCCAGTGAACAGAAACCCTGCAAACCGGTTTGGGCAGTCCAGGAGCCAGGCAGGTCAGGTGTGGCCGAAGCTTCCAGAGGGGGGAGCATGACTGACTGAAGCAGGGCTGCCCTGGGGCGATGCCCCAGGCCTTCTCCTCTTCCTCCTACCCACCCTCCTCCCATCTGGGAGGCCCACTGGAGCTCCCCTGGCCTGGCCTCTGACAGCCCTGCTGGGTCTGGGAGAGAGAGAGGACTGCTTGGGGAAAACTGGGGCACACACTCTACTACTATGAAAAAGCCGTGTCTGACAGCTGTGCTTCTAGCTCTGCTCCAGCACAGCCACACAACAAAGGGCAGTGTTTGTAATAAGTGGTGCCGGGCCGGAAGGGAGAAGGAAGTTGGACCCTGAGGTTATACTATCCATGAAAATTAACTCAAAGTGAACCAAAGTCCTAAACGTGAAAACTGTAAGACTCTGACAAAGGGAGTTCCCACAGAGGGACCAAAGCTGGAGGCCACCCCTGAGGCCCCGCCCACATCCCAGTTATAAACCTAAGTCCATCGGCACTTATGGGAAACACCTCACTGTTACGTAAACCTCACCTGTATCAGCCACAGTTCCCCAACTCAGCTGTAGCCAGCTTCCCATACCCTGAAAAACAGGGCCTGAGAGCCTTATAAGGAAATCCCCAACTTTGACACTGATTTCTTGGCTCTGACACCAGAACACAGGCAAAAAGAGGGGGGAGGGAGGGGCATGGATAAATTGGACTTAGTGCAATCAAAATCAAATGAGAAAGTTTTGTTCATCAAAGGATATTATCAAGAGAGTGAAAAGAAAACCCATGGAATGGGAGAACATATCTGTAAATCATGTACAGTATCTGATAAGGGGTTAATATCCAGGTCATAGAAAGGAACACCTGTAAATTCACCAATAACAATATCAGAAGAATCCTGTTCGAACGTAGACTAAGGATTGGGAAGGACATTTCTCCCAAGAAGATATAGCAATGACCAAAAAGCACATGGCAAGACACTATACATCACTTATCCTTAGGGAAATGCAAATCAAAACCATGAGGCGATAATACGTCATGCCCATTAGGAGGGCTATTAAAAAACAAAACAACACAAAACAGAAAATAAATGTTGATGGGGATGTGGAAAATTTGGAAACCTTATGCAATGCTGGTAGGAAATGGAAAATGGTGCAGATGCTCTGGAAAACAGCTTGGCAATTTCTCAAAAAGTTAAATATAGAATTACCTAATGACCCAGCAATCCACACTCGTTCTATCTGCCCTAAATAACGGAAAGCAAGGATTCAAACCGATACTTGTATATCAAGTTCAGAGCAACATCACCCACATTCGCCAAAAGGCGGAAACAAGCCAAATGGCCTCCTACAGACGAATGGATAAACAAAATGTGGTCTCTCCATACAATGGAATATTATTCAGCTACAAAGTGGAACCACGTGAATGCATTGTGAAGGCATTACGCTAAGTGAAATAAGTCAGACACAGAAGGACAAATATTGTATGAGAGACATAGAATAAGCAAAGTCCTAGAGAGGAGAGAAGAGGTGACCAGAGGTGGTGGGGAGGGAGGATGGGAAATTAGTGTTTCATGGGCACAGAGTTTCAGTTTGAGATGGTTAAAATTTTCTGGAAATAGCTAGTGGTGGTGGTTGCACAACATTGTAAATGCACTAATGCCACTGAATTGTGGAATTAGAAATAGTTAAATGGTACAGTTTATGGTATGTATATTTTACCACAATTAAGGAAAAAGCCTTACTCCACGACATGCTTTATAATTTCCGGTAAGTCTGTTAGGTGCCTTGTGCCTCAGTTTCCTTATCTGTAAAATGAGAATCATGCCTTCAAGGATCAAATTAACAGGTAGTTGAAGTGCCTGAGGCCCACTAGATGCTCAAATGTTATTTTCCCTTATTACTTTTTTTTAGTTCCCCAAATAAAAATAACTATTTCTCCCCCTGGATTAGAAAACTAACACATACTCACTGTGAAAACATTCTTCTCAGACACCATCTAATAAAGAGAGGCATATGTTTTTAAGAATAACATACTCGCACCATTAAAAAAAAACACAAAAAACCACAATTGTCATTTTGATATATCTTTTCAGACATTTTTCTCTATTTCCTCATATATCTCTCCATTTTTTCATATATAATTTTTACTATTAAGTAAACAGCATCTGTGGATAGAACAAAAAAGTATAATATAAACAGATTTAAAAATAAAACATAAAGCATAATAGGACAGTGTAATAAACACAGTAGTTTATTAATATATACATGACCTAAAATCTTAAGCAAACTTACAATGGTCTTTATGATTCGGTATCCTTGCCCTCAAAAATTGATATTCTAGTGGTGATGAGAGTTGGAGGTGACAAATAATCAAAAAGCATACCTTTTAAAAATATTTTTTATTTATTTTTTACAGAGAGGAAGGGAGAGGGATAAAGAGTTAGAAATATCGATGAGAGAGAAACATTGATTCAGCTGCTTCTTGCACACTCCCTACTGGGGATGTGCTTATAACTAAGGTACATGCCCTTGACTGGAGTCGAACCTGGGACCCCTGAGTTCCCAGGCCAATGCTCTGTCCACTGAGCCAAACTGGTGAGGGCAAAGTATACCTTTTTTTCTTAAAAAAAAAAAAAAAAAATGGGATCCTTTTGCACATGCCACATTGTAGCTTACTTTCATACTGTAAAATAGTTTTCCAACATACTTACTGACCTTTCAGATATATTATTCAAAGCATTTCTTAAGACGTGCCTGGGTCTTGTCACTGGGTCTGAAATGGAGTAATGGTGGGATACTATGTGGTTTTCCCTGCTCCAACACAGTGAGTTCTGTATGCTGACCCGGGTATGCTAAATGCATCCTGAACTTAGCATGGGTGTGGCTTCTCCCTGGGCAGGCTTCTCCAAGTACCTTCTTCAGGACACTGTTCCTTCAGTGTGCTTCAGCATGCAAGGATTCTATGGCAGGCAAAACATTTTGGAAAAGGTACCTGGTACCTTTTCCTCTTAGAGGTTTGCCGAGCATTTGCTAAAGGCATGTTGAAGACTCTGAGAAGGCCTTCTGCAATTAAGCAGTTGGTTTTATCTTCTTTAACCCAGTTTTCTTATTTTTTTAAAAAAGATTTTTTTAAATTGATGTTTAGAGAGAGTGAGAGAGAGAAACATCAATGTGAGAGCAAAACATTGATTGGCTGTCTCCTGCACGGCCCCACTGGGGATAGAGCCTGCAACCTAGGCATGTGCCCTGACTGGGAATGGAACCAGCAATCTTTCATGCCCGGCACAATGCCCCACCAAATAAGCCACACTGGCCAGGACTTCAGTTTTCTTATTTTTGCATGACCATTGAATAGTGTGGCTACATACCAGTGCCATGGTCTCTGGACAGCATGTGTGTTGGTTGTTGTATGCAAAACACTGCTGGGAACACACCATGGTAGAGGTGGAACTAAAATGGAAAAAGGCTGCTTTTCTGGCTGGTGGGGTATTCTTAGGATGCTGCCACTGGAAATGTTGAAAGCTCTATTGTGTTTTATGAAAATTCAGGTGGGGCGGGGTGAGGTTTAATAGTATGAGAAGGGGTGTGGAGGAGGAATTGACTGGTGGAAACTCTGGAGAAGAGAAAACAAATAGTAAACACTCCAATGGAAACATTATCTCAATGATTATCTTAACGATAATAAAAGATTACGCAAATTAAAGTAGACGTGGTGCTTTCAGACATTATTTAAAAAGGCGAGAAGGGGATTAGGAGAAAGTGCAAAATGGTAATCCCAATGCTGGCCGGGTGGCGGGGAAACTGACATACTCAGTTAACCAATGGCACTGTGGATTCCCACAACCTACTGGAAGGCAGTATGTAGCAAGAACCCCCAAGATAAGCATCCCTTTGTCTAGTAATCCCACTGCTAGCCACCTAGCCTAAGGAAACATATACAGAAGGCCTTAGACTGCTGCGCTGTCAACAATAGCCAAAGACTGGCCGTCTCCCTGTGAAAGTATTAAATGGGGGGTGTGACTTTTTTCTGGTAGAATTGTCCTTCTGGTGGTGATTAAGTACCTGTGCCATGGAAACAGAATGAATATCTGTGTGTTTGAATTGCTTGAGGAATTAAACACACACACACACACACACACACACAAACCAAACAAACAAACAAAAAAAACATACAAACAAACAAACAAACAAACAAAAAAACAGATTCCAAGCTCTCCCCGATTTGTGCAAAATCAGGGTCTGGCCAAGAGCTCCCCACCTCAGCCATTATAAGTGGCTCCTCCTTCTCATCCCCAACCTGCTGTTTCCAGTGTCAGGTTCTCTCTGCTTCTGGTTTCCCATCCAGGGAGAGGGAATCTGGTTGGAAGACATTCTTTTCTGCCAGGTCGCAGGCCAGCCTCGGAGATCGGCTGCCCAGTAGTCAATGACCAGCCCTGATCTAACCAACTGTAGGGATGGAGCAGAAAAAAGTACAAAGCACATTCCCTTGTGCCTACCTGCCTCTCTCTTCTCAGCAGGGTCTGTGCATGGGACTTTGCCTGGGTTGCAGAGGCAATCATGAAAACATCCTGCAGCTCATTTGGGGGAAAAGCAGATTTCGTGATTCCAGATTCCCAGTTGACAAGAAGTCAGGCTGAATCTTTGGATTGTGGCACAGCAGAAATGAGCCTCCTTCCTGAGCCGAGGGCTCTGACAGAGAGAAAGAACTATTTCCGTAGCCATTTCATAAACAACCACCAAGTCAATTAGCAAACCTAACCTCCAGTAGCATGCGTTTTGGCTCCTCATAAATCTCAGAAATGTCGCTTCCACTCACGTCAGGGTTTTTAAGTAGCACTTTCCCAAATGATTCCAGCGAATTAGCCATTCAGCCGTCCTTGCCAACCTCATCCTGCCCAGAGAGAGCCATGCTCAGTCTTTTCAAAGCTGAGCGTGTAATGCTGCTTCGTGCTGAAGTTTGGCCAGTGCATGAGGGTTAACTGAGGAGAGGCCTGGGCAATGGAGCTGCCAGAGAGATGGAGAATAAGAAGGAGCTGAACTTCCAGGGAAGCAAGAAAAAGCAGCCCTCTCTCCCTCCCTCCCCTAGCATCTCAAGGTCAGCGGACTTCCTGCCGTGCTGTCTACTGTGAGAGCCACTAACCATGTGTGGCCACTCAGACTGAAGACCCTAGCTCAGTCACTTGGATTTGATTCCTGGTCAGTACAAACAAGGATCAACCAATGAATGTGTAAAGAAATGGGAGAACTCTCTTTCTCTCTCTCTCTCCCTCTCTCTCTCTCTCTCTCTCTCTCTCTCTCTCTCTCTCTCTCAATCTCTCTCTCTCAAAAATCAATAGAAGAAAACGTAATTAAAAAACAAATTTAAGTTCATTTCAATGGAACAAAAATGAGGTGAACCAAACAAAGGCTGAATGAAAAAATTCCCTTCCTCAAGTGGGCAAGAGCCATATGTGTCTAGCAGCTGCGATATTAGTACAGATGTAGACCGTTTCCATTATTCCAGAAAGTTCTGTCAGATGGATCTATAGGGTAAGCCGTGTCCCCTTCCCGCTACCCCTAGCCAAATGTTGGTCACACGGTGCCCACCCCGTGGGGACCGATGTCACAAAGCCAGTAGACAGCCCAAACCAGGTGATAGAGGGGAGGAATGCCACCCCTCGGAGGGTCCCTGGGTGGAGCTCAGGCTCCCCAGGGTTTCCCTCACTTTGCAGAGAGGGAGGGTTCACTGGCTCCTCCTTCCCCCTTTCTTCTAGAAATGCAGCCATAATTGTCATTTTTTCAGTGAGCCTGGGACTTATTCCTGTGTTGTGATAAGGAAGAGAGCCTTGAAAGGAGAGAGAAAAGAAAAATAAAACAAGGGGAAATGGTGAACAACATAGACTGATGAACAAGAACAGACCCAGAGATAAGGAGCCATGGGTCAGACTGTTGGACCTCAGAGGGAGGGTGGGGATAAAGGGAGAGATCAACCAAAGGACTTTCGTGCATACATATGAGTCTAACCAGTGGTCGAGGACAATAAGGGGGTGGGGGCATGAGTGGGGGGGGGAATTGGAATGGGGGTTTGAGGACAAATATGTGATACCTTAATCAATAAAGAAATTTAAAAAAAAAAAAAGAAAGAAGAAACAAATAAACAAAATAA
Organism: Pipistrellus hanaki; assembly: GCF_964339955.1. Classification (NCBI taxonomy): domain Eukaryota; kingdom Metazoa; phylum Chordata; class Mammalia; order Chiroptera; family Vespertilionidae; genus Pipistrellus; species Pipistrellus hanaki. Next base: position 17,122,868 of record NC_140513.1, on the reverse strand, counting down.
TAAAAAAAGAAAGGGAAGATTAGCCCAGGATTCAAATGCCATTCAAGTTTAGGGAATACATGAATGGTTGTAGCTTAAAAACAAATGGAACCAGTTGAAACTGGTTTGGCTCAGTGGTAGAGCGTCGGTTTGTGGACTGAAAGGTCCTGGGTTTGATTCTGGTCAAGGAAATGTACTTTGGTTGCGGGCACATCCCTGGTAGGGGGTGTGCAGGAGGCAGCTGGTCGATGTTCCTCTCTCATAGACGTTTCTGGCTCTCTATCTCTCTCCCTTCCTCTCTGTTAAAAAATCAACAAAATATATTTAAAAAAACAAATTAAAAAAACAAAACAAAAAACAAATGGAACCAAACTTCCCATTCCTATCAGGCCAACTTCCACCACCGGGCTGCCCTGGGAGGCCGGGTGGGGGATGGAGGAGGGGGTGGGGGCAGGGAGGGCCACATTAAGGCCCTTACCATGAGTGGCCATGCCCGTCAGGAAAAGCCTTAGGGGAGTTTCACACAGCAGAGCTGACCCTCATCCTCAAGTAGCACACTGTTTGCAGGATTACAGGGACATGCTGTGGGCGCCTGAAACCCCACCTCCAGCTGCGTCTTCCCTTCGTCTAATCCCAGTTCCCGAAACACAGGCCCTGCTGTTCCACTGCAGAGGGCTTTGGGCCTCGTCTGTGGATGCCGCCGGCCCCTCCTGCTTGGCAGCCCCCAGCAGAGCTGCTCCCTCTTCTGCACCCCCCGCCACTCCTCCCAGCTTGCCTAAACCTCAGAGCGTGCAGAGCAGCCACCCCATCTGCCTGGAGCAGTCCCCACCAGACCCGTTGCAAAACACGCTGAGGCCAGCCACCCAGGTTTCCCATCTGAGAGGTTTGACTCCTTTCCAAGAGAAGGCTTAATAGATTAATTAGATCTTTGCCTCTCGGGGAATTGGCAAATAAACAGTGTTGCGTTTATAACAATAGGAATAAAGGACTAGTAGTGATTTATCACCATTTAGCCAGCCTGGGTTTAACATGAGGGGCAAAAAGGAGTTGAAGTGTGTGTGTGTGTGTGTGTGTGTGTACGTGTGTGTTGAGGGGTGGGGGTGGGGAGTATAATGCAAATTTATTGCATCTCTAACCCCCAGGCTCTTCAGACAGAATTTGGCAGAGTACAAATCTAAAGGCTTTTATCCTTTGCCTCAATGCGAGCCCACATTTCTTGATCTTTCGGAAGCATGAGGCTGCCCTGCATGACTGAATGGATCTTTATTTCGGAGTTACCGCCCTCTTTCGCATCTGCATATGTGGAAAATATTTGTACAATGTACTTGTTTTGACATCTCGAGGTCCAGGGATGTTTTTCTAACAGCGATGTTCACAGATCTCTTTCCTAGAACTAAGTGGAATGCCAAAGCTACCCCATGAATGTCCCTGTGGTTGGAAAATAAATGTCCCTGGTTTCTAAATACATTTTTGTTCCTGGTGATTAAAAAATAAAGACATATAGATGAGAGATGAGAGATAGATAAATAGATGGAGAGAGAGATTTAAAACTCAACCAGGAAGAGGTCCAACTAATATATAGATTAAACATTCCTTGACATGTAGTAATGAAGATGGAAATATTTCCCAAAGCTCATAGGGAATGGGAGTTTCTAATGAGAAAGAAATCATCTTACAGTCTTAAGTGCATTTTTCTCTGTGGTCCCTGCAGCAGTATCAGAATATGTCAAGGCCATTTCAATGCAGCCTCCTGGCAGCCCCTGCCCCTTAGTTCTCCCTCGCACACATCACCCCCTTTGACACCCCCCCTGGTCCTTGCCTCCAGCTCTGCACACACTGGTTCCTCAGCCTGCTGTGCCCTCCTTCACCAGCCCTGCTTTCTGCAGGCTTGGCATACTCCCACTGACTAGTTAAAATGCAAACAATAAATGGGTGCTTTCAAAGTACAAAGTAGAGCCACCACAGCAACTCTGAGATACGCAGCAGAGCGAACCCGTTCTGCTGGTTCCCACTTATCTGGGAAGCCCGGCTCCTCTGAGCCCCAAACGGCCATGCCCAGGTCAGCCAGCTGCCATTCCCACTCCCCCCTCCCCTCCCTGGCCCTTGAGGAAGCATTGAGGCTTTCCAGGTTCCATACCCAAGCTTGACCCGACCAACCCCTGCAGACAGCTCTTAGGGTCCCCCACGTGTGGTGGGCACTTAGACATGAGCAGAGAGAGCAAGGACGATGGGCCAGGGACAGAAGGTCACCAGGACAGAAAGCAATGGGCAAAACTGTGAAAATAAGGCCCTCTCCCCAGAGTAACCTCTCCTCCCCTAGCATATTCCTGGCGATGAGGCTGGGACACTACCTGACCTTTCCTCCCTGGCCTGCCGCTGGTCATGCGGCAGACACCCTTGGAGGAAGAACAAGGGGCCTGCGAGTGCCCTCATGTGACTCCATGCGGGTCCTTGCACAACCATCCCCTTAACCTCTAGGGATAACATCTAGGCCTCAAGTTTGTGTCAGCTCCAAGCCCAGAGAAGCAGCAAGGCCAGGCCAGGCAGGGTGATGCCGGGGCTGACATCAGGACCAGCTGCATTGACTGATGACCCCTGCTCTGGTGCCCACCCATCAGGGGAGACCAGGCCTGAAAGGATACACCTGGAAAGCTGATGAATATTCTGTTGGATCCTCCCCAGAAACCTCCAGATAACTATCCCTCAAAGAGGGGGACCCAGGGCGGCCTCCCACACCCAGAAGCCTCTCTGGCCAGATCACGGGACACACGAGGAAGACCAGTTCCCACAGCCGGCACACCACCAGGCTGCCTTGCCCCAGAGCCACTTCAGAAAGGGCCTGCGGCCTTCCTGGTTGGCATCTGAGCCTTTATTTATTTATTTTTGGCCACAGTTACCAGGGATCTGGGCTCAGCCGCTCAGTCACAAGGCCCGAGGGCACCTGTGCCCCAGCAAGTCAACACAGCAGGAGGCTGTCCCCTCCCACCAGACAAAGGGAGGTGTGGTTCTCCCCAGGGGAGGATTCTGTTCTGCAACTGCATGTTCTTGAGTGACACTGATGAGAAGGAAGGAAAAGAGAATAATCCCTACTGAGCACCTACTCCTACTGTGCACTCATATCATGTGAACCCTCACAACAACCCAAACAATAATATTGTTTTCCCCAGGCCTGTCTGTAATATTTGCAGGACCAGGAAAAAAAAAAAGTACACATGGAGGTCCACATGCCACATATGTTACGCTCTCATGCTTTAAAGTTCAAAATCAATCTAAGCCCGGCTGGTGTGGCTCAGCAGTTGAATGTCGACCTATGAATCAGGAGGTCACAATTCGATTCCTGGTCAGGGTACATGCCTGGATTGCAGGCTCGATTCCCAATGGGGGATGTGCAGGAGGCAACTGATCAATGGTTCTCTCTCATCATTGATGTTTCTCTCTCCCTCCCTCTTCCTTCCTCTCTGAAACCAATAAAAATATATATGTAAAAAAATCAAGCTAAGAAGCTATTAAGTAAAGTATGTGTTAACCTTGTAAATGGGATAAATATCTTCATCATGATAGGGGAGGACAAGTCAAATTTAGAATCCTTAGGCTCATTGGAGCCGAAATGTGGCAATGCAGGGAGAATGGCCTTTTCTCTTTTCAACCTTGACTCTGCCTAAGCCACCAGGAGGGCAAGCCCGTGTGGAAACCAGATGTCTCTGCTCTACCCACATCATCCTCTCCCAACAGCTGCCGGTGGCCGCCAGCAGACCTCAGGCAGGCAGTGTGGTACCTCTTCAAGAGGATGGATCTGGGAGCAGCCCCCACAGGCCCCAGAAGTGGGTTCAGGCCCATTTGGACAAAGAATTTCAGGGCCTTGGCCCGTGTAATGTGGCCTAAATGGGGAGCATGCGTTTTAAGGGGGCAGGTCCCTTTTTCCCATGAACCCCTCACCCAACAGGGAGAAATCGAAGCAAAGAAAACCTAGAACAGGACCCTATAGATTAGGGGAACCATAGTAGGGACTCCCTTTCCTGAGCCTAAATATTTTACTGATTTTATTTCTCTCCTGCACAAATGAGCAAGTCTAATATAGCTGGCCAGGAGGGGTCAATCCTGGGAAGATGAACCCAGGTGGGAGATTCCAAGTCTTTAACGCAAGGGGAACCCGAGGTCCCATCTTAATCCATGGGTCAGGCAGGACTGACACAGCAGCAGCCCATTCTGAGATCACCAGCTAAGCTCACAGATTGTCATACAGCTGGTAAGCGATGGAGCTAGGCTGTGACCCCATGATGCCTGCGCTTTCTGGACCCCACACTATGCCTGTAAAGACCAAAGAGAGAAGAGAGAAGAGGATGCAGAAAGCAGAGGGCTGAACTTTGAGGCTCCGGGACTTGATGAGTCTTGGCCTTCCAGCCTGCCACGAAAACCACAGCCCCGTTCCAGGGGTTTCTGAATGTCGGTACGCCACCCAGGTAAGCTCCTGACCTGGTGCCATTCTCCGGCCCCGGCTCTGGTCCCAACATGCACAATTCTCTGATGGGTGCGTATCTGCCATCCCCCTAGGTTCTCAATCTGCTGTCTTTACGTTTTTGCTTTCATGAACTTGTACCTTTCCTCTCATTCTTCCAAGCCCCCTATCTGCCTGCTCCATGAAACTAAGGTGACCTTGGGTGTACCAGTTAATGCATTTTCCCTCAGACAGGGAGAACTCACAGAGCACAGTGACACAAGGTATTTTTTTTCCCCTCATTAAATTTAATTATTACAATTATAACTTGTTTATAGACCCCCTAATTGGCTTTGCCCATGAAAGCCAGAATGCATTATGAAGCAAGATTTAAAGAAGTAGAACACCTAAGTACAGACGGGAAATACGGCTGTTAAATTTATATGGCCATCAATCCATTAAAGCCTTGGCCTTCCTTCATTATCTCTTTAAGGCCAGTGGCTCTTGGTCTTGGCTACACGTTGGAGTCACCTGGAGACCTTAAGAAACCACTGACGAATGGATGCCATCCCCCAGAGACTGTGATGTGATTGCTCTGAGAGTAAGAATTAAAAAACAAAACTCCCTAGGTCAGTGGTCAGCAAACTCATTAGTCAACAGAGCCAAATATCAACAGTACGACGATTGAAATTTCTTTGGAGAGCCAAATTTTTTAAACTTAAACTTCTTCTAATGCCACTTCTTCAAAATAGACTCGCCCAGGCCATGGTATTTTGTGGAAGAGCCACGCTCAAGGGGCCAAAGAGCCGCATGTGTCTCGCGAGCCGCAGTTTTTCGACCACGGCCCTAGGTGATTTTATGCAGTTAAGGTTGAGAACCACAATTGGTTAAGGGAAAGATTTACCTTAATCCTACCTGTGCTGCACTTAGCATTTAAAAGTACAGGCCCTGCTTTGACCAGCGTGGCTCAGTTGGTTGAGCATTGTCCCATGTGCTGAGAGATCACATGTTTGATTCCCTATCAGACCACATACCTAGATTTTAGGTTTGTTCCCTAGTTGGGGCATGTGCAGTTGGCAAGCAGTTGAAGTCTCTCTCTCCCTCCCTCCCTCCCTTCCTCTTTTAAAATCAATCAAACATTTTCTTTTCTTTTTTTTAAGTACAGATCCTTGAGCCTGGCTAGAGCCACCTTTCCAAAGCTTACCATTTCTGCCAACTATGGAAGCCCCACTGCCCTCCTAGGTCCTGTGAGTCTCTGTTGTACAGTCAAAACTCTTCCTGTGTTTATAGTTTTCAGAAAAGAGGGTCTTCATTTATCTCCTCCATGGTCAGCCACGTGGGGCCGACCCCTGGGAAGACAGAGCCTGGGGAAGAAGAGGCAAAGTCCTCGGTCCAAAGGCAACATATGGTGCCGCCTTCATCCTGGGAGTGGTAGGTGGCACATTCTCGGGGCAGCAGCACTTGCCTAGCCCCTACCTGCTGCACAGGCTCTGGGCAGGCTCTCCTGTGTTAGAATCCTGTGCTCTAAGAACCATATAAGAAAGTTAAGGCCGAAACCGGTTTGGCTCAGTGGATAGAGCCATGGCCTGCAGACTGAAAGGTCCCAGGTTTGATTCCAGGCAAGGGCATGTACATTGGTTGCAGGCACATCCCCGGTGAGAGGTGTGCAGGAGGCAGCTGATGGATATTTCTCGCTCATCAATGTTTCTAGCTCTCTATCCCTCTCCGTTCCTCTCTGTAAAAAGTCAATAAAGTGTGTGTGTGTGTATATATATATATATATATATATATATATATATATATATATACATACATATATATATACATATATATATGTATTTATTTATTTTTTTTAAAGAGAAAGTTAAGAGGGGCCACAGAGGAGCCACTAAAGGCTTCAGAGCTCAGGCCCCCATGCCCACCTTCTCTGAGTCAGCCCTGGAGCCCTGGTCACATGGCTTGGCATGGGCTCCTTTGCTGGCAACCAGAGGACAGTACCCACCACAGCCTCTCAAGTGCAGCCACTGCTGCTGCAGAGAAGTTGTACAACAAGTTCCGCCAGGAGAGCTGGCCTGTGGCTCCGGACTGTGGCTCCCTGAGGTGGGGCTTGGGTTTTCTCTCCGAACCTCTTCCAGGGCCTTTCTTCACAGACAGGGTGGCCTCTGCGGCCAGCCGCTGGGCATCCATAGATCTAAAGACTCCGAACCACATTTGTCATCAGCCTGAATAACCACCTGAGCTCTGCCCCTGGCCCAAGAGGGCACGAGGCCTGGGAAGAAAATGCCCACATTGTTTTACGATGAGAGCAGGCGTAGCTCGCCCGTTGGCGAAGGGAAGCCCTCAAATGCCTTTAATATTTCTGCCAGTCTTGGCAGGAGGTTATTTTCATCTTTTACCAGGGCACAGAGAGCGATTGTTTGCGAAAACTCTCAAGCTCCCTCTAGTGTAGACAGGATATTGGGCATTACTTGAGCGTGGACATTTAAAAAAAAATTTTTTTTATTGATTTCAGAGAGGAAGGGAGAGGGAGAGTGAGATAGATATGCTGGGAGAGATTCATTGATCAGCTGCCTCCTGCACGCCCCTACTAGGGATCCAGTCCAAAACCTGGGCATGTGCCCTGACGAGGAATCAAACTTCTTAATGATATGGGGAAATGCTCATGATACAATTTTTAATGAAATTATATATATATATATATATATATATATATATATATATATATATATATATACACATTGAGGTATAAGCAAGGTAAAAAACATATGAAAGGTGGGGAGGGATGAATAGGCAGAACACAAAGGGTTTTCAGGGCAGTGGAAAAACTGTATGACACCATAATGATGTCTTTATACATTTGCCCAAACCCATTTATATATTTAAAAGCCTAAGCAACCATCGCAACCAAATGGACAACTGAACAGGCTGTGTGGGGCGACTAGGCCAGCAGGGGGCTTAGTGAGGGGCGACCAGACTGAGCAGCAGGCTATGTGGGGCGACCAGGCCGGTGCGGGGGGGGGGGGGGGGGGGGCGGGCAGTTAGGGGTGACCAGACCAGTGGGGAGGACAGTTGGGGGTTACCAGGCCAGCAGGGGTGGCAGTTGGGGAGATCAGGCAGGCAGGCAGGTGAGCAGTTAGGAGCCAGTGGCCCAGGATTGTGAGAGGGATATCTGAAACTGGCAGTCAGATATCCCCTGAGGGGTCCCGGATTGGAAAGGGTGCAGGCTGGGCTGAGGGGACCTCCCCACCCCCTTGCACAAATTTCATGCACTGGGCCTTTAGTAGAATATAAAACATCAAGAGTAAACCCTAAGGGAGACTATGGACTTTGGGTGATCATGTCGTATCAATGTAGGTTCATCATTTGTAACAAATGCACCGCTTTGGTGGGGGATGCTGATAATGGGGGAGGCCACGCATGTGTGGGGAGAGGGTTATATAGGAACCTCTGTGTCTTCCTTTCCATATTCTATGAACCTAAAACTGCTGTAAAAAAAAAAAAAAAAGTAAAGTCTTTAAAAGAAAAGATCTGGAAATAGATGGTTATACAACATTTTGAATGCATTTAATGTCACTGAATTGTATACTTTAAAATGGTTAAAATGGTAAACTTCGTGTTGTTTATATTTTAGCACAATTTAAAAAAAAACTTTAAAAACACATGCAATGAATGTTCTGAAAAGGTTGGAAAGAAATGCCCAAAATGTGAGCTATTTTTACGAGTGAGATTGTAGATGGTTTTGATGTTCTTCCTTAGCCTTATCTTCTTTAGGCCCACACTGAGCATGGAGGAAAATGTAATTAGAATATAGACTCCATAATCCGGAAAGTTATTTTACCAGTCAGGGTCTCAGCAGGAAACAGATGGCACACTCAAATGAGAACAGTTTGAGGAAGGTGTATTGGCAAAGGAGTTCATTACAAAGGTGTGGGGGTGTAGGAGACCCCAAAGGATGTGCAGAAAGTGATGGTTTGTGAGGACTTGGGTACAGAAACAACAGACCTATTACCACCTTGAGGCTGATAGAAGAAGCAAGGGGGGCAGGAGGTAACAGAACAGAGACGGGGCAGGAGCTGTGCCGAGCAGGCCACACCGAGAGGAGAGTGACCTTCAGCGGGGGCAGCAGCCCTCCAAAGGTGACCGCTCAGAGTCACTGACTCCCTCCTCTAATCTCCTGCTGGGGATCCCTAATGGACAGAACCCATTGGAAGCCAAAACCCAGGGAGACCGTGCTGCCCAGCATATACGTCAGCATAGGAGGCTCGGAGCAGAGTGCGAAGGGAAGAGAGTGAGCTGGAGGGGCCATTGGAAGTGGAATTTTTAAAAAAATATATTTTATTGATTTTCTACAAAGAGGAAGGGAGAGAGATAGAGAGCTAGAAACGTCGATGAGAGAGAAACATCGACCAGCTGCCTCCTGCACACCCCCTATTGGCGATATGCCTGCAACCAATGTACATGCTCTTGACCGGAATCGAACCTGGGACCCTTCAGTCCGCAGACCGATGCTCTATCCATTGAGCCAAACCAGTTTTGGCTGGAAGTGGAATTTTTAAAAGAATCTGTAGGACCTGGCGGGGTAGCTCAATTGGATAGAGCATCAGCCTGATACCTTCAAGATTGAGGGATTGATCCGTAGTCAGGGCACATACAAGAAGCAACTAATGAATGCATAAATAAGTGGAATAACAAATTGATGCTTCTCTCTGTATCTTTCTGTTTATTAAATTAATCAATAATTTTTTTAAAATTGATAAAAGCTTGAAAAATTTATTGATTCAAAATTGAGTTGGATCTTTGGGGGTTTCTGGTCCAGTCATATCTCTCACATTTTGAAATGCATCTTTTTTTCCCTAAAATATATTTTATTGCTTTTTTATAGAGAGGAAGGGAGAGAGATAAAGAGTTAGAAACATCGAAGAGAGTGAAACATCGATCAGCTGCCTCCTGCACACTCCCTACTAGGTATGTGCCCACAACCAAGGTACATGCCCCTGACCAGAATTGAACCTGGGACCCTTGAGTCTGAAGGCTGATGCTTTATCCACTGAGCCAAACCGGTTAGGGCCTTGAAATGCATCTTTATCAAGACCTGGGAAGATGGCCATTTGACCTTTGCAGGGATAGTTTAGGCATGGGCAGCCCTTACTCTAGGACCGTAGTTGGCAAACTGCAACTCGCGAGCCACATGCGGCTCTTTGGCCCCTTGAGTGTGGCTCTTCCACAAAATAGCATGGCCTGGGCGAGTCTATTTTGAAGAAGTAGCATTAGAAGAAGTTTAAGTTTAAAAAATTTGGCTCTCAAAAGAAATTTCAATCGTTGTACTGTTGATATTTGGCTCTGTTGACTAATGAGTTTGCCGACCACTGCTCTAGGAAAATCCCATATCTCTTTGAGCAGGAATGATTATTAGGGGGTTGGCTGTGAGGAAGCAGAATGATGCCATGGGAAGAGCAGAGACAGAACACCTGGATTCAAATCCCTGCCACTCGGTCCATTTATTTATTTATCTTGGTCTGTTTCTCACATGTAGAGAGAAGCAATAAAATCTACCCGACCTATCTGTTGTGAGGATGGAGAGATGCTATGCAATGCCAAGGAACGTAATAAATAGCTGGCCCAGGGGGGGCACTCAGGGGATGCTGAATCTGAACCTGAAGTTTGTTTCCTGGAAACGTGCAGCCATTGGTCCCTGGTGACCCAGAGCACCCCCTCCTCACTACTCTCCTTCAGATAATAGGAATATCCTCCTGAGTGTTTTCTCTCCTTCAGGCTAAGCTTTTCTATTTCCCTTGGACCATTTTTGTTTTTTCAGACACTTGATTCTCCTCCAAACAAGGACCTACCTGTTCCTAGATGATCCATCTCCATGGCCCGAGTTGATTGGTGCGAAAAAGGTACTGCACCCAGGCGGGCCAATCAGATTCCTGCCCTAGGATTTTTAAACCTGGAACCGGAGAGAGTCAGATCTCTCCTGGTAGGAGCTGAGGGATGGGAGGTGTGAGACAAGTCAGCGTGTGCTGTGGTGTGGTGGAAAGGCGAGGTGCAAGAGAGAGAAGGAAGGTGATGGGGGTGGGGAGCAGAGGGAAGGAGGGGGAGGGGCCGATGGCCACATTCTGGCTTCTGACATCTGGGAGCAGTGGCTCTGGAGGCCCAGTGCGCTCCCTGTTTCTCCAGCGTCACTTAAGCCTTCTGGAATTCTGAGAACCAGCAAAGTCCCTTTCTCTAAACCAGCTTGCAGTCCATGATGGGTTTCTGAGCGTTTTGAATAAAAGAATCACATGGCCACGTCTGAAAGCCTAGCTCAGGGGCGGGAAACTTCTTTCTGCCAAGGGCCATTTGGATATTTATTAACATCATTCAAGGGCCATACAAAATTATCCACTTAACAATTAGCCTGCTCTGTTTGCTTAAACATGTACTTAACTCACCCCTCACGCCTTGGCAGGGCCAGACCAGATGATTTCTCGGACCATATACAGCCTTCAGGCTGGCCGTTCCCCATCCCTGGCCCAGAGCATGGACTTGAGAGTTTAAAAGGCCTGGGTTTGCATTTGGTATGAACCGTTTACCAGCTTTGGGATCCGTAGCAAGTTCCACAGGCACTTGGAAGCCATTTCTTTCACCTGTGAAATGAGACTAGAGTTAGGCACCTTGTGACTTGACTGTAAGGAGGAAGAAGCACGTACATAAAGTCCAGTTCTGTACCTGACATCCGGTAGACTCACCCCATTGGCAATAGCAAAACGAATTCTACCTTTATTATCACTGCGTTGGCAGCTAATTCAGGCAGTTATACAAGCTGTCACAGATTCGCTTTCCCTGCCCCACACCTGCACTGACTTTGGGAGCCTAATTGTGGGATTTAAAATGTTTCCCTGATCACGTTCCCCTCTGTCAATCCCGGAGAAACTGTTTAACAGGAATATCGACATCTTTGACAGGACAGATGCTCCTCTGTCCCCTCGGAGGCCTCTGGCTTGTGCTATTTACAGAGTTTCATGACCGGAGCGACAGGAGCCGTCGGTGTTTGAAGGAGCCTTTCTCCTCTGCGCAGTGTATGTTCTTGGGCCCTTTCCCAGAAGTGACTTTCCAGAATAATTGTCCTAGAAAGCTACACACAGCCCGCCTGTCAGCTGAGTTGTCACACATTGGAGTCAATTCACAGCTCCTACCATCCATCTACAGTAATGCCCACTGCCCACATAAAGCCCCCGGATGAGTTAGAGGAGTCTAGGCTGCATTTCTAGCTCCAGAAGTTTCTAGTAAGTACTGACTGGAGGTGTTGAAACTTCAGCTGGGGTGATTCATCCACTCGTAATTCCTTCAACACGCATTTAATGAGCACATTTCATGTCCCAGGCCCCGTAGGGGCTGGTGCTGGCCTTATTAGACAAACACCTGGTATCGACCTCAGACAGATCATATTCTAGTGAAAGAGATCAGTCACATGCTGCCATAATTAAAAAAAAAAGTTTTAATCCTCATCCAAGGACATGCTTGTTGATTTTAGAGAGAGGGGAAGGGGAAGAGAGAGAGAGAGAGAAACATTAATATGAGAGAGGAACATCGATCGGTTGCCTTCCCATCTGGTCGATCGGTTGCCTTCCCAACTGGGGATTGAACCTGAAACCTATGTATGTGCCCTGACTGGGAATTGAACCCACAATCTTTCAGTGTACAGGACAATGCTTCAAACAACTGGACCACATCAGCCAGGGCCATATTGCTATCATTTAAAGGATATACTACTATAATTAATGATTAGTGTCTGCCATAAACACCGCCCCCCCTCCAAACCTCAGCTGTCATGAAAAAAGTTTATATTTTTGCTTATGCAAAAATCCAGTGTAGGCTAGAACCGTGGTAGGCAAACTGCGGCTCTCGAGCCACATGCGGCTCTTTGGCCCCTTGAGTGTGGCTCTTCCACAAAATACCACGGCCTGGGCAAGTCTATTTTGAAGAAGTGGCCATTAGAAGAAGCTTAAATTTAAAAAATTTGGCTCTCAAAAGAACTTTCAGTTGTTGTACCGCTGATCTTTGGCTCTGTTGACTAATGAGTTTGCCGACCACTGGGCTAGAAGGCCCCTTTCCTTCTTATAGCCACACCATATGGGGCAGGTGGTTGTCACAGTGGGGAAAAGAGAAATGGAGGCGGTGCATTGCCTTGGCCCGGAAGTAACACACGTCTCTCCCATTGCCTAGGACCGGTCACATGCCCCCCCCCCCCCCCCCCGCAGGCTAACTTCAGTGGGAGCCAGGAAATGTAGGAAGCTCACAGGTACTCCGTGCTCACTGCCTGTCTGCACCCCATGGGCAGTGCTGTGATACCAGTTGAGTGAGGGCGCAGGCATTAATGATGACTCTCTGGATTCAAGTAACAGAAACCAGCTTCCATTAGCATCAACAGAAAAGGAAGTTTACAGTAAGGATTTAAAAAATGTTGGGTTCTCTGAGAATCAAATGAGAGAAATGCAACTGAGCATTTGATAGGGATTAGAGTCAGGAAATGCAAAGCCATTGGTATATGCCTCGGGACTCAGGACCATTTTGTGGAGAGGAAAGGAAGCTTTGACCTAAATGGACAATCCTGTAGGTGGACAACCCAGAAAACACATTCCTGTGGAGTTGATGTCTGCCCTGAGGTTATATGGGGTGTCCCAAAAATGTATACACATACTTGGAGGAAGGATACAGGCAGTGTTTATTACAATACATTGCATTTTCAACACTGAGCTATTGGATGTTAAAGTTTGTATACATTTTTGAGGAGCCACTCTGTATATTTTTTTATGTTATTGTGTATATATTTTTTAAATATACTTTTTTTTTCCCTATTGTAGCAAAATTACCCTGAGTTTTCAAGGCTAGAAAGGAGTTTGTCAGGAGAAGATAAAGAACAAGGTCACTCCAGGCCTGTGTTCTAGGCTAATTAGAAAACCAGTTTGATTTGGAATGAAGGGCTCAGGGAGACCAGGGAAGAGTGGGTATGTGTGGAATGAAACCACGTGGGTTGACCCTGACCTGTTTCAAGGGAAGTGAAACTCCTGATATCGGACCATGGGAAGAAAGCAGCTGGAGACCCAGGGCCAACTGCAGGAGAGAGAGGGAGCTGGCCAGCAGTCAGGTGTCACGGGGATTGCTGAGTTTCCTCCTGCAGCTTGCTCTGTCCGAGGGAGGCATGACCCATCCTCACATCTGTGGATGCCCACAGCTCTGTGTCCACATGGCTTTGACCCTCTCACAAACTGGAGGATGCAGGGCAGGAGGCATTATCTGCTCTTTATAATGCTGTCCAATATGGTAGCCACTAGCCTCAGGTGGCTTCTTGAATTTAATGACACTTAATAAAGAGCTCTAGTAAATGGGTCACAGTAGTCCCATTTTCAGTGCTCAGCGGAGATGCAGAACACTCCCCTCATCCAGGGAAGTTCTATTGCCCAGGGCTGCCTGGGACCGTGAACTTCAAGTGGGTGTCTGTCTTGTTCGTTGTGGTAGCCCCAGGCCCCACAATAGCACCAAGCACATATAGCCTGTGTTGCATTAAAAAAAAAATGTTGAACAAATCTCCATTTACAGCAGAGGAAAAGGAGACTTGGAGAGATGTAACATCCATGATCTGGCAAACACATGACAGAGCTGGAACTCCAACCCTGTTCCCTAGCCTTGTTCAGCCCTTCCCTGCAGCTGCCTGATTGGACCCAAGCTCTAACAGGAGGGAGGGGTCCTCTGCTGTCACCTTAGCGACCTCCAGATAGCTGATTGAAAAGCCACTTTTAACAATGGCTCTATTACTTCTTTTTTTCCCCATGGTAAAGGGGATAGAAAATGTGGGAAATAAAGAAAAACAGAAAGTTAGTTCTTCCTCTACACAAAAGCCAGCTTGGTTAACATTTGGGGATATTTCCTCCTAATCTCTTTTCAATGGAGAGGTGTTTGAGGTTTTCCACAGGGTCCTGTCCTTTGCTTTTGAAAGTCTAAGAAGTTATTTAGGCCAGAAGCTTTCTGCTTGCTTCTCCCAGCCTCATCTTAAAATACCCAAGCCCATTTCTCTCTTCAGATGTCAGTAGAGTCCTGAATGAATTCATGTGCCACAACCATGATATGGTAGAGCTGGGGGGAAGGGGCTAACAGGATATTAACATGGGTGGTTGGGCCCAGCTAGATGGCTCAGTGGGTTGGGCACCAAAAGGTTGCCAGCCAGCCCGATTCTTGGTCAGGGTACATGCCCGGGTTGTGGGCTTGATCCTCAGTAGGGGCATGCAGGGGGCAGCCTATCAATGTTTCATTCTCATGTCAATGTTTCTCTCTCTCCCTCCCTAAAAATGAAAATAATAATAAAAATTTTAAACCAGTGGTTAAATACAATAAAATATAAACCCAGATGGCTGAGGCTAGAGATTCCTACCTGCTGACGAGGGGCTCTGCTTTTTCAGGGAGATGGCAATAATTTCCTGCCTGAAACATGCGAAGTGTCACAGAGGCTGCCTCACTGCAGTAGCAGGACCAGAAAAACCTCTCCTGACTCTGGGCCCTATGCCGAGGTGGGGTCTGAGTTCCTATCACTCGAATGAATGGGGATTCCCAGTGATGACCTTAATGTAAAAACTTGTCCAGAACTGGTCAATTTTGGGGGACCTGAGGGTTCATGATGTCTCAGGATAGGGACACTTTCCAAGTCAGGGATTGTAGGTATTCACAGATAGGTGACAAAGATGGACTTGCAAAACATTTATAAACCCACGGGAGCAATAAAACCACACCCAGTCAGCAACTACAATAAATCAAAGACCTTGCACCCCAATGATGAAAGATAAAAGCAATTTGAAAGAAACCTTACAACAAACAGATTTACAATTTTTTGAAGCAATGAATGAAGAACAGATGCTTTAAGCCTTAAAGCCAGAGCAGAACAGTGTGAGAAAAGAGCAGGCAGGTTTGAAAAGTGGCCACGTGTTAATTCTAGGGGAGATGTAATTATTGAAATGAAGGCAGCCAATGAATTCAGAGACATGAAGAAAGAGTGAGTGAGGTTGGCCTTTGAAAGGCTGTTTCTGTTGTTGACGTTCTTTCTAGGCTTTTCTCTTATTGCAATGTTGTCCACAAAATTGTCATTAAACATTCTCCAGAAACACGACTTTTACTTTTGCCAAATTTAAGCTAAAAATGTCATCTCTTATTTGAATTTGTCATATTTGTTACACATATTTTTATCGGTTTCCTGATTGCCTTTTTTATTATGCATAGGGTGGCCTGAATTCCAAATTGATGTATCAATTTAATCCACATCTGCAACTTTAACTAGTAGAAGACATTTTGATGTCAACTTAAATCAAAGCAGAAATGGACTGAAAGATTTTCTATCTTTTTTTGAAGACCAGTCCTTGAGATAATATACTTTTAATTTGAGTAAGACAAGGCATACACTCAGAATCTTTTGGACTCTGGGGGCATCCTTTGGACACTCTCCAGGCATTTATGCAATGAAGCCAGCATATCAGGAGCTTTGGCCAGTGATAGGTCTATTATAGGGTGTGGCCCGAGTTTAGAACAACTCTTCCCTTCTATGCGAGCTGTCCCTGCCTCCCACTCTAGAGCCCAGTGGTCAAGTTTTGTGGGGGAGGCTCTGTGGCTCACTGATCAACTCCTTGGGCCACAGTGATTGGTCCAAGCAGAGTGATACTTAAATGGAGTTGGGCCAATCAGAATGCTCCCTTGAGCAGTGGAGAATGGGAATGGAGGGAACATTCTCTTTTCCTTTCTGGCTTTGGAGTTGTGAGAAAGAGCAATCTCTCTATCAGGTTCCTTTGAAGACACCCAATATAATGAAGGACAAGAGAAGCAGAAAGAAAAGGAGCCAAGAATCCAATACCTCCATCGAGCTGCCCTACTTCCAGAAGTTGTTCCACCCAGGAGTCCCCATTTTGTGTTTAAACTAATCTGAGTTGGGTTCCTGTCACTTGCAATCAAAAGAATCCTTCCTGACACAAGGAGGAGTTTGAGGCTCTGATTCTTACATCTAATTTTATTGCCAAGTTTAATGTTTTTCACTTATTTAATACTAGAGGCCTGGTGCATGAATTCGTGCATGAGTGGGATCTGGCTGGCCAGCCCCATCAGGGCGGATTGGGGCTGGCTGGCCAGAGAGAGGGCTCCAGGGAGATTGGCCGATGGCTCCACCCCCAATTAGGGTAGAGGGGGCCAATTGGGGGCAAGACCAGTGGAATGGGGGCTGGGGGTGAGGGGTCATGGGAGGTTGGCTGTCTGGCCCCACCCCCAACAGGCCAGTTGGCCGGCCGCAGTGTGTGTCATAGTGTCATAGCAACCTATCATTCTGGTCGTTCGGGTAGTTCTGGTTGCTTGGCTTTTATATATTATATATAGATATATACATTAGTAGCAATAATCCAGACTTTAAAAATTATACAAGTAACACATGTTTGTGACAGCATCTTAGACTATATCAATAAGAAAAAAGAAAAAGATATCTACCTACAACTTTATCCATAGGGATAGATGCTCTTAACATACTGGCATTCTGCACCACTTCCCTGATTTTTTGCCATCATCTACATAACTATCTTTTTAAAAATATATATTTTTATTGATTTCAGAGAGGAAGGGAGAGGGAGAGATAAAAACATCAATGATGAAAGAGAATCACTGATTGTTTGCCTCCTGCATGGTTCCTACTGGGATCCAGCCCACAACCCAGGCATGTGCCCTTGACCAAAATCGAACCCAGGACTCTTCAGTCTGCAGGCAGATGCTCTATCTACTGAACCAAACCAGTTAGGGCTAATTAACTATCTTTGATCTAGTCTCTCTCTGTGTTTCTCTTTCCCCTCTCCCTTATCTCCTCTCCTGTCTGTTTTTATCTATATCTATCATCTATCTATCATGGTAATAGCCAACACAACACTTATGCACCATGGATGGCCTAATTTTCCACATAATAACTCAATGTTCACAATGATGCTAGGAGGTAAATATTATTATCCCCAGTTTATAGATGACAAAATCGAAACTCAGAAAAGCACAGAAAGGTTAGAGAACACAGGCTCAGAGAGGTTAGGTATCTTATCCAAGAACTTAGCTAGTATTTGAATCTAGGCTATTTGGCTCCACAATCTATATTCTTAGCCACCACACTCTACTGACTTATCTCACATTACAGTCACATAATAATACTATTTTGAAACCCAAATTTCTCACTTACCAAAACATCAGGGATTCTCTGTTTGTGGGGATGTCTACAGTTCCCAGGTCAACTTTCAGAGTGGCATGGTAACCTGTAACACAAATGCATCAAACTCCACTGAACCAGACTCACGCTGACAAGCATTGAAATTGTTCCCAAATGTTCACTATTATAAAAACACCTAGCTGTAAAAGCATACTAAAAAACAGCCTTGATATCAAAACACAAAACCCTTAAGTTACTCCCGTACATCAGATCCCCAGAGTTATTGGGTGGGTGGGTCTGCAGATGTGATGACTTTGATGTCTACAACCATCTACCCCCCAGAACAACTTAAACTCTCCTTCCTGGGGACTGATGACACTCCTTTAGTTTAGTTTATTTGCAATTTTAAAAATCGAGATGAAATTCACATACCATAAAATTCACTATTTCAAAGAGTGCAATACAATGGTGTTTAATATATTCACAACATTGTGCAACCATCACCACTGTCTAATTTCAGAATGTCTTCATCACCTCCAAAAGAAACCCCACACTAATTAGCAGTCACTCCACATTCCCTTTCCTCCCAGTCCTTGGCAACTTCAAATCTATTTTCTATCTCTTGGACAACTCATGGGAATGAAATCATTTTGTGTCTGGCTTTGTGCACTTAGCATTTTTTTCAAGGTTCACCCATATTGTCACATGTATGAGTACTTTATTCCTTTTTATGGTTAAATAATATTCCATTGTATGGATAGACCACATTTTGTTTATCCACTCATCATTCATCATTGATGGACATTGGGTGGTTTCACCTTTTGGCCATCATGAAGAATCCTGCTATGAACATCTTTTTTAAAAAAAATTATTGATGGTAAGAAGAATTTGTGGATGAGGTCAATTTACAGGCGGTTGGAGGTGGGGTTGTCTCAGGGGAAGGGATCAGCTCTTTGTGCTTTTAGACAATACCTACATAAGACAAAAATAGAATTCCTGAGAGGTTTTGTTATTGAAGACAATCTGGATTTGATACCAGAAACAAAGGACTGCTGAAGGACTGTAATGTTCCTATTTTTTTTTAGAATGTGTTTTTCTAGGCATTTATCAGTTGTTTCTGATTCAAGTTTCTGTGTTTTTGTGGTTAGTTTATAAATAGCATCTTTTTTGTTTAGAAACATGACTTATTGGCCTTGATTACCATCGAGCCTATTCTCATTTACACACCTCCTGCCTTTTCCCAGTAGGTTTCTCACAACCAATACCCTGCACTGGTCTCAGCGAAATCTAAGAGCTAAGTTCCTCACTGGAGCCCCAGCGGCTTAGGTCAGAATGACCTCACACTCTGGACAGAGTCCAGATAGCACTCTTCTTGTGGGCAGTGCCAGGTGCTTCTGTGTGTCTCTTCTTGCTGTGCACAGTTATATTTTGAAGTATTTTATCTAATTTCCCTTTCCACTTTTTTTTCCTTTACTGTTTTACAAGTTATGCTCACAGTTCTCATATATAATGTAGTGCATAGAGTAGAGGAAAAGGAGATATCCAGGATTGAATAGAAAAAGATATCCAGGATTTTCTATGAGCTGCAACTGATAGGAATTCTGGTTGACCCCTTTTGGGAAGGGTGAGCAGATTTTAGTTGTATAAAGAATGATTGTTCTATGTCGGTAGCAGTACTGTTGTATTTTAGAAGTATGGGAAATATATCAGCTAGCAAAAGGAGTGGACTATTGACAGCATTTGAGGTGGGTACTGCTGATGGGGATTAAAGGAGGGCATGTCCTCTTTTACCCCAGGGAGGAAGAGGGTTGTTCCTCCATGCTGGAGGGGGCCAGGATAAAGTGGAACACTACTAAAGAAAATCACATCAGTGCCTGTGTCAAGACCACCAATCAGCAGAGGCCAACACTGGGACCAAAGTTGGGGACCTCTCCGTGGTCCCAGCATACTGCCCCCTTATTAGAAGTACTATGCTCCTCATCTGCCCGGCCTGTGGGGCTGTAGGAGAGACGGAGGCCCCCGAGAGTTCAGGCAGACAAAGTAAGGGTGGGGAAGGAAGTTCAGAGAGAACTGGACCTCAGATTACAACGATAAAATATGAATACATATGAGTTATGATAAAATATGAATTTCCTGCAATGGACTGAATCCTGTTGAAACTCTAACCCCTAATGTGATGGCATCAGAGGTAGAGCCTTTGTGAAGTACTAAGGTTTAGATAAGGTCATGAGGTTACAAGGGCACGGTCCCCGTGATGGGTTGAGCGAGCCAGGAAGAGAACTCTGACCAGGAACTGAATCTGCCAGCACCTGACCTTGGACTTCCCAGCCTCTAGAACTGTGAGGAATATTAAGCCCCCAGCTTATGGCATTTTGTTACTGCAGACCAAGACAACTGCATGTTCACCTCAGACAGGCTATTTTAAGGACCAGATTTGATTACAGGAATCATTTGAGTAGATGAAAATGTTAACAAGAATGGCACAAAAGAAATTCATTGGAGCTGACTGGGATGCTCCAAATCCAGAAATGTCTACTCTGTTTTTAAGACTAAAAATTTTCACACTCAGACATAGCTGTGTGAGATTGCTCAGACTGGTTACACATGTGTCCCTAACGTCAGGCTTCATTCTCAAAGAACAACCTTATCATCTTCCACACACCTAGTTTGCCCAGTTTGTGGCACTGACACCCACCCAGTTGCCCAACCTAGAAACTGGCTCCATCCTTGTCTCCTCCCTCTGTATGCCTATCAGTTATCAAGTCATCACTTCTTCTTAAATGTCTAGACTAGACAACTCACCTTGTCCTCATTGCCACCATCTCTCCTCAGACCTCCACCACCCCCCATCAGATCTTCTTACCTGGCTCTGGTTTGGCCAATGATGTTGGAATCCCTGGGCCAACTTTAGGAGAAATCCTGGAACCTTTTTTGACTGGAGAGGAATCAAGAGGTTTAGGGACTAACCAGCAAAGGATACATGGGTTTTGGTCACTGGATGGCTATAGTGAAAAGGGACTTGTCTAATTTGGGGGTGGGACCGGGTAGGCACCAGGGGTTTGCAGAAGTAAAGTTTGTGTTATTAGTCTATGCCACGGATGAGTGCTGATCCTGTTTGGAGCTGTCAGTGTTAGACTTCAAGATAGTGGCTCAGCCTTGCTTAAATGCCATAATTACATTTATTCTTGTGCGCTGGGTCTTGGGAAGGATAACTCCTCATAAATCAGCCCTTTAGCAGATCTGCAGGAGGTGGGAGGCTACTGATTGTGCTCTCATAATCACTTCCCCTTCTTCAGTAATGAAATTCCTAAGTGCTGGCTAGGTAGAGTGCCATCCAGAATAAAGACTGTATTTCCTAAACTCCCTTGCAGCTAGGTGTACCAGCTCTGGATCCTGATGTGATTAAGTTCTAGCTAACTGTGCAAATGTATGCAACTTTTAGGGATTGCCCTTAAAGGGAAGGGGCATTATTTCTGTCTCCTTTTTCCTCTTTGCAGCTAGAATATGGGTGTGTTGGGTGGAACGGGAAGTCATTTTGGACTATGAGGTAGACAGTGTATGTGGAAGATAGTGAAGCCACCAGATTGGAGGAACAGGGTGCCGATGACCTTGCCGTTTACCTTAGCCAGTTCTGGATTCCGGTGTTTATCCGAGAGAAAATAAACTTCCATTTTGCTCCAGATACCTTTACTTTGGTTTTTGGGTTCAGAATTTAATACCTGAACGTGGGATGCTACAAATACCATCTAAAATGTAGCGCTGGGTTAGTGGAATTGGCAGGCCAGCAGATGGTAGGAACAGAATTGCATTTTTACATAATTGCTTTTTCCAACATTTGATGAAATTGTCATCTGCGGTAACTTGGAGGATGGACCACATGCTGCTGAGGCCATGACAATAGAGAAAATGGGGGAGGATGGAAAGCATGACTTGCTCCTTGTTGCTTTTCACAAAGTCCTACACAAGTGAGAGGAACTGGGGCTAGCGCCAGCCAGACTCAGCAGAGATGGGAGGGGATCCTGCTTTGATAAGGGAGGCACTGTTTGCAGCCTGAACTCAGAGTTAGGGTTCTGGAGCATAGAAATGCCTGCTCTCCGAACGGCAGCTCTGAGGGCAGTGGCCTTGAAGTGGCAGCCTCGGCAGAAGCCGGGCAGCAATTGATGCCAAGACTTCCCTGCCAGCGCCTGCAGACCAGGTGGATCCAAAGATCAGATTAAGGGCGTTGTCTCAAAGAGGGAGAAAAACCACCCCCAAAACTATGGGGCAAAGAAAGGAGGGGTGCTTTAGACACGGCTGACAAAATGCTAGCCATTGAAACCGCGTAATGTTGCAAAAGTGCTCATCATCATAATCTCTCTCATTTGGGATAAACGTGAAATATTCCATAATACAAAATTTAAAAATAAGACTATCTACAAACAAATACACAAACAAACAAAGGGTGTTTCCCACTCTAGGTCCCCTTTCTGGTGGCCTTTGAGGAAGAGGCACCACATGCCAGGTTAGATCAGATCTTCAGCTGTGGGTACTTGAGGAAATTCTACTGGCAAAGAAAACACAACACTGGGACCCCCCAAACCGCCCCGAGAGTAAGCAGGCCTCGGAAACTGTGCTGTTCCCAAGAAGTTCTCTGGCTGCAGGTCCCACCTCAGAAGTGGCCGTGGAGGTCAATGGACTAGGAGTTCCTCCCAGAGTGGGAGGGGCCGGCAGGAGGCTCTCCAAGGGACTGGCGGGCCTGCCAGTTGTCTTCACTCTTCCTGTGCAGTGGCCTTTGGCAGCCACTTGGAGCGCTGTTTCCTGTGCTCCCCTCTCATGAAGGAGGTTTCAATTTGTTTGTGTATTTGCTGCTACTACACTACTGTTGAAGGGTTATGTTGGGAGAAGATAACTTTGTCTTGAGTTTATAGGTCACTAGACCACAAGAAGCCACCCAGAGCTGAAGGAGACCACAAATTACCCAAAGGTGATTTTTAGCCTCATGCTCTACCTGGATGGAGTTTGGATTGTCTTACCTTGAGGTAAAGAGTGAGCTCTATGTAAGGCAAGAAAGGTGACCCAAGGATTGAACAACAGCAAGACCACTACTTGCCCCTCAAACACATGCTTTCTTTGTTTCTCAGAACTCCTCAGAGTTTCAGTTAGGTACCTGGTTACTTAGAATAAGAACTACCTCTCCCAGACTCCCTTGCAGTAGGTATGACCCTGTGGCTAAGTTTTGATCAATGGGAGGTACAACATCCAGATGACACACCCTGAGGGAAAGAGTCTTGCTTTTCTTCTCCCACCTCCCTCCATCCTGCTGGCTGTAGTGAAAACGTGGCTGCAGCAACCACCATGGACCTCAATGTAGAAACTTCACATTGGGGATGGCAGAGCAACAAGTCAGAAGGAACCTGGGACCTGAGGATCATGGAGACACCCTGAGAACCCAGCATGATAGAGGGTAAAGAACCTTGTACTTTGTGTAAGCTATTGCTGGCTTGAGAGCTGAACCTAATTCTGACCCAGAACTGGCTATCCACACAAGGTTAAGACTGACAGGTGTTGCACATGGTCATGCCCTGACCAGATCAAAGGTGGAGATGGGTGGAGAGCATTCTTCCCAAAGACTTAGTATTTACTGGAAAGAAAGCAAACAAAATAATTAAAAAAAAAACACACACACACACACTTCCAGAAATCAAGACAATTATTAGAACAAAAATGTCAACACACA